>NC_134242.1:41574022-42199022 GCF_965152275.1 Natator depressus | reverse complement strand
AGAGCTTCAGAGACAGCGCTGCCATTGGGCAGGAAGTACATTTAACACATAGCAAAAATGTTGTGAGGTTAGTGATTGTGTGGGCTTTTTTTTTTTATCAGAGTAATTGTGCATGGGGCAACATCCGTTGGAGCAAGGTCCCTTTATTGTTGTGTGGAGGCTTTTCTCACAGTAGTTTTGTGCACTGCAGGTAACTTTTACATTTTTAATCTTGAGTTTTATTTTCACCAGTTGACTATAGGGCTGCAGTGCAGTTTGTTTCCTTGCTTTTGAGGGCATGGGGGAATTAATTTGATGCAGTTTGTGTGACTGATGCACTATATAGAAAGCACCTGCTGGGTTTGTTGCATGTTTTGTATACACCTTCGACTGCACTGTGTTTCACTGACTCAGGGTTGGAGCTGAACACCCTTCCACAGGGCCCCAGGAGATGGGGTATGACAGCCCAAGGTACCTGTAACTTCAATTTTGTTTAAGAGCCCACCTCCAGTCAGTGTTGCACCAAAAATGAAGCACACTGGCAAGGATGGAAGCAAAGTTAAGGGCGGGGGGGGGGGGGTTGCTGAGTCATTGCCTGTATCACTAAGGCTCCTTGAGGCAGACAAAAGCTGATCTCACCTGGTGTAGTGTTACCTTTGCCCTCCACTGTCCCTTGGGTGCCTCTTCCCTCTGTGGAGCAGGCCATGGTAACATAAACAGGTAGAATTTGCACCTCCTTACAGAAGAGTGAATCTAGTTTTTTGGTGTAGTTTTAAGTCTGAATTTCACTGCACTTTCTAGGTGCTTAGCACCTTTGAAAATCAGGCCATTTTTACATGCTTATTTCCTTCACTGTTTTCTGATCATTTTCCTTTCACACTGACAGAACAATAATGCTAGCACTTCAATACTACCAGCAAAGATTTAGGGCCAGGATTTCCAGTTGTGTTGCCTGTCTCTGTGTACATTTATATCTTCATCATTAAAAGCCCCTGACACTCTGCTGCTTTACAGCACTTTGTGTGGCTAAATGGTATCCCACAGCTCTAAATTATGGCTGAATAGAATATCTGGTCCATGATTAGTGTGACTGTTTTTCATGTTTCTTTTGATTCATTCTCCGTTCAATGCTTTACAGAAGCCCGCTCTCTTTACTGTGGAAACCTTTCATTTTTCACAGAGCCTGGTTCATACTAGCAAACATTCTGGTTTTCAAAGCTGACCTGCAAAGAACAAAAAATGACTGAAAATTAAAAACTAGTTTGTGTGATACCAAGGAAAAGCAACAAATAGCAGCTGGGTACAAATCTAGGGCTCCAGGGAAGCCCGGGTCTGCAGTAGGGATAGAAAGTGAGGAATTTTGCATGTTTGTCTCCTCTCAGCTGCATTTGTTCCCACCTTCCATGCTTCCCCTCTGCAAATCAATCATTTTTCAGCATCTGCTTTTCCCTTTCCACAGAAGATTCCTGAGGCTCAGGCAAGGGAAGAGGCCAGTGAGAATGAGAGAATAGAAGAAGGGGCAGGGAACCAGGGCAGGGGAGGATAAAGGGTAGATGGGTAAAAATGAGAAGGAAAACTGACACTGAAAGAAGGGGGGAAAAGCTACAGTCACATTCTGGAAAGAAAAGGACAGGAGAGAAGGAACCCAAAATGACAAAAGATGGAAGAAATAAAGCAAGGGAAACAATGTCAGTTCATACGTTCATTATCAAAGTTTAATGCCAAAAAGATACAATAGGTCTGTAGTCAACAACATTTTTTAAGCCCGAGATCACTTTTTGAATTTAAGGGCAACCCAGTATTTACCCCGCCCCATCCCCAAAGCCCCGCCCCACTCACTCCATCCCCCCTCTCTATCACTTGCTCTCCCCCACCCTCTTTCACCAGGCTGGGGTAGGGGTTTGGGAGGGGTCCGGGCTCTGGGCTGGGGCCGAGGGGTTTGCAGTGTGGGAGGGGGCTCTGGGCTGAGCCTAAGGCAGGGGGTTGGGGTGCACGATGGATTGAGGGGTGCAAGCTCTGAGAGGGAGTTTCGGTGCAGGAGGGGCGCTCTGGGCTAGGGTAGAGTGTTGGAGGGGGCGCAGGGTGAGGGTTCTGGGAGGGAGTTTGGGTGCAGGAGGGGGCTCCAGGCTGGGCAGAGTGTTGGGGTGCAGGAGGGGGTACAGGGTGCTGTCTCTGGGAGTGGGGTCAGAGCTGGGGCAGAAGTTTGGGGTGCAGGAGGGCGTACAGGGTGCCAGCTCTGGGAGGGGGCTTGGGGTACAGGAGGGGGGTACAGGATGCTGGCTCTGGGAGGGGTCTCAGGGCCGGGAGTTGGGGTGCGGCCTCCTGCCAGGTAGCACTTACCTCCAGCGGCTCCTGGTCGGCGGCGCAGCAAGACTAAGGCAGGCTCCCTGCCTAACCGGCCCCACACCGCTACTGGAAGGGACCAACATGCCCCTGTGGCCCCTAGCTCCCCGCACTGCCCCTCTCCAGCTCCCATTGGCCACAGCTCCCTGTTCCCAGCCAATAGGAGCTACGGGGGTGGTGCTTGCAGGCAGGAGCAGCGAGTGGAGGGAGACCCCTGCCCCGCCATCATCAGGGCCGCGGGGCACGCTGGCCACTTCCGGGAGTGGCATGGGGCCTGGACAGCCCCACTGTGCTGCCGGAGATCGCAATCAACTGGGAGATCCTCTAGGATTGACCAGTCGATCGCGATCGACCAGTTGGTGACCTCTGCAGTAGGTGAATGCAGACATAAGGAATGGCTGATTCCATAAGTAACTGTGTGAGCAATCCCCCACTGACCATAGCCCTGACCCATGTATCAGTACGCCTGTATGATCTGCTAGGCTCAAGGGAGTTCTGATCACATTTAGTGCCCTGCTCACAGATAGCACCCAGACTTGTTTGTGCCTGTCAGCCAGTCCTAGTTTTGGGCAGGGAGGAGGGGAAGGCTGGAGAGACCCTGGGCAGCTCCTTACTGCATCTGGGCAAGGAGGGGATTCTGCAGCCTGCTAGCTAGGCTGAGGGGGCTGTTTGTCTCTCTCACACTGACTGGTCAGCTTAGGTGCCAGCCCCCCTCAGCCAGCCAGCTCCCACATTCCATGCAGCTGTTCTGGCTCCTCCCCACAAACTGTAAGGGACCCTAACATTGGGCCTGATGTATTATTTTCAATGGGCCCAATGGTAGGGTCCCTTCCAGTTTGCGGGGAGGAGCCAGAACAGCTTTCAGCGAGGTAACACCTCAATTACTTTCAGCGAGGTAAAGGTGTTACCAGGCAGGAACCTGTAATTGTCCAGCATTGTACAGTTGTAAACAAGGTCAAGGGCTGGTATACAGAGACTTCAGCTGCTCAGTACTAGGGCAAACACACCATTAATTTTCTTCACCTTTTATTAGAAGATACAAAAAAAGGGAACACAGTTAAAGCATTTGAAATGTAAAGTACTGAGTAAGTGTTTCATTTTAGCACCTCCCCACCCCAGTTATCTGGAAAGAATATTTAGAAAGAACCCTCCCCCATGTCTGACAGTCTTTAAGATAGTACAGTATTAACTTTGCAAGAAGCGGATGGCTGGAGCTGAGGCTGTTGTTGTTTCCTAGAAGACAAAACCACACCCACACACACACCCACACCCACACACACACACGAACAAAAGGTAGAAAATGCAGTTTTCTGAGACCTGGCAAACTTGTGCCAGCATGGGGCTGTTCTGGGCATTGCTTTTAGCTGCCTCTCTGGGCACAGGTGTATAGCACTGTTGCAAAACATACAGTTTTGGGCAGCTAAGCCAGACTCCTGTTAGATAGATGGAGAGAGAGAGAAGAAATGAGGTAGGGAAGGAAAAGGACATGGGGGTGACAAAGGACGGTGACAAAGTCTCACATCACAGCTGTTTGGGATTTAGCCAGAGCCAATGCAGGTAGGGTGTCATCTGGTCTGTTTGGTTAGGATAGTCCTCGGGGTTAGGTTGAAGGCAGCACAATGGTGTCATGCTGGCTCCTGGGGTCCGAGGAGATGGTGAGGATGGCAGCTATAATGGTGAAGCTCACTCCAGGGCTGGTTGGCTGTCAGCTTCTTCTCCTGCTAATTTTTTCCCCCTAAAGTCTTCTCTTTTAAGGTTACCTAAAGGAAATGATAAGATGTGCCTCATCTTCAGGAGGTGGAGGAACAACCTGTATTCCTTATTTCCATAGCAAAATACCATTCAATTTATTATAGCCCCACTGGGTTTTTCTATTACTCACCTATTGTCAATGTCTTTTAATCAACTGCTCAAAAGAGAGTGGCAGACATTATTTGAGAAGACGAGCTGGCTATGAGTCATGCGTCTAAGTTTCCCCTCTGGTTTTCTACTTTGAAGACAGCTTTTGGTTTTGAACCATTCTTGACTGAGTTTTCAAGCCCTCATTTACTCAGCTAAGATTCTAAACCATGGAAACTGCTGTCCTCAAATGGCAGATGTGGAAGGGTCTCTTCACATCTTCCTTTTTTCCCATGTACATCTGGAGCACTGGAGAATCTTCCTCAACGTCTTCTGGATTGTAGAATTTTCTGAGAGCACACTGGGGTTGTTTAAAAAAGAAAGAAAGAAAAAAGGCAGCTTTATCACCATTTCAAAAGTGAACATTTTTAATATTTTCTCAATCTCCCGTATTAATGAACTCAGTGGCAATTTTTGGTTGTTTAGAATCTTGCTAAAGAAGAAAGTTTTTAGTAAGTTCTGATTAGTATTTTAAATATCATGTGGAAGTAGCTGTTTTGGTGGATTGTATACGTTTGCTCTATGTATCCATAAAAGACATAGCATTTGGAATCTAATAAAGTTGAATTGAATGATGATTGCAATAGCCCACCCCCTGTTATTTTTTCCTCTAACTAGGCCTAATTTCCAACAGCTCAAGTTTGGTTCATTAATTTTTGTGCTCACATTCCCCTCTCCCCCGGCCCGGGACATGATTTTAAACACAGTCCTTGAATTATATCAGTAGGGCTTTTTGTTTGGACTAATTCAGTCTGTTTCCCTTTCACACCTTTTGCCATCAACATGTGTTACAGGTTAGTGTGACATTCTATGAACTTTCACTCCTTACCGTTGAGCTTACAATTAGGGTAAATGTGTAGGCCCAGTTGTTACAATAGCACTCTAGTTCATTTGAACCATTGGACCCTTATATGATTGTCCACCCCTGAGTTTAAAGAAAAGCACTAGCCTGCTGAACAAGCTTCCCTCGTCCCCTCTGACAATTTCTATAACATCGGTCCATGTGGTTAATGCAAAAATCTCAGGCATATGAAAAATGAGGGGGATGGTCTAAAATAATAGATTTTATTGACATATAATGCAGAGGCCACTGCACGTATTGCATTATTCATTTTCATATTTAATGTATTAAGGTCCCTCAAATGAGACTATATTGGCCCTTTAAAAGCCAGAGGAAGTGTCGGGGACAAGGCTACTCCATTCCAGGAGGGCTGCAACAGAACTTTGAGAATGCCAGAGGTCGCCACTGGGAGAAGTCATTTTCTGCTAACAGTTGGCATCTGGTGTCTAGAAGCAAGACTGGAATGATGTAAAGGTGAAATGGAAGAGAAGTAAATTTTCAGCACTTATGGGCAGAGACTGTGTGTATACCTTGCTTAAAACACAATGAGGCACTGATCTCAGTTGTAGCCTCTAGGTGCTACCATAATTCTAATAAATAATAGGATAATATTTTAGATTTAAAATATAAGGGACAATGGAAAACATAAAAATGTAAAATATCCCAATCTCTTGTCTACAGTAAATCTAAAACATAAAGGAATACCATTAAATGGATTGAATTTCAGCACTGGAAAATCAACACATGCTGAATGGAGTCTTGCCAAAATTAAACAAAAGCTGACCCAATTACACACTTACATTACACGTACAGAGAGAGCAAGCCCACGGAAGAGAAACTGCCACTTTTAGATATTTCATGCAGTGTTGTTGGGTCCAGATAAGGGAGGGGGTGAGGTTGGGCCAACATCCATTGATGTGTGTGAGAGAGAGGGAGAGAGAAGCTTTAGAGTGCTCACAGTGCTTTACACAGTGCTCTTCTTCAGGTCACCAAAAAAAAACAAAAAAACCCACAATTGTGTCTGACATATGGGAGAGACTTTTTGGTATTGTTGATACCAATATTCTAAAATCGCAAGGAATCTGACCAGCTATTCCATGTAAGACATCTACGAAAATGTTATAATTTGCCAAGTATGATAACCTTGTTTATATGTTTGTATCACCTTTGTATTCTCAATTATAGATATGTATGATATATTTATATTTCAAAACTTGTGCTTGTTAAGACAGATTGGTATCAGCAGTGCCTAGCCTGTTCAATGGCCTATCAAGGGTCATCATATGTACAATGAACCCACTGAAAGGAACTAGAGGATATACCTTATGAGTCAGCAAGGCATGTGATATGCCTGTGGTCTGAGACCATTTTGTATAGTGAACAGAGTTTTTAAAGAATTTCTCACCATACTGGACCTATGGTCCATACTGGCCGCTCCAAGCCAATAGGGGCTGCGGGAAGCAGCGCAGGCCAAGGGATGTGCTGGCCACCCTTCCCGCACCCCCCCCCCCCCCCGGCCTGAAGCAGCGAACCATGGCCAGTGGGAGCCACGATTGCCCAAACCTGTGGATACGGCAGGTAAACAAACCGGCCGGCCCGCCAGGGGCTTTACCTGAACAAGCGGCGACCGGCTTTGAGAACCACTGATGTAAGGCTCAATTGCTTACATCTCACTTTAACCACATTTCAAGCTGATCAGTTCAGGCCATTCCTATTTATCTCAGCTAGCCCAAAAACATCTGGTCCAGCACACAGCCTGACACAGCCTTGTTTACAGTTTAATCTTGCACTCAAATCAAGCTGTATGCAAGTTTACTCATGCCCAGCAAGACTAAGCTACAAGGCTCTACTCAGGGTGAGTGAGGGTGTTAACATCCAGCCCATAATTAAGTGTTGGTAGTCAGATAGTATTGGGATTGGAGGACATAGGAAACCATGCCATTGAATGAGTTTCTGTGAAGCTCCATACCTATACATCTGGATACTCAAGTGTCTGAATTGTGAAGAGCACGAAACTGAGTGAACGAATGAGGCCACAGGAGCTCTCCCCGAATCCCTGCACACCTTACAGAGAGTGCAGAAATGGGGGAGGATTCTTATAGTTGTTTCACATGATTACTAAAAAAGAATGTTGCTTCCATGATTCCCATGCTGGGAATGTAGTCATATAGTATTATTGCTTCTCAGCTGTTATGACAGTCTCATTCAGAGTCAGGCCCCTTGTCGCAGCTGTGGGTGGCTGTGTGTTAGGTCAAGTCAGATCTTCAGCAATTACATTTTATACAGCTGTCCAGTGGCTTGTGTTCATGATCATAACAGCTCACCACACCCTCTCCATGATCCTTCAGAGACATTCTGGCTAAGAATAGCTCAATGTTTGGCAAGAAGCCAGACTATTTTGTACAAGGGATGCTACAAACATCTGCTGGAACTCTTTGTCACAAGTACCTGGACAGCAAGGGGAAGCCAATCTCCAGTAAATCTGTGCAACAGTTGGCTGTAACGTCTTTGCAAAAATAAACAGTGCTTGGATTTATAATGAAGCCATCTGATGGCAGAAACATGCCATTGCTGGGGCCGGGGGCCAGGAGCAGCAGGGAAGCTGAAACTGGAAAAACTGCAAGGAAGCCTGAAGCACCCAATCCTGCAAACATTAAATTATGGTCTTAAAACCATTTTTTTCAACTGATATCAAGTGATTTTAGATCAAGCCCTATCAGAATAGCATTATTGACTTCAGTCATGGAAATGCCCATAGCTTTCTTAGAGCGGAAGTGGTGCCCCAGTGTTATGTTTAACATAGAGCAGTATATCCAATAAGTCAGTACAGACCTAAGCTCTGATGAGTGTATTTTTTCTTACCTTAGTGATAACACACTTCACTGATTAATTCCTCAAAAGATACCGGTGTACTAATGTGACACTATAAGCCACTAGAAAGAGGCTCAAAATGTGGGATTCAGAGTCTAAACACACTAAATATGCAGTGTATTTTTTAATAGGGTCCAGCTGTGAAATTTGGATCTGTGTCTGGGTTTTGCTTAAAGGCACATACTCCCTCAAACGCTCAGGACTGTTCAGCTCTGAAGTTTTGGTTCAGGTCCCGCTACATACATTGCAGTACTAAATTTTCATATATATCTAGTCACAGTCTCCTCTGTAAAATCCCAACCACTATGTGGTGAAATAATCATTCAGTCTCTCATGTGTTTCCAGTGCACAAAATATTTGCAACCCATGAATCTGCTTGCAAGTTTTTTCACATTACTTTAGGGCTAGCTATCTACATAATTCCACAATTTTCACACTACAAATCCACCCTCCACACCAACTTTCCACTGCTAAAGACTCTCTCTCAGATCTGTGCCAACTGTCTCTGGAGTGAGAAGGAGCTAAGAAGTGGGCCATACATACATAATCAGTAGTAGCCTTCATAACAATGTTGAGTCATACAGTTCTGTAACTCATCCGTTGATGCAATAATTCTAAGTTTTCTGAGCCTGCAAAACTCTTTTAATGCATTGAGAAACAGACTGCCAGGCTGTTAGAACAGCGATATTATATAACTCTGTAGTGTTTATTAAGTCCCTACTAAAGCAAAATTTCACTCTGAAGTCAGAGTTTTACCATGCAGTCTCAGGGAGTCTGCAAACAGCGACTGGGAAAATAGCCCAGCTATGCTACCTTTGAAATATAATGAGCGATGACAGTTTAAATATCAACAGTGTGAACTATTTCATTGTTGCTCTTTTAGCAGAAACAACCAACCCTCAAACACCCTTTAGTTCATTTGGCAGTACTAGGGCTTTGGGAAACAATAAAATTGGGGAAAAGAACAGCTCAAAAATTGCAATTTTGCATAGTGTGCAACTGCTACAAATTGGCCATCAGAACCCTGAAATTTCATGGGTTTTCATTCAGATATAGGAGTATTTAATTCAGCTTCAAAATGCTCATGTTAGTCCTGTAAATAGCAATTTTTGCATCAAACCACAGGACATTACAAAACTTCATGTGTCAATGTGAAAAAAAAAAACCCCACAAAATTTCACAAACAGCAACATTTTAGGATCACCAAAGAACTCAATAAATTGGTGAATATTTTTTGCACCTGCACCCGGTAGCATGGTATTGATACACCTTCCCCCTCCCTGCCCCCGCAACATTTAGCCTGGGCCCTGACACATTAATAGATGATAATTAATTAGCATATACTGACAGGCTACTAACGTGCTAATTGTGGCTGCACACCCAGATGCAGATAGCTCATAAGCCAGGGGAACATGGATGCAGCTGCCTGGCTGGCTCTGACAGCATCTCTAGTGACCCTCCCACCTTCACCTGTGTCAGAGCAAACAGCTGCAGCACTGCTGCTTGTCCCTGGGCACCAGAGACTCCTGGGTGTCCCATAAACATCTCCATCCGCCCCTAAAAAAAAAACAAAACCCAAAACCTGCCTCCCTCTTTCTACCATAACAACATAGCACTAATCTCCACCTAACCTGTGTTTCTCCCTTAGCAGCAGGGTTTCTTCAGGAACTGTGATTTCATGTGCCCTCTTCTGCCAGCTGCACCAACATCATGGGGGGGGGGGGCTGGTGTACACAGCAGTAGCCTATTATAGTACAATAAGTTCAGATTTATGTTATGTGGGTACTGCTACTGAGGTTTGCAGAAAGATCCTCTAGCTGAGCTTCCCGTGCCACCCACCCATATCCAGGCTTTTCCAAGCTTTCCACTGCCTCCAGAATAAAAAGCAGAGGGGCCGATCTGCCCAATACAGCAGAACCTCAGACTTACAAACACCTTGGACATGGAGACTGTTTGTAACTGAAATCGTCGTAACTCTGAACAAAACAGCATAGTTGTTCTTTCAAAAGTTTACACCTGAATATGGACTTAATACAGGTTTGAAATTTTACTATGTGGAAGAAAAATGCTTTCCCTTTATTTTTTTAATAGATTACATTTAACACAGTACTGTACTGTATTTGGTTTGGGGCGTGGGGTTTTTTGGCTCTGCTGCTGCCTGATTGTGTACTTGCTTTTCCAAATGAGGTGACTGATTGACTGGTCAGTTTGTAACTCTGGTATTCAGAACGCTGAGGGTCCACAGTATTATTATAACGCAGTTAAACACTAGCACTAGACAGCCTCTTTTTCTTCATCCAATTTTTTTTCCAACTAAAAAAGGATTGTTTGAGCTAAACAAGAAATTTTCAATACAGCTGACACTTTCCAGGATTTATTTTTTAAAATGAAAAACCAGAACCTGAAGATCAAAAATCTTTCAGTATAGAAAAAAAGGGTTCGAGTTTTGTCTGTTTTTTTTCTTTACAAAAAGTGAAAAATTTTTACTGAAACTTGCATTTTTTTTAACCAAAAGCAGTATTTGAAAATTAGAAAAAAACAAATTAATTTTTTTCAAAATCAATAAAACAAAATATTTTCAAAATGGCCCAGGAAAAAATAATTGGCTTTTTTTTAACCAACTCTGCTATGTACAGATGTAAAAAGGCATCAGACTGCCGTGCTCTTTCATGGGTTTGTGGGTGGCACGGACATAAAGTACCCTTGCAAGTTATATAGCCTGTGTATGGGCCAGGCACAGTCACAGAAGAGACATTAGCAGCAACAACTTGGAATTATACAATTTTTATATTTTGCTTAGTGAAAAAAATTACAAAATAAGTTAAGGGCATCAAATTTAACTATAAACGCTGCTTTTGTTTAATTACGGAACAGAACATTTCAGCTCTGCATTCAAGTATACTTAGAGCTGAAAAGTGTAATGCTGGGTACACAACAGAGGGCAGTAACAGACTCAATGTATCTGGACAGGAAGGTGGATGTGTAACATGCACAGAAAACTATATGAAAGAGGAGGAGGGAAGTGTTACTAATGTAGTAGTGTTGGGCTGTTTTTGTTCGTGTCGACCGTACAGAGTAGTGCCACATTACTGTCTCTGTGTTGTGTGCTGCGGCACAGACCTTAGAACATCTGACTCAAGTAAGTCCTGAAGCCTCTCTTGCAATTTGTTAGTCATTTTGAACGAACAGGTAACTTTTCATTCTTTATCATTGCTTTGGTTTTATCTTCCCCATTCACTAACTGTGTTATAATGACTTTCACTGTCCTCAGTGATATCAGAAAATAGCTAGAGGGAAACTGATTGAAAGCAGACTTGAGCCTGCTCACGCTGGAAGTTTTCTGGATCCTGTACAATGACTAGGCAGCATTCAGACTAGCTGCTGTGCTTGTTCAGTTTTCACTAATTTGGTGGGTTGGTCTGGGGGTCAGTTCAGTTTTTTCTTTGTCTGCCTTTCATTTTGATCTGTGCTTATTTCTTTCTGCGCTGTAAGTGCAACTGGGGTAGGGAATCACACATCTCCTCTCCCTAGGGCCCACCCAATCTTATGGGGAATCAAGCACTACGTAAGTTTTGCATGCCCCTCCTTTTTTGGGAACACCCCTGTAAAGGGGTCTCTGGGACCAAAGACAGATTGGGGTTCCCTAGCCCTGTGGCTCCAATGGCTGCCTAAGGACTGTATTTGGAGTGGAGGATTTAAAACAGTCCTCCGCCAGGAGTGTCCTGGCCCCTGGAGATCCTAGGAGATCCATAGAAGTTGTGGGTAGAGTCACTGCCCATTTAGTAGGGGGAACTCTATTCCCTTGGAAAACTCTGCTTTGAGAGCCTCCATAGAGCTGTATTTCTTCAGGAGTGGGTGCAGAGTGACATGGGGGAGTCCAGCTCCACATACCATTGACTGACAGACCCACCAGAATCCTCTAAGTGCCTGTTATTTGGCAGATTGCTGTGCTGCTTCTGAGGCAGAGACTGAATTCGATGATTCGGGCAAGTCCTACTGCATGAAAGAGAAGGCAAAAAAGTCTATATCATCATTCCATGTAGCTACAGAGCTTAGCAGCAAAGAACGCTTAGTGGAGCCTCTGGGTGCCTCCACCAAATAAGCAAGGAACTTACTAATTAAGAAGAAGATGACTATGAGAGAGAGCCTGGGGAGAAGCAGCAAACAGACCTTCCACACGATCCTTCCTGGAGTGTTTAAGATTTAAGTTCATACGTTAGGAGAATGACTAGTTTTTAGATTGTAAACTCTAACTTCAACTTCATTTTAGGTCTCCAAAGCACCAGCACCACTAAATAAATTCATAAATCATCATGATTTTGCTCTATTTCATCTCTCTGATTTAAAATCTTCTTTTCCAGTAACTGTGCATCAGAACAAACCCAGAAATGAACTGCAGCAACAGCAACAGCAGCATCCAAGTGCCCCAAACTTTTCATCTCATACAGCTGATAATATACATCCCAGTTTTCCTTTTTGGAATCCTATTTAATGCTCTGGCTTTCTGGGTGTTTTGCTGTAAACTGTCTAAATGGACAGAAACCAGAGTGTACATGATCAACTTAATGATTGCCGACTGTTGTTTGCTTTTCACTTTGCCCTTCAAAGCATTTTCCCACAACGAGATGCTGCCCCGAGATAACAGGTGCTTGGCTTTAGAAGCCTCATATTTTATAAACCGGCATGTAAGCATCTATATTATCACCATCACAGCTGTTGATCGATACATTGCAATAATGTACCCCCTAAAATCAATGACTCTGAGGTCCCCCTTCAAGGCAGCTGTCACCAGTGGATTTCTGTGGCTACTAACGATAAGTTCTGTTTGCTTAGCTGGAGAATTGGAAGAGAAAGAAAACTCTGGGATTTGCTTTGAAAAGTCTTCCACGGAGCCGTCCAAAGTGGCATTAGCCTTTACTATTTGGGGATTTTTTATACCATTGATCATCTTGAGCTTTTGTTCAATTCAAATCATTAAGAAGCTTGTGAGAAAGAAGAAAACAAATCCTCATGAGGAAAAACAAATCCAGAAAGCGATCTACATTGTTTCTACAAACATGGCTGTGTTCATTATATGTTTCTTACCTGTTAACATTGGGCACATTGTTCGGTTTATACTGGATTCCACCAGCACCAGCTGCCCAGTAATATACAAAGGTAATGTATTCTTGCACGTGGCCTCAATCATAGCAAACACTAACTGCTGCTTAGATGCCATTTGTTATTACTTTGTAAGCCAGGAATTTCAGGAGGCATCGTCCATGTTACCAAAGACAAAATCTGTGAAGTCGATGTCTAATCACAGCCAAGTCTCATCTCTCCATATGCCACTGGGTAATATAAAATTTAGATAATATGTATGTGACCTAGCTCACTGCTTTACTTTCCCCAGGGAGGGCAACATAAAAAAGCAGGACAGTTGGTCCTAGCTATCAAATCTGCTCATATTAATCTTGAATGAATGGGTGAGAGTTTCTTGATGGGGATATTGAAGATTGGATTTTCAAGCCCTAAGAAGCCCAGGATACACAATTACTGCACTTTCAGATTGGAATTTACATGCAAAAATAGCTAGTTAAATGCTTGTCTAATTGTGCTCTGCATTCACAAGTGTGATAATTGCACAACTGCACACATATTGTTGTACACAAACACAGGCATCCCAAGGTTGAAAGAGAAATCCCTGAAGCCATATGCTACAGAGATAGGGGGTGGCCACACAAGCCCTGGCCTGACCACTATTAAGCTCAAGGTCACAGTGCCACTCAGGTTTGAAACAGCCATCCCCTGGGTCTTGCTATTTGTGGTGGGCAGGAAATGCAGCCCATGCAACTGGGCCACATATGAGTGAGTGGCATTGAAACATGGCTCAGGGGGTCCCAGCACCATTCAGATTTACCCCTTCCCCCCTCCATTAAATGGCACTCTACATCCCTTGACTGTATCTTTAGCAATGAAGCATATTGTGGGTTGTTGCTTTCATCATCTGGGGAAAATGAGAGTTGGATCTTCTTGTATGGAAGCCTGAGCTGACCTGAGTGGTTTGTTATTTACGTGATAAACTGCAAACAGACGTGTGCTTAACTGGCTGAATCACTGCAGGCAGCAAAACAGCAGTGAGTACCATGCCATAAGAGTAGGATAGAGAGCTTTCTCCATCGGCATATAGGGCCCACCAAGTAGCACCAAGTCATAGTATTCAAAAAATTATGTAAATAATTATATATCATAGAGCACATAGGGCTCTATATGTCTGCATCTGAGCTGGAAAGATGACCTGACACCATCTCTGGAGGAAACAAGATGCAGGTGTCTTGTTTCCTTATGCCAGATGCATCAGGCTCACTTCAGATGATCAGAGATAAGTTAACTGAGTTTAGGAGAAAGCATGCTCTAACGATCCCATCCTGCCCCCTCAGAGTTTTACCATTGGCTTCACTGAGTGCAAGATCTGGGCCTAACTCATTGGGTAATGGAAGGGGAGTGAAAAAGAACCTTGGACTCCATGAACGCCCTTTGAAAAGGCTGGAATCCTTTTAGCAGAGAAGAAATGGACAGTCACTGGGGATTTGCCTATGTAGGTGAATATCTTGTAGGCGCTACCTCATGGGAGACTGAGGGATTGTGAGTCTCCTGGTAATAATTCACAGAGCAAGCCGAAATAAGGACCAGTATTCTAGGGTCTTTATTAAAGAGTATTTTGAAGCAGTTTTCCTGAATTGTACTTGCTTCTGTAACATGTGTATAGTTCTCTTGTTGCTATTGACTTAGACTGTTGTTGTGCTTGCCCCAAGAATAAACTTGCCTTTCAATCTTTTGTTATTTGTACTTTGAAGGAACAGCAGTTTGAAGAGGGCATTAGCCTAAGGTGAATCCACTTGTTCTGTACCATTACTCTCTGACATCAAAGAATATTCATGAGAGCGAGTGTTGAACAAAAGAGGAGTTAGTTTAGAGGCAGCATAACCACTCCTTATACCCTTCAGAAAGATGCATCATGACCCTAGTCAATTGTCAATCTTGAGAAGTCAAGTCCTTGGAAATATTCACAAATGGCCAAAGTCTCCCACCGTTCTTCACTGTGAGTAGTGCTTTTCTTCAAGAGCATCTTACCATAGCAATAGTACCATTGAAACTGATGCAACTCCTTGCAGAGTAAAGTACTTCTCAGCATGAGTAATGGTGGGAGAATATGTGCCAAAGTTACTATGATGAATACTGGTCATTGATTATAATATTTGGGGAATGTGGACAGATAATTTATACAATGACTAATTCTCTTCACTAGATGACTAGCTCGCTGAACACTATTCATTACAGGTTTGTTACCTGATTCTACATGGACCCTTCTCCCTGCAGCACCACATAGGACACTGCAGCATGACAGGAGAATGAGGGCCTGCTCCACCCCTGCAAAACAGAGACCAAGGAGGGACACAGAGTGAATGGAAACTTGGATTCATTCCAACATCTACACACCAGCCAGCAGAACTAGTCAGGTGTATGGAGTGAGGGTGTTTCACCCCAAAAAGCGTGAGAGTAGATTATGTTCCAACCCCACAAGAAGGGGGCAAAGAGAGGAGAAATTGTAAATAAGTGGAGTGACTTGATCATATTGGTGCTGAAAAATTGCAGTGTACATGAGGCCCTGATCATGACCTAGAAGGTCTAGAGGTTAATAGCCTGACTCCTACCATTATCTGTAGCCCTGGGAAGGATTTTTTTCCCCTGAAACCATCTGGGCTCAGAGAGTGAGAGTTCTTATCTTGACTTCATTTTACATTCACAACATATCAAGCTAAATTCACCAATGGCATTTGGACAAAATCAAAAGACAGTCTTATCACCAAGACTCAACACTACATTGTGCTTAGCAGCATGAGCTTGGGAGAAAACTAGCTGACCTGAGGATTTGTTAATCAGATATTTTCACCTGTAGGTGGCCATTTCAAATGTGGCTGAGCTTCACAAAGAGAGAAAGTCGTGACAGTTATTGCAATGCCCTGTACTATCTGTGGGGACCATATTATATTCAGTTTATGTCTCACTCTGCGCTAAGGATTGGAACTCGAGCAGGGAGGGTTACCACAAACATCCCCAGGAACCAAAAACTGTGAGAGGTGATTACAGCAAGTCATGCAGGTTGTAACATCTCCAGAGAGGTACCAACATCTGGAGAAGCTCACCTATACTAGTTCAAACTGGCTTATCCAGAGACCAGACCAAAAAAAGGACTCTGGGATAAAAATCTGGGTTAACACTGACTCAGGCTTTCTTTTTGATCCAGCAAGTGGCCAGGACCTCCTGTCTAACGGCCACACCCTCATAGAAGGATTGGAAAGGCTTTGGCCTACTAGAGCCTCATAAGACTGAGGGGTGACCTCTTAAGTTTTTTAGCATGTGCATAGGAACTTTTTTGTTTTTAGATGTTTTCTCTGTGGTGCTTTTATTTTAAGAACGAATCCAGTGTGCTTTGTGAAGGAAGGTTAGTGAGTGGTGTACACTGTTAGAGCCTCTGGAGAGAGGTTAACGACAAGGGTTGCATCGCCATCAGAGTGTTGGGGAGGTGTAAAGCTTAAACCACTAGTCTGGAAGGAGAGAGGTGGAGGTCTCGGCCCGAGAGAGGTAATGGCTGGGAGCCAGAAATCTTACGAGAGTGCCCTCAAGGAAAATCACAAGGGGGTTCAAAGGTGCAATTAATCCTGAAACTGTGACTGTCTCCATGTGGAAGCTACTTAGTACCCTGAGTAAAGTGAGCTGATAGCCTTTATCTGCTTCTGAAACAACTCCTATCCCACTCCCTGCGTTCACCACACAAACAGTCTCTGGTAGTCTCACCAGAAAGACCAAGGATTTGAATGGGCAATGTACTGGACAACACTCTCATCAGAGGAGCTCCCTCCAAAGCAAGGTTCAGGCATATTATTAGTAGGAGGAAGAGAAAAATTTGCATTGTCACATCCTGCACTGCATTCATCCTGTGAACTAACAGAGGAGCTCAGTACCCACAGCCACTAAGTGCCCTTTTTATAAAATACGTAATTACAAAAGTAAGTGGCTGGGATGCAAAATTCCCCAGTGACAATAGAGAACTGAAAAAGGTATCAGCAACATTAGGTTTCTCTAAGGATGCGCAGGCTGAAGTCACAGAACCTACCTACCACGTGGGTGTAGACCTGTAGAGTAACTGTTATTAGCTTTCTTAGGTGGGGGCTTCCTGTTTTTTTGTTGCAAGTACAGCTAAGCCTACGCTATGAGCTAGCAGTGTGATCGTTCTCTGCTCCAGTACCAATACATGTGCTAGTTCTCATCAAGCTAGCACAAGTATAAATTGCAATGTAGCCATGATAGGATCATAGAATCATAGAATCTCAGGGTTGGAAGGGACCTCAGGAGGTCATCTAGTCCAACCCCTGCTCAAAGCAGGACCAATCCCCAATTTTTGCCCCAGATCCCTAAATGGCCCCCTCAAGGATTGAACTCACAACCCTGGGTTTAGCAGGCCAAAGCTCAAACCACTGAGCTGTCCCTCCCCCCATGAGCTATCCCTCCCCTCAATGGGATGGGTAGCAGCAGCGGAGACACAGCTCAGCTGTGCCAAATACATATTGTACTTGGCACAGTTGAGCCATGGCTCTGCTGCCGCTACCGTTGCTGCTGTGGCTACATTGCTATTTATACCCATGTTAGCTTGAGGAAAGCCAGCATGCGTATGTGTATGTGAGCCGGGGAGGGGGTAATCACACCCCCTAGCTCTTAGTGCAGGCATAGCCTGTGAATGAGGTTTATGCAGGGCAGAAGGCTAGATGTAAGAATTCAGTGGGATGTCAAACAGAAAATGTGTGGAAAAGCCTGCCCTGAAAACATTTTTGTAGCTGCTTAAGATAACTTGGAGATGTTTACACTGCAAAAGAGTATCAGTGAAAGATCAGGGTGGTGCTTATCTGCAGGCTGATATGAAAAGCTTCTGTGTCTTTATTAGGCTAATGGTAACATTTGCAAAAGTGCCCGAGTTGGAGCCTCAATATTGTTTTTTAAAGTGATTTAGGTATTTATACCCAGATCCACAGAGGTATTTAGTCTTCTAACTTCCATTGAGACTAAACAGCTTTGTTCATCTGAGCCTTAAGAGCTTAAATCTCATTTAAAGGAACCAGACAGTCAAAAGTTATGGCCACACCACAAAAATAAAGCCTCAACCTGCAGCAATGAGTCTAAAAGCCCAGCTCTGCTTTGGTGCTAAAAAGAGCATTGTAGACATTTCCTCTCAGGCTGGGTCTTCAGCTCTGAAACCCAGCAAGGGGGGTGGATCTCTGAGTTCAAGCAGAAATATCTAGAGTGATTTTTTTTTAGTGCCATAGCACAAGGCCGCATCTGTAGACCTGATCTCTGAGACTCACTGCCACGGGTTCAGTTTCTTCTCTGTAGACATACCCAAAGCCCAACTCTCCTCTCACTCCAAAATAAATAAGAAGGAGCTGTACTGGTGTCAATGGAGGTATAAAAACAGAGCGAGAATAATCAGGCACAGCGATATGGGTTGGGATAAGCTACGGACTGGTGGCTTTTTGGCATAGTCAGAAACAATATCCAGGATGTAAATTAATAAATTAATATTCAAAGTCCACCAATTTCCAGAAACCTTTCAATGCTGTAATTTGAATCAACAATATTCACACAATGAGTCTGCATGCATCATTCGCTCCTCTCACCTTTCATTGTTTTGACCAATCCACATGTAGGAAACATTTTATACTGGGCTTGGTAAACCCAGTACAGTGACCTGCAGTCCAGCCTACCTTCTTCAAAACACCCAACTTCCTTTTGAGTGACATGTTCCCCAGCTGTCTACAATCTGCAATCCAATGAAGTAGCCTTCAAGTTTAGAAGACAAAAACAAGAGTTAAATATGCTGAAAATTTGAAAACTCCCCAATGGAGACCAATATAAAGGGGCTCAGATAAAAAAAATAATCAATAGAGTAATGTAAAGCACTTGTAGGTAATTTTGTCTTCTCTTTGATTAAAATGGAGACCTGATTCCAAATGAAAAGGTAGCCCCACTGCAAAGAATCACCACCCTCACAAATGGCACTGATGAGAATCCATATAAATTGGCTCTGCAACTGACTCACTGCATGGTTTAAGCAAGTCACTTAAGCCAATTTTTTTCAAAATGTAGGTGCCTAAAGTTAAGTACACATATGTATATATAAGCACCTACTTATGTGTCTTGATTTTCAAATACTGAGCACACACAACTCCCATTGATTAAAATGAAATCAATAGGAGCTGCAGGTTCTCAGTTCCATTTGAAAATTAGGGTGCTAACTAGGTGCCTGTAAATAGGTAGCATTCCAACCATGCTCCTACCACAATGTACACACTAAACAAAGGATCCAAACTTATCCCATTTCTGACCTTTGTTTGACTGTTAAACAACAAACAGACTCTTTTTCCTTACACCTAATTTTCACAGTCACAGAGAGAAACTCAAATCTCGGTTTTAGCTAACTGGAACCACCTGTTTGGTGCCAGGGTGAGTCACCACAATATCTCTGCATCTCTGGTACCGGAACCTCATGTCAGGATGAGTTAGAAGAACTCTGTATTTCTGTGCAGGGACCCACAATCTGACCCTATTAGAAACACAGATTTGACATATTTAGTCTTAGGATATCTTTCTCAGTATCGCATCTTAAAAAAAAACAAAACCAAAAAACCCTGTATTGACTTCCAACAAGTGTTAAGATAGCTTTTTCTCTCTCGATGATACCTATCTTCCAGCCTCTAGAAAGGCAGAAATGGGGGGAGAAAAGACCATGGGAGCGCTGAGAAAACTGAAGGACTCCCTCCCCGAAAGACTCTGTGACAAGGAACTGAAATATAACATGACTGCGAACAGGTATGCGAACAGAGAGATCATAATGTCGATGCTGTGGTTCTATGCAAGTGTAACTGAGGGCAGGATTTGGACCACAAGCCCTTTATCATTGATAAATTATGATGGTGCATAAGCCAGGAAGACCGCAGCTTGACTTTCAGAACCAAGGTTCAAGTCTACAGCAATTACAACTGGAAAAAGTAATCTTTATACCTGTGGACTGAGCAAATGTGATCCAGAAATCATTGTTTTTGCGGTGACTATCCTCAACAGACGTACATTTTAAGATACTCATGTTGTGATTACTCTACTCAAAACTGGAGCTGTGGGAGAGCACTGAAGACCAAGTTTTGCCTAATTAATGAACAGAATCTGTAACTAAACACTACATTATATTTAAGCACACCTCCTATTAAACTGCATTCAGCTAAAGACCTAAAAACGTCAGCTAGCATTCATCTGCAGGACTCCAGCGGACACATCATTTGCCACATTTCTCTCATGACTTTCAAAAAAAGACGTCCTTAAATATGGTCAAAGTTGTTTAAATTGAGCATCAATTAAATTTACAGCTGAAAAAAATGCCTATATTTTATGATCTGCATAAATTGGTGGATTTACACAGCTATCCATCATGCTGGAGCAAAACTACAGGTTATTTTTTCTTCTTGTCATAAAGGTCCTCAGATGCCAGTGAGAAAGGGATATAATTAGGTTATTTAGTCCATGGCAGAGAAACAATGACTGATGACTAGAGGTGCCAACTAGGAAGACGTAATAAAATGGAAGACAAGAGAATTGGTTAAAATCAGGCAAAAAAACCAAAAACATTTGTTTAGTGTCTAACCCTCGGAGGGTAAGATTCTTTGATACTTAAGAAAAATGTCTCAATAATTTTATAACATCTGAAAGTAGCTTCCTCTTTTACTTACCTGATGGAGCTGAATCCAGGACTCTCCGTATCTTGAATGAGCTAACGGCATTCCCAATATGTGCAAAGCACCATCTTTTTCTGTGCTGTTTTCGGTTCTTGCAGCATCAGCAATATTTGCAGAAGGGTCAAAGAATCAAGAACAACTCAGGGCTTGACAGATAAAATGAGGAAAGGGTTTAAATGTTTCATTTTTAAATGAAAATATGTTAGTGCATTTTTAACTTATTTATAATTTATACAAGGCCATGGACTATGACCTTCCCCCTCCCATACAATCTTTTGGTCTAATTTGGACAGATACAATACTGATATTTAAAGCTCAGGTTCCCACACTTTGGTTCATGGACTATTGGTGGCCCCCAGAGCTAATTCTGCCATAACAGTGAAGTGTCAGCTTGCCTTCAAGCAATAACACTTCCTTCTAGTTATAGTTCAGTTCTGGATTCTGGGTCTGATCCAAAGTCCATTGACTTCAATAAGCCTTGGATAAGACTCTGTCCTAGAATGTCAAAGTTTTTCTTACCATTTGGAGTGATAAATACCCAAGCATTTCTCTGCACCCAGCATGACTGTGTCAAGTCTTCCTGTCAGCCTTAGGCTTGGGCTACACTAGAAAAATAGATTGACTTAACTATGTCACTTTGCGGTGTGAAAAATCCTCACTCCCCAAGCGGTGTAGTTAAGCCAACCTGTTTCCTGCTGCTTCCCTGGACCCAAGCGGTGTAGTTAAGCCAACCTGTTCTGCTGCTTCCCTGGACCCACTTGAGGAGAACAGGCAGTCAACTGAAGTAGTAGGAGCCAGCTAGGCCCTTAAGACACTGATATCTTCCCTCACTCAGGCCTTGCTACCAGCCTGCTCATTTGTCCCCTTCAATTGAGTGTTGAGACCCAAAATAGCTGGCACAGAACAGCAGTCATGAGTGAAAGAAGAAAACGCCCCTCTGGGGTAGCATTCGAAAAAAGAAAGAAAGCAAAGGAAGCTTTTCTATCTAAGCAGGAAGGAGCTCTCCTGAGATACATAGACACAAATGTTCATGGTGAGCCTTCTGGCCCCAGTGAGGATGTGAGTGGTGAGGAGATGCCTGATCTTCCAGTTAGTCAGAGTGCAGGTGACCTGGCAGCTACTGCAGCATCCATATCGCCATCTCAAATGGCTGTAACCATGCACATTCCTGAAGAAAAGTGTAGCTCAGAGAAGAGTGTGGTGGAGGCGCAAGAAACAGCTGCTGCTGAGATTAGTTTCTTAGGTCGAGATGATCCAGGACTGTGGACCCACTTGAGCAGTAGCCTGAGGGACTTGAGCAGTAGCCTGATGGGCCACAGCAAGTGAAAAACTTCATGTTCCCCAAAGACAATGAAAATAGAAGTTTCCATCCAACACATTACTGGCACGAAATCCCCAATGGTGACAAAGTGGAGAGGCCATGACTTATGTACTCAAAAACCCAGAATGCTGCATCCTGTTTTTGTTGCAAACTCTTCCAGTCTAATGTTCCAGCCACATTGGGTTCTACAGGAACAAAGGACTGGAAAAATCTGGCTAGAAATCTGGCATGCCATGAGAAGGCAGCAAATCACCAGAGAGCATTCCATAGGTGGAAAGAGCTTGAGATGAGACTAAGGTTCAAGGCCACCATAGATGATCAGCATCAAGAGAAGATTGCATCAGAGTCTCTTTATTGGCAAAATGTTCTGAAAAGGCTCATTGCCATTGTGAGAATGCTTACTACCCCAAACCTAGCACTGCGTGGCCCTTCAGATCAGCAGTATGTGCCAAGCACTGGAAACGTCCTTAAAATTGTGGAGCTGATGGCTGAGTTTGATGCTGTACTCCAGGAGCATCTAAGAAAAGTCACCACCCAAGAAATGTACACACACCGCTACCTTGGAAAAACAATTCAAAATGAGATCATACAGTTACTGGCAACAAAAGTCAAACAGAAGATTGTGGCAGATCTGAAGTCAGCAAGATATAACTCTGTTATTCTGGACGGCACACCTGACATCAGCCATACGGAACAAATGACTTTAATGGTGCGTTTTGTAACAACAACAGAACCTAGTGAAAACGTCCCTGCAATGGTGACTGTCAGAGCATTTTCTAGAATATATTGACATAGATGATACTACAGGAGCTGGTATGACAAATGTGCTTTTTAAAAAGCTGGAAGATACAGGAAGTGTGATAGATGACATGAGAGGTCAGGGCTACGATAATGGTGCCAACATGAGAGGAAAGAATAGAGGAGTGCAGACACGAATCCAAGAGTTAAATCCTCAAGCTTTTTTTGTCCCAGGAAGTTCTCATTCATTGAACTTGGTGGTCAGTGATGCAGAAACAGCTTCTAGTGAGGCTGCTAAATTTTTTAATATAATTCAAAGCATCTATATATTTTTCTCTGCATCAACTCATCGATGGCAAATTTTGAAGCAACATCTGGGAACATCCTCTTTGACACTGAAACCACTGAGTGCCACACGATGGGAAAGTCAAGTGGAGGCGATAAAGCCTATCCAACACCAAATTGGGAAGATAGATGATGCCATAGTTGCCATTATGGAGGATAATGCTATGACAGGAACTGTTCATGGGAGAACAGTGGCAGAGGGAAATGGAATCACCAGAAACATACATAACTTCACATTGCTGTGTGGCTTAATGCTCTGGCATGACATACTGTTTGAAATAAATGTTGTAAGCAAGAGACTCCCAAGGTGTTGACCTTGATATATCTGGAGCGAGGGAACAACTGGACAAAGCAAAGCCATACCTACAGTCTTACCGGTCATCTAACCTCTTGCCAACGATGAGTGGCCACTACAGACTGCAGTCCGCTCCAGTGAGTGGGATGATGACTGGCAGTAGCCACTGAAGCAAGGTGGGTTTAGAGGGTTGGGGGTTCCCCTGTGAGGGGAGACCCAGAGAGAGTGGGGCTACTGCTGGGGCAGAACCCCGAGGTAAAGGGGCACCGGGGTCCGGGAGGGACACGGGGCCAGTAGCAGGTGAGCCACCAGGCTGCAGAAGGTGCTCTGGGCTGGAATCGAGCTAATTCCCAAGATGACCAGCAGGAAGTGCCGTGTCGGTGAGTCTTGAACTTGCTAGACGCTCACGTTGGAAGGACAGAAAATACGCAAGAGAGAGGAACCAAACTGCAAAGTGATCCAGAAGATTAGAACAGTGCAAGCCACAGGAAGTGAGAGATGTTTTTATTGATAAACTGGAGAGGAAATAGTCAGCTTCAATACAAAATGATAGTGGGGGAGGGAACCTTATCACACAGCATCATCCACTGGATTAAAGGGATCTTATTTCCATTGTGTCTCCTCATTACCCTAATATTTTCATATGAACAAGTATTTTCATTTGCCATTGGGAAGCAGGCAGGGATATGAGATAAGGGAAAGAGAAGATCTCTGTCTTTAGAAGTGGTTTACTCAATAGAGCTTGACAACCATTGCGTTGGAGGGAAACGATCTTCAAGTCACATTCCTATCTGCAATTTTTAACCTATTATTGTTACCAGAATCAGCCAAGATGGCTGCATATGGAGTGGCTAGAAATCAAAGGTATTTCTATTTGTTCCGTTTATTTACTTCATGCACTTGACAGCATTCTGTGTAGAGTCAATGCAATTTTATTCCTACTTATTTTTGTGCCACTTCCTTCTTTCTCTCATACCACTTCTTACTTGTTGTTCCCCTTTGAAAATTTCCATGGGGGCGGATGGAGCTGCTATTTATAGAACCATTTGCCAAATTAAACACACCGCTGCTTGTGCAACAGAGAAAATATTTTTGAGCTCTTGCTAAACCAACAGCAGTCCCCGCCTCTTGCAAGTTCTTTTTTTTTTTGCAAGAGCACTAGAAAAAGGAATGGTTCTTTTGCTTTCAGAGGGGATTTTCCAAACTGAGTGCTATGGCATACTAGTAATGCTGATGAGGTGAAAAATTTGTTGAAACAACGCATCAGTGACGCTAGCCAGTTTAACAGCTGTAGTAAGACTACTTGGGGAAACACTTTCTGGTCACTAGCATTCTGCACTAATATGAAGAGTGTGGCTGAGTGACCCGAGGGCTTGGGAACAAAAGAATTATCATTCTTTGTGTATGTGTTAACATTTTCGTATTAGTTACTGATGTTTGCTTAACGGAAGGCCAAAATCAGTGAGGTGCTGAGCG
Organism: Natator depressus; assembly: GCF_965152275.1. Taxonomy (NCBI): domain Eukaryota; kingdom Metazoa; phylum Chordata; order Testudines; family Cheloniidae; genus Natator; species Natator depressus. Next base: position 42,174,093 of record NC_134242.1, on the reverse strand, counting down.
CCCTTAAACCCCAATGCAAGCCTATTGACTTCAGGGTTGACTTGTCTCTTTCTCAGTTCTTCATTTTACTGATGACCCTAAACTTCCTGGAAGGACAGAATAACAGCTGTTGCAAACTTGCTCTTCTGGAGATACTAGAGACCTTTTAAGTAACAGTATGCTCTTACGTTTTGCTGGCTCGCCTGCAACCACCCTAGCAATAAGCTTCCGCTGATAAGGCTCACTACATTTACGCTATGGGTAACTTTGGTTCCTACTCCAGAGTTCCCACTATCATTACATTCCTTTTATGTAACATGCACACGCGCATGCGTGTGCGCACACACACACTCTACATATAATTTAACTAAAATTTTAACTTTTTTACTTAACAGTATTAACTTAATTTAGTATCCATAACTCTAATCTGAATACTTAAAGGTCTTGAATAATTAGTCTCTGTATCAACCAGTATAAGGTTGCATTTGGTAGCATTGGTTCCTTTTGATTTTTCTTTCTGAAGATTTTACGTGTTGCAAGACTATACCATGTCCTCAATTTGACTAAACATGCCTGGCCAATACACAGCACCTTGAGATCTACATAGCTCTTCTTCCAGAAGGCCATTATGAATAACAGCCAAGATCTCTTTTGTGAGACTTTCCAGGAGTATGTCACTTTTACAGACAAGTCCATCTTGTACATGTAGTTCCTCTCTATATCCCTCTGGTACTTCAGGACTCATCTGGCCATCCTTTCAAAACAGTTTGTCTTGAGGTTTGCAGGCCAACATCATTTGCATTAGCTGCTTGACATTCCTGCAGTTTCTGTTCTGAAACAGGCAAATAAGCAATAAATCTCATGATGGCTACTTCAGTTTCCTCTGAATTTAATCCTTCACCATGCAACGTGTATGCTCCGGATAAACCATCAGCTATTGCTAACTCTTTCCCTGGTCTGTCTCAAACTTCCAGTTGATATTTCTGGAGCATTATCAACCACCTTTGAATTCTCAGTGGAGTACTGGACAAAGGTTTTCTGAAAATGGCCTCAAAAGCCTTGCAGCTGTTTCCACGGCTATAAACAGATGAAAATTGAGTACAGCCAAATCACTATTGCAAACATTTCTTTCTCTACTTGGGCATAGCTCTGTCGTGTAGCTGTCAGAGCTTTAGAGAAATAAGCATCAGGAGCCCCGTTCTGCAGCAGTACAGTCCCTAAGCCGTAGCACTTGCATCCACAGACACAGTAACTGGTTCTTTGACTTTAAAGTACTTCAGCACAGGTGCTCTTGTAAGCAATTATTTCACGTGTTCAGATGCTTTGTCATCGCAGAGAACTTAACATCTTTTCCCAACAGTTGGCTTAAAGGAGTTGTTATTGTTGATAAGTGTGGTTACTTTCCCAAGGTAAGTAATAATTCCAAGAAAACTTTTCAATCCAGCCTTGCAGGTCAGTGTGGCCATTTCAGTTATTGCAGCAATGTTTGACTTGTCAAGTTTTTAGAACTTCTTCTGTCAAGCGGTGCCCCAAATGTTTTCTCTGTCAGAGCCTATTTGCATTTGCTCTTGTCCAGTTCCAGGTTCCTTTCACTGTAGAACTCTTGAGCTTTTCATCTGGTATTTCCCCATACCAGTATATCATCTATATAATATTCAACACCCTCCAGACCTTTAATTGTCTGTTAGGATCACTCATTGGTATGCTTCAGGAGCTGAACAGATGACAAAAGGAATTCTGGTGAACCTGTACCTGCCATTGCCAAATGGTGTGTCGAATATACAGAGTCTAGAACTTTACATTCATCTGTATTTGCCAAAATCCACTACTGGCATCTAAAACAGCTTAGACTGCTTCAACTAACTTGCTGGTGAGCTCCTCTACTGTACATAATTGAAATCGTTCCTTTCTTATGGCTTTATTTATATTTCTTGGATCCAAGCATATTCTTTATTTCCTCTTGACCTGGTTTGTCTACAGCTACTATAGAATTGACCCATTTTGTAGGTTCTCCCACTTTTGGTATTACTTGAAGCTATTCCACGTGGAACAATTCTTTTTCTACTTTATCCCTTAATGTCTCTGGAACTTTGAGTGTATGAATTACAGATGAAATTTATGAGTTCATCTTTATGCTACACATCCTAAACCTTCAAATACATCTGTGTATTCTTTAAATACATATTGTATATCCCAGTCACTTTCTGATTCTTCCTTTAGCATATTGACTTTTTGCACTAAATTTACAGACTGTGACAAGTTTAAGCCCAGCATGGCTTGTGACTGCATGCCTGGGTGCTTACTAATGAATGGCATGCTTACGTTGCAGTATGTGTGCATGTTTTTCCGGTTCATCCAGGCCTTTTCATTGTTTTCCAGTCATTTCATCTGTATGATATGTCCACAACACGTTCAAGAGTTATATTAGTCTCCCTCAACAACCTAGCTCGCACTCAGATTGCTGCAATGCCATACACAATGAGTGATTCACACAGTTCTCCAAATTCACAAGATTGTGCTGCCAGTTTTAAATCAGTCACACATTGGTCTCCATCTGTATGGTTTGCAGTGAAATATTTGCGGCTGTCATATGACACGTGCCTTTGCAGAGCACAGTCTGCCTCACACTTATTCTTTAACACCTGTATTTTTCCTTTACCTGCTACATCAAATTGAAAAGTGTTTAATTCCTCTCTTGCTCCTTCACTAGGGTTCCTAACTTTCTAATCTCACAAAACTGACCACTCCTGCCCCGCCCCTTCCCTGAGGCCCCACCCTTCCCCGCCCCTTCTCCAAGGCCCCACCCATGCTCACTCCATCCCCACTCCCTCTGTCATTCCCCACTCTCACTCACTTTCACTGGGTTGGAGCAGGGGGTTGGGGTGTGGGAGGGAGGTGAGGGCTTCGATTGGGGGTGTGGGCTCTGGGGTGGAACTGGGGAGAAGGGGTTCGGGGTGTGGGAGAGGGCTAGAGCAGGGGGTTGGGGTGGGGAGGGTGAGGACTCCAGCTGGGGGTGTAGGCTCTGGGGTGGGGCCGGGGATGAGGGGATTCGGGTGCGGGAGGGGGTGTGGGCTCTGGGGTGGGGCTGGGGATGAGGGGATTGGGGTGTAGGAGGGGACTCCGGGCTGGGGCAGGGGGATGGCGTGCCGGGGAAGGGTGAGGGCTCTGGCTGAGGGTGTGGGCTCTGGGGTGGGTTGGGGATGAGGGGTTTGGGGTATGGGAGGGGGCTGGGGCAGGGGTGTGGGGCTCCAGATGGTAATTTGGGTGTGGAAGGGGACTCGGGGCTGGGGCACAGGGTTTGGGGTGTGGGGTTCCAGCAGCGCTTACCATGGCTCCCAGGAAGTGGCTGCCAGGTCCCTGCAGCCCCTAGACGCACGGGTGGCCAGGTAGGCTCCGCGCGCTGCCCTTGCACCCACAGGCACTGCTCCCACAGCTCCCACTGGTCACTGAACAGCTCAAGTCCTTGCTTCCACTTTCTCCAGTTTTTCTGCTGCATTTCCTTCAGACACAAACTTTCCGGGAGGTTTTAGTTGGTCCTTTGTTTTTTCAGGTCTGTTCTACCCTTTTCTTTCATCATGTGAGAACAAATCGAAAAGTAATAACTGTTGCCAGGTACTGAAGACTCTATGTAACAGTAAGCACTTTACTTAACATGTTGTTGAGAACTGTACATATACATATTGCTGGCTTGCCTGGCAGGCTCCAAGTGCTTTAGCAATGTGCTTCTGCTTATAGGTCTCACTATATAATAATTGCCCCCATACAACATTATGAGTAACTTTGGTTCCTACTCCAGAGTTCCTATCATCATTACACAGAGAGCAAATCCAGGAACCAGAAGAAAGCTGACAGTATAGCAGTAGCTCTCTTTTATTGTATGTATATACCTCTAATCTGAGTCTAAGAGCAATTTAGGAAAAAGTCACTTCTTTGTCCACTAACAAAGAACAAACTGATTTCCATTGTCCTTAATGAAAACAGAAAGTGGCAGGAAGAGAGATTTTAATTAAAAAATGTGTCCCTAATGAAAAAACCCAAACTGGATTAGTTTGCAATTCAGAGGTCAAATGAATCACTGCTTTATCTTCAGGAAGGATGATCTTGTAGTTTTGGCACTTAAGTGGGACTCAGGAAAAAAATGGGTTCAGTTCCTGCTTTTTCCATAGATGTGTCCTAAGTCTGTTCACTTTCTCCTTCTGAGCCTCAGTTCTCCACCTGTAAAATGGTGGGATAATACTATTTCCTTATGTACTTACATTATAAGCTCTTGGGGGCAGCGACTGTCTCTTACTATGTGCCTGATTTGCTTGTACAGTATCACACAATAGAGTCCCTGTTATGGGTGGGACTTCCACATGCTACTGTAATACAAACAATAATAAACTGCTATCTATTTCAGGTACTTCCTGGCCCCCCTCACCAGATTATCTGAGCACCTCACACTCTTTCGTGTATGTATCCTCACAACGCCCTGTGAGCTAGGGCAGTGCTATTATCCCCGTTGTACAGATGAGGAACCGAGGCACCGAGACCCAGATCCCCAAAGATATTTAGGCTCTTAACTACCATTGAAGTCAATAGGAGATAGATGCCTAAATACCTTTGACGTTCTGAGCCTAAACAACTTGCCCTGGGCCACATAGAAAATCTGTGGTGGTGCAAGGAACGGAAGCCAATGGCTCATGTTCCAGGCTAGCACCCCAACTACTTGACCTTCTTGTGAGAACTTGGCCTACAAGTTTACATTAGTTACGACCTCAGCTGTAAGGAGTGAGTGTGCATTCATATTATGTCACAACAACAAATGTTGATGGGAGAAGGTGCAAAAGTGAAACAGAAAAACTAAGTTAAGTCTTAAACAAAAGGCCTCCTGATATAACCTCAGACTGTGTTAAGAGCATGCTTGGTAAATAAGAAAACTGGAAATCAATTAAACAAAATTGGTACACCGCAAACTAGGCCTATCTAATGGACAAAATACGGAGAATGCGGGGCGGAGGGGACTGGCTAATGGAGTGAGCTTCACCATCATGACTGCGAGTCCACCATCTGTTGAGACTATAGGCCTACTTTGCCCTAATCCTGAGAGATGTCCTGATCAGAGAGAGGGACCCAGAGGCCATCACCACCTACACTCGCTTCAGCTAAATCCCAAATACCACCTGGGATGTGAGATTTTGTCTCCCCTTGCATCCATTTCCTTCCCTGTCTTATTTCTTCTTTCTCCTCTTTCCATTTGTCTAATAAGAGTCCGGTTTAGCCAGCCAAGACTGTATATTCTGGTGTACACCTGTGACCAGACAGGCAGCTAGAAGCAATGCTCTAAAAAGTTCAATGCTGGTACAAGTTTGCCAGGCCTCAGAGTCACAGATGCAGTGCCTGTTTTTTCTCCAGCAGTGAGGATGCAAGTGAAAGTCAAACCAGAGACAGAGGCTGCATTTTCATCTTTGTTTTTCTTTTATCTCCCCTTGTGTGTCTGTCTTGTGTTGGCTTCTTGGGAAACAGGATCAGACTTTAACAACAGGAACAGTGACAGCTCCAGCTCATCTTAATTAACTGTCCCCCCCCCTCCAAAAATAGACAGTTATTACTATCTAAGAGACTGTCACAAAAGGGGAGCTTTCCTTCTAAAATCTGGACCCAGCTAATGGGAAAGGAAACAAGGGATGTTGCTAAAATAAAAAGCTTAATACTTTACCATTTCAAATGCTTTCACTGTTTTTCCTACATCTTTAATAAAAGGTTAAAAGGATTTGTAATGGTGTGTTTGCCATGTTACTACACAGGCTGAGGTCTGTTTATACCAAAACACAAACCTTGTTTGGCACAGTTTAGTGTTGGACAGCGATGGGGTTATGATAACACCTTTGACTCCCTTCCACCTAAATTATTAAAACCTCTCCTTGATTTCTGTAACATCTTTGTATAGTGTTACAGGAACTTTGCTGTTAGTCCTCCTCCTCGCTCTGCCCCACCTATCCAAAAGTCATTCCATGCAACTGCTCAAGTGACATAGCAAAAATCAGCCCATGGACATTGTTTAAATATTTTTCAATTGTATTTTGTGATCTCCTTCCTTTGCAGAACTATAATCTGCTTTCACACACCAGCCAACCACAAGATGCCGTCATTAAGAAAACTAAAACACAGGATGGTTTGTTTCCCCAGAAAGAGGAACTGTTACATGTGGGAGAACACTGTCTGCACACCCCTTCCTTCTCCTACAAAGATGAGTGAGTTCATGGAGAATCTCTTCCCTTGGAAAATCATTCATCTGGTTTAGCTGGATTGTTGATTTCTAGGTGTGACACTAAGCACCCCAGTATTCACAACCTGTACACTATTGTAATAATCTTTGTACAAAATATGCCTTGTGAGATATCATTTGAAAATGAATAACTCACTGATGATTAATAATCTTGCACCATGTATGTATGAGATGGGTATTAAGAATTATGGACATGTACTGGAATTATACCTGGTTTGACCATATTTTAGTGATGTCAGGGAGTTGTTAAACAGGTCTATCCCAAAAAAATGAATGTGTGTTTACCTCAGGTTACATATGTCAAGGTTCCTCCCCCACTCTGAACGCTAGGGTACAGATGTGGGGACCTGCATGAAAACCTCCTAAGCCTATCTTTACCAGCTTAGGTCAAAAAGTTCCCCAAGGTACAAAATATTCTACCCTTTGTCCTTGGATTGGCTGCTACCACCACCAAACAAATACTGGTTACTGGGGAAGAGCTGTTTGGAAACGTCTTTCCCCCCCAAATACTTCCCAAAACCTTGCACCACACTTCCTGGACAAGGTTTGGTAACAAAGCCTCACCAATTTGCCTAGGTGACTACAGACCCAAACCCTTGGATCTTAAGAACAATGAACAATCCTCCCAACACTTGCATCCCCCCTTTCCTGGGAAATGTTGGATAAAAAGCCTCACCAATTTGCATAGGTGACTACAGACCCAAACCCTTGGATCTGAGAACAATGAAAAAACATTCAGTTTTCTTACAAGAAGACTTTTAATAGAAATAGAAGTAAAGAAATCACCTCTGTAAAATCAGGATGGTAGATACCTTACAGGGTAATTAGATTCAAAATATAGAGAACCCCTCTAGGCAAAACCTTAAGTTACAAAAAAGATACACAGACAGAAATAGTTATTCTATTCAGCACAATTCTTTTCTCAGCCATTTAAAGAAATCATAATCTAACACATACCTAGCTAGATTACTTACTAAAAGTTCTAAGACTCCATTCCTGTTCTGTCCCCAGCAAAGGCACACCAACAGACACACAGACCCTCTGTTTCTCTCCCTCCTCCCAGCTTTTGAAAGTATCTTGTCTCCTCATTGGTCATTTTGGTCAGGTGCCAGCGAGGTTACCTTTAGCTTCTTAACCCTTTACAGGTGAAAGGAGTTTTCCTCTGGCCAGGAGGGATTTCAAAGGGGTTTACCCTTCCCTTTATATTTATGACATGCCCCCCAAATCTCAGCTAGGGTGAAACACTGGCTGGGATTTCTTCCTGGAGCTCTAGGAAAAACAGAGTTAATAAGACACATGCATCTCTAAATATACTACCAAGTACATAAAGACTAACAATATTTTCTACATCTCAAGGACGATTTTAACCAATTGATTCTGGGAAACTTTCACGGGAGAGTGCATCAGCCACTTTGTTAGAAGCTCCTGAGATGTGTTGGATGTTGAAATCAAAATCTTGGAGAGCTAAACTCCACCGAAGAAGTTTTTTGCTATTTTCTTTGACGGTGTGAAGCCACTTCAGTGCAGCATGGTCGGTTTGCAGGTGGAAACGCCGTCCGCAAACATATGGGCGTAGCTTTTCCAGAGCGTAGACAATGGCGTAACATTCTTTTTCAGTGATTGACCAGTTGCTTTCCCTCTCAGACAGTTTTTTGCTGAGAAACACTACAGGGTGGAATTCTTGATCAGGTCCTTTCTGCATTAAAACTGCTCCCACACCACGCTCGGACGCATCTGTGCTTACTAGGAACGGTTTGTCAAAGTCTGGGGCCCTTAGTACAGGCTCAGACATGAGTGTCGCTTTAAGCTTGTTAAAGGTCTTCTGACACTTTTCGGTCCACTGAACAGCATTTGGCTGTTTCTGTTTGGTTAGGTCTGTCAGTGGGGCGGCGATTTGGCTGTATTGCGGTACAAATCGTCTGTAATAACCGGCCAAGCCTAAGAAAGATTGAACCTATTTCTTTGACTTTGGGACAGGCCACTTTTGGATAGCATCCACTTTGGCCTGTAGGGGGCTGATAGTTCCTTGACCCACCTGGTGTCCAAGGTAAGTCACTCTGTTTAGGCCTATTTGACACTTCTTAGCCTTAACAGTTAGTCCTGCCTCCCTTATGCGCTCAAGGATGTTCCAGGTGGTCTGCCCAGGAATCCGAAAATATGGCCACATCGTCAAGGTAGGCGACTGCATATTCTCCTAATCCCGCTAGGAGACCATCTACAAGTCTTTGGAAGGTGGCGGGTGCATTTCGCAGCCCGAAAGGGAGTACATTAAATTCATACAGCCTGAGGTGTGTGGTGAAGGCTGACCTTTCCTTGGCAGATTCATCTAGCGGTACCTGCCAGTACCCCTTGGTTAAGTCCAAGGTAGAGATGAACTGGGCTCGTCCCAGTTTCTCTAATAGTTCATCTGTGCATGGCATTGGATAGTTGTCTGGGCGAGTTACAGCATTTAGCTTACAGTAGTCCACGCAAAAACGTATTTCCCCATCTGGTTTGGGAACTAGAACCACTGGAGATGCCCATGCACTTCCAGAGGGGTGGATTACACCCATCTGTAACATATCCTGGATCTCCCGTTCTATAGCAGTTTTAGCTTGAGGAGACACCTGGTAAGGTTGGACTCTAATTGGGTGAGCATTACCTGTGTCAATGGAGTGGTATGCCCGTTCAGTCAGTCCTGGGGTGGCTGAGAACGTTGGTGCGTAGCTAGTGCGCAGCTCCTTGATCTGCTGTCGCTGCATACGCCCAAGGGTCATGGAGAGGTTCACCTCTTCCACACCACCAGCACTTTTCCCTTCGTAGTAGACACCTTCAGGCCACTCAGCGTCGTCTCCTCCCAGGGCTGTAAACTGACAAACCTTTAATTCTCTGGAATAAAAGGGCTTTAGAGAATTAATATGGTACACCTTAGGCTTTCGGTTGGAGGTGGGGAATGCTATGAGATAATTAACAGCTCCCAGGCGCTCCTGGACCGTGAATGGCCCTTCCCACGATGCTTCCATTTTATGGGCCTGGAGCGCCTTTAAGACCATGACCTGGTCTCCTACTTTGAAGGAACGCTCTCTGGCATGTTTATCATACCAGGCTTTTTGCTCTTTTTGAGCATCCTGTATGTTTTCTCTAGCAAGGGCTAAAGAGGTTCAGAGGGTGTTTTGTAGGTTGGTTACAAAGTCCAGAATGTTAGTTCCTGGAGAAGGTGTAAATCCCTCCCATTGCTGCTTCACCAACTGCAATGGCCCCTTAACCTCACGGCCATATACAAGTTCAAATGGGGAAAACCCTAAACTGGGGTGTGGTACAGCTCTGTAGGCAAAGAGCAACTGCTGCAACACTAGGTCCCAATCGTTGGAGTGCTCATTTACGAATTTACGTATCATAGCCCCCAAAGTCCCATTAAACTTCTCCACCATGCCATTTATTTGATGGTGGTAAGGAGTGGCAACCAAGTGATTTACGCCATGAGCTTCCCAAAGGTTTTCCATAGTTCCTGCCAGGAAATTAGTCCCTGCATCTGTGAGGATGTCGGAGGGCCAACCTACCCTGGCAAAAATGTCTGCTAGTGCCTGGCACACACTTTTAGCCCTGGTGTTGCTCAGAGCTACTTCTTCCGGCCATCAGGTGGCAAAATCCATGAAAGTCAGTATGTACTGCTTTCCTCTGGGTGTCTTTTTCGGAAAAGGACCCAGAATATCCACAGCTACTCGCTGAAATGGAACTTCAATGATGGGGAGTGGCTGGAGAGGGGCTTTGACCTGGTCTTGGGGTTTCCCCACTCTTTGGCATACCTCACAAGACCAGACATAGGTAGAAACATCCTTGCCCATTCCCTCCCAGTGGAATGACCCCCTCAAACGGTCTTTGGTCCTGTTCACCCCAGCATGGCCACTAGGGTGATCGTGGGCTAAGCTCAAGAGTTTGGCCCGGTATTTAGTTGGAACTACCAACTGTCTCTGAGGATGCCAGTCTTCCTGGTGTCCACCAGAAAGAGTTTCCTTGTATAAAAGTCCTCTTTCTACAACAAACCTGGATCGATTAGAAGAGCTGAGAGGCGGTGGGTTGCTCCGTGCCGCCGTCCAAGCTCTCTGGAGGCTTTCATCTGCTTCCTGTTTGGTCTGGAACTGTTCCCTTGATGCTGGAGACATCAGTTCCTCATTGGATTGTGGACCTAGGCTTGGTCCCTCTGGAAGCGATATAGGGGATGGAGCTGTTTCTGTTGACTGTGAACCGCTCTCTGCTGGTGCACTATGTTGGGATTCAGGCTCTGGCTGAGCCTCTTGTGTAGGGTTATCGGCTGCTGCCAGTTCAGGTTCGGTGGGGCCCTCTGGTGTTGAGGTTGCAAGTACTGGATTCAGTGCTGGCAATGGGTCTGGTGTTGGTTGTTCGGCTGGTTCCGGGTCTGGGATTGGTTCCGTCTGGGTCTCTGGGACTGGATCCACTACTGCTGTTGCAGACATTGGCCTGGGGTCCGGGTCCATCACCTCTGACCGGGTCCTGATAGAAGTTTCCGGAACAGAACTAGGCCTCACAGCTTGTTTAGCCTGGCTGCGGGTGACCGTTCCCACCCTCTTGGCCTGCTTCACATGATTGGCCAAGTCTTCCCCCAACAGCATGGGGATGGGATAATCATCATAGACTGCAAAAGTCCACGTTCCTGACCAGCCCTTGTACTGGACAGGCAACTTGGCTGTAGGCAAATTGAAAGAGTTGGACTTGAAGGGTTGAATCGTCACTTGGATCTCTGGGTTGATTAAATTGGGGTCCACTAAGGAAGCATGGATAGCTGACACTTGTGCTCCGGTGTCCCTCCACGCGGTGACCTTCTTCCCGCCCACACTCACAGTTTCCCTCCGCTCCAAGGGTATCTGGGCCTGCGGACCTCTGGTGTGATTCTGGTGCAATGAACTGTAATCTATTAGGGTTCTTGGGGCAGTTGGCCTTTACATGCCCCAGCTCGTTACATTTAAAACATCGTCCAGCTGACGGGTCACTGGGGCGAGGAGGGTTGCTGGAGAACAGGGTGGTGGGACAATAAGGGGTCTGGAGGGTTCTTTGGGAGGTAGGTGGGGCCTTGGGCGGCCCCCGGTAATAGGGTGCAGTCTGGGGTTGTCCCTTCTGGTCTCCGCTCCAACTGCGACCAGTTTTCTTCTTCTCTGCCACCTCCACCCATCTGGCTCCAATCTCTCCTGCCTCGATTACAGTTTTGGGCTTCCCATCTAGGATGTATCTTTCTATTTCCTCAGGAACACCCTCTAAGAATTGTTCCATTTGCATTAGGAAGGGCAAATTTACTGGAGATTCAACACTTGCCTACCACATTGTGAAACATTGGGATGCCTGGATATCAGGAGCATGTTGGGTAAATGACACGTCTGGTTTCCACCTTAGGGCTCTGAACCTCCGACGAGACTGCTCGGGTGTTATCCCCATTCTGACTCTCGCCTTGGATTTAAACAGTTCATACTTGTTCATGTGTTCTTTAGGCATTTCAGCTGCCACCTCAGCTAAGGGTCCACTGAGCTGCGGCCTCAGCTCTATCATGTATTGGTCAGTAGAGATGTTGTACCCAAGGCAGGCCCTTTCGAAGTTTTCTAAGAAGGCCTCGGTATCATCACCTGCCTTGTAGGTGGGGAACTTTCTGGGATGGGAAGTGGTACCTGGAGAAGGATTGCTAGGGTTTGTTGGGATATTCTGCTGAGCCTTTATCTTCTCCATCTCCTCCACAGGTTTCCTCTCTTTTTCCTTCTCCTCCATTTCTTTGTCCCTTGCTTCCATAGCTCTCCTGTGAGCAGTCGCTTGGTGTTGTTCTGCCTCTTTCGCTGCCTCCCTTTCTTTCTCCTTTGCCTCCATTGCTCTCCTGTGAGCAGCTTCTAGAGCTTTTTCGGTTTCTTTCAATGTCTCCAGTTTGGCTAACTCCAATTTGTGTAGTGCCTTGGTGCCTGACATCTTTACCTCTCTGTTTTTAACTAACTTTACACCCGAGGTTTAGAAATAAACAAACAAAACTTGGCTGTAAAATTTTGCTGTGCTGGAATAGGATACCTATTCTCCGATAGTAATTGAAAGCCTACAGAAAAAGACAATTCCCTTTGTCTCTGCTCTGGCCCCAAATCAAAGCAAAAAACCTCCAACTACTTGGAAACCTGCTTACCAGCAGCCCAAAGGAAAAAAAAATCCTTTTCAAACTTGTGCTCTTTGTAAAAAAATCAAAATCCAAAAAAAAAACAAAACCCTGCCACTTTTGTCTCCAGGCAAATGGGTAGAACACCCCCCCCCCCGTTTACTTTTAGGGAAAAAAAAAAAACTCTGGGTTGGAAGACTGTGAATTTCCCTGCAGGAGTTAGGTACCCTGCCTCCAGGCAAAGAAAACCCGCAATTCACAAAGATAATCCCCTTTTCATAGAATCATAGAATATCAGGGTTGCTTGGCCCCAAAGCAGAGAAAAAACAAGCTGCTTTCAGTTTCAGCTGCTTTCTGGACTTCCTTTCCAAAGGAAAAAAAAAATTCCTTTTTAAAATCTGTATTTCTAGTTCAAAAAATCTCAACTCGATCTCAAAATGATTTCAGGTTAATCCCACCACTCTGCCACCATGTCAAGGTTCCTCCCCCACTCTGAACGCTAGGGTACAGTTGTGGGGACCTGCATGAAAACCTCCTAAGCTTATCTTTACCAGCTTAGGTCAAAAAGTTCCCCAAGGTACAAAATATTCCACCCTTTGTCCTTGGATTGGCCGCTACCACCACCAAACAAATACTGGTTACTGGGAAAGAGCTGTTTGGAAACATCTTTCCCCCCAAATACTTCCCAAAACCTTGCACCCCACTTCCTGGACAAGGTTTGGTAACAAAGCCTCACCAATTTGCCTAGGTGACTACAGACCCAAACCCTTGGATCTTAAGAACAATGAAAAAGCATTCAGTTTTCTTACAAGAAGACTTTTAATAGAAATAGAAGTAAATAGAAGTAAAGAAATCACCTCTGTAAAATCAGGATGGTAGATACCTTACAGGGTAATTAGATTCAAAATATAGAGAATCCCTCTAGGCAAAACCTTAAGTTACAAAAAAGATACACAGACAGAAATCGTTATTCTATTCAGCACAATTCTTTTCTCAGCCATTTAAAGAAATCATAATCTAACGCATACCTAGCTAGATTACTTACTAAAAGTTCTAAGACTCCATTCCTGTTCTAGCCCCAGCAAAGGCATACCAACAGACACACAGACCCTTTTTTTCTCTCCCTCCTCCCAGCTTTTGAAAGTATCTTGTCTCCTCATTGGTCATTTTGGTCAGGTGCCAGCGAGGTTACCTTTAGCTTCTTAACCCTTTACAGGTGAGAGGAGTTTTCCCCTGGCCAGGAGGGATTTCAAAGTGGTTTACCCTTCCCTTTATATTTATGACAACATATAAGCAGTAAACAGACCCATCAAGCTCCCAACTGGTTGAGACAAACCTCACACTAGCATGTGTGGGAGAACACAGCATGGCATCTATGCCCAGCAGGAGAAAGCAGCTTGCTCTGGGTTTTATTTTTCAGAAGAATAACTTCAAAGGTTTACTGGGCTAAAAAGACAAGGGGGCTGAACTTTAAGTGATATTCAGCTGATTGAAAACAATATTACTGTATTATAAGAGCATAAGCATATTTTGTTTTGTTTGGCTTGTAACTTTCTATCTTTTATTCCTTACACTTGAACTCATTTCATTCTATATATAGTTTGTTAATAGATTTATTTCATTTTTACCATAAACCAACTAAGTCCTGTGTTTAAAGGGAAGGATGTAGTTACCCCAGTTACATTTAATTATCTGTGTTGTGTTTTGTTTTGTTTCTTTAGAGGAACAAACAAACCATATTATTTCTCTGAACTGCCCAGGAGAGGACTGGATATTGCTATGCACATGGTTTTGGGAAAATTCAGAACTGGGAATGTGTTGGGGTTATCCAGCAAGTAGTAACCAAGGCTCATGGAAGTCAGAATAGGGCTGTAGGTGGGCTGCTGGGGCCTGTTTACCACAGATTTGCATATGGGCCCTGAGATGATTTAGGAATCTGATTCTGGAACCACAGATCTGCCCACAGTAGGTACAGACATTTCCTGGAGGGTCAGCCACCTGCTGAGAGAAAGTTCTTTCTTTTTACTTCCTTCTCTCTCTCTCTTTTCAGCTTTGAGGGCAAGGTGCTTCTCCTTGAAGCAGGCCACTGCCTGATGGAGGATATGGTGCCATTGGGGTCGGTTGGTGGCTTGCTCCTCCCAGCTTGTGGTATCCACATCAGTTTTCTTGAGATAAGCTTTCAGTGTATCTTTATAGTGTTCCCTCTGACCACCACAGGATCTCTGACCATGGCTGGGCTGAGAGTAGAGGGCTTGTTTTGGGAAGTATGAGTCTGGCATCCACACACAATGTCCAGCCCAGTGGAGTTGGTGCATGAGGATCATTGCTTCAGTGCTGGTGACATTTGCTTCAGTGAGGATGCTGGCATTAGTGCAGTGATCTTACCACTTGATGCCAAGGATCTTCCAGAGGCATCATTGGTGGTATCTCTTCAGACTCTTGAGCTATTCATAGGTCATCCGGGCTTCGCAAACATAAAGGAATAACAGTTGTGTTACAGATCTGGATCTTGGTGTCCTTCTGTAGGTCACAGTCCCGTGAAAATGTGTTGGAGAAGTTTCCCAAAGGAAGCACTTGTGCACTGGATCCTGTGCTGGATCTCATTGTCGATTTTTGCATTTTGAGAAAGTTGGCTACAGAGGTAGCAGAAGTGCTCAACTGTCTCCAAAGTCTGTTCCTTGATGGTGACTTGTGATGGGTCATGTGGAAGGGGCCTGAAACACTAAAGCATAACTCCTCCTTTACTTCAGTGGGATCAGGATTGGTACCTAGGATATTATCTGTATTCCCATAGCACCTCTCATCACCTAAGTAATAGACCAGGACCCATTCCCTAGGCATGGTGCAAAAAAACTGTCCCTGCCCCAAAGAGCTTTCCATTTCAGTATACTCTAACCATATGGGAAACAGGTTCCAGATATTGATTTGTATGGGGCCTGGTGATGTAACTCCCTCACCACTAACTCACATGAGTCCTCTCTCGGAAGTCAATAGTCATGTCCATGTAGCTACTGCACACTGAGGTTTGTAATAGAGCAATCTATTACCGTCTTTGAATGTTCTTTGACACCCTAACTTCCTACGTTCTGCTCCATCTGCTGTTATCATTTCTCTCTTAGTTTAAACACAAAGAGAGAGAGGATTGTTTAAAAATAATATGAAAAGACTTAACATACAAAGAAAGGGCTTGATTGTGTCATTTTGCCACAGCCCAGAGCGAAGGACGTTGTGGATTTGCAGAACCCCGGCAGGAGCAATGGGAGGCATTCTATCTTTGTACCTATTGCTAGACCTCTTTGTGGGGGTGCATGTTACTCTCCTTGAGCATATGGCTGATGAAAAAGCAGCATTGAGCCATGACGCTGTTTCCTCACCGTCTCACTGTTTTCTACTGTGTGCTCTTTGGGAGAGGCACTAGCTGCATGTACAGCACCTAGCACAATGGGCCTTTGTTCATGGACAATGCTTCTTAGCACTGTTGTAACATAAGCTGTAATCAAACTACTAATATCTGCAACCATATTCAGCAAGATTACACTTACATATGTGGTGTCTGGCCGTGAAAATAAGGCCCTCTGTCTACATTGTTAAAGCATTCCATGTTAATTTATTAGTTTCCAGACTGCTATATGAAATAGGCAAGTACAGTGCTATTAGAAAAGGAGTACTTGTGGCACCTTAGAGACTAACCAATTTATTTGAGCATAAGCTTTCGTGAGCTACAGCTCACTTCATCGGATCCGATGAGTGAGCTGTAGCTCACGAAAGCTTATGCTCAAATAAATTGGTTAGTCTCTAAGGTGCCACAAGTACTCCTTTTCTTTTTGCGAATACAGACTAACACGGCTGTTACTCTGAAACCTGTTACAGTGCTATTATCTCTCATATCAGAGTCATATCGAAGCCAGCATCAGACCTGCCACTGCCTCAGTTTATCATACATCAAACAAGCCACCTCAGCTGGCACTTTCATAGAACTGCTTCACTACTGGAAGTAGTTTGTTACCAGCCCTCTCCTTTCAGTTTGTAATGGGCTTCCACATCCACATAACCCTCCCTTTAGGTTATAACATCTTTCCAGCCCTTTACCATGACTGCTGCCTGCTTATAGACCTCCCTCCAGCCGATCTACCGGGCTCCTGCATGCCCCAGGCCCTCTGTCTAGGAGTACCTCCTTGCATACAGCAGCTTTTGAGACTCTGCCCCCACTCAGCTCAAATTGCCCCTTATATCTGCCAGCAGGCCTGGTTCTGAATCACATGCTCTCACCATGTGACCATTCCCTTCACCTGGGAAGGCAAGCTACACCTGGTTTACCATGAAATAGGCACATGGGAAAATAGAGGATGTGATAAAGCTAGGATGAGAATTTAGGAGGTCTTTCTCTGAGCAAAACCTAATAAACCATGCTGGCTCTCAATAGAAACCTTACTTCATTTTGGAGTCATAATATTATTCCACATCATTTTTATTCAGCTCAGACAAAAGCCTGTAACTGTGAGTCATTATTTCCATTTTGCAGCTGTAGAAACTTGCAGTCAAATGCAAAGGACTATGTTAACTCCCATAAAAGCAGGTCACCAGTGAATCTAGCTGCACACAACAGTTATCTCATTCACACTGCTGTAAATTCAAAACAGCTCCAGTATCATCATTTGAAGAAAGGGAGTGTTGTCTAATGGCACCTGCAGAGAACGGGGAGCCAAAGCTCATGGGTTTTGTTCTCAGCTGTGAGCGCTGTGCGAAATACTCACATTGATCCTGAAGCTTCAGTTCACAAAATCTCAAGTCTTCAGCGAGGGCCGCCTGTGGCCACCTCTCAGCTTGAGGAAGCACTGGTAACAGATCACTGGCTCCCCTAATCCTACCCCACCTCAGTAATACAGCAGGGATAAAACACCCCTCCTACTGTCAGCCAGCTCCAAAGACCTCAATATTAGTAGCATACACGACAGACAATGTGTAGGTCAGAGTACTTTAACAGTGAGCTGGAGATATTCACCATAAGCCCTAGCACCTTTGCTCAGGAACCCCCAAGTTCTCCCTAGTTATCACTTTAAGGATTTGAGGGCTTCTCTCAGCCTCAGCTCAGCGGCACCTGCTGATTGTGGAAGTTGTTCTATTAAGAATCAACACATCCAGCACCCCTTTATTCAAGAAGCAGGTCTGCGAAATGTATGTGGCGACCCCACAGAGTGCTAATTTTGGCCCCTGCCATGGGACTATGGGAAAAAATAAACACTCTGCCCTAGAAGAGGGGGCTGGTCTGTGTGCCCAGCTCTATTCCTTGTAAAATACAGCTGTCTCTACTCACCCCTGCTTAGCTGCATCACTGGCTATAAAGTCAGGTTTCAGAGTAACAGCCGTGTTAGTCTGTATTCGCAAAAAGAAAAGGAGTACTTGTGGCACCTTAGCCCTGGTCTACACTAGGACTTTAGGTCAAATTTAGCAGCGTTAAATCAATGTAAACCTGCACCCGTCCACACGATGAAGCCCTTCATTTCGACTTAAAGGGCTCTTAAAATCGATTTCCTTACTCCACCCCTGACAAGTGGATTAGTGCTTAAATCAGCCTTGCCGGGTCGAATTTGGGGTACTGTGGACACAATTCGACGGTATTGGCCTCCAGGAGCTATCCCAGAGTGCTCCATTGTGACCGCTCTGGACAGCACTCTCAACTCAGATGCACTGGCCACGTAGACAGGAAAAGAACCGCGAACTTTTGAATCTCATTTCCTGTTTGGCCAGCGTGGCAACCTGCAGATGACCATGCAGAGCTCATCAGCAGAGGTGACCATGCAGAGCTCATCAGCAAAGGTGACCATGATGGAGTCCCAGAATCACAAAAGAGCTCCAGCATGAACTGAACGGGAGGTACGGGATCTGATCGCTGTATGGGGAGAGGAATCCGTGCTATCAGAACTCCGTTCCAGTTTTCAAAATGCCAAAACCTTTGTCAAAATCTCCCAGGGCATGAAGGACAGAGGCCATAACAGGGACCCGAAGCAGTGCCGCGTGAAACTTAAGGAGCTGAGGCAAGCCTACCAGAAAACCAGAGAGGCGAACGGCCGCTCCGGGTCAGAGCCCCAAACATGCTGCTTCTATGATGAGCTGCATGCCATTTTAGGGGTTTCAGCCACCACTACCCCAGCCATGTTGTTTGACTCCTTCAATGGAGATGGAGGCAACACAGAGGCAGGTTTTGGGGACGAAGAAGAAGATGATGATGATGAGGTTGTAGATAGCTCACAGCAAGCAAGTGGAGAAACCAGTTTTTCCGATAGCCAGGAACTGTTTCTCACCCTGGACCTGGAGCCAGTACCCCCCGAACCCACCCAAGGCTACCTCCTGGACCCGGCAGGCGGAGAAGGGACCTCCGGTGAGTTTATCTTTTAAAATACTATACATGGTTTAAAAGCAAGCATGTGAAAGGATTAATTTGCCCTGGCATTCGCGGCTCTTCTGGATGTACTCCCAAAGCCTTTTCAAAAGGTTTCTGTGGAGGGCAGCCTTATTGCGTCCTCCATGGTAGGACACTTTACCACTCCAGGCCAGTAACACATACTCAGGAATCATTGTACAACAAAGCATTGCAGTGTATGTTTGCTGGCATTCAAACAACATCCGTTCTTTATCTCTCTGTGTTATCCTCAGGAGAGTGAGATATCATTCATGGTCACCTGGTTGAAATAGGGTGCTTTTCTTCAGGGGACACTCAGAGGTGCCCGTTCCTGCTGGGCTGTGTGCCTGTGGCTGAACAGAAATGTTCCCCGCTGTTAGCCACGGGGAGGGAGGAGGGTTGAGGGGGAAGCAAAATGCGACCTTGTAACGAAAGCACATGTGCTATGTATGTAATGTTAACAGCAAGGTTTACCCTGAAAGAGTGTAGCCACTGTTTTATAAAATGTGTCTTTTTAAATACCACTGTCCCTTTTTTTTTCTCCACGAGCTGCATGTGTTTCAATGATCACAGGATCTTCTCCTTCCCAGAGGCTAGTGAAGATTAGAAAGAAAAAAAAAACGCACTCGTGATGAAATGTTCTCTGAGCTCATGCTGTCCTCCCACACTGACAGAGCACAGACGAATGCATGGAGGCAAATAATGTCAGACTGCAGGAAAGCACAAAATGACCGGGAGGAGAGGTGGCGGGCTGAAGAGAGTAAGTGGTGGGCTGAAGACAGGGCTGAAGCTCAAATGTGGCAGCAGCGTGATGAGAGGAGGCAGGATTCAATGCTGAGGCTGCTGGAGGATCAAACCAGTATGCTCCAGTGTATGGTTGAGCTGCAGCAAAGGCAGCTGGAGCACAGACTGCCACTACAGCCCCTGTGTAACCAACTGCCCTCCTCCCCAAGTTCCATAGCCTCCACACCCAGACGCCCAAGAACATGGTGGGGGGGCCTCCGGCCAACCAGCCACTCTGCCACAGAGGATTGCCCAAAAAACAGAAGGCTGGCATTCCATAAATTTTAAAGTTGTAAACTTTTAAAGTGCTGTGTGGCATTTTCCTTCCCTCCTCCACCACCCCTCCTGGGCTACCTTGGTAGTCATCCCCCTATTTGTGTGATGAATGAATAAAGAATACATGAATGTGAAGCAACAATGACTTTATTGCGTCTGCAAGCGGTGATCGAAGGGAGGAGGGGAGGGTGGTTAGCTTACAGAGAAGTAGAGTGAACCAAGGGGCGGGGGGTTTCATCAAGGAGAAACAAACAGAACTTTCACACCGTAGCCTGGCCAGTCATGAAACTGGTTTTCAAAGCTTCTCTGATGCGTACTGCGCCCTCCTGTGCTCTTCTAACCACCCCAAGGATAACTATAGGCATTTCAACATCCCCAACAGTTATTTTCTGGTCTGGGAATAAAGTCCCTTCCTGCAGCTTTTGAAACAGACCAGAGTTCCTGAAGGTGCGACCGTCATATACCTTTCCCAGCCATCCCACGTTGATGTTGGTTCTCGGCAATGGTATTATGCCAATTTATACCAGCTGACAATCTGGTCCCATGTCTTTTAATTATCTCTAAATGACTGTTCCCGCCATGGTAGTGCGCGAATGAGAAACTAATAATTTTGAGCCAAACTCTGAGGTTTAATCAAGGCTTATTTACTTAATCAAGCCAATTTCCTTTTGCTTTCAATAGAAGTTTTACTCCACTAAGGACCACGGAACTTGGCCTCGTTTAATATCCTTTGCTTTAACACTTACCGCATTGTGAGACAGCTTTGACCAGTGTACCCTAAATGAGGATTTTAATTGCAAATTGCAGTTTTGTTTTTTGTTCACAAATAATTAGAGACAGGCTCAAGCTGAAAAATTCACATCTGGAGATGGCATTCAGCCCCCACAAAGTTCCCATCTGGGGTTTTAGTCAGGCCTATTGTACAGACAGGGCTATTTGTGAAATTTTGATCCAAACGTGGGCTTGAATTTTAAAATCTACCGCCTGTAGCTCCAAACAGATTTGAGAATGCTAGAAGCTAGGGTTCAGGTGTATGTCTACCCAAAATGTCCTTTTCTTGCTATTGGTGTTGTTGGTTGTGGAGGGGGGAATTATCTTTTGAAGTTGTGTGTTATATGTAGCATATATAACAAATAACAAAACTCAAGTAATTAAAAAAACAGCTTCAAGCCAAAACTTCAGCTACTGCTAGGATATGCTCAGTAGTATCTGGGAAGAGGCCACAAAGGTGGGCTCAAGAGGTAGAATATGATAGGTTTAAGACAGCTTTGGAATGAGGGACCACCAGAAAGCAGACTTAGTGAACACAAGAACTGGGCCCCTAACTGCTACATTACTTCCCAGCATAGTTGGTGGGTGTTCAGAAGTGTCCACTTAATTTTGTTTGTATGGATATCAAGTATAGGCAAAGCTCCATGTGCCCTGCCACAAGCATGACCTAAATCAGGGGTCTCAAGCACATGGCCTGCGGAGTTATTTGCTGCGGCCCACCAAGCTCTCTGCCCCCGTCCTCCAGAGTTATCTCCTGTGGCCACCAAGCTCTCCTCACCCGGCACTCCGACTCCCTCCCAGAGCACTGTGTCCCTGCTCCTCTGCCTACCTCCAGGCGCTTTCCACCTCCAAACAGCTCTTTGGCGGCGCTTAGCACTTTCCAGGAGGGAGCCGCGCGCTCAGGGGAGGAGGTGGAGAAGAGCTGGGGCAGGAGTGGGGATTTGGGGGAGGGGTTGAAATAGGGACAGGGAGGGGGCAGAGTTGGGTGGGGACTTTGGGGAAGTGGTTGGAATGGGGCAGGGAAGAGGTGAGAAGAGGCAGGGCAGGGGCAGGACTTTGGGGAAGGGATGGAGTGGGAGCGGGGCTGGGGAGGGCTTTTGTATCTTTATATGAAAAGGTGTCAGTGATGCGGCCCTCGGGCCAATGTACTAGTCCTCATGTGGCCCTCGTGGTGATTTGAGTTTGAAATCCGTGACCTAAATCCTGCAGCAAGAATCAAGATTCCGCTGCACTCTGGTGGAAATTCTGAACATACTGTAGCAGCTTCAGACAAATTTTTAGAAGTGGATGTTTTTATTGAATGAAATATGTGAATGAAGAATGCAACTGGTACAGTACCTCCCAACTGATTTATTTTGATATTAAATTCAATTTCATGCTGTCCCTACACTTTCAGTTTTCAGCATGCCGCAGATTGAAATCTTTAGGTTTCAGGGTAAAGATTGCTTTGATATGCATGGGAGAGTTCATGCCTCACAGCTTTTGCTTGACAGAAAACAGCACTGTAAAATGGACTGTATAAAAATATGGGGACTGAGGCATATGGTAGGAGATCAGAGGGTCCAGGGCATGAGGAAGGAAATGGGGATGGGGCAGGAGCAACACAGAGGAACAGTTTGGAGGGCAAGAACTCTTTGGTAGGGAGCCACTTAGTGATGGAGAAGTGGCAAGGGTGTTGTGGGAAATGTAGGAAGGCTGCAGTAAAGTCCATTGCTCCTCTGGATGTCTGTGGGGTGGAGCAGAAAGAATGCAGCTCCTCTTTGCTTGTGGGGCACAATCATCTGATTTTTGAATTCTTGGGGTGAATAATCATTTCTTCTGAGCAATATGTGCTGTTGCTGTTGTAACTTAGTGCCCACCCCACGAGCTGCCCCATAGCTAGGTGCCCATTCCCCTGGAGTGATGCCCCCCTTAACCCAATATTTACCCCATGCTGACAGCTAAAATCGGTGAAAGCTCTCCTGGTGAGGACGTGCACGACCGACACAACGAATATAATATGGACATGCAAAAGCAGTTTAGTTACTGTGATGGCTGTAAGTCGATGTAACGTAGGTCAGCTTCATTTTGTTGACTTGCCTTGAGGGAAAAGGTTCAAGGGAATTAGAAATGTTCCAGAATGACAAGATTGCATAATTAGAGTCACCCTTGGAGTAGTTCCTCTTTGGAAAGCTTTTCTTTCATTATTAAGCAAGTAGTCACTGTGACGTACTCCATATGCTTTATAAAAATATGTTTATAAGTGTGAATATAATGTAACTGGAATATGCTTTGTGCAAAAGGACTCTTGTAAGGTATCGTTACAAAGCTTATAATCTACTGTGTGTGTTCATCCTATTTGTATGAATGTATCATTCTTGTATCTGAAACTAGGAATATGTAGTATAACTCTGAGGTCCTATTGTAATTATTCAAAGTGTGGACCATTAATGGTGGTTTAGAATCTTGATGGCTCACCTTGATTAGGACAATTGGCTGTAAATGACAGGTTTCAGAGTAGCAGCCGTGTTAGTCTGTATCCGCAAAAAGAAAAGGAGTACTTGTGCCACTGTAGAAACTAACAAATTTATTTGAGCATAAGATTTCATGAGCTACATGCATCCGACAAAGTGAGCTGTAGCTCACGAAAGCTTATGCTCAAATAAATGTGTTAGTCTCTAAGGTGCCACAAGTACTCCTTCTCTTTTCGGTTGTAAATGGTATATTTTCCTGCAAGCCTTCCTGTAGAGGTGTGGGCCAGCCCTGGAAGAATGGAGGGGGTCTCACAGGACATGTGAACATGTCACCTGATACTGGAATCCATCTTAAACCTGGTGCTTTTACATTTAGAAGGAGGGGTGGGAACCCAGAGAGACAAAGGATTCCCGCCTTGTGCCAAAGATATAAGAGGGAGTAGTTCAGGACAAAGGGGGAGAAAGCCCAGCTTTTCACTGAAGATACCTGCTGAAACTAACAAGGACTGTACCGAGGAAAGGATTGGGACCAGACTAGGAAGATTAGAGTCTAATCTGTGAAAGAAGCTTATTGGAACATCTCTGAGGGTGAGATTTATCTGTAATCAGTTTCTTAATGTATTAGGCTTAGACTTGCATGTTTTGTTTGATTTTGCTTGGTAACTTACTTTGGTCTGCTATTACTTGGAACCACTTAAATCCTACTTTTTATACTTAATAAAATCACTTTTGTTTATTGGTAAACCCAGAGTAGGTGATCAATACCAGGGGGAGCAAACAGCTGTGCAAATCTCTCTATCAGTGTTAGAGATGGTGGACAATTTATGAGTTTACCCTGTATAAGCTTTATACAGAGTAAAACAGATTTATTTGGGGTTTGGACCCCACTGGGAACTGGGTGTCTGGGTGCTGGAGACAGGTGGCCTGCTGAACTGTTTTCAGTTAGGTCTGTAGCTTTGTGGGCATGGACCAGACCTGGGTCTGTGTTGCAGCAGGCTAGCATGTCTGACTCAACAAGGCAGGGCTCTGGAGTCCCAGGCTGGCCGGGAAAATGGGCTCAGAGGTAAATTCAGCACATCAGGTGACAGTCCCAAGGAGGTCTCTGTGACCAAACCCATCACAGTGGCCCTAGAATCATAGAATATCAGGGTTGGAAGGGACCTCAGGAGGTCATCTAGTCCAACCACCTGCTCAAAGCAGGACCAATTCCCAGTTAAATCATCCCAGCCAGGGCTTTGTCAAGCCTGACCTTAAAAACTTCAAAGGAAGGAGATTCCATCACCTCCCTAGGTAACACATTCCAGTGTTTCACCACCCTCCTAGTGAAAATTTTTTCCTAATATCCAACCTAAACTTCCCCCACTGCAACTTGAGACCATTACTCCTTGTTCTGTCATCTGCTACCACTGAGAACAGTCTAGATCCATCCTCTTTGGAATCCCCTTTCAGGTAGTTGAAAGCAGCTGTCAAACCCCCCTCATTCTTCTCTTCTGCAGAATAAACAATCCCAGTTCCCTCAGCCTCTCCTCATAAGTCATGTGTTCCAGTCCCCTAATCATTTTTGTTGCCCTCCGCTGGATGTTTTCCAATTTTTCCACATCCTTCTTGTAGTGTGGGGCCCAAAACTAAACACAGTACTCCAGATGAGGCCTCACCAATGTCGAATAGAGGGGAATGATCATGTCCCTCGATCTGCTGGCAATGCCCCTACTTATACATCCCAAAATGCCATTGGCCTTCTTGGCAACAAGGGCACACTGTTGACTCATATCCAGCTTCTTGTCCACTGTGACCTCTAGGTTCTGTTCTGCGGAACTGCTGACTAGCCATTCGGTCCCTAGTCTGTAGTGGTGCATGGGATTCTTCCATCCTAAGTGCAGGACTCTGCACTTGTCCTTGTTGAACCTCATCAGATTTCTTTTGGCCCAATCCTCTAATTTGTCTCGGTCTCTCTGTATCCTATCCCTATCCTCCAGCGTATCTACCCCCGATCGCTATGAGTTTTCAAAGATAATGGCCAATGGCTCTGCAATCACATCCACCAAGTCCTTTAGCATTCTCGGATGCAGCGCATGGACTTGTGCTCGTCCAGCTTTTCTAAATAGTCCCGAACCACATCTTTCTCCACAGAGGGCTGGTCACCTCCTCCCCATGCTGTGCTGCCCAGTGCAGTAGTCTGGGAGCTGAACTTGTTCGTGAAGACAGAGGCAAAAAAAGCATTGAGTACATTAGCTTTTTCCACATCCTCTGTCACTAGGTTGCCTCCCTCATTCACACAGGGGCCCACACATTCCTTGACTTTCATCTTGTTGCTAACATACCTGAAGAAACCCTTCTTGTTACTCTTAACATCTCTTGCTAGCTGCAACTCCAGGTGTGATTTGGCCCTCCTGATTTCACTCCTGCATGCCGGAGCAATATCTTTATACTCTTCCCTGGTCATTTGTCCAATCTTCCACTTCTTGTAAGCTTCTTTTTTGTGTTTAAGATCAGCAAGGATTTCACTGTTAAGCCAAGCTAGTCGCCTGCCATATTTACTATTCTTTCTACACATCGGGATGGTTTGTCCCTGTAACCTCAATAAGGATTCTTTAAAATACAGCCAGCTCTCCTGGACTCCTTTCCCCCTCATGTTAGTCTCCCAGGGGATCCTGCCCATCAGTTCCCTGAGGGAGTCAAAGTCTGCTTTTCTGAAGTCCAGGGTCTGTATTCTGCTTCTCTCTTTTCTTCCCTGTGTCAGGATCCTGACCTCAACCATCTCATGGTCACTACCTCCCAGGTTCCCATCCACTTTTGCTTCCCCTACTAATTCTTCCCGGTTTGTAAGCAGCAGGTCAAGAAGAGCTCTGCCCCTAGTTGGTTCCTCCAGCACTTGCACCAGCAAATTGTCCCCTACACTTTCCAAAAAACTTCTTGGATTGTCTGTGCATTTGTGTATTGCTCTCCCAGCAGATATCAGGGTGATTGAAGTCTCCCATGAGAACCAGGACCTGCGATCTAGTAACTTCCGTGAGTTGCTGGAAGAAAGCCTCGTTCACCTCATCCCCCTGGTCCGGTGGTCTATAGTACACTCCCACCATGACATCACCCTGGTTGCTCAAACTTCTAAACTTAATCCAGAGACTCTCAAGTTTTTCTACAGTTTCATACTTGAGCCCTGAGCAGTCATACTGCTCCCTTACATACAATGCAACTCCCCCACCTTTTCTGTCCTGCCTGTCCTTCCTGAACAGTTTATATCCATCCATGACAGTACTCCAGTCATGTGAGTTATCCCACCAAGTCTCTGTTATTCCAATCACATCATAATTCCTTGACTGTGCCAGGACTTCCAGTTCTCCCTGCTTGTTTCCCAGGCTTCTTGCATTTGTGTATAGGCACTTGAGATAACTCGCTGATTGTCCCTCTTTCTCAGTCTGAGACAGGAGCCCTCCCCTCTCGCGTGCTCCTGCTTGTGCTTCCTCCCAGTATCCCACTTCCCCACTTACCTCAGGGCTTTGGTCTCCTTAACCCGGTGAACCTAGTTTAAAGCCCTCCTCACTAGGTTAGCCAGCCTGCTTGCGAAGATGCTCTTCCCTCTCTTCGTTAGGTGGAACCCGTCTCTGCCTAGCACTCCTTCTTGGAACACCATCCCATGGTCAAAGAATCCAAAGCCTTCTCTCTGACACCACCTGCGTAGCCATTCATTGACTTCCACGATTCGACAGTCTCTTCCCAGGCCTTTTCCTTCCATGGGGAGGATGGACAAGAACACCACTTGCACCTCAAACTCCTTTATCCTTCTTCCCAGAGCCACGTAGTCTGCAGTGATCCGCTCAAGGTCATTCTTGGCAGTATCATTGGTGCCCACGTGGAGAAGCAGGAAGGGGTAGCGATCCGAGGGCTTGATGAGTCTTGGCTGTCTCTCCGTCACATCATGAATCCTAGCTCCTGGCAAGCAGCAGACTTCTCAGTTTTCCCAGTTGGGGCAGCAGATAGATGACTCAGTCCCCCTGAGGAGAGAGTCCCTGACCACCACCACCTGCCTCCTTCTCTTGGGAGCGGTGGTCGTGGAACCCCCAGCCCTAGGACAGTGCATCTCATGCCTTCCAACCGGCGGAGTCTCCTTCTGTTCCCTTCCCTCAGATGTATCATCTAGTCCACTCTCCGCATTAGTACCTGTGGAGAGAACATGAAAACGGTTACTTACCTGTATGTGCGTTGCTGGTACATGGACACTCCCCTTTCTTCTTCTGTAGGTCACATGCTGCCAAATTTCTTCACCGTCCTCTTGTCCCCGCAATGCAGCCTGCTCTGAATCTTCAGAACGTTGTGTCCGTAGAAGCATATCCTGACATCTGTCCAGGAAATCTTCAATTTCTCTTATGCAACGCAGGGTCGATACCTGTTGCTCCAGACCTTGAACCTTCTCTTCCAATATGGAGACCAGCTTGCACTTTGTACAGACAAAGGCGCTTCTGTCCTGTGGAAGAAAGACAAATATGGCATATCCAGTGCAGGTCACAACAGCTGAACACTCCCCACCCATATTACCTTCCTTCTACAAGCTTCCTCAGGAGTTGTAGTAACTACTCAGAGAAGCCGGCAAGATGTAAGCCTCAGTAGGCTCTCCCCAGGCGAACTCCCAGGCAAACTCCCTCTGTTAGCCTCTTTGCTGTTGGCCGCTCAGCTGGTTCGCAGCTGACTGGCTTTTTATAACAGTCAGGCCCACTCAAGGCTCACCTGCAACAAAGCACTCCCAATTCACACTTTTCAAACAACCAATCAAGCACACGGTCAAACTGTCAAACTGTCCCCACAACAGACACTCAGATACTCATCCTTCTTTGCTTGAGGAGTCTTACTCAACTCTACAAGACCTCCTAACATGCTAGCATGGAAGCAACAGGGGGGAAATTTTAAGGAAATCCCCTGACATAAACAAGGCTAATGAGACCTCTCGCATGAGGAAAGTGACCTCAAGGTGACCCAAAATACAAAAGCATTGAGTTGTTTTTAGAGGAACTGGGGATCAGTCATAATAATAATGATAGCAATAATTAAGGGTTGCTCTCCCTTTCCCTTATTCTTTTTCTTCTTATTTAGCCAAGATCTGGTGTTTCCCCAGAATCTCCATCTCTCGGCTTCAAGGTGATGCAAGTCTCCTCCTTTCAGGAATCAGGGCCTGCAGCAGAGCTAATCTGCAGGCAAGCCAACGAACACAGCTGGCCTGTAGAAGGCTGCCTATTTGGCTACCCCAGCTGACTGGTAAGAAGAGTCAGTAGACTGTCTCTTAAGATACTTTGAGCAACCACCAAATTATTTGTCCATGATTGTGATAGCTCCTATGGTTGTTTGTTCCCAGTCCTGCTCCTGCCTTTCTTCAGTCCAGGTAACCCAGCTCTAATTCAGGTTCTAGCCCTCAGCTCTGATTCCTAGTTACTGGAGCCTTCTCGATCTACTGGGCCTAACCGCCCAGGTCCTGGTCTGGTCTACACTAGGAAATTATGACAGTTTAACTACACTGGTCAGGAGCAAGAATGCAGGAACCTTTGTCGAAGGGGGGGGGGCGCCCAAGGCCGAAGTGGCGGGGAAATTAAAATACTACTTCAATATCCTGTGAACAACTGTAACATAAGTAACCAGAATACAAAATGTAGTCACATTGTAACATTATGGTATAATTATAGTATGAACGAAAAAAAATAATCCTTTAGTTCTAAACATTGAGACAGCATTTTATTTTTGCACTTTGCACTTCATTTGCATTTATTTTACTGCATATACTCCACTATTAATACTGCACTATTATTAAACTTTTACTTGCAATTTTGTAACATTACAATCCAATTATCCTTGTGTGTATATATATAGTAAATCTCCTTGAAAAAAAGGCATCAGTAAAAACAAACAACAACCACCACCACCAACTTTGAAGGGAGGTAAATGTGTCCCCATACAAGAGCTACCATATAAAATGTTTTTTTCAAATGTTTTATAAAAATCAAAATTGAAAATACATTTTTAGAAAATCTAGCAAACACCATCAACTGGCTGTAGCAGGGAAAAGCAGTACAGTATCTAAGCCAAAAATATAAGATTAATGCAATTTTGATCATGCAGTTATCTATTGCTAGTGGATACCTAGGAATGCATCCTATCTTATCTCATAGTGCCTCTTGGCCTTTAGCAGTACGATCATGTTTTTCCCACAATGCATATATTTCTTTTGTTAAAAAGTGGGGAGGCATGGCCTCCTGACTGCCCTAGTTCCAGCACCAGTGGTCAGGAGTGTGAAAAATCCACACCCCAAGTGGAGTTGTTAAGCCAACCTAAGTCCCTGCATAGACAGTGCAAGGTTGACCGAAGAATTCTTCTGTTGACCTAGCTACCACCTCACACATAAATCCCTGCAGAGGAAAAGAGAATAGACTGGCTGAGAGAGCTGGGAAAGACAGAATGTTGAAAATGAGAGCTGTGGTTTTGAGTCTATTTTTCCCTTCTTTTTCAGAAGCGTTGGGCCTGGTCTACACTGAAGGAACTGGGTATGTGTAGTAAAAAGAAGAGATTAGTGGGGGTGGGGGAGAACGACATGGTAACAGTCTTCAAATACTTGCGGGGGGAAAGATGGATAAAAGCTGTTCTCTCTTGCCACAGAGGGCAGGACAAGAGGCAATGGGTTCAAACTACAGGATAGCAGATTTAGATTAAATCTCAAGAAAAACTTCCTAACTGTAAGTAGGAAAATGGAAGGTTGTGGAAGCTCCTTCGCTGGAGATTTCCAAAAGGAGGCTGAATAGCCATCTGTGTTGGATGGTTTAGACACAAATCCTGCCTTTTGTCAGGGGATTAGACTAACTCTATGGTTCTATGATTCTACACACAAAATTAAATCAGTTTCAAAAGACTTCTTTAGCTAAACTGCTGCAGTTAAACAGGTGTAACTCCCCATGTGGGCATTACATTCCACAGGCAAGTAGAGTGCCATAGGAATCCAAGTCACATGGACTTTTGCTGAAATGTAGGACCTGCATTTCAGATCCTCAAAAGGTATTTAGGCATCAAGTCCCAACAGTCATTGGAATTAGGCTCCTAAATACTTTTGAAAAGCTGGGCCTAATGAGACCTAGTCTCCTGCAATAGTTAGAAGCTTCTGGAAATTGCATCCTTAGCCAATTCTTTGACCAAAATGAGGCCGCCAGGTACTTGGAGCAAGTGATCAAATGTTACTAGATTGTGTGTGCTTCCATTTGTGGGTCTCAAGAAGGACATGTAAAATCAGAGGTCATATTTGATTATTTTGGCCTCATTTACATACAGTTGTCCTCAAAGGCATACAGTACTAAGAAGAGAGCTATTACAGTAGCAGATTCCCTGAGAAATAGAGTTCTCATGTAATCATTTACACTTGAAGTTCAAATAAATGCATTATACAGCCCAATAATTGGTTCTTGGTGCACTAGATTTTTTCAAGGCAGAGGGATTATTGAAACCCATGTGGTTAAGAGAGCCAAATAGAAAGTATGTATTGCAATTTAAACAATGTTGTTTATATTTGGAGAATGTAAGAGGATTGCCACGGATAAACGTGGGGTCAGAATAGTCATTTAAAAACTGGTTCTTTTCAGACCCAAAGTGGTATTCTTACCAAATACAGTGAATCATCTACTCTCAAACTGGATTTTTCAGGGGCCTAGTGGAGTTAAGTATCCTGATTTCTCGCTCAGCCCCTTTTGAAAATTCCCAGCTTCAGACTTTGTTGGCAAATGCATTTGCCTTTATTCTAAGCATTTGTCTTTTCTTGGTTTAGGTTTTCTTTTTTTAACGTGTGCAACTTCCAGCAGCCTGGCTTCTGGTTCCCCCTAGTGTCACGAAGTTTGCTATTCACCTACTTATAACAGCAGAACTGAAGTGCTGACGGAAGTGGGCCTTTTCAGAGTTTTATAGTAAATCTTCTAAACTTTGTTTGCAGTAGAAAGATGGCAAACAGGTTTTCGGTTGTAAGCAATATTCCACCTTGGCAGAATTTTTTCTCAAATGAGGTTTGGATTTATTTTGAGCCTGTCCCACTTGGTTTTGCACATATGACTGCACCTGCTCCTGGTAGGCAGCCAGAAAAAAGGAGAGAGTATAATGACTCAGGGCAGGTCTACACTACCGCGAGGATCAACGCGCTGAGATCGATCCACTGTCAGTCGATTTAGCGGGTCTAGTAAAGACCCGCCAAATCGACTGCAGATCACTCTCCAGTCAACCCCTGTACTCTACCCCCGATGAGAAGAGTAAGGTAAGGTATGTAGCTGGAGCTGCGCAGTGTAGGTCGACTTAACACAATAGTGTAGACATAGCCTCAGCTAAACCACTTTTATGCATCATGTGGAATCAGGCTATTAAACTGGCATTAGGCTCTGACAATACAGGCTACCTCCACACAAGCCAAGGGAGAATTCCACTAGCTGTCAAACAAAATAGGGCTTATCTCCTCTTTCTAAGCCAGCTGGCCTGGTGGGATTCAGCAAACCTGGCCTCTGCTGCTGAAATAGAATGTTGTGTATTTATGAACCACAATACATTTAGCAACAGCTGATATGCAGCAGAGGGGCTGCTAGACCTGCACGGCTCAGCAATTGCATCTCAAAGATATAGGGGTAAGGTTGATAGTAGAGGGCATATTGCAGAAAAGGAGGGAGCAATAGCACTAAAAGGAGTCACCATTACACACACCCTTATTCTCCTCTTCCTTCCCTGGTTCAGATTTGGATGTGGGTTTGGGTAGCCCTTATTTTGTCTGAACCAGTTTACTTATCCTTAACAAGCACCAAATATCTTGAGGAAGACACAGAAATGTGGTCATGAATAAGGCTGCAAGTCTTTCATGGAGGTCACAGAAGTCACAGATTCCATGACTTTCCGGGACCTCTGTGACTTCTGCAGCAGCTGGTGTGGCTGACCAGAGGGATGCCTGAGCAACTGGGGTGCCCCCAGGGCAAGCCACACTGGCTGCTGCTCTGGCAGCCCCAGGTAGCTAGTCCCGGGCGCTGCCCTGGAGCATGTCCAGAAGCAGCAGCGGCGCTTTGGGCCATGCTCCTCCACAAGAGCAATAGCAAGAGCAGCAGGAGGACCCTGGGCCTCCGCTCCACAGCAGCAGGAGGGTGGGCCTCAGGCTGTCCCACCCAGCAGCGGCGTTGGTGTCCTGGGTTCCCCCCTCCTACTCCAGCAGCAGTGAGGCCCAGAGTGCCCACCCCCGCTCCGGGATCAGCAGCGCCCCCGGAAGTGCGCCGCCCCAGCACCTAAGATTTAGTTAGGGGTATTTTTAGTAAACGTCACGGACAAGTTACTAGCCTGTGATGATTTGGTTATTGCGCATGACCTGTCCATGACTTTTACTAAAAATACCCATAACTAAATCATGGCTTTAGTCATGAACATGGAGAAGAGTATCTCAGGGTGCAAGGACTCTGTCTGCCCTGAGAAGAGACCAGCCACAGCTCCAGTCTCTGACCGTTTCCTCTGCAATTCAAACCAGCCCACAGAAGTGGGGAAGCAGTTAAGCCCCTAGTCCCACTGTACACCTCCACACTTGGTGAGAAACAGAGTGGACTTTACCCTGTACCCCATGAACGGAAGAGAAAAGGGGTTCATTCATGCTGAAACTGGGAACCCTGGGCCTCCCCAAAGCACAGTGCCCCCTGGTGCTTCCACCCAAGAATTGCAACTCTGCACTGCCCCCAACACAGAGCTAGGGTGAAGAACTACCGCTGAGCCATTACTGGCTAAGTTAAAAGCTCAGATATTCAAAGATTTGGAAGTTCAGAATTATGAACATTAATGCCCTGAGCTGACAGACAATTTGTACACTTTGTTTCACATATACAAGAGGAGCTCTTCCTCCCTCAACTAGACAAATCTATAGGAGAGAGGTGGCTTATGATCAGAACATCCTTCTTCAACCACAGTACATCGATCCATCTTTCCTTAGAAATCCTACTTCCAACTCCTTATGAACCCTGCATCTATGTTGGAAACACGATGGAATACGTTGATGTGGAACATAAGAAGCAGTCGGAGCCAGAGGTCATCACCATCCTATCGTCATTAAAGAGAGGTGGAAGTGTACTGAATGTACATTAGCATGTGTGTTTCGGAGTAGCAGCTGTGTTAGTCTGTATCCACAAAAAGAACAGGAGTACTTGTGGCACCTTAGAGACTAACAAATTTATTAGAGCATAAGCTTTCGTGAACAACAGCTCACTTCATCGGATGCATAGAGTGTGTGAGCTCATGTGTACCTGTGGCTGCTCTCTCCCATGTATTCTGCCCAGGCCCAGATTATAACAGTTTCATCTTTTCCTATTTGTGGGTGTAAACAAAGGTAAATACATGGCTAGGTAATGTCTCTCCAGGGGTATATATGCAACTCTGTCCAGTAACGTATGAAGACACGGGTAAGTACATGAGTAGGCATTTGTCACTTTGGTTAACACAGAACATGGATGTGCAAAGCCTGGGAGAGGATGCAAGGATCCTCACCAATGCAGGGGCCAAGCACAATCTCAGCCCCAGTAGAATTATAAACCCTATAAGGGCAGGAGCCTGATCCCTCCAATCTCTAATGACCAAAGTAGCTGACAGTACACATTGCAGTCTGTCAAGGGGTATAGCAGATTCCACAGCAGTGCAGGTCTACCCTGTGCATTGGACTACCCATTATGCAATTTACTGTAGCATCACACTAGCTCCATACAAGAGATGGGGTAGAGCAGTGTGAAGTTTTTTCCCCCACTATTGGTCATTCAATACTGTACGCAAATTTGGGTTAATCTTTGCAAATAGTTTTGGGGGGAGGGAGTAAGGTCAGGCTGGGGGGAAAGAGTGTGTCCAAAAAAGTGGAAACTTTTCAACTTCTCATTTCAAAGCAGTTTGTTTTTAAATTTAGCTAGAATTAACTTTAAAAAACAAAATATCAAAACCAAAAGGTTTTATTTCAGGTCAAACAAAATATTTTGTCCAGCCTGAAACAAATTATTTTCAGTTTTTCATTTCTGGCAAGAAAAAAAATTAGACAAAAAAAGCTCTGTTCTTTCGGGTCAGCCTGAAGTGAAAGCCAACCCCAAAAATCAATTATTTTCCTGGCTTTGATGAGGAGCCATTTGGAGCTATAATGTTTTTAATGAAATTTTATTTGCGCTCTTTTTAGAAGATGTGGGCGAGCAGCTGAAGCATCGATATCAGAAGAGCTTGTTCTCAGTCTGATTCACTGGCAAAAATGAAAATGATGGCCAAGAGTGGAGGAAAGCAGGAAAATCAGGTTAAGAATAGGAACTCACTCACTTTATTTGCTATTTACTTTCAAATTATTAAATAAGTCACAATGGAAAAGCCTCTCATTCCTCCCTTTGGGTAGTCTAGTTCATTTCCTAACACAATTTCCACAAGGTGGCACTGCTCTGTCAATTTCTTCTCTTCTAATCCCTGTATTAGCTAACATTGATTTGGCTTTGAACCCAATGGACAGATTCTACTGGGCATTTCTTTAAACCAAATTCCTTTTATTTTATCCTTAGCTTTTACTCTATTGTTTCTATTTGATCATAGTTCACGGTATGTGTCTCCATAGTATACAGTGCCTTGTAGTGATTAAAAAGTAAGAATTCAATGCATCAGAGCTTCTGAGACAACTGCAGCAGCACCAAGTGAGAATAACATTGCGTTCCTGTTCTGATTACTTTCAAACCTATATCTGCTCATACCAACAAATGTGATACAAGTGGGAAAGCTTTTCTTACCATGCAGATCTCTCTCTCTCTCAAAGTCTGAGTGAAATTTTCTTAGGATGGTATACTATTGGGAAAGGAAGTGTTCCGATAATAAAGATTCAAGCCATGTAAACATTAAAAGAAACTGACACTGAGGACCTAATCACATCAGCCACGCCATCAGGGGCTCGTTCACCTGCACATCTACCAATGTGATATATGCCATCATGTGCCAGCAATGCCCCTCTGCCATGTACATTGGCCAAACCGGACAGTCTCTACACAAAAGAATAAATGGACACAAATCTGACATCAGGAATCATAACATTCAAAAACCAGTAGAAGAACACTGCAACCTCTTTGGTCACTCAGTAACAGACTTAAAGGTGGCAATTTTGCAACAGAAAAACTTCAAAAACAGACTCCAGCGAGAACCTGCTGAACTTTAATTGATTTGCAAACTAGATACCATTAACTCAGACTTGAATAGAGACTGGGAGTGGCTGGGTCATTACACTAATTGAATCTATTTCCCCATGTTAAGCATCTTCACACCTTCTTGTCAACTGTCTGTAATGGGCCATCGTGATTATCACTACAAAAGTTTTTTTTCCTCCTGCTGATAATAGCTCATCTTAATTAATTAGCCTCTTAGCGTTGGTCTGGCAACTTCCACCTTTTCATATTTTCTGTATGTGTATATATATCCTCCTACCATATGTTACATTCTATGCATCTGATGAAGTGGGCTGTAGCCCACGAAAGCTTATGCTCAAATAAATGTGTTCATCTCTAAGGTGCCACAAGTACTCCTGTTCTTTTTGACACTGATGTAACTATATTGATGCAATAGAAACCAGTGCAAGGAAAGCTTGTCTCAAAGCCTATTAATTTGATGGCTTTGTTTCTTTTTGACCAATGAGAAATTTGCTTCCTTTGTATGTGTAGACTGAAACGGATTTGGGCATTAGATAATATTTAGCCCTGCCATGAGTGCAGGGGACTTGACAAGATGACCTCTCGAAGTCCCTTCTAATCCTATGTTTCTATAATTAAGTAAATATAAAGTTTGCCGATGCACAACTGCCTCCCAATATCCAGACTACTTTATTTCTTCAAAATCTGTTCCATCTTGTCCCTTAATTACTAATTTGGATTATTTTTTCCTTTCTTTGGATTCCAAAAGGTGTTGAGCAGTTGCAGCTGCTCCATGCCCCTGAAAATCAGATCAAGGTTTTAGTACCCAAGTTTGAAAATGCAGACCCACATAGCTTGCTCATGGCTATGCAGCAACACAGTACCAGCACCTGGCTTAGAACTCAGGGACTCCTGACTACTGCTAGGTGAAATTTTCCAATCAAAACTTCCTTTGGGTTAAAAAAAACAAAACAAAACAATCCTACATGTTTTGTTTTGACATTTTCACAAACCAATGTTTCAAAGTTTTGGTTTCAAAATGTCCTTTAATTTTTAAATATTCAAAAATAGTCAAACAAAATGCTTGTAATCATAACATTTTTCAGTGCAAAACCATTAACTTTACAGAATTGCCAGTGAACTGAAAAAATATCAGTTATTTGCCTAAGTCTATTCTTGATTTCCAGCCACCACAGGATCACGCAGCTTCTCGATGTGTGCTGCTAACACTCAGTTAAAATATACTACAGTTTGAAAACAGTAGTGTAGTGTCAACTTTATTCGGGTTTCAGGATAATTTTCTTTTAAGACCCAATTATAGTTTGGAGTGAATTATGTTTACACTTTGTATTTATTTTCTGTAATTGTCTTGTGTATAACTGTCTTTTTTTTTTTTTATTTAATGGCCAAACTGAAAAATCAGGAGGCATGGGGGAAATCATTTAGCTACTCACTGAAACTCAGTAGTTTCTTGTTTCTGAAATGCAAAGTCAACTGAAATGTTTAAGAATCAAAATGACTTTTTTTGGTGGGGAGGGGGGAGAGAAGAAATCCTCTATTTAATTCAGCCAAAACTATTTGCCACATTTTAGCTGAATTTGCAGATAGTTCCATTCCCCCCTCCTACACGAAACTGAAGCAAATTTATTATTCAGCTGAAAACTTTTTCCCAGCTCTACTTCTGAGGTTTTTTTCATATCTTGAGACTTGAAGGAAGACAGAATCTTTTCAGTTTAGAAATTCATCTGCTCCTGCTGCTTTCCCATTTGAAGTTACCAATAAAACGTGTCTTCACAGCACAGAATGGTGTGGTGGCACAGTGGGAATTCCAACAGGCAATATGCCATAGAAGCAAACATAATGCCTCTGAGAGAAGCATGGCCATGGTCTACACCTTTGGATAGTTTGGATAGGTCTGAGGTAGAATTCCCAGCTCAGGTAGACATACATGCAGTACCTGAGCTAGCATGCTAAAAGATAGTACTGTAGCCATGGCAACATGGGCAGTGACTCAGGCTAGCCACCTGACTACAACCCCTTCCTAGGTACATACTCTGCTGGCTAACTCAAGCCACCACCCAGGCTACTGCAGTCACACTGATATTTTTAGCATGCCAGCTTATGTATGTCTACCCAAACTGGGAATTACACCTCCCCACTGCAGTGTAGACATACCCTCTGTAGCATACATTGTTCTGAAATAGGGCCAGCTCTGCCAGCTGGAGTAGCATGGGGAAGGCTGTTGCCCTGTCCCCTTGAGGCTAGCACCATGTCATGGGCAGTGGGTATTGTAGGCAGAGGTAGGCTGTGCCTCCCCAAACAGCCTAACATGGCCCTGCCATGCTCCGCCCCAGGCCAGGCCCCATCCTGTGGTTCCCAATGCTCTGTCCTGGCTGACCCAGGCTGGCTGTCCTGCCTCCCGCAGGGACTCAGAGCGGCTGGTGCTGGGGGCACCACCGCCCGGCCACCTGGCGCACTGGGGCTCCCCCAATGGCAGGGTCACCAGCCGCCCATGCACCATGTCAAAGGTATCAAACATGGTTGGTAACTTTACACATGCATCTCTGCTCGATTACACTGAGAGCGCTCCCTCAAAAGGTCGAGCAATCAGTCACAATAGAACTGCTTAAAACATGCAAATGTTTGGGTTGGGGTAGAGAATTCTTGGTAAAGGTCCATGATTACAGAATGTGCTTCTTCAAGGAGATGGGCTGAGCCCAATTCTAACATTCTTTAGAGTCCATTACAATACACACCTGTTAGAATAAGCTGTAAGCATGTGTGGCCATCCCTCCTGGTCAATCGATGAGGGAGGCCACACCTCCTCATGGTCACAGTCTTGTCACAGAGCTCAATCAGGAGGGAAATTAGCTGTCTTTAGAGCGGTGGCCACTCAAGCTGAGCCAAGCAGTAATGAGTCTATGTTCCCTGGCCCTCAGGCAGGGCAGGGCACCAAACAGTTAGGGGACTCTTGCCTGCAGTCAGGGCAGAGCAGCAAAGAGTTGGGCATCCTGGA
Source organism: Natator depressus (assembly GCF_965152275.1). Taxonomy (NCBI): domain Eukaryota; kingdom Metazoa; phylum Chordata; order Testudines; family Cheloniidae; genus Natator; species Natator depressus. The sequence goes on along the minus strand of NC_134242.1, from coordinate 42,135,877 downwards.
TCTGGCAGATGGCCAACAAATGCAGGCCTCTGGGCCTAGAGGGGAAAGCTGCTATCCCATGGTTGGGGTGGCAGGAGGTAAAGCAGTGGTCACCAACCAGTTGATCGCGATCTCTGGCAGCACAGCAGGGCTGCCGCTAAGACAGGCTCCCTGCCTGCTCCAGCCCCAGCCCCATGACGCTCCCGGAAGTGGCCAGCACAGCCCCGTGGGGGCAGGGGTCTCCCTCTGCGCACTGGTCCTGCCTTCAAGCACTGCCCCCACAACTCCCATTGGCCGGGCACAGGGAGCTATGACCAATGGGAGCTGCAGGGGCAGTGCTTGCAGAGAGGGGTAGTGTGTGGAGCCACGTGCCGCCACCACTCCCCCAGGGGCTGCAGGGGTGCATTGGCCCCTTCCGGGAGCATCGTGGGGCCAGGGTAGGCAGGGAGCCTGCCTTAGCAGCAACCACGCTGCACCGCCAACCGGGAGCTGCCAGAGGTAAGTGCTGCCTGGTGGGAGGCCACACCCCAACCCCCAGCCCTGATCCCCCTCCCAGAGCCAGCACCCCGTACCTCCTCCTGCACTCCAACCCCCTGCCCAAGCCCAGAGCCCCCTCCTGCACCCAAACTCCCTCCCAGAGTTTGCACGCCTCATCCGCTCCTGAACCCCAACCCCCTTCCCCAGGATCACCCCAGAGCCCCTTCCCACATTGCGAACCCCTCGGCCCCAGCCCAACCCCCTACCCCAGCAAATGTGAGTGAGGGTGGGGGGAGAGCGAGTGCTGCAGATGGGGGGGAATGGAATGAATGGGGTGGGGCTTTGGGAAAGGGGCGGGGTAGATCATGGGTTGCCCTTACATTCAAAAAGTGATCTTAGGTGTAAAAAGGTTGGAGACCACTGCTCTAGATCATACTTTAGGCAAGACAAATAATATCAACCAATTATCTTACTGTGGTAACGTTTTTTTTTTCAATCAAGTCCTTGTCAAAGATCATTTAAAATTCTGCTGAGTTTTGCAGCTGTTGATGCCTGGGAATTGGCATTTGCTAATCCAAGGTACTGGGTAATAAAGGCCCCCGGGAACAAGTGTCTCAACGATGTGCCTATTTTAAGCATATTAATTTATAGCTCCAGGTGTGATATTAAAAATGTGGACCTCAAGAGATGTGGCAATACTTTAATTTCTAGGCCAATACTCTATCTGCATGTATGGAAATGATCATTTGCTAGCTGCCCTCATTCTATATGCTCTAGACCAGGGTTATCCTAATTTAAACAATGAAGAGTCAGATTGTAAGTGAACAGTCTATATGCAGGCCAGAAATTACACACATACAATCACTGAAAATAAGTGACAGGCCCACATGCAACACAAGCTTATTACTGATTTAGCAACAATATCATTGACGTGTACAGCGATGTCAATGTTGAGCTCTGTTGGGGCAAGTCAATGTAACTGGGTAATTCAACAATGAAGGATGATATTTAGGGGGGATGTAAAGCTGAGTGAATAACAGATTTTTGAGGTGTGGGGCCATACCCAAGCGCCCCCCACCCCCAACACATGTTGGTGCATTTCAACCCAAAACTGAATTTGGTGTGTGTTTGTTTCAGTGATGGGAAAAAACATTAGTTTCAGATAAAAAATAAACCACACCTCAAATTATATATGTTTTTCTACTCCCTGAAGTTAAATTTTAAAATGAAACATTTCCAAATTTTTTAAAAATTGTCCCTGAGGGTTTGATTGCCAGTTGACAGGGCATGGATCACTTGGTAATTACCCTGTTCTGTTCATTCCTTCTGAGTCATCTGGCACTGTCCATTGTTGGAAGACAGGGTATTGAGCTAGATGGACAATTGTCCTGAGCCAGTACAGCCATTCTTATGTTCCAGAACATTTAGTTTTGAAATGGTCAAAACTAACTTTTTTTTTTTTTTAGAAAAACAATATCGAAACACTTTGTTTTTGTCCTAAACATTTGGCAAATACTTCGTGCCCAAAATGCATTTTTCTCTTAATTTACTATTTGATGAAAAAATTCACCCTACTATAATTTGATGTACTTCATTGTTGTGAACATAGGTCCTTAAAAACTCACCCTTAAGATAAATTCTTTCAAGAAATTTTTCCAAAATTGGATAGGAGATTAAAGAAGCTGCCCTGATTTCATTTATTGTGATGAGAAATGGATCCACTTGGAGATCACACAGCTGTAGTTGATAGTGTTTGAACATTTAGTTAAAAACAATTCCAAAATCCTCTTTCATGAGCTCAGAATTATTAAAATCAGTTCCTCAAATCTTCCAACAAGCCTTAAGTGCTGGATGAGAAAACAAGTCAAAAATACTTTAAAACCTTCAAGTCCCTTAGCCAGTTTGTTGGAAGAGGTGAAGACCATCAAACCATTTTTTTCCCCTCAAGTGCTGCATTGCTTTGTTACGAAACCCACTGACATGACAAAACAGTTCCGATCTGTTCTGCTTCTTCCTGTTAAGTTTCGCATTACTGAATAACTGAAACAGCTGTCAAGGAAGCCATTTCACTTGGAAAAATCCAGGGTTTCTAACTCCTTTTCCAGTTCCGTAGTTTTACTTTTAACTACATTCTTCAGGAAAAGTAGAATTTCTTGCCAAAGATCACAATATCTCAACATTTTCTAGCCACTAGATAGAAAACTTTGAAATGCAGAAGTAAGTCTCTCAAAACCACATGTGTTTCTTCCAAGAAATGTATGATAAGATACACATGAGCTGACACAATTTAGAATAGTACAACAGTCAAGTTTCACTCAAATGTTCTTGGATTATACAATGAAAGGCAGGACAACTCACTACATTCCATCTTAATCTAACCACTGGGCCATGATCAAGGTCTCTCCTGCAATAAATTATTTAATTTCGTAGCTTGAGAACAATCAAACTATCAAAGATATAGCCACATTTTTTGTAAAATTTGTATAACCTTTTGTAGTCATGAACGTAACATAAATCCATACCAAGCAGTGGCTTCCAGCCAAGACTCTAGGAGAGGTGGAATTGAAAGTCCAATGGTTTTTCTGTGCTAGGTAATATTTTTTTTTTTAGAGCTACCCCTAAAGAGATACAAGAGCAGCTTGCATACTCCCACTGCTGTCTTGGATTTAAAATTACTTGCCTGTTCTCAGTTTGTAAAAAAAAAATAATAATAATAATAAAAAAATGCAGTTTGTTCTGCATTTGTAAAAAAAAAATAGTCTTTCTAAAGTGATTTTCATTATCTCAATGGCAAGGTTCCTTCCCCACTCTGCACTCTAGGGTACAGATGTGGGGACCTTCATGAAAACCCCCCTAAGCTTATTTTTACCACCTTAGGTTAAAACTTCCCCAAGGTACAAATTATTTTACCTTTTGCCCTTGGACTTTATTGCTGCCACTACCAAGCAACTAACAAATATATAACCGGGAAAGAGCCCGCTTAGAAATGTCTTTCCCCCCCAAAATCCTCCCAAACCCTACACCCCCTTTCCTGGGGAAGGCGTTATAAAAATCCTCACCAATTTGCATAGGTGAACACAGACCCAAACCCTTGGATCTTAAGAGCAATGAAAAAACAATCAGGTTCTTAAAAGAAGAATTTTAATTGAAGAAAAAAAGTAAAAGAATCACCTCTGTAAAATCAGGATGGTAAATACCTTACAGGGTAATCAGATTCAAAACAGAGAATCCCTCTAGGCAAAACCTTAAGTTACAAAAAGACACAAAAACAGGAATCTACATTCCATTCAGCACAACGTATTTTATCAGCCATTTAAACAAAACAGAATCTAACGCATATCTAGCTAGATTACTTACTAAGTTCTAAGACTCCATTCCTTTTCTGTTCCCGGCAAAAGCATCACACAGACAGACAGACCCTTTGTTTCTCCCCCCCTCCCCCAGCTTTGAAAGTATCTAGTCTCATCATTGGTCATTTTGGTCAGGTGCCAGCGAGGTTATCCTAGCTTCTTAACCCTTTACAGGTGAAAGGGTTTTTCCTCTGGTCAGGAGGGATTTTAAAGGTGTTTACCCTTCCCTTTATATTTATGGCAGTCAATCTCCATAGGAAAGAAACAAAGCATTCTAGGATTTTGGGGAAGGGATTATATATTCATTGAAAACAGTGGGAAAGCCTAGTGTCTTGTTTGTTTGCAGCCATTATCAGTCCAAGAAGCGTACAACCTAAGTCATCACACTATTCACTGCTTAAGGCTAGTTTATATCTAAACCACTGCAGCTCTCCCATTGATGTACATACTCCATCTCCCAGAGAGGTGGTAGGTAAGTCGACAGGAGAATTCTCCCATCCATCTAGTGCTGTCTACACTAAGCATTAGGTCAGTTTAAATGCACCGGTCAGGGGTGTGGATTTTTCACACCCCTCAGCAATGTAGTTATACTGACCTAATTTCTTATCATAGACCAGGCCTGAGAGAAACATAGGAAATGAATGATGAAGTCAGTTGGAATGGCTGCATTCTCAGTGCTTCAGAAAGTCAGGTCACTGATTTAGGTAAACAACCATGGCCTTAGAAGCCTTTAAACACCTATTATTTTTAAACACTGATACAGTCTATTTCCTTTTTAAAAGTCAGAAAGACCTGGGATGATTATGAAACTGAGGGAGGTTTTTTTTCTTAATGAACTACCAATCCATTCAAAATTAAGTGTTTTATATTGAAATCTTCTGTAGTATCATTTCATGTCATTCTTAATGCCTTCGTTGAAGATGAACTAAAGGAGTACATCACCTGTTAACTTACTAGCTTCTGTCACCAAAATTTGCCCAAAACAAGGAAGTCAAAAGAGGAAATGTTACTCTATCTACAGCTACTGTCAACATGCAGTCTGCACTTGTTTGCATGCACCTCTTTGCACCCACACACTGCAGGAGCAGGAACTTGCACTAGCTAAAATGTACACATGCCTTTTAAATAGTTTAAGAGCTGTGTGCCTGCAGGCATTCACATTTTTAAGCAGGTATTTTACAGAGAACAAATTTCCAGCATGCAAAGCTGCACAGAAATGTGGGTAACCCAAAAGTGGGGTTCCTCTTAAATCAACACCACTGCCTCCCACCCCTTTCAACCCTTCCCCCACCCCCACGGTATGGAATATGTTGCCATCCATGATCTTTGCCACTGTCCGTTGCCAGCTGACATAGCTCCTAGGTTGCTCTAAACTATGCCAAGGCCAGGACAGAACTGGGCCCAGGACCAGGGATCCAAAAACAGCTCCCCACCTCAGCTGAGGCCAGGGCTTACTAAAAACAGCTGAGGAGGGCAGTGTGAGAGCCTGAGCGAGTGCCCGATTGGCTGGTAGCCTGCAGGGGGTGGGCCTTGGGGCTGTCTCTTTGTTTGTTTGTTTCAGGAAAGCCTGGCTGTTTAAAAATAGCCAGAGCTTCGCGAACCAGCTGAGCGGTGGCGAACCAGCAGAGCAGCACACAGCAGGAGTTTGCCTGGGAGTTCGCCTGGAGTGAGCCCAGTGAGGCTTACATCTTGCCAACTTCTCTGAGGAAGCTCATAGTAGGGAAGTGATATGGAAAGGGGGGGTTCAGCTGTTGTGACCTGCACTGGATGTGCCATGTTTGTCTTTCTTCCACAGGACAGAAGCGATTTTGTCTGTACAAAGTGCAAGCTGGTCTCCATATTGGAAGAGAAGATTGAAGGTCTGGAGCAACAGATAACGACCCTGCATTGCATACGAGAATCTGAGGATTTTCTGGACAAACGTCAGGATATGCTTCTACAGGCGCAAAGCTCTAAAGATTTAGAACAGGTTGCACAGCGGAGCCAAGAGGCCAGTGAAGAAGCTTGGCAACATGTGACCTCCAGAAGAAGAAGGGGGAATGTCCGGGTTCCAGCAACGCAGACACAGGTAACTAACCGCTTTCATGTTCTCTCCACAGGTACCATTGCGGAGAGTGGACCAGACGAAACGTCTGGGGGGAGAAAGCAGAAGGAGACTCCGCTGGTTGGAAGGCATGAGATGCGATGTCCTGAGGTTGGGGGTTCCACGTCCACCACTCCCAAGAGAAGGAGGCGGGTGGTGGTGGTCGGGGACTCTCTCCTCCGGGGGACTGAGTCATCTATCTGCTGCCCTGACCGGGAAAACCGAGAAGTCTGCTGCTTGCCAGGGGCTAAGATTCGCGATGTGACGGAGAGGCTGCCGAGACTCATCAAGCCCTCGGATTGCTACCCCTTCCTGCTTCTCCACGTGGGCAAGAATGACCTTGAGCGGATCACTGCGGACTACGTGGCTCTGGGAAGAAGGATAAAGGAGTTTGAGGCGCAAGTGGTGTTCTCGTCCATCCTCCCCGTGGAAGGAAAAGGCCAGGGCAGGGACCGTCGAATCGTGGAAGTCAACGAATGGCTACGCAGGTGGTGTCGGAGAGAAGGCTTTGGATTCTTTGACCATGGGATGGTGTTCCATGAAGGAGGAGTGCTGGGCAGAGACGGGCTCCATCTTACGAAGAGAGGGAAGAGCATCTTTGCGAGCAGGCTGGCTAACCTAGTAAGGAGGGCTTTAAACTAGGTTCACCGGGGGAAGGAGACCAAAGCCCTGAGGTAAGTGGGAAAACGGGATACCAGGAGGAAGCACAGGCAGGAACGTCTGTGAGGGGAGGGCTCCTGCCTCATACTGAGAATGAGGGGCGATCAGCAGGTTCTCTCAGGTGCTTATATACGAATGCACAAAGCCTTGGAAACAAGCAGGGAGAACTGGAGGTCCTGGTGATGTCAGGGAATTATGACGTGATTGGAATAACAGAGACTTGGTGGGATAACTCACATGACTGGAGTACTGTCATGGATGGTTATAAACTGTTCAGGAAGGACAGGCAGGGCAGAAAGGGTGGGGGAGTAGCACTGTATGTAAGGGAGCAGTATGACTGCTCAGAGCTCCGGTACGAAACTGCAGAAAAACCTGAGTGTCTCTGGATTAAGTTTAGAAGTGTGAGCAACAAGAGTGATGTAGTGGTGGGAGTCTGCTATAGACCACCGGATCACGGGGATGAGGTGGATGAGGCTTTCTTCCAGCAACTCGCAGAAGCTACTAGATCGCACACCCTGGTTCTCATGGGTGACTTTAATTTTCCTGATATTTGCTGGGAGAGCAATACAGCGGTGCATAGACAATCCAGGAAGTTTTTGGAAAGCGTAGGGGACAATTTCCTGGTGCAAGTGCTAGACAAGCCAAGTAGGGGGGGAGCTTTTCTTGACCTCCTGCTCACAAACAGGGAAGAATTAGTGGGGGAAGCAAAAGTGGATGGGAATCTGGGAGGCAGTGACCATGAGATGGTCGAGTTCAGGATCCTGACACAGGGAAGAAAGGTAAGCAGCAGGATACGGACCCTGGACTTCAGGAAAGCAGACTTTGACTCCCTCAGGAAACTGATGGGTAAGATCCCCTGGGGGACTAACATGAAGGGGAAAGGAGTCCAGGAGAGCTGGCTGTATTTCAAGGAATCCCTGTTGAGGTTACAGGGACAAACCATCCCGATGAGTCGAAAGAATAGTAAATATGGCAGGCGACCAGCTTGGCTTAATGGTGAAATCCTAGCGGATCTTAAACATAAAAAAGAAGCTTACAAGAAGTGGAAGGTTGGACATATGACCAGGGAAGAGTATAAAAATATTGCTCGGGCATGTAGGAATGAAATCAGGAGGGCCAAATCGCACCTGGAGCTGCAGCTAGCAAGAGATGTCAAGAGTAACAAGAAGGGTTTCTTCAGGTATGTTGGCAACAAGAAGAAAGCCAAGGAAAGTGTGGGCCCCTTACTGAATGAGGGAGGCAACCTAGTGACAGAGGATGTGGAAAAAGCTAATGTGCTCAATGCTTTTTTTGCCTCTGTCTTCACTAACAAGGACAGCTCCCAGACTGCTGCGCTGGGCATCACAACATGGGGAGTAGATGGCCAGCCCTCTGTGGAGAAAGAGGTGGTTAGGGACTATTTAGAAAAGCTGGACGTGCACAAGTCCATGGGGCTGGACGAGTTGCATGCGAGAGTGCTAAAGTAATTGGCGGATGTGATTGCAGAGCCATTGGCCATTATCTTTGAAAACTCGTGGCGAACGGGGGAAGTCCCGGATGACTGGAAAAAGGCTAATGTAGTGCCAATCTTTAAAAAAGGGAAGAAGGAGGATCCTGGGAACTACAGGCCGGTCAGCCTCACCTCAGTCCCCGGAAAAATCATGGAGCAGGTCCTCAAGGAATCAATCCTGAAGCACTTAGACGAGAGGAAAGTGATCAGGAACAGTCAGCATGGATTCACCAAGGGAACGTCATGCCTGACTAATCTAATCGCCTTCTATGATGAGATTACTGATTCTGTGGATGAAGGGAAAGCAGTGGATGTATTGTTTCTTGACTTTAGCAAAGCTTTTGACACTGTCTCCCACAGTATTCTTGTCAGCAAGTTAAAGAAGTATGGGCTGGATGAATGTACTATAAGGTGGGTAGAAAGGTGGCTAGATTGTCGGGCTCAGCGGGTAGTGATCAATGGCTCCATGTCTAGTTGGCAGCCGGTGTCAAGTGGAGTGCCCCAGGGGTAGGTCCTGGGGCCGGTTTTGTTCAATATCTTCATAAATGATCTGGAGGATGGTGTGGATTGCACTCTTAGCAAATTTGCGGATGATACTAAACTGGGAGGAGTGGTAGATACGTTGGAGGGCAGAGATAGGATACAGAGGGACCTGGACAAATTGGAGGATTGGGCCAAAAGAAACCTGATGAGGTTCAATAAGGATAAGTGCAGGGTCCTGCACTTAGGATGGAAGAACCCAATGCACAGCTACAGACTAGGGACCGAATGGCTAGGCAGCAGTTCTGCGGAAAAGGACCTAGAGGTTACAGTGGACGAGAAGCTGGATATGAGTCAGCAGTGTGCCCTTGTTGCCAAGAAGGCCAATGGCATTTTGGGATGTATAAGTAGGGGCATAGCGAGCAGATCGAGGGACGTGATCGTTCCCCTCTATTCGACATTGGTGAGGCCTCATCTGGAGTACTGTGTCCAGTTTTGGGCCCCACACTACAAGAAGGATGTGGATAAATTGGAGAGAGTCCAGCGAAGGGCAACAAAAATGATTAGGGGTCTGGAACACATGACTTATGAGGAGAGGCTGAGGGAACTGGGATTGTTTAGTCTGCGGAAGAGAAGAATGAGGGGGGATTTGATAGCTGCTTTCAACTACCTGAAAGGGGATTCCAAAGAGGATGGCTCTAGACTGTTCTCAGTGGTAGCAGATGACAGAACAAGGAGTAATGGTCTCAAGTTGCAGTGGGGGAGGTTTAGGTTGGATATTAGGAAAAACTTTTTCACTAGGAGGGTGGTGAAACACTGGAATGCATTACCTAGGGAGGTGGTAGAATCTCCTTCCTTAGAAGTTTTTAAGGTCAGGCTTGACAAAGCCCTGGCTGGGATGATTTAATTGGGGATTGGTCCTGCTTTGAGCAGGGGGTTGGACTAGATGACCTCCTGAGGTCCCTTCCAACCCTGATATTCTATGATTCTATGATTCAGTTCCATAAATTCAACCACCTCTTTCATTCTCATGTGTGCATTAAAAGCCATATGAGAAAACCAGGGCTGGCTCTCGGTTTTTTGCCGCCCCAAACAGAGTACCACTGAAGCAAAAAAAAAAAAAAAAAGGGGGGGGGTGGAATGCCACCCCTTGAAACGTGCCGCCCCAAGCACATGCTTGGTTTGCTGGTGCCTAGAGCCAGCCCTGGAGAAAAACAGCTTGTCTGGAGAAAAACAGCTTGGAAATGGCCCTCCTTGATGATCACTTTAGATAAGCTGTTACCAGCAGGAGAGTGGGGTGGGAGGAAGTTTTGTTTCATGGTCTCTGTGTGTATATAATGTCTTCTGCAGTTTCCACGATATGCTATGCATCCGATGAAGTGAGCTGTAGCTCACGAAAGCTCATGCTCAAATAAACTGGTTAGTCTCTAAGGTGCCACAAGTACTTCTTTTCTTTTTTCTTTTTACGAATACAGACTAACACGGCTGTTACTCTGAAGCTTGTAAACAAGTTGACCGCCCCACACGCATCTCCTCATGGTCAAGGTGCTTCTGCACTGCCCTGCTCTTTATTCTCCCTTTTCCATGCCCCTTACACAGACTCCACATACTTGCTCATTCAATCACCATCCTTATTGGAGTCTGAGTTTATTCAGACAAAATAAACTCAAAGTCCCAAAACATCACAGCTCTTACCTCAGAGCCTGGGGTGAGTAAAAGGAATCTAGCACAGAGTATCAGTTCTTTGGTGGTGACCTGCTCTGGGGTCTTCTCAGAGCAGGCTTTTTGCAGGCATCTCCGAGTCATCTCTCTTACAAGAAGCCAGCTGCTTTAGGTTCTCTCCCTGTGCAGGTGTTTCTTGTTGATTCATCACTGGTCTTTGGAGGAGTGGTGGGACGGATGTGGTAGAGGTCCATTGCAAATTAGTAGATGCTTCTTTTTAAAGTATCTACAAGAGATCTAGTGTACAAGTTAACTTTGTCTGAACCAGCCCCTTCAAATCTCTCTGCTGAAAATTAAGGTAAAGTACCTCATCTTTTAATTTCTGTTACAATTTTAAAGCCTTTCACGGGAACATTGACTGAAAAGCCTAGTTTTAAGCCTGACAATTATTTCTGATAGAGATCAAAAGGTAATATAAATGTCATATTATGATAAAAATATTTTACACTTTAGTGTAAAAGGACAAAAATCACGTAACAATAGTTTAACTGGCCAAGCGTGTGAGGACTTACAATCAACTCAATGGCATTTCTCGGTCTCTCTGTGTGTGTGTAATGTAATAGCTTTTGAATACCACACCTGATCAATTCCAAAATTTTATGGAATGTTCTAGGCACCAATAGCTAGAACCCTATAGATTTGAGGGACAATAGGAACATTGAGTGGGAAAATGGGGGACACACAAGCTGCTGTCATAGAACTTTCTCCCACACCAGTTCCACTTTACCCCACTCCCCAGCTCCAGGAGCCAGAGCGGCAGAGAGAGCTCCCATACTTTACCTCCCCACCACCTCCAGGATCTGGAGAGGCAAAGAGAGCCCAGCTGACCAGGAAGCCTGAAAGCCCTGGTGTCCTCACTGTGACTGCCCCAGAGGCGTAGACCCTGGGAGCCCTGGCAGTTGCAGAGTGAAAGCTGCTAAGTGAAATTGACATGTCACTCAGCCACTGTTAGGGTCCAAGGAGCAGACTTCATTGAGGAAACATCATGCTCCTGTGCGCAATTAACTGTGTGTAACTCCCTCAGATAAGACATTCAAAATCAATTCTAATTGTTCCACTTGATCATTAAGGATCATCAGTTGTTCCACATTGATCATTTTTTCCATAAAAAATACTTGCTTACTCTTCTGTCACTGCTGTGCAAAGCATTATCAACTGTACCTCAGAGGCTGCAAAAAAATTGATATTGAGTAAGATTTTCAAAAGCTCCCATGTGATTTAGGAGCTTATGTCCCATTGATCTTGAATGAGACTTGGCCAAGATTTTCAAGAGCAACTAGTGATTTTGTGGTTTTGATGCCCAACTTAAAACACTTTAAAAGGGCATAATTTTCAGAAAGTGCTCAGTACCCACATTCTGAAAAATCAGGCCCCTTTATGGTATCTCACGCTGGCCACTCAAAATTAGAACAGAATGAAGTTAAAATTAATAGTGACTTTTGAAAATCATGGTCAAGTCTCATTCAAAATCAATGGGATCTAGGGGCCAAAGTTACTTAGGCACTTTTGAAAATGGGACTTAAATACTTTAGAAAATTTTATTCAATATTTTATATTATTTATTTGGAATCTGAGAATCTAGTGGTTTTAACCTGCTTTGTGTGTGTTTTAGAGGACAAATGGATGACAAGTGCTCCTTTGACCGAATTGATACTGTAATGAAGTCTCTCCAGCTCGTGATCTCCATACCTACCTTCATTGTTGGTTTGATTCTGAACTTGATAGCTCTCTGGGTGTTCCACTCTTGGAAGAAACAGACAGAGTCATCAATCTACATGATAAACCTTGCTCTTGCGGATCTGCTTCTTCTTTTCTCACTTCCTTTCAAGATGTACTACTCCAAAAAAGAGCAGAAGCAGCTCTTATGCAATTTTATAGAGGCTCTCTACTTCGTCAATATGTATGGGAGTATTTTCATCATTGTCTGTATTAGCTTGGACAGATATATTGCTATAAGGCACCCACTCAAAGCCAAAGCTTTCCGATCCCCCAAACAGGCAATCATAGTATGCTGTTGCGTTTGGGTTATAGTTTGGCTTAGCAGCATCCCCATCTATGACTTCCACAACAATGACAAAGTCAAGTGCTTCCACAATATGTCAGAACAGGCGTGGGGCATTCCCGTCATTCTTTCTGTTGAAGTCTTTGGATTTCTCATCCCTTTGACTCTGATGATTTATTGCTCTGTTCAGATCATCCAGACTCTTTGGAGGCGTAAAAACCAGGGGCAAAAGTGGGCTGAGCAAGCTACCTCTGTATGGATCATTTTAGCCAACCTCATGGTGTTTGTTGTCTCCTTTACACCATTCCATCTTGGGATGTTTCTGCAGTTCCTGGTGAGACAGCACATCATTGTGGACTGCACTGTGAAACAAAACATTAGTCTCTTCTTACAGGTGGCAATGTGTTTAGCTAATGTCAACTGCTGTTTGGATGCCATCTGTTACTACTTTGCCACAGAAGAATTTCGCAAGAAATCTATTTCTGCTGCTCCAGCTAGTGCTTTGATTGAACTGCGTAATCTATAGCAGAAATATCTTGCCCAAGTAGAAGAATCTATGTTGTCTAACGCTAATTTAAAACACTCATTCATTCCAAATCCACCCTCACTGAGGAACAGAAACTGTTAGGGCTAGGCCAAAAATAGAACGAGTTATTCAAAAGTCTTCTCCAACTTTGAAGGTTATTGTGAACACAAATTAGGTATCCATTTTGAGTATGCAGTTGTATACTTGGAGCTTTTTTTTTTAAACCTTAGAATCCAATCAGAGTTTGGTTTAGGTCTTGCCCCACTGCCTCAGACAATTTTCAGAACATGCAGCAGGACATACTGTGGTTTGGGGGTTGTGAATTTCTCGTTATTGCAATTTTGAAACCAGCATAGGCTATTTCTGCACTTTTGACATCTATGTGAAAAAAAACAGAATAGTGCACTCAGTGAAGCATCATATACGAGGAATTGTGGGGTAATCATAATGTATTTATATGTATTATATTATAATACTACAATACAAACATGACATTTGCTGCCCGCCTTTGCATTGCTTAACTTTGATAAGGGTATTATAGTGACATGATTCATGCTGCTACAGTCAAAAGGATTTTCAGTGTTTCAATTATGAAATCTGTTTTTCGTGTTCATCATAACACTTTGCTCTGCTTGAGTCTTCACATAAAGTCCTGGAGTAATTATATTTTTACAAATTTTGTGGGGGAAAATGATTTCCCTATAGAGAACACCAACGTCCTGCTCTGGAAAAAGAATATTTTATAGGCAGTTGATTCATGCTAATGTCTGTATGTACGTACCTGCGTATATTTAGAACTGTACCAGATACATATATGTTTGATTTATAACTTGTGAGCCACAATTAGGGGTTGACTAAAATAAAAAAGAGCTATACTGTCATAGTTAATATTAGGACAAGCAGAGGGGCTCCTCCAAAATGGTAGATCCCTGAAACATACTAGCTGCCTCAGTGCTGCTGGCTACAGCTTTCAAAAACTATACTCAGTGAGGTACAATTCCTTTCTGTCTCTTTCACGTTACTTAAGAAATTGTCAGTTAATGATCTATGTTGGGAATGGGGCGCTATATTATTTTGTAAAAAGACACATCTTTCTTTTAACTGTAGCATTTGAAAACCATTTATCCTCTTTGAATTTCTTGGGCTGACGGCTGTGCTGTGACACCAGCAAGCCCATTTGCATCCATCACACTGAACTGCTACTATAGATTACCACACGGGACATTCTACAAGCAATGAGTCAGAGATTGGGAGCTCTCCAGGAAGAAGTGTGTCAGATTCACAACTATAGCAATATGGCACAATTGAATCACTAGAAACAAACACCTCGGGGGTCAAGGAGAGGCTGCCAACCCCCTCAAATCTCAGACAATTCGAAAAAAATGCTGACAATAATGTATATTTCATCATAATCTTCTTCACCCGCCTCCCTTATTTCCTCAGAATTTCCATGATTTCCATCATTCCTCCTTTCTGCTGGACAGCCAGTAAGCTGACACTTTATATTGCAGTTCATATGATTTATGACTCTTCAAAAAAAACCCCAAAAAACGCCTTAAAAGCTACAGTCAAAGGACTATATTTGATCATTTTTTTAAAAAAGGGTTGCTTTCATTTTGAAAATTAAATTGAGAATCAACTACATGAAAGTTCATTTATTTTTCTGCTTTAAAAAGATCCTTCCCTTCCTGCTGTTAATGTATGTAGCAGATATGCTGGATGGTCTTTGTCAGTGGCTCTGTTGTAACTAGGAGCAGCATTGCTGAAGGAACCCAGTGTCTAAGCCTAAGAAATCCTCAGGCAGACCAGCAGGACACACTGTGACCACCCCCATGGCCACTGATCAGAGCCACTGTATCTGAAGTCAGGGCCATTGCAGACAAGTCCTGGTCATTAGTTGATTTATCACTAATTATCTGTGGGGCAGTAGCTTTTAGGCTTAAAAAGGATAGGTGCATAGACCCAGTAGGGAAATATTTGGTGGCTCCTACAGACACAGAGAGGCTAACTGCCTGAGCCTACCAACACCAGAGAAAGGATAGCCTCACAGTGGCCAGAGCCCAGGTTCCCTTCTGTTCCTCTGAAGCAGATGGAAGAATGCAGAATGTAGGAGTCCATAACCAGAGATGCAGATGGGCACTCCTTCATGTAGAGTTCTGTACTAGGGTTCCAGCTCCAATGAGAACTAAATTAATTTTTAAAATGAAGGAAATTGTGGTCTGCCTCTGATTAGTCGTTGTTAAAATGGCTTCATGGAGTTCCTTGTTTATTGTGCCTCATAGTTCTGAAAATCTAATTTGACCAGATTATAAGTAAAAATATAGTTTTTCTAAAGTGCCAGCTCAACAAACTTGGAGCAGGATCTGAAAGTCAAGCTGGGTTATTTCC
This sequence comes from Natator depressus, assembly GCF_965152275.1. Lineage (NCBI taxonomy): Eukaryota > Metazoa > Chordata > Testudines > Cheloniidae > Natator > Natator depressus. The sequence continues at coordinate 42,120,721 of NC_134242.1, read as the reverse complement.
TTCTCATTCATTATCACCAGTAATAATGATTTTGCTGGTTAATGATCATTTTGTTATCTTCAGCTCAATTACACGTGCAAATGAAAGCAGAGGGTAGCCTGGACTTAATTAAAATTTCTAGCGATGGTGCAGGAAGAGGAAAAGAATTCTACTCATCTCTCCTAGAGCTGTGTTGGCTCTGCAGGGCTAACAGAAGTTAAAAATGATCAAATATTTTTACTGCTAATGTAAGCAGATCTATTCAGCAAGAAGGTATCATTTTTATTTCATTGCTTGTTTAGAGCTGAACTATACATCAAAAAAATAAAACTGAGATCTGTCTTTGACTATAGCTAAACTTTCCATTTTTAAAAAAGGTCTGATTTGCATCGAGCCTCCTTTAGTGTAATTTCTTCTTAATTTTGGAAAGCTTTATGTACAACCAAGAATAAAAAGAAGACATTTCAACCCCTGCAATCAATACATATTTTAAGAATGTAATTTCAGGGGGGAAAAATTATAAACTGCTTACCACTTTGCGAAGTCTGAGGGTTTTGTAGATTGGTTCACTTTTTTTTCCTCTTCTGCTTGAAGTCTAGACACATACTCTGTTACCCATTTTTCAGAACTGGCTGCACAGAGTGCACTGACTAGACAAGCATATCTCTTTCGTTCAGCACAGCATTCTGAAACTTCACAGAGTAAGAAATGCTTTTTTATGATGAGTAAAACTGAAATATGTTTGACATTCAAAAACAAAATCCACATTTTTCCAAGTCAGTGCTTTTCATCAGTTGAACGTTCAGGTTCTTATCCTGAGCAAAATGAGAAGAGCTTTCTTTTTTCTACACTTTATTCCTAATGCATTCTGCAATATGCAGTTATGCTAGAAGCCTAAGCCTGAACTCCTTGCATGCCCAAAACTCCCACTGGGACCTAGGTGTATTAAGATGTTAATAAAGCATTGTCCTTGTAGGAAAAAAATAAGTACTGACAGAAAAACAGTAAGGAGTCCTGTAAAAATTCCATTTTTTCTACTTTGCTGTCTTCTGCAATCTTGAACAAAAGTTGATTCAAATAACTAAAAACTTTTAAAACAGTCTGTATTTGATTTGAATATTTTTGGATAAGATGATCATGATGCTGGCAAACCAGGTGCCAGCTCTTGCCAAGTCTCTAGGCATCAGCTAAGCAGGGACACATTCATAGCTAGAAACCAGACCAGCTCATCTAGATATTAATATTGTTCAAGATAGGTGTTAGACGTGTAAGAATCTGGTTAGTGTTTAGACTCTACAAGATACTTGTAAGTTGCTGCATGCATTAATTTACTTGTAATATGTGTGTCCTGTTCTATAGGGTAATATGTAAGTTTTATTTGAAAATTGAAAAAATGCCTGCTCTGAACTTGTGAACCTAGGCAGAAAGAGTGGTTCCCCTGCCCATCAAGAAGGACTATCAAGGCTAAATGGGCCATTGTAGGACAAAGACTTAGCTGATTGCCCCATCCACCCATGAAGAAGTTATGTGCAGGGTCTCTTGTCCCATCACTTTGAACTCTGGGGGAAGGGTGTATAAAGATGCTCACAAGAAGAAATGGTTCTCTTTGCTATTTGCACTCTAACAAGGGCTGGAGCTAAAAAACTAAAAGCAGAGATCCCCAGGGTCAACCTGGCTTAGCCCTAAAAGACACTTGGGGGACGGATTACTACATCTATATCATCTTTTGGAACCCTAGACTGTGACTCATTTGTGCTCATATGTTGCCTGCTTTAACCTCTAAGTGACTTTATTTCTTTTTCCTAGTTAACAGAGCCTTAGTTAGTTTACTATAGGATTGGCTACCAGTGTTGTCTTTGGTGTGAAGTCTAAAGTATAAATTAATCTGGGGTAAGTGACTGGTCTCTTGAGACGAGGAGCAACCTGAGTATTTTGTGATTTTTGGTGTAAGTAATCATTTACCACTAAGTCCAGCTTGCCTGGATGGCAAGATAGACTGGAGTGCCATGGGGGACTGTCAATGGCTCCATGGTAAGATTGTTACGGTGAGCAGGAGTTCACATTTGTTACTGAGGGTGGTGAAAGCTAATTACAGAACATACCACCGTTTTGGGTGTCTGCCCTGGTTTTTGACAGTCTGCCATGAGGTTGGCACTCATGATCATGAATCATTTCAAACAGCATGGCAATTATTGCTCAACTCTCACATGATAATGCTGATGAAAAAAATTTTATTTGCATCTAGTCAGATGAGTCATACATATATTGTAAGGCAGAAAGGACCATTATGATCATATAGTCTGCCCCCCCACCCCACTCACATAACACATGCCAAAAAAAAATATCTTCACCAGTAATTTCTGTACAAAGTCCATATAACCTCAGTTTGAACTATAGCATTTTTTTAGAAAGACATCCAGTCTTGATTTAAAGACTTCTGGTGATGGAGAATCTTCCATATCCCAAGGTAAATTGTTGCAATGGACAATTACTCTCACTATTTAAAAAAAATTGTGCCTTATTTTAGTCTGAATTTGTCTAGCTTCAACTTCCAACTGTTGGATCTTGCTATGCATTTTTCTGCTAGAGTAGAGAGATTTCTACTATCAAAAAGTTCTTCCCCATGCAGGTACTTGTAGACCATGATCAAGTCACACTTGACCATCTCTTAGACAAAGTGAATATATGGAGCTTCTTAAGTCTCTCACTATATGGCTCATTTTCCTGACCTCTGCTCATTCTTGTAGCTCTTTTCTGAACCCTTTCCAGTTTTTCAACAACGTATTATAGTAATGGTCTCACTAATGTCATATGTAGAGGTAATATCACCTCCACATTCCAGTGTGATATCTCCCTGTTTATACATTCATGGATCATGTTCACCCTTTTAGCTTCAACATTACGCTGGGAGTGCATGTTCAATTGATCATCTACAATGACGCCCCCCCCACACCCAATCCTTTCCAATATAACTGAATTCCAGGATACAGTCCGCCATCTCATAAATATGACCTACATTCTTTGCTCCTAGATGTAGGACTTTGTATATGGCTGTTAAAATGCATATTGTTGTAATGAGTCCAGTTTAACAAGTAATTTGAATTATTTGTCACTCCAAGTTTTGTCATCTTCAAGTTTTACCACCGATTATTTTATATTTTCCTTCAGATCATTGATCAAGATATTGAACAGCATTGGGCCAAGAACAGATTCCTGCAGAACCTGATAAAGACCCACATTGGATAAGAATTCCCCATTTATAATTACATTTTGTAATCTATAAGTTAAACAGTCTTTAATCAATTTAATATAGTCTGTTGATTATATATAGTGCTAAATTTTTAATCAGAATGTCATGCAGGACTAAATCGGATGCCTTATAGAAATCTATGTATACAATGTCACAGTTACCTTTTTCAGAGTAGCAGCCGTGTTAGTCTGTATCTGCAAAAAGAAAAGGAGAACTTGTGGCGCCTTAAAAACTAACAAATTTATTTGAGCATAAGCTTTTGATGAAGTGAGCTGTAGCTCATGAAAGCTTATGCTCAAATAAATGTGTTAGTCTCTAAGGTGCCACAAGTCTTCCTTTTCTTTTTACAGTTACCTTTATCAACCAAACTTGTCAACTCATAAAAAACAACCTACCATGTCTCAGATGGATGCTCTGTCATAGCATCCATTCGTTATTGACTTCCTGAATGGATCATGGTTGCCTGACTTCTTAACAGTAGGAGATGCAAACAGCATACTGCTCCAAATCTCTAAAGACAGACCATGCTCCCTATTTCAAACTCCTAACTCCCAGTTCAACATGTTGACTCTGAGCTCCAATCCTGGCTACCTGAGAGACCTCTTATCTTTCCATGTAACAACATGCGGCAGCTGAGACACTTTAGCTGACTGCTGCTAGATCTGATCATCTGGGACCAGGGCATTGTCAGTGGAGGTTCCTTGGCTCTAGAACTCACTTCGCCAACTGGTCAAACAGAGTCAAAGTCTATTGATTTTCAGAACATGGTGAAAGGAGTATCTGTTTTCTCAGGCTTTTTTTATTGTGCCATGGGTGTACAGTTAATGGTGGATGATTATTTCAGTAGTGACACTGGTCAACAAAGACTTTTGTACTGGATGATTTTATAAACTGTGACAGGTTTCAGAGTAACAGCCATGTTAGTCTGTATTCGCAAAAAGAAAAGGAGTACTTGTGGCACCTTAGAGACTAACCAATTTGAGCATAAGCTTTCGTGAGCTACAGCTCACTTCATCAGATGCATACTGTGGAAAGTGTAGATCTTTTTATACACACAAAGCATGAAAAAATACCTCCCCCCACCCCACTCTCCTGCTGATAATAGCTTATCTAAAGTGATCACTCTCCTTACAATGTGTATGATAATCAAGGTGGGCCATTTCCAGCACAAATCCAGGGTTTAACAAGAACGTCGGGGGGGAGGGGGGGGGAGGAAAAAACAAGGGGAAATAGGTTACCTTGCGTAATGACTTAGCCACTCCCAGTCTCTATTCAAGCCTAAGTTAATTGTATCCAATTTGCAAATGAATTCCAATTCAACAGTCTCTCGCTGGAGTCTGGATTTGAAGTTTTTTTGTTGTAATATCGCAACTTTCATGTCTGTAATCGTGTGACCAGAGAGATTGAAGTGTTCTCCGACTGGTTTATGAATGGAATTATAACATTCCATTGGCTAAGTGGCTAAGTCATTACGCAAGGTAACCTATTTCCCCTTGTTTTTTCCTACCCCGCCCCCCCCCCCCGACGTTCTTGTTAAACCCTGGATTTGTGCTGGAAATGGCCCACCTTGATTATCATACACATTGTAAGGAGAGTGATCACTTTAGATAAGCTATTATCAGCAGGAGAGTGGGGTGGGGGGAGGTATTTTTTCATGCTTTGTGTGTATAAAAAGATCTTCTACACTTTCCACAGTATGCATCTGATGAAGTGAGCTGTAGCTCAGGAAAGCTTCTGCTCAAATAAATTGGTTAGTCTCTCAGGTGCCACAAGTCCTCCTTTTCTTTTTATAAACTATGTGTACATAACGCAAAGGGAACTGTCAAGTTATTTAAGCCAAAACAATTTTTTATATTTTTATACATATATTTTGCAACATTCCACTCTTCTGTCCCTTTGACATACATGTTATATCATCTTAAACTTCCTGAGCTGGATTCAGGTCTTCATCAGGGTAACTCTCCTGATGTCAAATACGATAAGATAACAATGCTATTCTACATAAATACCATCTAAGAGTGTCAGACCAGGGAGGTTTCCTTCTAAAGACTCTCTACAGCTAAAGAGAAAGTGGAACAATGCATGTTGTTAAAATAAAAAGCTTACTTAATATTTTACATTTCAAATGCTTTTTCCTCTTCTTTACTGTATCTTTAATAAAAGGTTAAAAGAATGTTTAAAGATGTATTTGCCCGGGTACTAAGCAGGCTAAGATCTCTGTATACCAAAGCCTGAACCTTGTTTGGCACTGTTTAATGTTGTACAGTGACAGAGTTAAGTTTAACTTTGGGCCAATATATTCCATCTAAATTAATACAACAGCCCTAAATATAGACTTAGCCTAACTTTATGTACCTATAATCTTAAGTTTAGTTACTAAAAGTTAGCTTCTTTCTCTTACATTTCACTTATCAAAGAGATTTTTAAACAAACAACTTGGTTAGGAGGGATGGGGAGTGAGGTGGGAAGCGACTTGTGAAACAGTAATAGGGTGCCTTACCCAGTTCAGCATCATGTCCTCTAACCATGCCTTCATGGCATGTCAGCCACTAAATATTTTAGGTTAGGAAGAATTCTCTCCTATACGCCGATTACTTTATAGTTGTCCGTTATAGTAATTTTTGCACCTTCCCCTGGAGCACCTGGTACTGGGTGGTACTGTATTTTAAAAGAGCCACTGGTCTGAAATGATATGTCAAGTCCCATCTTCCCTTTTTACAAAATACATCTTTTTAAAGTCTAGCAAATCATGTTCTGAATACAGTAAAACAAGGCCTTTTCGTGGGTCAATACAATGAGAATAGCCCCTCTGTAGTGCTTTACAAACATTAATTAATCCTCACAATGCTCTTGTAAATATTATCCCAATTTTACAAGAAAACTTAGATACTAAGTGACTTGGTCAAGGCCTCAGAGAGAGTTAATATCAGAGCCACGATTAGAACTCAGGCATCTTGAGTCCTAATCCAGTTCTTAGACCACATCTCTTCAGAGAAGGGAGGATAGATGAGAAACATGCTCCAGTGAAGAAGTGTACATCTCAATGACAGCTAGTTGGGAAATAAATAGTGAAATGTCCACACTTCTTCCCGTTTTCCTTCCCTTATTTTTCATCAGTTTTTGAAATTTTCCAACCAGTTCTAATTTTAATGAAAAAAGTTTGCAAGGCTTACCAAAAGCATTCTTCTCATATCGCAAAATTATAATTAATAACCATACTGATAAAATCAATTAGTGGGTCCTCTTGTATAAAACACACACAAAAAGTATTTGTACCAAATGTCAGCAAATAAGAAATCTGAAAAAAGTAAAGAGCACAAATATTTTTTCTGACTAAATTTTACTATTTGCAGTGTTGCTAGTAGCACTTGCTGTGGTTATGTGTGGGATGCCATGTCTATAGCATGTGAGAGAAGCACATAAATATAATATGAATCACTGCTATGCTTGCATCAGTCTAGCCCCATAATCAGTAGTATATCACTAGACTTTAGCCTAACCAGAGGTGGTCTCGGCATCCACATACGTTCAATGAAAAGTTTTGTTTTTTAACCAAAAAAAAAAAAAAGAGAGAGAGAGAGAGAGACTCACTTTGTGCGATAATTGAGGTTCTTCGAGATGGCTATCCCTGTGGGTGCTCCACTTTAGTAGGATACAGTAGAGGTGCATTCTATTTAATCAGGAAAGCATCGCCCAGAGACCGGGGTCCCAATCCTGCCCTTGAGCAATATTGCGGACACTTGGCATTCAGGGTTGTAGCCTATATTCAGGAAACCCCAGTATCTGAATATATTTTGTATATTTTGTTTATTTCTCACTCATGGTCCTGACAGAATTTTCTGCTTAGTGCATCTGCTGTGGTGTTCTGACATCCTGGCAGATAGGTAACTGATATGTTGTTGTTGTGATAGATGCACCAGTTCCATAATCTCAGTGCTTCGGTGCAAAGGGAGTGTGATCTTGCTCCTTCTTGACGGTTTATATAAAACATGCAAGCAATATTGTCTGTCAGTACCTTTATGGCCTTGTTCCTGACCAGAGGTAAGAAGTCTGAACATGCATTGTGGACCGCTCATAGTTCCAGTAGGTTGATGTGTAATGTTGACTAGGAGGGGGAACACCTGCCCTGGATTGTGTGGTTGTGCAAGTATGCTCCCCAACCTAATGGAGAATGCATCTGTTGTAAGTATCATTGATGGATGAGGTTGTGTGAAGGGAACTCCAAGACACACGTTGTGGGGTTGAGTCCACCAGCATAGAGAATTTTTTACTTTGAGTGGCATCGTGAGACACATGTCCTGGCTGTGTTTGTGCAATATGTATACTGTCCTGAGCCTTCCCTGAAGACAACTCATATGTAGTCTGACATGCCGTACTACAAAGGTTGTTGCTGCCATGTGACCTAGTCCTGGCCAATGTCTCTGGACTGGCTTGTGTTGTGGCCATCAGATTGATGAGCGTAACAAATCTGTGTAGTGGTAACGAGACTTTGGCCGTGAGTGCATCAAGGTGGTCCCCAATGAATTTCTAGTTTTTGTATGGATATCAGCATTAATTTGTGCATGTTTATTAGTAGTCCTAGTTGTCAGAAGAGAGACATTTTTTCAGTAGCTTCCAGGGCATCTTCCTGGAAGGGGGCTTTGAATAGACAGTCATCCAAGTAGAGGAATATGCTGACCCCTTGGTTGTGAAGGTGGGCCACCACCATTGCAAGAATCTTGGAGAGCACCTGGGGTGCCATAGAGAGACCGAAGAGCAGTACTCTGTATTGGCAGTGATCTTGTCCCAGAACAAATCTGAGAAATCTCCTGTGTGAATCTCCAAGGAATTCAGTGGGGGATGTGAAAACAAAAAATCCATGCCCTTGGAGTGGACGTAATACTTCTTGTCCACTCTTTTACCAGTGGATGGTATCGTTGTGGGGGTCTGCCAGATGATCTTGGCTGGGTCCATGAGTGCCTTATTTATGGGGAGCACAATCTTTAATGAGGTTGATGTTTATAAAATGTTCAACAGCTTGTGTTAAAACTGCAACCTCTTCCAATGGTATCTCAAGGGAGTCAGCAATCCTTTAAATAGCTCCTGAAATTGTTTCAAGTCATCTGCTGTTGGTGGGGTGATTTCCTGACCCAAAGTCTCCTCCTGCTCTTCAAAAGTCTCTTATGGAGGCTCGGAGGGTCTCCCTATCAAAGCTGATGGGGAGCGTCTCGGTCTCTCCTTGTGGGTGGTAGGAGGCCTAGAATACTGCTGCCTGAAAGCAGCCCGCAGGTCCCAATATGGCCACTACAGAGGGAATGGCATTGGTGGTGGCATCCATGGATGTCCATAGCACCCATGGGTGTCACCCCTGAGGTGATATCCATGTTTTCTGGTGGGTCTGGCCTAGTAGTTGTCTGAAAGGGTGATGAGTGGCATGAGGAGTAAATATCCCCTTCCTCCTCATCATCCTCCTCGCTGAAAAAAGGAGGGGCTGATTTGAAAGGTGGTGTAGATTGGCACAGTACCGAGCATGCTGGAGTAACGCTGGCACCAAGAAGGGGAGATTCTGTTGTTGCAGAGATTACCAGGTCTTTGTGGAGAAGAAATTGTTGTGGTACCATGAGCATTAGTACTGAGTAGGAAGTTGGTGGTGGTGCCACTGAATGTAGCGGTTGTCGGTACCTATGTGGCTGTGCTATGCGCTAGGTTGCTGATAGGTGGTGCCATAGCCTGCAGTGAAGCTAAGCTGGCCAGTGCTGCAAATTTAAGTGGCTTCAACAGTACTGTGGATGAGAAGGCAACCTTCTCTTTGCCACTGCTCTCAGAGCCTGTCTGCTTATGGGCATTGGCTTTCACGGTCCCAGCAGTACCAGAAGATCCTGCCAACTCGTAGGTGCTCAACCGCACCATGGTCGGTACTGAAAGTGTCAAGCGAGCTGGGGGTCATTTCTTCTTAGCTGGTTCCCTGGAAGAGGGGGTTGTTGTCCACTTTTTAACCACCTTTTCTGAGGACTATGATTTCTTCTCTAAGGGTGGCAGGCAACGTCTGTCCGAGGCTGTTGTCGGAGACCAGTGTCTGAGGGGGGTCTGCGGTCCAAGTTCAGAAGCCAGGCACAGTGACTTTTCCATCAGGAAAAGTTTCAATTTGAAGTCCCTTGCTTTTCTGATGCGAGACTTGAGATTGTAGTATGTGTGTCTCGCCCAGACATTTGACACACTGGGAATGCCCGTCACTGACTGGGATCACCTCCTGTCAAGAAAGGCATCATTTAAACTTTGGGAATCCAGGCATGCCCCTTTCAGTAGCATTCCCTCAGGAAAAGGAGGTTAAGACTACACTACACTATAAGGGTGAACAGAATCTTAACTAATAATTAGAAAGAAAATTCAAGGACTTAAATGTGTGGGGGGGGTAACTATAGCTAACTAACTATTCTAAAACTACACTAACTCTGCTTTAAGAGGGAAATATGAAGAAAGCAAAGAGGTGCTGCCGTGGCTCCATCTTAGGTCAAAGACAATTGAGAAGGAACTGGAAGCAGTTTGGACACACAGAGTGCTATGTGAGATCAAACCTCCCCCAGGTCCTTCTCAACAGGAGCGGAGCAAGACAGGGAAAGTGCCTGTGTGACCCAAATGGGCACTGCTCCTGAAATTCTCTGATCACAGGCACAGGGATCCACATTTACCTAAAGTGTAGCACCCACAGGGACACTCCTCAAAGAAGAATCTTCTGTTAATTAAAGGCTTAAGAGAAGTTTACCAGGATGCACCAAGTACAGATTTGTAAAGAGCATAATACTGGCAAAATAAATGCTGAATTTCAAGTGTTCAGCCAATTTCTGTTATATGTAACATGTTGAACTGATTAACACTGCTTTCTAGCAAATGTTACATACGCATACAATACTATTATCAGTTCTCTTCCAGTGCTAATGAAGCAAAAACTACTTAGGGCCACCTCATCAGTTCTGTTGTAGTAAAATGGAGGGACAGGACACGTTATCTTCCCCAATCAGTCCCAAAAGAAATCTGCACACATCTCAGCTAGTTAGGCTGTACACTTTTTGGGGGGGTCTTAGTAAAGCACAAGGTCATTCAAGTGCTCTAGAAGTGGGCAAGATGGGCAAAAATCCCATCTCACCCGTACAACTGTTTGAATTAACAGCACATTCCAACCATCTCTAATAAGAACATAAGACTGGCCATACTGGGTCAGCCCAGTGGTCTATCTAGCCCAGTAACCCGTTTTCCAACATTGGCCAGTGCCGGATGCTTTAGAGCATCTCAACCTTTTGTTTGAGTTTCTCAACCTTTTATTTCTCTCTGAGGCCCTCACCCCCAACAGGCTATAAAAATTCCATAGCCCACCTGTGCCACAACAACTGTTTTTCTGCATATCCAGTAGATTAAAAGCCAAGGCTGGTATTAGCACGCAGGGCAATTGCTCAGGACCTGCAAAGTTAAGCTGCCTGGCTTTGACTTCAGCCCCGGGCAGTGGGGCTTGGGCTTCGGCTTCAGCCCCAGGTGGCCGGGCTCAGGCTTTGGCTTTCTGCCCTGGGCCTCAGGGAGTATCTGGTTTATTTTGGTGGACCCTCTGAAACCTGCTTGCAGCCCCGCCACCACCACGGGGCCCTGGACCCCTGTTTGAGAACCCCTGCTTTAGAGGGAAGGAACAGAACAGGGCAATTATCAAGTGATCCATCTCCTGTCATCCAGTCCCAGTTTCTGGCAGTCAGAGGTTTAAGGATACCCAGAGCATGAGGTTGCCTCCCTGACCACCTTGGCTAACTGCCACTGATGGACCTATCCTCCATGAACTTATCTAGTTCTTTTTTTAACCCAGTTATACTTTTGGCCTTCACAACAACCCCTGGCAATTAGTGCCACAGGTTGACTATGCATTGTGTGAAAAGTACTTCCTTATATTTGTTTTAAACCTGCTGTCTATTAATTTCATTGGGTGACCCCAGGTTCTTGTGTTATTTGAAATGGTAAATAACACTTCCTTGTTCACTTTCTCCACAGCATGTATGATTTTATACACTTTTATCATATGCCCCCCTACCCTGTCGTCTCTTTTCTAAGCTGAACTTTCCCAGTCTTTTTAATCTCTCCTCATATGGAAGTTGTGCCGTGTCCTTTTGTTTCTCTTCTCTGTTTCTCTCCCTTCTCCAATTCTAATAAAAGTTTTTTGAGATGGGGTGGGTAGAACTGCACGCAATGTTCAAGGTGTGGGTGTACCACGGATTTATATAGTGGCATTATGATATTGTTGTCTTATTATCTATCCCTTTCCTAATGGTTCCTAACATAGTTAGCTTTTTTGACTGCCACTGCACATTGAGTGGATGTTTCCAGAGAACTATCCACAATGACTCCAAGATCTCTTTCTTGAGTGGTAACAGCTAATTTAGATCCCATCATTTTGTATGTATAGTTGGGATGATGTTTTCCAATATGCCTTACTTTGCATTTATCAACACTGAATTTCATCTGTCATTTTCTTCCCCAGTCAACCACTGTTGTGAAATCCCTTTGTAACTCTTTGCAATCTGCATTGGACTTAATCATCTTGAGTAATTTTGGGCCAGCTTTCCCACCTCACTGTTTACCCCGTTTTTCAGATCATTCATGAATATGTTGAACAGCACAGGTCCCAGTACAGATTATTGGCAGACCCCACTATTTACCTCTCTCCACCGTGAAAACTGACCATTTATTCCTACCCTTTGTTTCCTATCTTTGAATCCGTTACCAGTCCATGAGAGGACCTTCCCTCTTATCCCATGACTGCTTAAGAGGGACCTGGTCAAAGGCTTTCTGAAAGTCCAAGTACACAATATCCACTACTAAAGCCATGCTGACTCTTCCTGAATATATCCTGTTCATCTGTGTGCCTGATAATTCTGTTCTTTATTGTAGTTTCAACCAATGTGCCTGATACTGAAGTTACCAGCCTATAATTGTGAGGATCACCTCTGGAATCTTTTTAAAAAATCAGCGTTACTCTATCTATCCTCCAGTCATCTGGTACAGAAGCTGATTTAATGATAGGTTAGGAGTTCTGAAATTTCATATTTGAGTTCCTTCCGAACCCTTGGTGAATACCATCTGGTCCTGGTGACTTACTACTGTGACAAAGCTCTGTCCTTGCCTCTGTGGGTCCCGCGTTTCCTGGCGGATTTCGCTAGCCTCAAAGGCTCACTGTGACCCTGCACGTAACCCTTCTCTCTCTAGAGACAAGGGTCACAGTCTACTGAGACATTTTCATCATAAGCCAGTGAGGGAGGTGAGGAGAAGTTATCCTTCCTTGCACAGTCTCTGTTGTCTCCCAGTCTCAGTGATTAATCAGGGGGCAAAGGTGTGTTGGGGGGGGGAGCCTGGGCCCACCATCTACTCCTGGCTCCAGCCCAGGGACCCTAATAGTATCAGCTATGGAAGCTGACCTTTTAGAAACATGACATGTACAATTCCCTGGGCTACTTCCCCCCACAGCAGCCCTCACTTCCTCAAGCTCCACTTCACCCTTACCTCAGGGCTTCCTTCCTTGTGCCTGATATGGTGTGTACTACTCAGCCTCTCCAACAGCGCAACTTCCTCCGACAGCTCCTGACATGCACACCCACCAGGCTGACTGGGAGGCTTTTAACTTGTTTCAGCCAGCCCCTGATTGGCTTCAGGTGTCCCAATCAACCTAGCCTTCTCCCTGCCTTCTGGAAAGTTCTGAATTGGCCCCAGGTGTCTTAATTGACCTGGAGCAGCTGCCATTTCACTTATCCTGGTACCAGGGATTTGTTTAGCCTGGAGCTAATATATCTATCTCCCACTACTTTTCTATAGCCATCTGGCCTTGCCCCGTCACACTACTGTTTAATTTATCAATTTGGTCCAAACTTGCTTTATGGACACCTCAATCTGGGACAGTGCCTCAGATTTGTCATCTAGAAAGAATGGCTCAGGTATTGGAATCTCCCTCACATCCTGTGCAGTGAAGACCAATGCAAAGAATTCATTTAGCTTCTCTGCAACATCCTAGTCTTCCTTGAGTGCTCCTTTAGCACCTTGATCATCCACTGATTTTTTGGCAGAGTTCCTGCTTCTAATGTGATTTTTAAAATATTGATTGTTTTTGTGTGTCTTTTGCTGCTTGTTCTTTATGAACAGGTCAGCTCACAGTTGGTGTCTCCTCATGACCGGGGCGGCATGGCAACTTACTCTCCACTGGGGTTTGCTGCCATTGGCTGTTCCTCCTCCAGGGTGGCCTGCCTCTTTCTGTGACTTGATCCTCCAGTCAGGTCACTTCGAAGTCTTTCCCCTTCCAGGGTAGCCCATAAACAAAAAGCAAGGAGAATTAACACAAACCAACTGAGTTAGCGAGAGAGCGCAGGGAATGCATCCCTCTCAGGGTATATCAGGATCAGGCCCTCCCGTCCCTCAGGGAGGGACCTTTACACAGTTGTTGGGGCAGTTCCTGTCTTCTCTCAGCCCTTTTCTCAGGAACTGAGGGTTGCAGGTCTGGTCTCTTCACCACTCTGCCCCACAAGTGAGCTGCTCTGTTTCCCTTGTAACTCCTCCTTCAACCTGTGCAAGTCTTCCAGGTGTGGCGGGACAGAGTTGGTTGAGCCCAGAGCAGCTCTTAACCTCTTGTTGTCCAGTGTGGAGTTTGCATACCCCATCACACTCTTTACATTCTTATTTGGCCTGCGTAATTATACTTTTACACTTGACCTCCTAGAGTTTATGCTCCTTTCTGTTTTCCTCCATAGGATTTGACTTGCAGCTTTTAAAGTGTGTCTTTTTGTCTCTAACAGCCTCCTTTACCCTGTGGTTTAGCCATGTTGGTCTTTCTTTGTTTTTGGTGAGATTTTTTTGGTCCTCTTACTTTTTTTTTTTTTTCATTTGGGGCATACATTTAATTTGGGATATATATTCTCACGGTCTAGATAAGGACATCAAACAAATACACATTATACTTCTATTTTTGATTATGCCTCCTGTTTTTTACATTACCACACATCTTAGCTCAGTATTGACAAGTGCACGAACTAATTGGGAGCAGTCAATTTTCTGTATCAAATGGCAGGCTTACTGATCAGTTTGTGAAGAATATAAGCCTTCAAGACTGTGAGAAAAGCCTCCAAGTGTGACCTGATACAGTGCTGTCTCCCTTATGCTGCAGATAGGGAACGTGAAACCAACAGAGATATGAACTCCTCCTGTTTATCCCAAAGGATAAGAGGTGATCCAGTGATCAGGTGATACAGCAGGACTTTGGAGACCTGAGCTGAAGCCCCAGCTTTACCAGACATCCTGTATGACCTTTGACAAGTCATTTAACTTGTCTGTGCCTCAGTTCCCCATCTGTAAAATGGGGATAATACTTCCCTACCTCACAGGTATGTAGGAAGGATAAATACTTTTAAGAGATTGTGAGGTGCTCTGATACTACAATACTGAGGTCTAAATAAGAACCTTTACTCATGTCTCCACTGGACCTGGAAAGGGTTAATTCCAGCTTGACTAGACATAACTGTGCTAGTTCTGATTAAACAAACATGCTAAAAATAGAAGTGTGGCAACAGCAATGGGAGGGGCTAGCTACCTGACTACAGTTCCACTGGAGACCATAGTTGGTTCACTCCTCATGCCACTTCAGCTACATTTCTATTTTCAGTGTGCTAGCTCAGTCAGAGGAAATGACACAGCTCCAGTAGACATACCCTAAGATATATAGAAAGGGAGGTTAACTCTGGTGGCTGTCTCTTTTGCCTTTTAATATTGCTAAAACGTAATATGGTTTAAGGGGAATTTTCCAGAGGCTTCAACCATCCCCTTCACCACAAGCCTCTTTGCGTGCCTCAAACACTGAGATAAGTGCTCTCAATTAGATTGATCAAAAGATTATTAGCTCTTCACCCTATTTCTTTTTTCCACAACTTCAACCAAGCGTGAAGTTTTAAAAACATGAACTAGCTGACAAGAGCTGATAAATGATCTGATATGCTTCAATTTCTGTTATTTATGGAGACTAAAAGCCACAGTTGATTTGATATTTTATTTGCTTCCTGTTGTTAAGTAATATTTAATAGATAAAGTACCACTGTGTTATAGTTTCTCATTCAAAGTAAGTCCCTATCTGAAAGTGAAACCTGATTATGTGTTATATGTGTTAATGTGAGTTTATTTTAAATTGGGCCCGCAAAATACAAATGAAATAAAAATAATGAACATGAATGAAAAATCTTGATATTATCAATATTAAAATATTCTAAATCTCTCCCAGATAATCATATTCTTACTTTTGTAAGACATCAGTGGAAAATAGACCTCCCACTATTTACTTTAAAAAACACAAAAGTGACCTTTTATCTTCTGTTTCTATTATGTTCCCTTCTCATTATCACAATGCAACAGTGTTTCAATCCTACCCTCAAGATTCTGGTAGATCTGTCAAAGAGCTAGATAAAATTCACCCTTTTTATTTCATAGTGTTACATGAGAACATTTTCTTTGTTTTTGATCTGTATGGGTTTGCATCCCCCACACTAAGTTTCACTCTGAATTGCATGGGAATCCAAAATGTCCAATAGGAACATAGCTGAAACCAGTGGA
This sequence comes from Natator depressus, assembly GCF_965152275.1. Classification (NCBI taxonomy): domain Eukaryota; kingdom Metazoa; phylum Chordata; order Testudines; family Cheloniidae; genus Natator; species Natator depressus. The sequence goes on along the minus strand of NC_134242.1, from coordinate 42,104,898 downwards.
AGATCTACACGCAATAGTGATGGTGACCTCCTCTCTCACCCCTCAACCCCAAAGGCAGGCATTTAGGTTCAGTAGAAATTCAGCTTTCATTTTAAAAAGAGAACAATTCTAGTCTACAGCTGGTTGAAATTTTTTGTTGAAACCAAAACTTTTCATGGAAATATATCAGTTTCATCAGAAAGGTTTCTCAGGTCCAGGATGGATTTTCTGGTCAGAGAGATCCATCCCAGAATAGCCAATAACCCACTAGCTAGGGCACTCACCTAGGTGGTGGGAGATCTAGGTTCAAGTCATCGCTCTGTGTGCTTCAGAGGAGAGACTTGAACCTGAGTCTTCAATGTTGCTGGTGGGTGCCCTGTCCATCAGGCTATGGAGTCAGTCTCCTGTTCTGGCCCATTGAACATTTCATTATTTATACAAGTGGAACGGCTCCAACAGAAGGAAGAGAGAGACTCTCTCTATTGGTTCAAGGGCGTGTCTCATTATCTGTCAATTTTGAAAGGCTTCATTTTCATTCTGATATGAAATGAACACAAACCTCAAATCTCAAAACAGAATTCTTGTCCAGCCAGCCCTATTCTGGCCTTTCTGATTGGGAAGAAAATCCAAATGTATCTCTGTGCACTGCCACCTGCCTGAGCCTGCTGACAGAATAAAAAACAAATTGCAACCATTCATCTACATGTGCATTAACCTTTCTACCAGGTATCAACAGCAGCAACAAGGGCCAGGTTAAAAATATAAAGTAACCCTTTTTGGAAAATAACTAAAACAATGGCTCAAGCCCCAGCCTAGAGTTATACTTGGACTCCCTCAGGGAACTGATGGGCAGGATCCCCTGGGAGAATAACATGAGGGGGAAAGGAGTCCAGGAGAGCTGGCTGTATTTTAAAGAATCCTTATTGAGGTTACAGGGACAAACCATCCCGATGTGTAGAAAGAATAGTAAATATTGCAGGTGACCAGCTTGGCTTAACAGTGAATCCTTGCTGATCTTAAACACAAAAAAGAAGCTTACAAGAAGTGGAAGATTGGACAAATGACCAGGGAAGAGTATAACAATATTGCTTGGGCATGCAGGAGTGAAATCAGGAAGGCCAAATCACACCTGGAGTTGCAGCTAGCAAGAGATGTTAAGAGTAACAAGAAGGGTTTCTTCAGGTATGTTAGCAACAAGAAGAAAGTCAAGAAAAGTGTGGGCCTCTTACTGAATGAGGGAGGCAACCTAGTGACAGAGGATGTGGAAAAAGCTAATTACTCAATGCTTTTTTTGCCTCTGTCTTCACGAACAAGGTCAGTTCCCAGACTACTGCATTGGGCAGCACAGCATGGGGAGGAGGTGACCAGCCCTCTGTGGAGAAAGAAGTGGTTTGGGACTATTTAGAAAAGCTGGACGAGCACAAGTCCATGGGGCCAGATGCGCTGCATCCAAGGGTGCTAAAGGAGTTGGTGGATGTGATTGCAGAGCCATTGGCCATTATCTTTGAAAACTCATGGAGATCGGGGGAAGTCCCGGACGACTGGAAAAAGGCTAATGTAGTGCCCATCTTTAAAAAAAGAAGAAGGAGGATCCTGGGAACTACAGGCCAGTCAGCCTCACCTCAGTCCCTGAAAAAATCATGGAGCAGGTCCTCAAGGAATTAATTCTGAAGCACTTAGAGGAGAGGAAAGTGATCAGGAACAGTCAGCATGGATTCACCAAGGGCAAGTCATGTCTGACTAATCTAATTGCCTTCTATGATGAGATAACTGGCTCTGTGAATGAGGGGAAAGCAGTGGACATGTTATTCCTTGACTTTAGCAAAGCTTTTGACAGAAGTATGGGCTGGATGAATGGACTGTAAGGTGGATAGAAAGTTGGCTAGATTGTTGGGCTCAACGGGTAGTGATCAATGGCTCCATGTCTAGTTGGCAGCTGGTATCAAGTGGAGTGCCCCAAGGGTCAGTCCTCGGGCCAGTTTTGTTCAATATCTTCATAAATGATCGGGAGGATGGTGTGGATTGCACCCTCAGTAAGTTTGCAGATGACACTAAACTGGGAGGAGAGGTAGATACGCGGGAGGGTAGGGATAGGATACAGAGGGATCTAGACAAATTAGAGGATTGGGCCAAAAGAAATCTGATGAGGTTCAACAAGGACAAGTGCAGAGTCCTGCACTTAGGACGGAAGAATCCCATGCACTGCTACAGACTAGGGACCGAATGGCTAGGCAGCAGTTCTGCAGAAAAGGACCTAGGGGCTACAGTGGATGAGAAACTGGATATGAGTCAACAGTGTGCCCTTGTTGCCAAGAAGGCCAGTGGCATTTTGGGCTGTATAAGTAGGGGCATTGCTAGCAGATCAAGGGACGTGATCTTTCCCCTCTATTCGACATTGGTGAGGCCTCATCTGGAGTACTGTGTCCAGTTTTGGGCCCCACACTACAAGAAGGATGTGGAAAAATTGGAAAACGTCCAGCGGAGGGCAACAAAAATGATTAGGGGACTGGAACACATGACTTATGAGGAGAGGCTGAGGGAACTGGGATTGTTTAGTCTGCGGAAGAGAAGAATGAGGGGGGATTTGATAGCTGCTTTCAACTACCTGAAAGGGGATTCCAAAGAGGATGGATCTAGACTGTTCTCAGTGGTAGCAGATGACAGAACAAGGAGTAATGGTCTCAAGTTGCAGTGGGGGAGGTTTAGGTTGGATATTAGGAAAAACTTTTTCACTAGGAGGGTGGTGAAACACTGGAATGTGTTACCTAGGGAGGTGATGGAATCTCCTTCCTTAGAAGTTTTTAAGGTCAGGCTTGACAAAGCCCTGGCTGGGATGATTTAGTTGGGGATTGGTCCTGCTTTGAGCAGAGGGTTGGACTAGATGACCTCCTGAGGTCCCTTCCAACCCTGATATTCTATGATTCTATGAGTTCATCTCTGGGAAAAATAAACCATTCTCTTCCAAAGATATTTTACTGAAGTGAAACAAAACACAGACAAAAAACATGTGTGTGTGTGAAAAGCAAGAAGCCTAAATCAACATATGCAACCTTTATTCAATCCCACCAGTCTCAATAAAGGTCCTGTGGTCCAACATTGTCATAAATATAAAGGGAAGGGTAAACCCCTTTAAAATCCCTCCTGGCCAGAGGAAAACTCCTCTCACCTGTAAAGGGTTAAGAAGCTAAAGGTAACCTCACTGGCACCTGACCAAAATGACCAATGAGGAGACAAGATACTTTCAAAAGCTGGGAGGAGGGAGAGAAACAAAGGGTCTCTGTCTGTCTATGCTGCTTTTGCTGGGGATAGACCAGGAATGGAGTCTTAGAACTTTAGTGAGTAATCTAGGTAGGTATGTGTTAGATTATGATTTCTTTAAATGGCTGAGAAAAGAATTGTGCTGAATAGAATAACTATTTCTGTCTGTGTATCTTTTTTGTAACTTAAGGTTTTGCCTAGAGGGATTCTCTATGTTTTGAATCTAATTACCCTGTAAGGTATCTACCATCCTGATTTTACAGAGGTGATTTCTTTACTTCTAATTACTTCTATTTCTATTAAAAGTCTTCTTGTAAGAAAACTGAATGCTTTTTCATTGTTCTCAGATCCAAGGGTTTGGTGCTGTGGTCACCTATGCAAATTGGTGAGGCTTTTTATCCAACATTTCCCTGGAAAGGGGGGGTGCAAGTGTTGGGAGGATTGTTCATTGTTCTTAAGATCCAAGGGTCTGGGTCTGTAGTCACCTAGGCAAATTGGTGAGGCTTTGTACCAAACCTTGTCCAGGAAGTGGGGTGCAAGGTTTTGGGAAGTATTTTGGGGGGAAAGACGTTTCCAAACAGCTCTTCCCCAGTAACCAGTATTTGTTTGGTGGTAGCAGCCAATCCAAGGACAAAGGGTGGAATATTTTGTACCTTGGGGAAGTTTTTGACCTAAGCTGGTAAAGATAAGCTTAGGAGGTTTTCATGCAGGTCCCCACATCTGTACCCTAGCGTTCAGAGTGGGGGAGGAACCTTGACACATCCTGAACACCACAAATCCACCCACCTGAAACCCCACTTACATTGAGGGGAATAGGAGCTAGGGGGGTGGTGCCTGCAGGCGAGAGCAGCGCACAGAGCCTGCTGACCACCACCCCGTCCCCCCACAGGAGCCAGACCTGATGGCTGCTTCCAGGGCACGGCGCGGTGCCAGTACAGGTAGAGAGGCTGCTTTAGCTCCGCTGCACCACTGAACAGAAGCTGCCTGAGGTAAGCCTGTGCCCCAACCCCCAGTCCCAACCCTCCAGCCCTGAGCCCCCCAAACTCAGACCCCCCTCCTGCACCCCAAACCCCTCATCCCCAGCCCCACTCCAGAGCCCGCACCCCCAGCCCAGAGCCCGCACCCACTGCTTCAACCTGCAGGCCCCTCCCACTCTGAATCCCTCAGCTCCACCCCCCAGCCTGGAGCCCCTCCTGCACCCCAAACCCCTCATCCCCAGCCCCACCTCAGAGCACGCATCTTCTCCCACACCCCAACCCCCTGCCTCAACCCAGAGCCCCCTCCCGCACTCTAAATCCCTCATCCCCATCCCCCAGTCTGGAGCCCCATCCTGTACCCCAGACCCCTCATCCCCAGCCCCTCACCAGAGCCTGCACCCCCAGCCGGAGCCCTCACCCCCTCTCACACCCTTAACCCCTCAATTATGCCCCACCCTGGAGCCCTCACCCCCAGTTAGAGCCCACACCCCCTCACCCTGACCCAGCCCAGTGAAAGTGAGTGTGGGTGGGGGAGAGCGAGCCACCAAGGGAGGGGAAATGTAGTGAGAGGGGGAAGGACCTCAGGGAAGGGGCGGGGTAGGAGCAGTGCCTCAGGGAAGGGGCAGGGCTAGGGTGTTCCGTTTTGTGTGATTAGAAAGTGGCTAATTCACACCCCTGGGTGACATAATTTATGTCAACTTAAGCTGTAGTGCAGCCATAGTCTACAGCTGTTGCAAACTCCTTCTCAGCCAGCTGTCTGCATTAAATCCCATTCCTACAATATGTTGGACCTCTTGCCACCTGGTGGAGCAGCTCAATAACGAGAAAGGCAGCATAGTCAACAGACTAATTGTCTCACATCTTCATTCTGGCTTTTGAGTACCCTTAGCCATGGACCGTACACTTTCTAGCAGTAACAATTTGCCTGGAACTGTCCCAAACTTCTGCTCATTAGTTCTAGATCCTAATTCACTGGCAAAATCAAAGGCAAAGAGAGAGATTAGAGAAACCCTAAGTATGTGGATGAGAGTGGAGGGGGAGGAGAAGGGGTAAGACCCCTGCTCAAAGATGCCAGAGAGGACATGGCCCTTGAAAAGACCAGAGGGGGAAGCAAGCCAACCACCAATCCCTGAACACACCCAAGGGAATCCGCAGCTGGTTTGGGTTTACCACAAGACAACGAAATAAGGGGAAACACAGCTGCATGTGGGGTTGAGGGTTGCGAGTAACAGAGTTATGTTCTGCTGTCTTGGTATACAGAAACAGCATAATGCCGAGGCCTTGATAAATGCTATTCACATAAAGACAAAGTAAAATTCACTGGAATATGCGTGTATTCTCTGGCTGCTCAGGGCCTGGATTATCTGAAGAGCAGCCCCTTCAAAAACGTTTGTAATGTTGGCAGCTATGGAAAAGTGCTTGCTTACCTGAGCCTTTGAGGTGGGGTTAGTAGGCACTCAAGGTACGGAGGCGGCTTTGGAGTTTGCTGAGAGGCTAGAATAATGCCCCTTTATGGGCCAGATCATTACTGAAAGGGGGAATTTTTAAAAAACTTTTTTAAAATTAAGTTCTCTCAAAAAAAAGGTCTTTGGCAATAGTTGCATTTTTTTAATTACAATCTTGGTTGTTGAAAGCATAATTTCCCTGCTCTCATGATGATGTTCACACCAATAAGATCTGCACATTAAACCATGAAGCAAGCCAGACATCTGAGTCCCATGTCCCAAATCCTAGCACTGCTACTGGTGAAGACACCAAGTTTCACCTGCGGTTTATGTTGAAGCTGCATATTTTGCCATATTCTGATGCAAAACCATCCAAACCTAGTTTTGCTCAAAGCTAGGCTCAGGTTCATGAACCTTTTGACACACAATGTCTTCATTGGGAGCGAAGCCAGCTGTGTTTCATGTGTCTTTTGGCTTTGTTATCAAAACCATCCAGAGCTCTAGACATATGTGATTTTTAGGCAGTCCAAGAGAATTTAAAAGCTACCAGCGAAGGAGGAAAACATGAGAAGGAGGGGGCTGGGGCTTTTGGCTTTTGTTTTTATTTTTATTATTAAAAATAAGATTTTTCCTGTTTTGTTTTTAAATTCAAATTTCAGGTCTTAATATCTACCCCGGAAGAATCTGTGACTATTGGAGAAGGAGTGAGATTAGCAGATACAACCAACATGAAAACTGACTGAGAGCTGAAACATTGCGCATTCAGAGCTTCTAATACTCTTTTCCTGTTTGTTTGGGATGTTTTGTCAAAACCTATTTACCTAGGACATTTTAGAGAAAAGTTCTCTTTGGTATCAGCATCCTTGCCCCTGCCATCAAGGGATGGGAAAGCTCCCTGTGCACATTTCCGTGTCATCTAAGTAGTCCTCCAATCAAAAAAGGGAAATAGAAATTAAAAAATTCAAATTTGTAAGGGGGAAAAATATGCAAAACTGTAAGGGGGGGAAAATATGCAAAACCGCCCTTTCTTTTTTTTCCCCGAGGAGAGAATCTTTTAAACTAGCAAAAAAGAAGGGCCCATTCCTCCCCTTTTCTTTTCCCATGAAGGTCACCTTTAAGTTCTATCTGCCCATATTTTTATACCAAGCTCAGCATCGTGCTATGTGAATGCATTCATTTTATGTGGCCACAGAGGTTTAATCTCTTCAGTTCCACTTTTGACATTTCCATTACCCTACACAGAGACAGAGACACACACTTAAAAGGTGAGCGGATAGAAAATAAGCTATTCGTCTGTGGAACCAAAACCAACAAATGACTCTTCATTTACGAACAAACTTCCTGTAACTCATGAGTGTGCTTTATAAATGGCTTTAATAATAGTCATTCAGAAATGCCAAATTTTCCACTTACAAATAAATGCAGGTAATAGATGTTCAAGATTTCTGTGAATATCCTACTTGTTTAAAATGTCATTTTTATGATCATCTTCGTAGTCTGCTTTGGGAATCTCTAATCATTAACTTCAAGCACATTATGACATGCCACTCTATACAGACAGATTTCAAACATAATGTTGAAATCCAGGCCATATTAAAGAAAATGGGCATTTTGCTATCTACTTCAGTGGGGCCAGGATTTCCCCCAATAACCGTGGAATCTCATTTACTGTAAGAGACTCACAGAGAAGTTAACTCAGCAAGCATAAAGGAGTTAACTTTTTCAGTTTATACGTGAGTGTGTGTATGTGTTCATGTGTGTAGGTAAAAGGCTATTACTAAAAGCAGTATTAAAACGGAAATACATAGTCAGAAGCGGAAAAGCAGAACACAAGTTCCTCTGGTTTGCAGACTGGAAGTTATTCTGTATGCAGTTAACACCCCCTGCTTAAACCAGAGAGAAATCTACAAGTTCAAAGGAGACAAGCTAATGACCTCTTTGAGAGGTAACTAAGAGGTAAGGTGATAGAATGCAGTATATTATACCCTAAGCTTATTGTAACAACTGTTTTTATGTCTAATAATGTTTCTGCTACTACATCTGTAAATTAAATAGACCGTAGCTATTTTTGCTTTGATCATAGTGCAAAGGGGTATCTTTTCACGAATGAATGGAGTTGTTATTTTGCCATTTATTTTAACATATTTTCTTTGTGTAGAAACATATAACAGATTTTGGTGTAAAATCCCTTCCTAAAATAGCAGGATTTTCTCTGGGTAGATCTAGGGTAGCAACAAGAATCTTATTTAGGATAGACATGGACATAGAATCCAGGATTTCCCAGACACTATATCTAATGAAAAATATTCATTAGTTGTAGAGTCAGCTGGGTAAATGGCTCCATCAATGTTCATTAGCTAATGCTTTTCATCTCTGAGAATCCCAGTGTAAAGTTTCTTGCAAGTACTAAATAGATTCAAGTGCCTGCCTTGAAGAAACTAAATAATAATGACTATGGACATTTTTCACTTGGAAGCAGTATTGAATATTGCATAGGACTGGCTTGTGATACCCTTATTCACACAAACTAGTAATTTACTTCTCAAGTATTCAATAGCACAGTAAAGGACTTCTCAGTGTGAGTGAGGGTACCACAAGCTATCCCATGATGATCTTACATTTCAATTAAATCAACCTGCTAGCACAAAAGCCAATATGCAGTCAATAACATACATAATGGGAGATCATCAAATTGTCACAAAATATTTCAAGGATGTGAAAATGAGACAAACCAACTGTTGAAGAATGTCATAAAAATTCTATCATCTATTTTACCCAGCTCCATTTTCCACAGACTCTATGGACCAGTTTTTCAAAAGAGCTCACAACCTAATATTCCCTTATATACAACGTTCTTTTGAAAAGCTAGCCCAACAGGTCTTCTGCAAAACAATGGTTAATAATGGATAGTGTCTTTAAGCAGCTTGGGTGAAATTTCCCTCTGTGCAGGGAGACAGTATAAGGTCTATGCATGTTTAAGTGGGACCAGTGGGATCTAGTGGTCCCCATATTTAAAACAAAATGATGTTCATTAAGGGAGTCTTTCCACTGACCTCAAGTGGCTTTGGATCAGGCTCTAAAATCTATATTCTGACTTCTTCAATGTGAACATGAGTATGTTTCCTTATTTTTCAGTAACACTGGAGATATGGCGAATAGCTCCATCGAAAGTTATGTGCAGCTGTTCCAGATAACCGTGTACATTCCCACATTTGTCCTGGGATTGCTGTTCAATGTGATGGCTTTGTGGTTTGTCTTTTGTAAGATCAGGAAGCTGACAGAATCAACAATCTACCTGGTGTCACTTATTACTCTGGATACCTTACTGCTATTTACCCTTCCTTTTAAAATCATTTCCTATGGCTCCCAGAACAAATGGAACTTGGGGTCTGCATTCTGCTCATTCCTGGAAAGTCTCTACTTTGTGAACATGTATGGGAGCACTCACATCTCTGCATGTATGTGTGTGGATAGATATATCGCCATCCGACATCCATTGTTAGCCATTTCCCTGAGATCCACCAAGAAAGCTGCTATGGTCTGTTCCATCGTCTGCGTGGGTGTCCTGCCCGGAACTTCTTTTACTTACCAATTCCATGATAGCCCACCCACTACGTGCTTCTATGGCTTCTCGAATAAAACATGGGGAAACCCAGCTGTGCCTATCATCTTGGAGACTGCGTTTTCTGGCAGCCTGATAGCAATGATCTTCTGCACAGTTCAGATCATCATATGCTTGAAACGGAGCAGAAGGCCAGACGATCCCCTTACTGACACAAGTAAATCAGTGAAGATAGTCATGGCAAACCTAGCCATATTTGTCGTCTGTTTCACCCCTTTCCATGTGATGTTCTTCTTGTATTATTTGGTAAAAAAAGAGGTCATCAAGAACAGTCTTCAGCAAATCATACGCTCTTTTGTTCAGATCAGCCTCTGCTGGGCTAACCTCAACTGCTGCCTGGATGCAATTTGCTATTATTTTGTCCTTAAGGAGTTTTTGAAATCCCCACCTCAGGAGACCGAGATAACAACCAACAGTAGTTAATCAAAGTGCTGTGTGTCTCAATCATTCTGGGAGCAGAAGGGGAAAGCTTTTGAAAACTGACCACTTCTAGCTAATTTTGAAGATTGTTTTCATCTGATGCTCACTGAACTCTCTCTCTTAAGCCACCATCCAAAGGACCAGCAAAAATCAATTGCCATATAAAAGTAGTTCTAACTAACAGTCAAACAAAACTGTATTTGAAAACCAAATGGTTACCTGAAAGTGTTGCCTACTGGAGAGCTACTTCAATAGGAACTGTGGGGGCTCAGTTAATCTAGGTGGAATTTTTTATTTGAAAATATAAAAACAGTGAAACCTGTACTAAGAACCACCTCCTTAATTGTTCCTTTTGCCTCTTGTTTTGTCTTGGTGTTTGTAAAAAATAAGAATTGAAACTATTTCCTATAAATGGTAACACAAATCCCAACCATGAGTGGTGTCTCCTGTTTTCTTGAAAAGCGTTTGTGTGGGTTTAGTGTCAGCAAAGGTTCCAGACTGACTGCTCCGGAGCCAGAGATCCTCTGCCTATCCACATCGCAGGCACAAATTTAGGTCTGCCTGCTTTACTCACATTGACTTATTTTGCAAATAATCACATTGACTTAAGTGGAACTCCTCAATGTGTAAAGTACTTCTCAGCATGAATGAGGGTTGCATAATCTCACCCTATATTTGCATCCAGAACTCCCTATGAACTTTGTGGGTTGAGGTTGCTCTGAACTAGCATGTCTCGGGCATGCCCCTTCCTTGCTTTACAATCACTCACTGTGGAGCAGGATTGTGGGCACCTTTTCCCCACCAAAGAGCTACACTGCTGGGGTATGCTAATAGAAACCTGTATGCCCCTGGGCTGAATCAAGCCCACTCTTTTTGGGGATGTGCACATGTGTCCATTTGGAAATGAGACCACCAATTCCATTTCACATGGGCTGATGTTTGGGTAGCAATTTTCACCATCTCCTAAAGGTCTGCCTTTCAAATCCAGCCTGTGTTTTGTAACAGCTTTCCGTCTCTACAGACCCTGCTTATATTGAAATGGAGACCTAGCATATATGGTGCAAGCTTGCTAAAAGAGAATTTCAAAGCCATGCAGGGGATTTAGACACATGACCACAATTCAAATGAATAGGAGTTGTGTATCTAAAGCCCCTAGACAACTCTGAAAATCCCAGACCCAATCTCTCTCTCAGTCAGGGCCCTGACTCATCAATTCTTTTCATATAGATCTCCACTGTTGTTTAACAGTTGGCTATAATCCACGTTTATTAATAAAATCAGAAAGAAAAACAAGGGAATGAAATTTGAAAGTCAAGTTTAAAGTGGTGCAGGCACCAGTGTCTGAAAGGAACTTCCATACCTTTCAGAGATGCGGGGCCAAAATACCCCTGGACCCAGTGCTGTCAACTAGTAACATATACAACCCACTGGGGGAAAAAATTCTTTAGGCTCCTGAGGGAGGTATAGTATTACCAAAGCCTAACAAACAAGGCAATAAAAAAATCTTCCATTCGCTAAATCTATCTTATCTATTGATTATTTGTCACAGGAGTTAGGAAACTCATTTCATTGCCTGTCAAGGTTCCTTCCCCACTCTGAACTCTAGGGTACAGATGTGGGGACCTGCATGAAACACCCCCTAAGCTTATTCTTACCAGCTTAGGTTAAAAAACTTCCTCAAGATACAAACTTTGCCTTGTCCTTGAACCCTGTGCTGCCACCACCAAACGTCTAACAGATATATAACCGGGAAAGAGCCCGCTTGGAAACGTCTTTCCCCCCCTACCCCAAAATCCTCCCCAAACCCTACACCCCCTTTCCTGGGGAAGGCTTGATAAAAATCCTCACCAATTTGCATAGGTGAACACAGACCCAAACCCTTGGATCTTAAGAACAATGAAAAAGCAATCAGGTTCTTAAAAGAAGAATTTTATTTGAAGAAAAAGTAAAAGAATCAGGATGGGAAATACCTTACAGGGTAATCAGATTCAAAACAGAGAATCCCGCTAGGCAAAACCTTAAGTTACAAAAAGACACAAAAACAGGAATATACATTCCATTCAGCACAGCTATTTTACCAGCCATTAAACAAAAGAAAATCTAATGCATTTCTAGCTAGATTACTTACTAATTTAACAGAAGTTCTGAGGAGCATTCCTGATCTGGTCCCGGCAAAAGATTCACAGACAGACAGACAGACAGACAGACCCTTCCCGCCCCGCCCCGGCTTTGAAAGTATCTTGTCTCCTCATTGGTCATTTTGGTCAGATGCCAGCAAGGTTATCCTAGCTTCTTAACCCTTTACAGGTGAAAGGGTTTTGCCTCTGGCCAGGAGGGATTTTATAGTTCTGTATACAGAAAGGTGGTTACCCTTCCCTTTATATTTATGACATTGCCCTTTACCAAATTATAATTATCTTGAGATGATCCAACTGAGCTGTACAGGGTGAGAGACAGTCTGATTACAGTAATTGGGCCAGACTCTCCTTTTGCTTCTCTAGTGAGTATAATGGTGTTCCTGATTTACAAAGGTGTTAGAGAAAACAGAATCAGGCCTGCTCAGGATTTACAACAATGTTTCTGAGATCACAATCTGCTGTGACAGGTGCAAGATGGACTTTACTTTTAAATAGGGCCAGTTTTTCACATCCTCATTTCCCATTCAAATCAATAGGACCATACATGGAGAAAAGTGTAACTCAACCCCAGTATGGGTGTCAGAACCTGCTCCATAGTTTTTTTTCATACTGTAGGATCCCAAAGCACTCTAAAAACTAAGGGACCTTTCCTGATCCTTCCTCTATAAGCAAGGGAGACTTCATAGACAGTGGAACCATGGAAACTCATCAGCATGATCTTAGCTTCAGATTTACCATCAGCATAACTGTCATCACTGGGCTTCTTTTCCACACAGCTGTTCTGCCTGGAGCAAGCTACAGGGAGCTGTACCCGAAATTTATGGCTAATTTGCTTCAGCAAGTAGCTAATCAAATACTGAGGAAGGGAACACCCTTTGAGGCTGAAGGGTGGAGATCGGATAGTTGACATACATGCTGAGGATACAGCTATTGCACGTATTGGGCTTCTCTCAGAAGGAAACGGCATTTCATTGTAATTCTAACAGAGATGATGTCATAGCATTTCTTCATTAAATCCTCCTGCTAGCACAAAAGCCAATATGCAGTCAATAAAATACATAATGGGAGATCATCTAATTGTCACAAAATATTTCAAGGATGTCAAAATGAGCCAAACCAACTGTTGAAGAATGTCATAAAAATTCTATCATCTATTTTACCCAGCTCCATTTTCCATAGTCTATGGACCAGATTTTCAAAAGAGCTCACAACCTAATATTGCCTTGTGTGCAGAGTTCTTTTGAAAAGCTAGCCCAACAGGTCTTCTGCAAAACAATGGTTAATAGTGGATAGTGTCTTTAAGCAGCTTGGGTGAAATTCCCCTCTGCGCAGGGAGACAATATAAGGTCTATGCACATTTCAGTGGGACTTAAGTAGGGCATCCTGGGCGGCTGAATGCCTCTGAATTTCACTCAGTAATATTATTATAGGAATGATACATTGCATACACACAACCCTGCTTGTAACTCATTGACTAACTACATAAGATATCAGAGTAACGGCCGTGTTAGTCTGTATTCGCAAAAAGAAAAGGAGTTCTTGTGGCACCTTAGAGACTAACTAAATTGGTTAGTCTCTAAGGTGCCACAAGTACTCCTTTTCTTTTTACATAAGGTATGTCTTATATGCTGCTGTTCAGTTCTAAATTAATGTTGATTATTGATTTACACAGTAGTTTATGTCACATTCTAATGTCTTCTTGCAGGGGTAAATTGCAAGTATCCTCTATACTTTCCAATCCAGCTGCAATTGCTAGAGGCTAATAGAACAAATTGCATGTAACAAAGTAAATTTCCTCTGTGCTGATCTTAATCTCTATCCAGTCATGTCGTTGTGCTCTGCCATGTGAGATAATGGGGAAGTAACTTGGTCTCAAGTACAGGAACATTTTTATTTACAGTACATTGGTGACACTGAAATGAAAGTGTGTTGAACTCAAAGTCATGCTGGAAGTGCATCAGGTAGAGGTAGCAGCAATCTCCTGGTAGCTTTTGACGATATTGAAGTCACATACCTTTGTCAAGCAGTGGCACGGAGCTAATGCAGAGGGTTTGTGAGATGAAATGGTTGTTTTGAATAACTGAAGAAAGGACAGGGAGTTATTAAACATTTGCATTTACAACAGCTTCTGCAGGAGACTGGAATTGCAGAGACAAACAAGAGCTCTGTTTTCAGAAGAGTCTGGGAGCGTTGAATCAAACTGGAGTTTCAATTCATCAAGAAACAGTGGAATATTTCTTCACCGCAGCTCAGTGGTTAGAGTCCCGTGTGGATTCTAACACCCTGTTTGTTGAGGAAGGATCTGCTACACATTCACTGTCTCCACCTGGGAGCTTGGACTGCTGTATACGGAGAGTAATATATTGCCTATGGTAAGTCAAACATGTGGCTAAAAAACACGTGTTCTTATTTCTCATTTTGCTTCTGAGCTGTTAATTTCAACCAAAACTATCCCACTTGAAATCTCCTGACCATTTCTCTCAGGATTAGTGCAAGGATTAGTCCTAATTACAGTCCCTGACATCCAGGGAACACAGGGAGGGTTCTCCAATCACCCACCACAGGCCCGCATCACTCCAAAGAGCTGGTGGGGTCATGGACTTGACCCCATCGCCAACAAACTACAAAAAGTTAGCTATGCACACTGGGACAACAGGAGGCACCATCTTTAAGGGTGGAGGACTTTGCACACCACTGAACTCCAGGAGTCTGTGCTTCCCCAAAACACAGTCTGCCCTCAAGCTTCCCCTGGGGTAGTGTAGATCCACGCCATTCAGGATTGGCCCTACAGGGTATGATCTAGTGCTGAGTAAGATGCTCAGTGGTCCCCATATTTAAAACAAAATGATGTTCATTAAGGGAGTCTTTCCACTGACCTCAAGTGGCTTTGGATCAGGCTCTAAAATCTATATTCTGACTTCTTCAATGTGAACGTGAGTATGTTTCCTTATTTTTCAGTAAAACTGGAGATATGGCGAATAGCTCCATCGAAAGTTATGTGCAGCTGTTCCAGATAACCGTGTACATTCCCACATTTGTCCTGGGATTGCTGTTCAATGTGATGGCTTTGTGGTTTGCCTTTTGTAAGATCAGGAAGCTGACAGAATCAACAATCTACGTGGTGTCACTTATTACTCTGGATACCTTACTGCTGTTTACCCTTCCTTTTAAAATCATTTCCTATGGCTCCCAGAACAAATGGAACTTGGGGTCTGCATTCTGCTCATTCCTGGAGAGTCTCTACTTTGCGAACATGTATGGGAGCATTCTCATCTCTGCATGTATATGTGTGGACAGATATATCGCCATCCGACATCCATTGTTAGCCATTTCCCTGAGATCCACCAAGAAAGCTGCTATGGTCTGTTCCATCGTCTGTGTGGGTGTCTGGGCCGGAACTTCTTTTACTTACCAATTCTATGATAACACACCCACTGCGTGCTTCTATGGCTTCTCTAATAAAATATGGGAAAACCCAGCTGTGCTTGTCACCTTGGAGACTGCGTTTTCTGGCAGCCTGATAGCTATGATCTTCTGCACAGTTCAGATCATCATATGCTTGAAGCGGAGCAGAAGGCCAGACGATCCCCTTACTGGCACAAGTAAATCAGTGAAGATAGTCATGGCAAACCTAGCCACATTTGTCGTCTGTTTCACCCCTTTCCATGTGATGTTCTTCTTGTATTATTTGGTAAAAAAAGAGGTCATCACAAGCAATCTTCAGCAAATCATACGCCCTTTAGTTCAGATCAGCCTCTGCTGGGCTAACCTCAACTGCTGCCTGGATGCAATTTGCTATTATTTTGTCCTTAAGGAGTTTTTGAAATCCCCACGTCAGGGGAGTCAGAAAACAACCAACGTAAGTTAAGCAAAGTGCTGAGTGTCTCAACAATTCTGGGAGCAGAAGGGGAAAGCTTTTGAAAACTGACCACTTCTAGCTAATTTTGAAGATTGTTTTCATCTGATGCTCACTGAACTCTCTCTCTTAAGCCACCATCCAAAGGACCAGCAAAAATCAATTGCCATATAAAAGTAGTTCTAACTAACAGTCAAACAAAACTGTATTTGAAAACCAAATGGTTACCTGAAAGTGTTGCCTACTGGAGAGCTACTTCAATAGGAACTGTGGGGGCTCAGTTAATCTAGGTGGAATTTTTTATTTGAAAATATAAAAACAGTGAAACCTGTACTAAGAACCACCTCCTTAATTGTTCCTTTTGCCTCTTGTTTTGTCTTGGTGTTTGTAAAAAATAAGAATTGAAACTATTTCCTATAAATGGTAACACAAATCCCAACCATGAGTGGTGTCTCCTGTTTTCTTGAAAAGCGTTTGTGTGGGTTTAGTGTCAGCAAAGGTTCCAGACTGACTGCTCCGGAGCCAGAGATCCTCTGCCTATCCACATCGCAGGCACAAATTTAGGTCTGCCTGCTTTACTCACATTGACTTATTTTGCAAATAATCACATTGACTTAAGTGGAACTCCTCAATGTGTAAAGTACTTCTCAGCATGAATGAGGGTTGCATAATCTCACCCTATATTTGCATCCAGAACTCCCTATGAACTTTGTGGGTTGAGGTTGCTCTGAACTAGCATGTCTCGGGCATGCCCCTTCCTTGCTTTACAATCACTCACTGTGGAGCAGGATTGTGGGCACCTTTTCCCCACCAAAGAGCTACACTGCTGGGGTATGCTAATAGAAACCTGTATGCCCCTGGGCTGAATCAAGCCCACTCTTTTTGGGGATGTGCACATGTGTCCATTTGGAAATGAGACCACCAATTCCATTTCACATGGGCTGATGTTTGGGTAGCAATTTTCACCATCTCCTAAAGGTCTGCCTTTCAAATCCAGCCTGTGTTTTGTAACAGCTTTCCGTCTCTACAGACCCTGCTTATATTGAAATGGAGACCTAGCATATATGGTGCAAGCTTGCTAAAAGAGAATTTCAAAGCCATGCAGGGGATTTAGACACATGACCACAATTCAAATGAATAGGAGTTGTGTATCTAAAGCCCCTAGACAACTCTGAAAATCCCAGACCCAATCTCTCTCTCAGTCAGGGCCCTGACTCATCAATTCTTTTCATATAGATCTCCACTGTTGTTTAACAGTTGGCTATAATCCACGTTTATTAATAAAATCAGAAAGAAAAACAAGGGAATGAAATTTGAAAGTCAAGTTTAAAGTGGTGCAGGCACCAGTGTCTGAAAGGAACTTCCATACCTTTCAGAGATGCGGGGCCAAAATACCCCTGGACCCAGTGCTGTCAACTAGTAACATATACAACCCACTGGGGGAAAAAATTCTTTAGGCTCCTGAGGGAGGTATAGTATTACCAAAGCCTAACAAACAAGGCAATAAAAAAATCTTCCATTCGCTAAATCTATCTTATCTATTGATTATTTGTCACAGGAGTTAGGAAACTCATTTCATTGCCTGTCAAGGTTCCTTCCCCACTCTGAACTCTAGGGTACAGATGTGGGGACCTGCATGAAACACCCCCTAAGCTTATTCTTACCAGCTTAGGTTAAAAAACTTCCTCAAGATACAAACTTTGCCTTGTCCTTGAACCCTGTGCTGCCACCACCAAACGTCTAACAGATATATAACCGGGAAAGAGCCCGCTTGGAAACGTCTTTCCCCCCCTACCCCAAAATCCTCCCCAAACCCTACACCCCCTTTCCTGGGGAAGGCTTGATAAAAATCCTCACCAATTTGCATAGGTGAACACAGACCCAAACCCTTGGATCTTAAGAACAATGAAAAAGCAATCAGGTTCTTAAAAGAAGAATTTTATTTGAAGAAAAAGTAAAAGAATCAGGATGGGAAATACCTTACAGGGTAATCAGATTCAAAACAGAGAATCCCGCTAGGCAAAACCTTAAGTTACAAAAAGACACAAAAACAGGAATATACATTCCATTCAGCACAGCTATTTTACCAGCCATTAAACAAAAGAAAATCTAATGCATTTCTAGCTAGATTACTTACTAATTTAACAGAAGTTCTGAGGAGCATTCCTGATCTGGTCCCGGCAAAAGATTCACAGACAGACAGACAGACAGACAGACCCTTCCCGCCCCGCCCCGGCTTTGAAAGTATCTTGTCTCCTCATTGGTCATTTTGGTCAGATGCCAGCAAGGTTATCCTAGCTTCTTAACCCTTTACAGGTGAAAGGGTTTTGCCTCTGGCCAGGAGGGATTTTATAGTTCTGTATACAGAAAGGTGGTTACCCTTCCCTTTATATTTATGACATTGCCCTTTACCAAATTATAATTATCTTGAGATGATCCAACTGAGCTGTACAGGGTGAGAGACAGTCTGATTACAGTAATTGGGCCAGACTCTCCTTTTGCTTCTCTAGTGAGTATAATGGTGTTCCTGATTTACAAAGGTGTTAGAGAAAACAGAATCAGGCCTGCTCAGGATTTACAACAATGTTTCTGAGATCACAATCTGCTGTGACAGGTGCAAGATGGACTTTACTTTTAAATAGGGCCAGTTTTTCACATCCTCATTTCCCATTCAAATCAATAGGACCATACATGGAGAAAAGTGTAACTCAACCCCAGTATGGGTGTCAGAACCTGCTCCATAGTTTTTTTTCATACTGTAGGATCCCAAAGCACTCTAAAAACTAAGGGACCTTTCCTGATCCTTCCTCTATAAGCAAGGGAGACTTCATAGACAGTGGAACCATGGAAACTCATCAGCATGATCTTAGCTTCAGATTTACCATCAGCATAACTGTCATCACTGGGCTTCTTTTCCACACAGCTGTTCTGCCTGGAGCAAGCTACAGGGAGCTGTACCCGAAATTTATGGCTAATTTGCTTCAGCAAGTAGCTAATCAAATACTGAGGAAGGGAACACCCTTTGAGGCTGAAGGGTGGAGATCGGATAGTTGACATACATGCTGAGGATACAGCTATTGCACGTATTGGGCTTCTCTCAGAAGGAAACGGCATTTCATTGTAATTCTAACAGAGATGATGTCATAGCATTTCTTCATTAAATCCTCCTGCTAGCACAAAAGCCAATATGCAGTCAATAAAATACATAATGGGAGATCATCTAATTGTCACAAAATATTTCAAGGATGTCAAAATGAGCCAAACCAACTGTTGAAGAATGTCATAAAAATTCTATCATCTATTTTACCCAGCTCCATTTTCCATAGTCTATGGACCAGATTTTCAAAAGAGCTCACAACCTAATATTGCCTTGTGTGCAGAGTTCTTTTGAAAAGCTAGCCCAACAGGTCTTCTGCAAAACAATGGTTAATAGTGGATAGTGTCTTTAAGCAGCTTGGGTGAAATTCCCCTCTGCGCAGGGAGACAATATAAGGTCTATGCACATTTCAGTGGGACTTAAGTAGGGCATCCTGGGCGGCTGAATGCCTCTGAATTTCACTCAGTAATATTATTATAGGAATGATACATTGCATACACACAACCCTGCTTGTAACTCATTGACTAACTACATAAGATATCAGAGTAACGGCCGTGTTAGTCTGTATTCGCAAAAAGAAAAGGAGTTCTTGTGGCACCTTAGAGACTAACTAAATTGGTTAGTCTCTAAGGTGCCACAAGTACTCCTTTTCTTTTTACATAAGGTATGTCTTATATGCTGCTGTTCAGTTCTAAATTAATGTTGATTATTGATTTACACAGTAGTTTATGTCACATTCTAATGTCTTCTTGCAGGGGTAAATTGCAAGTATCCTCTATACTTTCCAATCCAGCTGCAATTGCTAGAGGCTAATAGAACAAATTGCATGTAACAAAGTAAATTTCCTCTGTGCTGATCTTAATCTCTATCCAGTCATGTCGTTGTGCTCTGCCATGTGAGATAATGGGGAAGTAACTTGGTCTCAAGTACAGGAACATTTTTATTTACAGTACATTGGTGACACTGAAATGAAAGTGTGTTGAACTCAAAGTCATGCTGGAAGTGCATCAGGTAGAGGTAGCAGCAATCTCCTGGTAGCTTTTGACGATATTGAAGTCACATACCTTTGTCAAGCAGTGGCACGGAGCTAATGCAGAGGGTTTGTGAGATGAAATGGTTGTTTTGAATAACTGAAGAAAGGACAGGGAGTTATTAAACATTTGCATTTACAACAGCTTCTGCAGGAGACTGGAATTGCAGAGACAAACAAGAGCTCTGTTTTCAGAAGAGTCTGGGAGCGTTGAATCAAACTGGAGTTTCAATTCATCAAGAAACAGTGGAATATTTCTTCACCGCAGCTCAGTGGTTAGAGTCCCGTGTGGATTCTAACACCCTGTTTGTTGAGGAAGGATCTGCTACACATTCACTGTCTCCACCTGGGAGCTTGGACTGCTGTATACGGAGAGTAATATATTGCCTATGGTAAGTCAAACATGTGGCTAAAAAACACGTGTTCTTATTTCTCATTTTGCTTCTGAGCTGTTAATTTCAACCAAAACTATCCCACTTGAAATCTCCTGACCATTTCTCTCAGGATTAGTGCAAGGATTAGTCCTAATTACAGTCCCTGACATCCAGGGAACACAGGGAGGGTTCTCCAATCACCCACCACAGGCCCGCATCACTCCAAAGAGCTGGTGGGGTCATGGACTTGACCCCATCGCCAACAAACTACAAAAAGTTAGCTATGCACACTGGGACAACAGGAGGCACCATCTTTAAGGGTGGAGGACTTTGCACACCACTGAACTCCAGGAGTCTGTGCTTCCCCAAAACACAGTCTGCCCTCAAGCTTCCCCTGGGGTAGTGTAGATCCACGCCATTCAGGATTGGCCCTACAGGGTATGATCTAGTGCTGAGTAAGATGCTCAGTGGTCCCCATATTTAAAACAAAATGATGTTCATTAAGGGAGTCTTTCCACTGACCTCAAGTGGCTTTGGATCAGGCTCTAAAATCTATATTCTGACTTCTTCAATGTGAACGTGAGTATGTTTCCTTATTTTTCAGTAAAACTGGAGATATGGCGAATAGCTCCATCGAAAGTTATGTGCAGCTGTTCCAGATAACCGTGTACATTCCCACATTTGTCCTGGGATTGCTGTTCAATGTGATGGCTTTGTGGTTTGCCTTTTGTAAGATCAGGAAGCTGACAGAATCAACAATCTACGTGGTGTCACTTATTACTCTGGATACCTTACTGCTGTTTACCCTTCCTTTTAAAATCATTTCCTATGGCTCCCAGAACAAATGGAACTTGGGGTCTGCATTCTGCTCATTCCTGGAGAGTCTCTACTTTGCGAACATGTATGGGAGCATTCTCATCTCTGCATGTATATGTGTGGACAGATATATCGCCATCCGACATCCATTGTTAGCCATTTCCCTGAGATCCACCAAGAAAGCTGCTATGGTCTGTTCCATCGTCTGTGTGGGTGTCTGGGCCGGAACTTCTTTTACTTACCAATTCTATGATAACACACCCACTGCGTGCTTCTATGGCTTCTCTAATAAAATATGGGAAAACCCAGCTGTGCTTGTCACCTTGGAGACTGCGTTTTCTGGCAGCCTGATAGCTATGATCTTCTGCACAGTTCAGATCATCATATGCTTGAAGCGGAGCAGAAGGCCAGACGATCCCCTTACTGGCACAAGTAAATCAGTGAAGATAGTCATGGCAAACCTAGCCACATTTGTCGTCTGTTTCACCCCTTTCCATGTGATGTTCTTCTTGTATTATTTGGTAAAAAAAGAGGTCATCACAAGCAATCTTCAGCAAATCATACGCCCTTTAGTTCAGATCAGCCTCTGCTGGGCTAACCTCAACTGCTGCCTGGATGCAATTTGCTATTATTTTGTCCTTAAGGAGTTTTTGAAATCCCCACGTCAGGGGAGTCAGAAAACAACCAACGTAAGTTAAGCAAAGTGCTGAGTGTCTCAACAATTCTGGGAGCAGAAGGGGAAAGCTTTTGAAAACTGACCACTTCTAGCTAATTTTGAAGATTGTTTTCATCTGATGCTCACTGAACTCTCTCTCTTAAGCCACCATCCAAAGGACCAGCAAAAATCAATTGCCATATAAAAGTAGTTCTAACTAACAGTCAAACAAAACTGTATTTGAAAACCAAATGGTTACCTGAAAGTGTTGCCTACTGGAGAGCTACTTCAATAGGAACTGTGGGGGCTCAGTTAATCTAGGTGGAATTTTTTATTTGAAAATATAAAAACAGTGAAACCTGTACTAAGAACCACCTCCTTAATTGTTCCTTTTGCCTCTTGTTTTGTCTTGGTGTTTGTAAAAAATAAGAATTGAAACTATTTCCTATAAATGGTAACACAAATCCCAACCATGAGTGGTGTCTCCTGTTTTCTTGAAAAGCGTTTGTGTGGGTTTAGTGTCAGCAAAGGTTCCAGACTGACTGCTCCGGAGCCAGAGATCCTCTGCCTATCCATATCGCAGGCACAAATTTAGGTCTGCCTCCTTTACTCACATTGACTTATTTTGCAAATAATCACATTGACTTAAGTGGAACTCCTCAATGTGTAAAGTACTTCTCAGCATGAATGAGGGTTGCATAATCTCACCCTATATTTGCATCCAGAACTCCCTATGAACTTTGTGGGTTGAGGTTGCTCTGAACTAGCATGTCTCGGGCATGCCCCTTCCTTGCTTTACAATCACTCACTGTGGAGCAGGATTGTGGGCACCTTTTCCCCACCAAAGAGCTACACTGCTGGGGTATGCTAATAGAAACCTGTATGCCCCTGGGCTGAATCAAGCCCACTCTTTTTGGGGATGTGCACATGTGTCCATTTGGAAATGAGACCACCAATTCCATTTCACATGGGCTGATGTTTGGGTAGCAATTTTCACCATCTCCTAAAGGTCTGCCTTTCAAATCCAGCCTGTGTTTTGTAACAGCTTTCCGTCTCTACAGACCCTGCTTATATTGAAATGGAGACCTAGCATATATGGTGCAAGCTTGCTAAAAGAGAATTTCAAAGCCATGCAGGGGATTTAGACACATGACCACAATTCAAATGAATAGGAGTTGTGTATCTAAAGCCCCTAGACAACTCTGAAAATCCCAGACCCAATCTCTCTCTCAGTCAGGGCCCTGACTCATCAATTCTTTTCATATAGATCTCCACTGTTGTTTAACAGTTGGCTATAATCCACGTTTATTAATAAAATCAGAAAGAAAAACAAGGGAATGAAATTTGAAAGTCAAGTTTAAAGTGGTGCAGGCACCAGTGTCTGAAAGGAACTTCCATACCTTTCAGAGATGCGGGGCCAAAATACCCCTGGACCCAGTGCTGTCAACTAGTAACATATACAACCCACTGGGGGAAAAAATTCTTTAGGCTCCTGAGGGAGGTATAGTATTACCAAAGCCTAACAAACAAGGCAATAAAAAAATCTTCCATTCGCTAAATCTATCTTATCTATTGATTATTTGTCACAGGAGTTAGGAAACTCATTTCATTGCCTGTCAAGGTTCCTTCCCCACTCTGAACTCTAGGGTACAGATGTGGGGACCTGCATGAAACACCCCCTAAGCTTATTCTTACCAGCTTAGGTTAAAAAACTTCCTCAAGATACAAACTTTGCCTTGTCCTTGAACCCTGTGCTGCCACCACCAAACGTCTAACAGATATATAACCGGGAAAGAGCCCGCTTGGAAACGTCTTTCCCCCCCTACCCCAAAATCCTCCCCAAACCCTACACCCCCTTTCCTGGGGAAGGCTTGATAAAAATCCTCACCAATTTGCATAGGTGAACACAGACCCAAACCCTTGGATCTTAAGAACAATGAAAAAGCAATCAGGTTCTTAAAAGAAGAATTTTATTTGAAGAAAAAGTAAAAGAATCAGGATGGGAAATACCTTACAGGGTAATCAGATTCAAAACAGAGAATCCCTCTAGGCAAAACCTTAAGTTACAAAAAGACACAAAAACAGGAATATACATTCCATTCAGCACAGCTATTTTACCAGCCATTAAACAAAAGGAAATCTAATGCATTTCTAGCTAGATTACTTACTAATTTAACAGAAGTTCTGAGGAGCATTCCTGATCTGGTCCCGGCAAAAGATTCACAGACAGACAGACAGACAGACAGACCCTTCCCGCCCCGCCCCGGCTTTGAAAGTATCTTGTCTCCTCATTGGTCATTTTGGTCAGATGCCAGCAAGGTTATCCTAGCTTCTTAACCCTTTACAGGTGAAAGGGTTTTGCCTCTGGCCAGGAGGGATTTTATAGTTCTGTATACAGAAAGGTGGTTACCCTTCCCTTTATATTTATGACATTGCCCTTTACCAAATTATAATTATCTTGAGATGATCCAACTGAGCTGTACAGGGTGAGAGACAGTCTGATTACAGTAATTGGGCCAGACTCTCCTTTTGCTTCTCTAGTGAGTATAATGGTGTTCCTGATTTACAAAGGTGTTAGAGAAAACAGAATCAGGCCTGCTCAGGATTTACAACAATGTTTCTGAGATCACAATCTGCTGTGACAGGTGCAAGATGGACTTTACTTTTAAATAGGGCCAGTTTTTCACATCCTCATTTCCCATTCAAATCAATAGGACCATACATGGAGAAAAGTGTAAC
Organism: Natator depressus; assembly: GCF_965152275.1. Lineage (NCBI taxonomy): Eukaryota > Metazoa > Chordata > Testudines > Cheloniidae > Natator > Natator depressus. The sequence goes on along the minus strand of NC_134242.1, from coordinate 42,080,492 downwards.
TCAACCCCAGTATGGGTGTCAGAACCTGCTCCATAGTTTTTTTTCATACTGTAGGATCCCAAAGCACTCTAAAAACTAAGGGACCTTTCCTGATCCTTCCTCTATAAGCAAGGGAGACTTCATAGACAGTGGAACCATGGAAACTCATCAGCATGATCTTAGCTTCAGATTTACCATCAGCATAACTGTCATCACTGGGCTTCTTTTCCACACAGCTGTTCTGCCTGGAGCAAGCTACAGGGAGCTGTACCCGAAATTTATGGCTAATTTGCTTCAGCAAGTAGCTAATCAAATACTGAGGAAGGGAACACCCTTTGAGGCTGAAGGGTGGAGATCGGATAGTTGACATACATGCTGAGGATACAGCTATTGCACGTATTGGGCTTCTCTCAGAAGGAAACGGCATTTCATTGTAATTCTAACAGAGATGATGTCATAGCATTTCTTCATTAAATCCTCCTGCTAGCACAAAAGCCAATATGCTGTCAATAAAATACATAATGGGAGATCATCTAATTGTCACAAAATATTTCAAGGATGTCAAAATGAGCCAAACCAACTGTTGAAGAATGTCATAAAAATTCTATCATCTATTTTACCCAGCTCCATTTTCCATAGTCTATGGACCAGATTTTCAAAAGAGCTCACAACCTAATATTGCCTTGTGTGCAGAGTTCTTTTGAAAAGCTAGCCCAACAGGTCTTCTGCAAAACAATGGTTAATAGTGGATAGTGTCTTTAAGCAGCTTGGGTGAAATTCCCCTCTGCGCAGGGAGACAATATAAGGTCTATGCACATTTCAGTGGGACTTAAGTAGGGCATCCTGGGCGGCTGAATGCCTCTGAATTTCACTCAGTAATATTATTATAGGAATGATACATTGCATACACACAACCCTGCTTGTAACTCATTGACTAACTACATAAGATATCAGAGTAACGGCCGTGTTAGTCTGTATTCGCAAAAAGAAAAGGAGTTCTTGTGGCACCTTAGAGACTAACTAAATTGGTTAGTCTCTAAGGTGCCACAAGTACTCCTTTTCTTTTTACATAAGGTATGTCTTATATGCTGCTGTTCAGTTCTAAATTAATGTTGATTATTGATTTACACAGTAGTTTATGTCACATTCTAATGTCTTCTTGCAGGGGTAAATTGCAAGTATCCTCTATACTTTCCAATCCAGCTGCAATTGCTAGAGGCTAATAGAACAAATTGCATGTAACAAAGTAAATTTCCTCTGTGCTGATCTTAATCTCTATCCAGTCATGTCGTTGTGCTCTGCCATGTGAGATAATGGGGAAGTAACTTGGTCTCAAGTACAGGAACATTTTTATTTACAGTACATTGGTGACACTGAAATGAAAGTGTGTTGAACTCAAAGTCATGCTGGAAGTGCATCAGGTAGAGGTAGCAGCAATCTCCTGGTAGCTTTTGACGATATTGAAGTCACATACCTTTGTCAAGCAGTGGCACGGAGCTAATGCAGAGGGTTTGTGAGATGAAATGGTTGTTTTGAATAACTGAAGAAAGGACAGGGAGTTATTAAACATTTGCATTTACAACAGCTTCTGCAGGAGACTGGAATTGCAGAGACAAACAAGAGCTCTGTTTTCAGAAGAGTCTGGGAGCGTTGAATCAAACTGGAGTTTCAATTCATCAAGAAACAGTGGAATATTTCTCCACCGCAGCTCAGTGGTTAGAGTCCCGTGTGGATTCTAACACCCTGTTTGTTGAGGAAGGATCTGCTACACATTCACTGTCTCCACCTGGGAGCTTGGACTGCCGTATACGGAGAGTAATATATTGCCTATGGTAAGTCAAACATGTGGCTAAAAAACACATGTTCTTATTTCTCATTTTGCTTCTGAGCTGTTAATTTCAACCAAAACTATCCCACTTGAAATCTCCTGACCATTTCTCTCAGGATTAGTGCAAGGATTAGTCCCAGTTACAGTCCCTGACATCCAGGGAACACAGGGAGGGTTCTCCAATCACCCACCACAGGCTCGCATCACTCCAAAGAGTTGGTGGGGTCATGGACTTGACCCCATCTCCAACAAACTACAAAGTTAGCTACGCACACTGGGACAACAGGAGGCACCATCTTTAAGGGTGGAGGACTTTGCACACCACTGAACTCCAGGAGTCTGTGCTTCCCCAAAACACAGTCTGCCCTCAAGCTTCCCCTGGGGTAGTGTAGATCCACGCCATTCAGGATTGGCCCTACAGGGTATGATCTAGCGCTGAGTAAGATGCTCAGTGGTCCCCATATTTAAAACAAAATGATGTTCATTAAAGGAGTCTTTCCACTGACCTCAAGTGGCTTTGGATCAGGCTCTAAAATCTATATTCTGACTTCTTCAATGTGAACGTGAGTATGTTTCCTTATTTTTCAGTAAAACTGGAGATATGGCGAATAGCTCCATCGAAAGTTATGTGCAGCTGTTCCAGATAACCGTGTACATTCCCACATTTGTCCTGGGATTGCTGTTCAATGTGATGGCTTTGTGGTTTGCCTTTTGTAAGATCAGGAAGCTGACAGAATCAACAATCTACGTGGTGTCACTTATTACTCTGGATACCTTACTGCTGTTTACCCTTCCTTTTAAAATCATTTCCTATGGCTCCCAGAACAAATGGAACTTGGGGTCTGCATTCTGCTCATTCCTGGAAAGTCTCTACTTTGTGAACATGTATGGGAGCATTCTCATCTCTGCATGTATGTGTGTGGACAGATATATCGCCATCCGACATCCATTGTTAGCCATTTCCCTGAGATCCACCAAGAAAGCTGCTATGGTCTGTTCCATCGTCTGCGTGGGTGTCTGGGCCGGAACTTCTTTTACTTACCAATTCCATGATAGCACACCCACTACGTGCTTCTATGGCTTCTCTAATAAAACATGGGAAAACCCAGCTGTGCCTATCATCTTGGAGACTGCGTTTTCTGGCAGCCTGATAGCTATGATCTTCTGCACAGTTCAGATCATCATATGCTTGAAGCGGAGCAGAAGGCCAGACGATCCCCTTACTGACACAAGTAAATCAGTGAAGATAGTCATGGCAAACCTAGCCACATTTGTCGTCTGTTTCACCCCTTTCCATGTGATGTTCTTCTTGTATTATTTGGTAAAAAAAGAGGTCATCACAAGCAATCTTCAGCAAATCATACGCCCTTTAGTTCAGATCAGCCTCTGCTGGGCTAACCTCAACTGCTGCCTGGATGCAATTTGCTATTATTTTGTCCTTAAGGAGTTTTTGAAATCCCCACGTCAGGGGAGTCAGAAAACAACCAACAGTAGTTAATCAAAGTGCTGTGTGTCTCAACAATTCTGGGAGCAGAAGGGGAAAGCTTTTGAAAACTGACCACTTCTAGCTAATTTTGAAGATTGTTTTCATCTGATGCTCACTGAACTCTCTCTCTTAAGCCACAATCCAAAGGACCAGCAAAAATCAATTGCCATATAAAAGTAGTTCTAACTAACAGTCAAACAAAACTGTATTTGAAAACCAAATGGTTACCTGAAAGTGTTGCCTACTGGAGAGCTACTTCAATAGGAACTGTGGGGGCTCAATTAATATAGGTGGAATTTTTTATTTGAAAATATAAAAACAGTGAAACCTGTACTAAGAACCACCTCCTTAATTGTTCCTTTTGCCTCTTGTTTTGTCTTGGTGTTTGTAAAAAATAAGAATTGAAACTATTTCCTATAAATGGTAGCACAAATCCCAACCATGAGTGGTGTCTCCTGTTTTCTTGAAAAGCGTTTGTGTGGGTTTAGTGTCAGCAAAGGTTCCAGACTGACTGCCCTGGAGCCAGAGATCCTCTGCCTATCCACATCGCAGGCACAAATTTAGGTCTGCCTGCTTTACTCACATTGACTTATTTTGCAAATAATCACATTGACTTAAGTGGAACTCCTCAATGTGTAAAGTACTTCTCAGCATGAATGGGGGTTGCATAATCTCACCCTATATTTGCATCCAGAACTCCCTATGAACTTTGTGGGTCGAGGTTGCTCTGAACTAGCATGTCTCGGGCATGCCCCTTCCTTGCTTTACAATTACTCACTGTGGAGCAGGATTGTGGGCACCTTTTCCCCACCAAAGAGCTACACTGCTGGGGTATGCTAATAGAAATCTGTATGCCCCTGGGCTGAATCAAGCCCACGCTTTTTGGGGATGTGCACATGTGTCCATTTGGAAATGAGACCACCAATTCCATTTCACATGGGCTGATGTTTGGGTAGCAATTTTCACCATCTCCTAAAGGTCTGCCTTTCAAATCCAGCCTGTGTTTTGTAACAGCTTTCCGTCTCTACAGACCCTGCTTATATTGAAATGGAGACCTAGCATATATGGTTCAAGGTTGCTAAAAGAGAATTTCAAAGCCACGCAGGGAATTTAGACACATGACCACAATTCAAATGAATGGGAGTTGTGTATCTAAAGCCCCTAGACAGCTCTGATAATCCCAGACCCAATCTCTCTCTCTCAGTCAGGGCCCTGACTCATCAATTCCCCCTTAGCATCTCCTTTTCATATAGATCTCCACTGTTGTTTAACAGTTGGCTATAACCCACGTGTATTAATAAAATCAGAAAGAAAAACAAGGGAATGAAATTTGAAAGTCAAGTTTAAAGTGGTGCAGGCACCAGTGTCTGAAAGGAACTTCCATACCATTCAGAGATGCGGGGCCAAAATACCCCTGGACCCAGTGCTGTCAACTAGTAACATATACAACCCACTGGGGGAAAAAATTCTTTAGGCTCCTGAGGGAGGTATAGTATTACCAAAGCCTAAACAAACAAGGCAATAAAAAAATCTTCCGTTCACTAAATCTACCTTATCTATTGATTATTTGTCACACAAACTCATTTCATTGCCCTTTACCAAATTATAATCATCTTGAGACGATCCAACTCAGCTGTACAAGGTGAGACATATTATTTCAGTAAATTCAGAGTAATTGGGCTAGACCCTCCTCTCGCTTACTCTAGTGAGTATAATAGAATTCCTGATTTACAGAGGTGTACGTCAAAACAGAATCATGCCTGCTCAGGATTTACAACAACGTTGCTGAGATCACAATCTGGTGCGACAGGTGCAAGATAGACTTTACTCACATTGCACAGTGCATGTCCCTCCCTCCCCCTCCATATGGATTACATTCTGTAGGGTAAAGTACCTTAATTCAGTTTCAGTTTTTTCTGTGTGCACTGGGTTTCTATTTAGCCCTATTTAACTGATAGCAAAAATATAAGAGCTAAATTACACAGAAAGGAAGGGCTAAGGTTCACCAATGCCTGTGTTCATAAGAAATAGATTATCTCACTTTAAAAAGTTCATTGACTGAAGTAATTGATATCCATAGTCCTGTTGGGCTAGAATCTTAAAAATGTCGTACATTCATGCATTATTGGCTGTTGTGTGAGGAAAGAAACCCAACCTTTCAACAGTCCGTTCACTGTACATGTATAAGGGGTAACAATGAACAAACATTACATCAATTTCTTCCATGAGCTAGTGACCTGTGTTATGGAATCTCCAGCCTGAAGAAATGAAATTCTTTTGTGGTCATCCATTCTATTTATCAGATTTCAACTGAAAATTTCCATAAATACATTTATTGAAAGGTGACTAAAAAATTACATAGATTTCAATCCATGCTGCTGTTTAGATCTCAAAGATCACTTAAAGGTCACCAGTCTTCTTTTAAATAGTGTTTCAACTGATGTAATGTTGTTCTTAAGGATTTGAATCTGAGTATTTAGGTGTGTACAATAAAAGTATCCAGCAGCCATGTTGGTAAATGAAGCAAAACCCAATCTGTACTTCATCTATATTTCATGTTTTTTTCCATTTCCTGTTGCCACTTAGTTCCAACAGATTCATACACAACTCCCTGTAATTTTAATCCTGTTTAAAGTACATTTAGGTAGCAAGAAGATTACTACTACTTATAGTAACCCTTTGGCTTCTCAGATACCTTCCACAGCAACAATATAATTGTTAAAATTAGCATAGGATGACAACCAAAGGATTAATATTTTCTAATTAACTGTAGTTAACATTTAATGTAGGACAATTTGAACATGCCTAAGAGATTGTTTTTGCTGGTCAGAGATCCATCCAACATATTTCTCTACTTTTCATGACCATTCTTGTTATTTCCCAAACAATATGATCTCTATCATAAACTATGAAACAGTCTAGATAGTTCTGAAGAACTAGAAACTCTGCTTCCTCTCTTTATAGAACTGTTGCAGCCTGGAGTTAGGTCAGTCAGTGTGATGTGATGCAATATAAGTGTGATGTGTGAATTTGACGTTCATATGTGACTTGCATGAGTTATGTGCAGTTTCTAACAAGGAAAATCTTGTTGACATGTAGCGTAAATTAATCTTTCTTTCTCAGAAAATCCCTGTCATGGGAAAATTCTGCTCACAGCTATACTGGTGTTAAACCAGACTAGCACAGTTGATTTAAACTGAAAGCAGGAGTTGGTCTATTTATTTCACCTTAACTCGTCAGGATTTCTGATTTATCCTTTGGGATTGAAAAAGGTTTCATTCTACTTTGACAGAGAGAAATGGCCATACTTCAACGGAATTTATGGTTGGAACAAATGTGATATTACATCTGACTAATCATACTTTCTGAACTCTCTCTTTATGTGGCAGGGTACTTTGAATGGAAAGCTGCTATGTTAGAATTCTGTAACCCAAGTCAATATTTAGCTGCAGAGCAAGATTCTTACTGATTCTCCCAAGAATTATAAAGGGGCCTTATTAAAATAAGAGATAGACGTAATTACTATCTACCTTCTACTTGGTCTCTCTCACACACACCATTTTTCAGATTAAATCTTGTATGCTTGAAAGGCTCCTGGGATCTGATCCTGCAGCCCTTAATCACACGAATAATTCCATTGGAGAACTGGACTCCTAGATGTGAGAGCTTATTCAACCATTGATACTTTATATCTGAATAAATCATGCCTTTTCATACCTGCTGAAAGAGGATATGGTGTTTTTTGTGTTTAACTAGAGAATGCCAGTGGTATATAATACTAGGAAATAGCTGTAATAAAGAATTCACAAATAGCCTGTAATCTGAAAGTTAGTCAAGGAAATTTCTGGCAAATATTTACCAGTAACGAACACAGTTGAAGAAAATCAGGATTGGTTTGGAAATGATTCACTGCCCAGAATTGAGACTTAAGTTATAACAAGTACTGTTCCTAACTAAGACTCTGTCTACATTACAGAGCTAAGTCATTATAAAGCAGCTTACGTCAACCTAATTATGTCCATGTACACACTACATCCTTGCTCCCACCAATGTAAATGCCCTACTACACTGACATAACTCCACCTCCATGAGAGGCGTAGGGCTTATGTCAGTGTAGTTAGGGCAATGCATGTAGACACTGTGTTACTTATATGGCTGTCCGCTGTCATTCTTGTCAATTTCACAGCATAAAGCTGTGAAATTGACAAAAAGCTGGGCTGTCACCCCAGGGTGTGCGGGGGAGCTCCAGCTAGAGCCCGACTGCCTCCCCAGCTCCCGGATGGGCTGTGCTTGCCTCTCTCCCCTGCACCCATAGCCGGGCTGTCCCCCAGTCCCAGCTACCCCAGCCTGGCTGCTGTCTGGGCTCCCCACTCCCAGCTCCCCACTCCCGGCTCCCAGTTCTGAGCCAGGCTACGCCTGCCCAGTTCCCCATACCTGGCTCCTGGTGGCTGCCCCAAAGTTCCTGGCTCCACAAGGACCAGGGATCCAAGAGCCCGGGGGAGTAGCTGGACTCCCAGTGGCAGGGAGTGGGGAACCAAGAGCCAGGGGGGAAGCTGGGCTCTGGGCAGGGAGCTGCATGCACCCTCAGCCCCCCGCATTGTCCCTCTTAAGTCGGTGGAAGCGCTCCTGGTGAGGACATGCACCACCAATAGAAGGAGGGTAGTGTGGACATGAACCACCATAGTAATTACTGCAGTGGCAGTAAGTTGACCTAACATAGGTCAACTTAAGTTTCTAGTGTAGACATGCCCTAAAGCTTGGCCAGCTCTAGTCTGAAAGATTTGGTTAACATTTATTCTTTATTGTTCACATTCACTCACTTCTATTCTTCAGGATTCTAGATGGACCTAAACCAGTGGTGATGAAATACAGTATCACAACAAAAAGTGCACTGTGCTCAGAGAGTCTGCAAAAGATTCTGTTCCCATGAGATTTCTGGCAAATTCTGCAAATTCAAATGAATTCAGATCAGCATTAGATAAGTAACCAAAATTTTGGGTGTTGAAAGTGGTACCCTAACTATGAAACTTGAACTTTGCCCATCATCATTTGATATGACCCAGAGCCTGAGCAATTTACACCAGCCAAGATGTGGCCCTTCACGTACGATCTAGTCTGTTCTGCCACCGCAACAGGAGACCTCCAACATATGTCACTCAGCTTGAAGTTCCCTGTGATCATACAGCTTTTTTCCCTACATATTATAGATAGATCCTTAAAGATCCAGTCATCCTTGTGACAAATAGGGCAATCTCCTGGATAAAACTTACCGAATTAAATTAAGCCTTATTGTCTTAAATGTAATACCTTTGGGATATATAGTATTAAAAATGTAAGTGTTTATGTGCTATTGTGGAATTGTATGTAACTTCTCTAAGAGACATGACTATGGTAAACTTTGGGAAAAGTTAGGAATTTCAAAGGACTTTTTGAAACAGTGTGAACTTTTAAAATTAAGTTGGTTTCCCATTAAATCTCAAATCTGATTATTCAAGAACTCCTCATCCTCTCATTCTCTGCACTATCAGTACTTATCCTTCCAAACAACAAACCTTTTCTTCCAACACAACCATCAACTTGCACTTCATCCACTTGCAACCATCAACTTGCACTACTGGTTTCTAGCAGTAAAGAAAACATGGTACTTCCACTGCAGGACAAAACCACTGTTCCACCACTGGCCATCATGGTATTGATCACAGAACTGTATCTAAGAAGAATGCCTTTTATACTCTTCCAAAATTCCCATTTGATTTTCATGTTCACCTGCTCAGGACTTAACCTAGCAGCTAACTAATATACTAACCCTTGCTGCTTAGTTCCATCCTGTTGCTAAAAGGGAGGGATTAACCATTCAGAAGCTTCAAACATGAGCTGATCAAAGACCCAAAGGCCCCAGCCACCCAGTTCTCATCAAGACATAAAAAGACCTCTCTCACCAAGCCTGTTCTTTAATCTATCAGAGAAAGACATAACAAGAACCAAGAAAGCTAAAACCAGACAAACTCAAATTAGAAATTAGGCACCAATTTTTAACCTTTTTTTTTTTTTTAGGATGGTTAACCATCAGAACACTGGAAGTGGTGGATTCTCCAACTCTTGATGTCTTCAGATCTAGACTAGACACATTTCTGGAAGAGATGGTTATCACAAGTTATCCTTCAGTTAAACACAAGTTATCGGGTTCAATACAGGGGTAACTCTGTGAAATGTAATGGCCTGTGATATACAGGAGGTGAGACTAAACAATCTAATGGTTCCTTCTGACCTCCAACCTCTATGAATACAAATAATAATTTGGATAACCATTAGATATTCAGCATATTCTCAAACCTGCAAAGTTTAATGGATTTTAGCAAGAATTATTATTTGTCTGATATACTGGATTTGCATTATTTGTCATTCAGTACTCTTATTTGAAAAAGATTCAAATACCATCAGAGAACAGAAACAATAATGTATAGCTTGGGTGACCTACCACACAACACAAATCATGATACCAGCTCTAGTTAGGTTCTGGCAGTCCTGATTTGTAATCACTGTCACTGGCAGATCTCAATTCTAAGAGTTAACCACAGCTCTCATAGTTGATTGCCTCTTCCACTACAGAAGAATCCCGGTAGTTTGTTTCATTGCCTTTTGTATAAACACATATCACCAGCAGGCTTAGGACAGGTTACCTGGCAACTTTCAGCAGCAAAGTTGCCATGTGCCTCAATTTTCATGCCTCTGCCATTCTCACCCTGTCACTGGAGAGAAAATGAATGATGTTTCATACCTTTTAAGAACCTTCAAAAGAGGCAGTATCCGATACGGATAGTCTCATAAACCAAATAGCCAAATGGAAAAAGACAAAGAACAGTGGAATTAAAATAAAAGCCCAAAAATATAGATTGGCTACAATAAACAAAACTTCATCTGCAGATGCTTTCACAAGCACCAGTTTCTTAGAATAGGTTGATCTTCTCTGTTTCCATAGAGGCCATTAGTCCGTCTAGTCTGACCTCCTATATAACACAAGCCATACAAGATGAACTTGTATTGATCTCAGTAACTTGTGTTTGACTAATGCATATATTCCATAAAGGCTACCAGTCTTGATGTGAAGACTTCAAGAGATGGAGAATCCTCCACTTTCCTTTGTATTTTATCTCAGTGGTTACTCACCCCAATCTAGTTGAAAACTGAGACAGAACAGCTGAGGTAGATAGTCCTCCAGCAGTGACCCATTCGACATTCTTATGGCCGCCTTTGCACATGTGGGCCCACCAGCTAATTTAAGGTAAGAAGAGCTGGCTGGGAAACAGGTTTGCAATCCCAGGAAAAATGTTCAAAACATTTTCCAATCCTGAATTGAGACAACGTTAAAATCTTGAAATTTTTCACACAATGAAAATCTTTATATAATTATTTTTAAAAAAAAAGGTTAGGTTGATTCAAAATAATTTCATTTCATTCATTTTGAAAAGTTTCATTCAATTTGGACCATCGAAAATAATTTTTTTACTATAAGTTAACTGTTTTGAAATATAAGTTGTTTCAAACCAAAAAATTGAAATTTGCAATGTCAAAATAGGATGGTTTGACAATTCTGAATCTTTTTTCCAAACAAATTTGAAATTTGTTGGACTCAACCCTTTTCCGTGAGAAGTTTTGGTTATGATGAATAGATATGTTTCAGTGGAAAAACATTTTGTCAAAAAATTCCCAGCCAGCTGTAAAGGTAAGCTGGGAGTCCCAGTCAAAAGGCCTTCAGATGAGGAGCAGTCTTCAAAAGACAGTAAACCAAGGGAAGTTTATTTACAAACATGATTTGTTTATTCATAATCAAAATAAACAAAGAATACCCTAAGTACAGTTATTACCACAGCATTCACTGGGAACTTCACTATTGTGATTGATTTGACATGGAAAGTGCTCATATATGATGATTAGCAGGTAATATGTAGGTAGACAGATTCTATATTTATGTCCACCTTTAATGAGGATCATCAAGCTCAGAAGGAATCAAACCTCCCTTGACATATATTATGGGAACCTCTTCTAGGAAGATTTCCTCTCACCCTGTCTTTCCCAAAAAGCTTCTCTAAACATTTGACTTATAATTGGGAAAGACTGCCTGGCTAAAGTTAGCCTCCAGGCTCCAGCCCAGGGATCCTAATAGTATCAGCTATGGTAGCTGACCTTTTAGAAACATGACATGTACAATTTTCTGGGCTACTTCCCCCACAGCAGCCCTCACTTCCTCAAGCTCCACTTCACCCTTACCTCAGGGTTTCCTTCCTTGTGCCTGATATGGTGTGTACTACTCAGTCTCTCCAACAGCGCAACTTCCTCCCACAGCTCCTGACATGCACACCCACCGGGCTGACTGGGAGCTTTTTACTTGTTTCAGCCAGCCCCTGATTGGCTTCAGGTGTCCCAATCAACCTAGCCTTCTCCCTGCCTTCTGGAAAGTTCTGAATTGGCCCCAGGTGTCTTAATTGACCTGGAGCAGCTGCCATTTCACTTATCCTGGTACCAGGGATTTGTTTAGCCTGGAGCTAATATATCTATCTCCCACTACTTTTCTATAGCCATCTGGCCTTGCCCTGTCACAAGGTGTAATGTTCAGACCTGCAAACACCCTCCATGTATGGGAATAAGCCTTGCCAATATAAGCTGGGGAGGTTAAACCGCTTTAACACCACCAGTGTAGTTACAACAATACAACTGCTGAGTGTAGACAAGGCCAAAATGTAATAGAGTTGGAGGAGTGACTGGCTGGGAAGGAATGTGCTGAATTAGCATCAGAAGATTGAAACGGGAAACAAAAACAGTATGGATCATTTCTAAAATTATAAGGCATTGTTTGGGGTTTTTTAAATCCAGAACTCTCTGTGATAAAGTATTGGTCTATTTGGAACTGAACAATTCATTGACTGTGCTCTAGGGGCCTACATTCTTAACATATTTTCTGCACTGGTGGGAAGAAGATGGAATTTTATGCAGAACATGAAGCTGCATATGAAAGTTTGGATTTTTAAACAAGTTCTGTTGCCTCCTGGAGAACTGTGGGAAAATACCCTATTTAGAGATAGTTCTACTGATATAGCATGTTTTCTGTTCTTGTCTTCCCTAATTCTTTGTAACCAAGGAACCATGTTGCCTCAGCTCATGCTAACTGTTTCACCTATCTGAAGTCATAAACCTTTTTTTTATTATATCACAATTAGTTGCTGTAGATTTCAGAGTAGCAGCCGTGTTAGTCTGTATTTGCAAAAAGAAAAGGAGTACTAGTGGCACCTGAGAGACTAAACAAATTATTTGAGCATAAGCTTTCGTGATTCATCGGATGCGTTCAGTGGAAAATACAGTGAGGAGATTTATATACACACAGAACATGAAAAAATGGGTGTTACCATACACGTTGTAAGGAGAGTGATCACTTAACATGAGCTATTACCAGCAGAAGAGGGGGAAAATAAACATGGGGAAATAGTTTTACTTTGTGTAATGACACATCCACTCCCAGTCTCTATTCAAGCCTAAGTTAATTGTATCCAGTTTGCAAATTAATTCCAATTCAGCAGTCTCTCCTTGGAGTCTGTTTTTGAAGTCTTTTTGTTGTAATATTGCGACCTTTAGGTCTGTAATCGAGTGACCAGAGAGATTGAAGCGTTCTCCGACTGGTATATGAATGTTATAATTCTTGACATCTGATTTGTGTCCATTTATTCTTTTACGTAGAGACTGTCCAGTTTGACCAATGTACATGGCAGAGGGGCATTGCTGGCACATGATGGCATATATCACATTGGTAGATGTGCAGGTGAACAAGCCTCTGATAGTGTGGCTGATGTGATTAGGTCCTATGATGGTGTCCCCTGAATAGATATGTGGACACAGTTGGCAGCGGGCTTTGTTGCAAGGATAGGTTCCTGGGTTAGTGGTTCTGTTGTGTGGTATGTGGCTGCTGGTGAGTATTTGCTTCAGGTTGGGGGGCTGTCTGTAGGCAAGGACTGGCCTGTCTCCCAAAATTTGTGAGAGTGATGGGTCGTCCTTCAGGATAGGTTGTAGATCCTTGATGATGCGTTGGAGAGGTTTTAGTTGGGGGCTGAAGGTGATGGCTAGTGGCGTTCTGTTATTATCTTTGTTGGGACTGTCCTGTAGTAGATGACTTCTGGGTACTCTTCTGGCTCTGTCAATTTGTTTCTTCACTTCTGCAGGTGGGTATTGTAGTTGGAAGAATGCTTGATAGAGATCTTGTCGGTGTTTGTCTCTGTCTGAGGGGTTGGAGCAAATGTGATTGTATCGTAGAGCTTGGCTGTAGACGATGGATCGTGTGGTGTGGTCTGGGTGAAAGCTGGAGGCATGTAGGTAGGAATAGAGGTTAGTAGGTTTCCGGTATAGGGTGGTGTTTATGTGACCATCGCTTATTAGCACCGTAGTGTCCAGGAAGTTGATCTCTTGTGTGGACTGGTCCAGGCTGAGGTTGATGGTGGGATGGAAATGGTTGAAATCATGGTGGAATTCCTCAAGGGCTTCTTTTCCATGGGTCCAGATGATGAAGATGTAATCAATATAGCGCAAGTAGAGTAGGGGCATTAGGAGACAAGAGCTGAGAAAGCGTTGTTCTAAGTCAGCAATAAAAATGTGGATGTGAGGCTGTGGATGGCATTGTGTTCTGCACGGCTGAGGTTATCGGGCAAGTGATGCTGCTTTTCCACAATTTCAGCCAGTGCATGTCGGCGGAAGCAATCTATGTAGAAGTCCAGTCTGTTGTTTCGACCCTTAGGAGGAGTCCACCTAGAATCCTTCTTTTTGTAGTGTTGGTAGGAAGGTCTCTGTGGATTAGTATGTTGTTCAGAGGTGTGTTGGAAATATTCCTTGAGTCGGAGACGTCGAAAATAGGATTCTAGGTCACCACAGAACTGTATCATGTTCGTGGGGGTGGAGGGGCAGAAGGAGAGGCCCCGAGATCACCCAGCAGAAGAATCTGTCCTAAGAGTATAGTTGGATAGATTGACAATATTGCTGGGTGGGTTAGGGAACCATTGTTGTGGCCTCTTGTGGCATGTAGTAGTTTAGTGTCCTTTTTCTTTTGTAGAGAAGCAAAGTGTGTGTTGTAAATGGCTTGTCTAGTTTTTGTAAAGTCCAGCCACGAGGAAGTTTGTGTGGAAGGTTGGTTTTTTTTTTTTTTTATGAGAGTATCCAGTTTTGAGAGCTCATTCTTAATCTTTCCCTGTGTGCTGTAGAGGATGTTGATCAGGTGGTTCTGCAGTTTTTTTGAGAGCGTGTGACACAAGCTGTCAGCATAGTCTGTATGGTATGTAGATTGTAATGGATTTTTTTACCTTCAGTCCTTTTGGTACGATGTCCATCTGTTTGCATTTGGAAAGGAAGATGATGTCTGCCTGTATCTGTACGAGTTTTTTCATGAAGTTGATAGATTTCCACTCCATACAGCTAAATGCAGTGCCTTGCATAATGACAGGTTTCAGAGTATCAGCCGTGTTAGTCTGTATTCGCAAAAAGAAAAGGAGTACTAGTGGCACCTTAGAGACTAACCAAATTATTTGAGCATAAGCTTTCGTGAGCTACAGCTCACTTCATCGGATGTATTCAGTGGAATATACAGTGAGGAGACCGATATACAGAGATGATTCTAGTGTCACGAGGCTTAAAGTTCAAGGACCTGATTTAAAGCCAACTGCAATCAATAGAAAGTCTCTGATTTACACCAATGGACTTTGGATCAGGCTCCAAATGAGGAACAAGCTGCAGGGGTGGATTAACTCTTAAGAAACAAAAGATCAGTGTTCATGCAAATGTAGTCAGTTAGGAAGAAGAAGAGAAGAGAGAAAGACTATCTAGGGACAAAGAAGCAGGATTGTTAAAGGAGAAATCTTCAAAACTACCTAGGGTATGTCTACACTACGAAATTAGGTCGAATTTATAGAAGTCGGTTTTTTAGAAATCGGTTTTATATATTCAAGTGTGTGTGTCCCCACAGAAAATGCTCTAAGTGCATTAAGTGCATTAACTCGGCGGAGTGCTTCCACAGTACCGAGGCTAGAGTCGACTTCCGGAGTGTTGCACTGTGGGTAGCTATCCCATAGCTCCTGCAGTCTCCGCTGCCCATTGGAATTCTGGGTTGAGATCCCAATGCCTGATGGGGCTAAAACATTGTCACAGGTGGTTCTGGGTACATATCGTCAGGCCCCCGTTCCCTCCCTCCCTCCGTGAAAGCAGCAGCAGACAATCATTTCGCGCCTTTTTTCTTGAGTTACCTGTGCAGACGCCATACCACGGCAAGCATGGAGCCCGCTCACGTAACCGTCACCGTATGTCTCCTGGGTGCTGGCAGATGCAGTACTGCATTGCTACACACTAGCAGCAACCCATTGCCTTGTGGCAGCAGACGGTGCAATAGGACTGGTAGCCGTCATCGTCATGTCCGAGGTGCTCCTGGCCATGTCGGCCAGAAGCGCCTGGGCAGACATGGGCGAAGGGACTAAATTTGGAGTGACTTGATCAAGTCATTCTCTTTAGTCCTGCAGTCTGTCCTATTGAACCATCTTATGGTGAGCAGGCAGGCGATATGGATTGCTAGCAGTAGTATTGTACCATCTTCTGCCAGGCAGGCAAGAGATGAGGATGGCTAGCAGTCCTATTGTACCATCTTCTGCTGAGCAGCCCTGAGATGTGGATGGCATGCAGTCCTTCTGCACCGTCTGCTGCCAGCCAAAGATGTAAAAGATAGATGGAGTGGATCAAAACAAGAAATAGACCAGATTTGATTTGTACTCATTTGCTTCCCCCCCCCCCACAGGGGACTCATTCCTCTAGGTCACACTGCAGTCACTCACAGAGAAGGTGCAGCGAGGTAAATCTAGCCATGTATCAATCAGAGGCCAGACTAACCTCCTTGTTCCAATAAGAATAACAACTTAGGTGCACCATTTCTTATTGGAACCCTCCGTGAAGTCCTGCCTGAAATACTCCTTGATGTAAAGCCACCCCCTTTGTTGATTTTAGCTCCCTGAAGCCAACCCTGTAAGCCGTGTCGTCAGTCGCCCCTCCCTCCATCAGAGCAACGGCAGACAATCGTTCCACGCCTTTTTTCTGTGCGGACGCCATACCAAGGCAAGCATGGAGGCCGCTCAGCTCACTTTGGCAATTAGGAGCACATTAAACACCACACGCATTATCCACCAGTATATGCAGCACCAGAACCTGGCAGAGCGATACCGGGTGAGTAGGCGACGTCAGCGCGGTCGCGTGAGTGATCAGGACATGGACACAGATTTCTCTGAAAGCATGGGCCCTGCCAATGCATGCATCATGGTGCTAATGGGGCAGGTTCATGCTGTGGAACGCCAGTTCTGGGCTTGGGAAACAAGCACAGACTGGTGGGACCACATAGTATTGCAAGTCTGGGATGATTCCCAGTGGCTGCGAAACTTTCGCATGCGTAAGGGCACTTGCATGGAACTTTGTGACTTGCTTTCCCCTGCCCTGAAGCACATGAATACCAAGATGAGAGCAGCCCTCACAGTTGAGAAGCGAGTGGCGATAGCCCTGTGGAAGCTTGCAATGCCAGACAGCTACCGGTCAGTTGGGAATCAATTTGGAGTGGGCAAATCTACTGTGGGGGCTGCTGTGATGCAAGTAACAAACGCAATCAAAGATCTGCTGATATCAAGGGTAGTGACCCTGGGAAATGTGCAGGTCATAGTGGATGGCTTTGCTGCAATGGGATTCCCTAACTGTGGTGGGGCCATAGACGGAACCCATATCCCTACCTTGGCACCGGAGCACCAAGCCGGCGAGTACATAAACCGCAAGGGGTACTTTTCAATAGTGCTGCAAGCTCTGGTGGATCACAAGGGACGTTTCACCAATGTCAACGTGGGATGGCCGGGAAAGGTACATGATGCTCGCATCTTCAGGAACTCTGGTCTGTTTCAAAAGCTGAAGGAAGGGACTTTATTCCCAGACCAGAAAATAACTGTTGGGGATGTTGAAATGCCTATAGTTATCCTTGGGGACCCAGCCTACCCCTTAATGCCATGGATCATGAAGCCATACACAGGCAGCCTGGACAGTAGTCAGGAGCTGTTCAACTACAGGCTGAGCAAGTGCAGAATGGTGGTAGAATGTGCATTTGGAAGTTTAAAGGCGCGCTGGCGCAGTTTACTGACTCGCTTAGACCTCAGCTAAACCAATATTCCCACTGTTATTACTGCTTGCTGTGCGCTCCACAATATCTGTGAGAGTAAGGGGGAGATGTTTATGGTGGGGTGGGAGGTTGAGGCAAATCGCCTGGCTGCTGGTTACGCGCAGCCAGACACCAGGGCGGTTAGAAGAGCACAGGAGGGCACGGTCCGTATCAGAGAAGCTTTGAAAACCAGTTTCATGACTGGCCAGGCTACGGTGTGAAAGTTCTGTTTGTTTCTCCTTGATGAAACCCCCCGCCCCTTGGTTCACTCTACTTCCCTGTAAGCTAACCACCCTCTCCTCCTCCCTTCGATCACCGCTTGCAGAGGCAATAAAGTCATTGTTGCTTCACATTCATACATTCTTTATTCATTCATCACACAAATAGGGGGATGACTACCAAGGTAGCCCAGGAGGGGTGGTGGAGGAGGGAAGGAAAATGCCACACAGCATTTTAAAAGTTTACAACTTTAAAATTTATGGAATGCCAGCCTTCTGTTTTTTGGGCAATCCTCTGTGGCGGAATGGCTGGTTGGCCAGAGGCCTCCCCCACCGCGTTCTTGGGCGTCTGGGTGTGGAGGCTATGGAACTTGGGGAGGAGGGCAGTTGGTTACACAGGGGCTGTAGTGGCAGTCTGTGCTCCAGCTGCCTTTGCTGCAGCTCAACCATACACTGGAGCATACTGGTTTGATCCTCCAGCAGCCTCAGCATTGAATCCTGCCTCCTCTCATCATGCTGCCGCCACATTTCAGCTTCAGCTCGCCACTTACTCTCTTCAGCCCGCCACCTCTCCTCCCGGTCATTTTGTGCTTTCCTGCAGTCTGACATTATTTGCCTCCACGCATTCGTCTGTGCTCTGTCAGTGTGGGAGGACAGCATGAGCTCAGAGAACATTTCATCACGAGTGCGTTTTTTTTTCTTTCTAATCTTCACTAGCCTCTGGGAAGGAGAAGATTCTGTGATTATTGAAACACATGCAGCTGGTGGAGAAAAAAAAAGGGACAGCGGTATTTAAAAAGACATTTTATAAAACAGTGGCTACAGTCTTTCAGGGTAAACCTTGCTGTTAACATTACATACATAGCATGTGCTTTCGTTACAAGGTCGCATTTTGCCTCCCCCCACCGCGTGGCTACCCCCTCCCCGTGGCTAACAGCGGGGAACATTTCTGTTCAGCCATAGGCAAACAGCCCAGCAGGAACGGGCTCCTGCTGGTGGTGTTCTCGTCCATCCTCCCCATGGAAGGAAAAGGCCAGGGCAGGGACCGTTGAATCGTGGAAGTCAACGAATGGCTACGCAGGTGGTGTCGGAGAGAAGGCTTTGGATTCTTTGACCATGGGATGGTGTTCCATGAAGGAGGAGTGCTGGGCAGAGACGGGCTCCATCTTACGAAGAGAGGGAAGAGCATCTTTGCGAGCAGGCTGGCTAACCTAGTGAGGAGGGCTTTAAACTAGGTTCACCGGGGGAAGGAGACCAAAGCCCTGAGGTAAGTGGGAAAGCGGGATACCGGGAGGAAGCACAGGCAGGAACATCTGTGAGGGGAGGGCTCCTGCCTCATACTGAGAATGAGGGGCGATCAGCAGGTTATCTCAAGTGCTTATATACGAATGCACAAAGCCTTGGAAACAAGCAGGGAGAACTGGAGGTCCTGGTGATGTCAAGGAATTATGACGTGATTGGAATAACAGAGACTTGGTGGGATAACTCACATGACTGGAGTACTGTCATGGATGATTATAAACTGTTCAGGAAGGACAGGCAGGGCAGAAAAGGTGGGGGAGTAGCACTGTATGTAAGGGAGCAGTACGACTGCTCAGAGCTCTGGTATGAAACTGCAGAAAAACCTGAGTGTCTCTGGATTAAGTTTAGAAGTGTGAGCAACAAGAGTGATGTAGTGGTGGGAGTCTGCTATAGACCACTGGACCAGGGGGATGAGGTGGATGAGGCTTTCTTCCAGCAACTCGCAGAAGCTACTAGATCGCACGCCCTGGTTCTCATGGGTGACTTTAATTTTCCTGATATCTGCTGGGAGAGCAATACAGCAGTGCATAGACAATCCAGGAAGTTTTTGGAAAGCGTAGGGGACAATTTCCTGGTGCAAGTGCTAGACGAGCCAACTAGGGGGGGAGCTTTTCTTGACCTGCTACTCACAAACAGGGAAGAATTAGTGGGGGAAGCAAAAGTGGACGGGAATCTGGGAGGCAGTGACCATGAGTTGGTTGAGTTCAGGATCCTGACACAGGGAAGAAAAGTAAGCAGCAGGATACGGACCCTGGACTTCAGGAAAGCAGACTTCGACTCCCTCAGGGAACGGATGGGTAGGATCCCCTGGGGGACTAACATGAAAGGGAAAGGAGTCCAGGAGAGCTGGCTGTATTTCAAGGAATCCCTGTTGAGGTTACAGGGACAAACCATCCCGATGAGTCGAAAGAATAGTAAATATGGCAGGCGACCAGCTTGGCTTAACGGTGAAATCCTAGTGGATCTTAAACATAAAAAAGAAGCTTACAAGAAGTGGAAGGTTGGACATATGACCAGGGAAGAGTATAATAATATTGCTCGGGCATGTAGGAATGAAATCAGGAGGGCCAAATCGCACCTGGAGCTGCAGCTAGCAAGAGATGTCAAGAGTAACAAGAAGGGTTTCTTCAGGTATGTTAGCAACAAGATGAAAGTCAAGGAATGTGTGGGCCCCTTACTGAATGAGGGAGGCAACCTAGTGACAGAGGATGTGGAAAAAGCTAATGTGCTCAATGCTTTTTTTGCCTCTGTCTTCACTAACAAGGACAGCTCCCAGACTACTCCCCATGTTGTGATGCCCAGCGCAGCAGATGGCCAGCTCTCTGTGGAGAAAGAGGTGGTTAGGGACTATTTAGAAAAGCTGGACGTGCACAAGTCCATGGGGCTGGATGAGTTGCATCCGAGAGTGCTAAAGGAATTGGCGGCTGTGATTGCAGAGCCCTTGGCCATTATCTTTGAAAACTCGTGGCAAACGGGGGAAGTCCCGGATGACTGGAAAAAGGCTAATGTAGTGCCAATCTTTAAAAAAGGGAAGAAGGAGGATCCTGGGAACTACAGGCCAGTCAGCCTCACCTCAGTCCCCGGAAAAATCATGGAGCAGGTCCTCAAAGAATCAATCCTGAAGCACCTACATGAGAGAAAAGTGATCAGGAACAGTCAGCATGGATTCACCAAGGGTAGGTCATGCCTGACTAATCTAATCGCCTTCTATGATGAGATTACTGGTTCTGTGGATGAAGGGAAAGCAGTGGATTTATTGTTTCTTGACTTTAGCAAAGCTTTTGACATGGTCTCCCACAGTATTCTTGTCAGCAAGTTAAAGAAGTATGGGCTGGATGAATGCACTATAAGGTGGGTAGACAGTTGGCTCAACGGGTAGTGATCAATGGCTCCATGTCTAGTTGGCAGCCGGTGTCAAGTGGAGTGCCCCAGGGGTCGGTCCTGGGGCCGGTTTTGTTCAATATCTTCATAAATGATCTGGAGGATGTTGTGGATTGCACTCTCAGCAAATTTGCGGATGATACTAAACTGGGAGGAGTGGTAGATATGCTGGAGGGCAGGGATAGGATACAGAGGGACCTAGACAAATTGGAGGATTGGGCCAAAAGAAATCTGATGAGGTTCAATAAGGATAAGTGCAGGGTCCTGCACTTAGGATGGAAGAACCCAATGCACAGCTACAGACTAGGGACCGAATGGCTAGGCAGCAGTTCTCATAGAATCATAGAATCATAGAATATCAGGGTTGGAAGGGACCCCAGAAGGTCATCTAGTCCAACCCCCTGCTCGAAGCAGGACCAATTCCCAGTTAAATCATCCCAGCCAGGGCTTTGTCAAGCCTGACCTTAAAAACCTCTAAGGAAGGAGATTCTACCACCTCCCTAGGTAACGCATTCCAGTGTTTCACCACTCTCTTAGTGAAAAAGTTTTTCCTAATATCCAATCTAAACCTCCCCCATTGCAACTTGAGACCATTACTCCTCGTTCTGTCATCTGCTACCATTGAGAACAGTCTAGAGCCATCCTCTTTGGAACCCCCTTTCAGGTAGTTGAAAGCAGCTATCAAATCCCCCCTCATTCTTCTCTTCTGCAGACTAAACAATCCCAGCTCCCTCAGCCTCTCTTCATAAGTCATGTGCTCTAGACCCCTAATCATTTTTGTTGCCCTTCGCTGGACTCTCTCCAATTTATCCACATCCTTCTTGTAGTGGGGGGCCCAAAACTGGACACAGTACTCCAGATGAGGCCTCACCAGTGTCGAATAGAGGGGAACGATCACATCCCTCGATCTGCTCGCTATGCCCCTACTTATACATCCCAAAATGCCATTGGCCTTCTTGGCAACAAGGGCACACTGTTGACTCATATCCAGCTTCTCGTCCACTGTCACCCCTAGGTCCTTTTCCGCAGAACTGCTGCCTAGCCATTCGGTCCCTAGTCTGTAGCGGTGCATTGGATTCTTCCATCCTAAGTGCAGGACCCTGCACTTATCCTTATTGAACCTCATCAGATTTCTTTTGGCCCAATCCTCCAATTTGTCTAGGTCCTTCTGTATCCTATCCCTCCCCTTTTTCTGCGGAAAAGGACCTAGGGGTGACAGTGGACGAGAAGCTGGATATGAGTCAGCAGTGTGCCCTTGTTGCCAAGAAGGCCAATGGCATTTTGGGATGTATAAGTAGGGGCATAGCGAGCAGATCGAGGGATGTGATCGTTCCCCTCTATTCGACACTGGTGAGGCTTCATCTGGAGTACTGTGTCCAGTTTTGGGCCCCACACTACAAGAAGGATGTGGATAAATTGGAGAGAGTCCAGCGAAGGGCAACAAAAATGATTAGGGGTCTGGAACACATGACTTATGAGGAGAGGCTGAGGGAACTGGGATTGTTTAGTCTGCAGAAGAGAAGAATGAGGGGGGATTTGATAGCTGCTTTCAACTACCTGAGAGGTGGTTCCAGAGAGGATGGTTCTAGACTATTCTCAGTGGTAGAAGAGGACAGGACAAGAAGTAATGGTCTTAAGTTGCAGTGGGGGAGGTTTAGGTTGGATATTAGGAAAAACTTTTTCACTAGGAGGGTGGTGAAACACTGGAATGCGTTACCTAGGGAGGTGGTAGAATCTCCTTCCTTAGAAGTTTTTAAGGTCAGGCTTGACAAAGCCCTGGCTGGGATGATTTAATTGGGGATTGGTCCTGCTTTGAGCAGGGGGTTGGACTAGATGACCTCCTGAGGTCCCTTCCAACCCTGATATTCTATGATTCTATGATTCCTCTGAGTGTCCCCTGAAGAAAAGCACCCTATTTCAACCAGGTGACCATGAATGATATCTCACTCTCCTGAGGATAACACAGAGAGATAAAGAACGGATGTTGTTTGAACGCCAGCAAACGTACACTGCAATGCTTTGTTGTACAATGATTCCCGAGTACGTGTTACTGGCCTGGAGTGCTAAAGTGTCCTACCATGAAGGACGCAATAAGGCTGTCCTCCCCAGAAACCTTTTGCAAAGGCTTTGGGAGTACATCCAGAAGAGCCGCGAATGCCAGGGCAAATTAATCCTTTCACATGCTTGCTTTTAAACCATGTATACTATTTTAAAAGGTACACTCACCGGAGGTCCCTTCTCCGCCTGCCGGGTCCAGGAGGCAGCCTTGGGTGGGTTCGGGGGGTACTGGCTCCAGGTCCAGGGTGAGAAACAGTTCCTGGCTGTCGGGAAAACCGGTTTCTCCACTTGCTTGCTGTGAGCTATCTACAACCTCATCATCATCATCATCTTCTTCGTCCCCAAAACCTGCTTCCGTGTTGCCTCCATCTCCATTGAAGGAGTCAAACAACATGGCTGGGGTAGTGGTGGCTGAACCCCCTAAAATGGCATGCAGCTCATCATAGAGGCAGCATGTTTGGGGCTCTGACCCGGAGCGGCCGTTCGCCTCTCTGGTTTTCTGGTAGGCTTGCCTCAGCTCCTTAAGTTTCACGCGGCACTGCTTCGGGTCCCTGTTATGGCCTCTGTCCTTCATGCCCTGGGAGATTTTGACAAAGGTTTTGGCATTTCGAAAACTGGAACGGAGTTCTAATAGCACGGATTCCTCTCCCCATACAGCGATCAGATCCCGTACCTCCCGTTCAGTCCATGCTGGAGCTCTTTTGCGATTCTGGGACTCCATCATGGTCACCTCTGCTGATGAGCTCTGCATGGTCATCTGCAGCTTGCCACGCTAGCCAAACAGGAAATGAGATTCAAAAGTTCGCAGTTCTTTTCCTGTCTACCTGGCCAGTGCATCTGAGTTGAGAGTGCTGTCCAGAGCGGTCACAATGGAGCACTCTGGGATAGCTCCCGGAGGCCAATACCGTCGAATTGTGTCCACAGTACCCCAAATTCGACCCGGCAAGGCCGATTTAAGCGCTAATCCACTTGTCAGGGGTGGAGTAAGGAAATCGATTTTAAGAGCCCTTTAGGTCAAAATGAAGGGCTTCATCGTGTGGACGGGTGCAGGTTTACATCGATTTAATGCTGCTAAATTCGACCTAAAGTCCTAGTGTAGACCAGGGCCTAGAAACCATTTGAAATCAATAGGAAGACTCCACAACTTCAGTGTGCTTTCAGATCAGGCCCTTAAAATGGCTCTAAGTGGAAATCTTTGAAAAAAGTTTTGTAGTTCTGCAGATGACCCTCATATTTGCTGTATATGTCTTCCTGCATTCTTTAATGAATAAGAGGATCTTTGCGTGTGGACTTGTTTGTTCCTCATTTGCAGGCCTCTTGCTGGCATTATAATTCTTTCCATGTTAACCCATAGTGACATCACAAACAGAAATTTTCATTTTATTTCCTGTTAGCTATATTACAATATCAGTGTCGTCCCCTACTCACAAGTATGTAGGGGGAGAATGAGTCCTTATTTAAGGGGAAGACTGTCAGGCTGACAAACTCAGGCTAAGAGTTTGTGGTTTCTTCCAGGCCACAGCAACACTACAAACTTTGACTAACTGCCAACGTTTGAGTGGGCATACTTGGCTGCTGGCTTCGGCACTGCACACACTCACAAGCAGGGCGGGGCTCTATAAGGAGGTATCCCTGTGTGCCTCACACCACCGTCTGGTGCAAAACCTTTTGGGACTTTCTCACAATGTGTTGCGGGGTACACATGAGTCACTCAGAGCTCTCTGGGAGCTAGGGGTCAAGTTGACAGCACGCTACTTTCTCCATCCCATAATACCATCTATGGCCCACAATTTTTGCATTTGGTATTCACAGAGCAGCTGCAGCTGGTGAAGAGTCACTTCTGGGCCCAAGAAACTAGCCCAGATGGGTGGGATCACATTGTAATGCAGGTTCACGACAAGAAGTATGGCTGCATAACTTTTGGATGCAAAAGGCCACATTCCTAGATCTGTGTGCTGAGCTTGCCCCAGCCTTCCTGAGCAGGGACACCAGAATGAGAACTGCACTGACAGTGGAGAAGCGAGTGGCAATTGCGCTATGGGAAACTGCAATACCAGATTGCTACTGGTCAGTGGGAAATCATTTTGGAGTTGGAAAATCCACAGTGGGGGCCATTGTCATGCAAGTGTGCAGGGCCATTAATCATCTCCTGCTACACAGGACTGACACACTTGGCAATGTGCAGGACACAATGGATGGATCTGCATAAATGGAAGCTTTGGGTGCTGCTAGGAACTCTGCAGTGCTTGCTGGACGTTTATAAATAGCGTTTTCATAGGCACCAACTTTTCCCGGCACTGGTGGGTGCTCAACCCCCCTGCCTTCTGCCCCAACTCCACCCTTGCCCCTCCCCCATTCCAACCCCTTCCCCAAAGTCCCCACCCCAACTCCGCCCCCTCCTTGCCCCTATTGGACTCCTTCCGCAAATCCCCGCCCTGGCCCCGCCTCTTCCCCAAGCGCTCCACATTCCCTCTCCTCCCCCATCCCTCCCAGTGCTTGCGGCACACTCAGGGGAGGAGGCGGAGCAGAGGTGAGCTGAGGTGGCGGGGCAGGGCAGGGCAGGGCAGGGAGCTGCCAGTGAGTGCAGAGCACCCAATTTTTCCCCGTAGGTGCTCCAGCTCTGGAGCACCCACAGAGTTGGCGCCTATGTGTGCTTTCTCAAACCTAGAACTTCTGTGGGGCTTGCTGTAAATTTACAAGTACTGTGTGCTCTGAGTAGTGCTAGGCATTATGCAATAAGTGTTGTGAAGTGAGAGAGACATTTCTACTTCTGGAGAATAAAATTATTAAGTGGCAAAAAAGTGCAGAAAAACAACGTGCAAAAACTGCAGGCAACGCAATACAAACTTTTAACATAAATGACTGGAGCGGAACTTTAAAATTGGAAAGGCAGCAGTGAACTATTTCAGTGAACTAATGTCATCCTTTGTGACTATACAGATACCAACCATTGTTCTTACAGCTCACTGGACGTCCTGGAATGGTAGGGGTAAGGATGTGGCCCACGACATCACGTGGTATGTTGGGAAGCATAGGAAGCTGCTACCATGGCATTCTCTAAGGACTGAGTCTTGGATTTGGGGACCTGTAGGTCAACCATTTCTGTTTGCTGCATCAGAAGACCCATTATGTCCTGGTGCATCTCCCACTCCTTTTCCTGATGGGACTCCTGGGCCTCTCTTCCTGTCTGCCCTTTCCTTCTCTATGCTGTCTGTCATGCTGGCCTTCCAGGCCCGTTGTTCATGGTCCAACGAAGCACTGGCTTGCAGGATCGCACTGAACCAGTCCTCCTTAGTCCTCGTCTTTCTCCTCCTCCTCAGAGTCAAGCATTCTGTGAGTGTGGACGGGTCAACCCTGAAGGCAACAAAACCAGAAGTTACTGATGAAAATAGAAGTATTGTGGGATTTACAGTCACAAGGGAAAGGGAAAAAAGATGCTTCCCTTATTCCCATGAAACTTTTAATAAGACATGTTTATTGACACTTCAGCTTTGGAGTGTCTCTGCCCAGCACTCCCGTACCTGCCAGGGTGAGTATGGCCTGCCAGGGCAGGAGGGAGAAATTTCAGGTGCATGAAACAATATAATTTCAGCCCCTATTCCATCAGCACAAGTATAGGCCAATGGTGCTGAACACTGGCACAAATTCACAGGTAGTGGTGGTTTTAGCTGAAGTCTCACTCCTTTCAGATCACAGAAAGCATAGCTGCTATTGGTCGTCCTGAAGCTGCCCAAGGCTGTATGCGACTAGACTGTTTGCTGCAATGGTGCCAGCTGAATTCATTGCAGGTGGCGTGGGAAAGTCAGTCTCCTACAACAGAGGAAGAAATAAGGCTGCTGGAATGGATTGCAGAGTATCAGTGTGAAAGTTGCACCAAGATCTCTCAGGAGATTACAATGATAAACAAACTGCTCTTCATGCCCCACCTAACCCAACAGGGGAATGAAAAGCAGCTGCCAAATCTACCTCTTTGTTATACTGCTACCTCTTTTCATACAAATAAAAGAAAAGTTGATGAAAAAAGTCTATGCCTGTGTCTTGTTAACTCAGGCACCATCTTTACATTTAAAAATTGCATACACACACCCAAAGTCCCTTCCCTTCATTGGGTTCGTTCATGCTCAGCTGGCAGGACTGGCTAGACTGTGGTGGAAGCCTTAGCTTGTGGCATGACTGGGTCCCGCCGCTGAATCTCTTCCTTCTTCCTCCTCATTGTTCATGGCAGAGGTTTCTGTCTCAGACTCCTCCAAAGTACCCATGGTAGTCTGTGGGGTACTTGTGGGGTCTCTGTCAAGTGAGGCATGCAGTTGATTGTAATAGTGGCAGGTCTGTGGCTCAGCACCAGATCCATTATTTATTGGCCTCCCTGGCTTTGTGGTATGCCTGGCACAGTTCCTTTGCTCTCACACAGCACTGCTGCTGATCCCTGTCATACCTCTTTGCCTGCATTCCCTGCGCAATTTTTCATAGATGTCCACATTTCTACAACTGGCCATAGCTGTGCTTGCACAGTTGCTTCATCCCACAGGCGCAGGAGGTGCAATACCCTGTCTAGTCCAGGCAGAAGCACACCTAGTACCTCTCTGAGCGTGGAGCTGGTGTGGTTGGTTGGGCAGTTGCACATAAAAAGGGAGAGCTGCTGGGCATGTTCACCAAGGCGGGCAATCAGGAAAAGACAGTTCAAAAATACGCTAAGGGGTGTAGTTCCCAGTCTCCATAACCCCGGGGCAGTGGAGTTTATAACTGTGACCAGATTGGTCACTGTCACAGGGAATAGTGCATTGTGGGAAACCTCTGGAGGACACTTAGGGTCGACATAGGTCATGCGATATCTACTTTTGCACTGTGTTGACCTCCACTGATTGACAATAGCTCCATGCCGTTCGGGGCTGTGGTGTCACTGCACCACAGTAACAGGGTGCTTACATCGTCTGGAGACAAATTTTACACATGCACCAATAGGTTGATGCGACTTACGTCAGCCTCACTTTGTAGTGCACACCAGGCCTCCGTGCAGCATTTGCTTATTTTACATTGTGAAAAATTTGGCTCACTGGTGAAAATAGCAAAATGACGCCCTTCACTAGATCTGCATATCCTTGGGAAAACATGTACAATTCTCAGGTTTTCTGTGCAGCAGATGCCATAACGGAAGGTGCTTCACTGCAGCTTCGGTTACTCTGTGCTACATGGTATTTGATTTGCATTAGAGACATCTCCTTTGAGTTCTTATACTGCCATTGTGTGATAGTAAACAGTAATGCATATACAGATGGCCACAGCTGAACCATCTTCTCTGTCAGGTGAGAACTCAACCAGATGATGGTTAACTTATCACCATTATTATTTGTATTACCATAGTAATTAGGAGCCCCAGTCATGGACCAGGACTCCCATTCCGTTAGCCTCTGTACAAACATTGAGCAATTCAGCTTTCAGACCCTGGGTTAGGAGGAGATAAGGAGAAATGAGGACTCCAAGGGGAGAGTGAGTATGGGGAGGGGGGTCACCCAATAGGGCAGCAAGAAAGAGAAAAAGGGAAAGACCCACAGGATAGACCTAGAGAAGCCAGGGGAGAACAAAAGAACAAAGGGACACCGGGATAAGGAGTTCCTACACAGTGTCCTTCCCATTGTGCAAGGACAGAGGTGAAAAGACCCAATGCTGTCCTCTCACCCATTGCTAACAGCAGATGGGTAACTAGTCTTTCCTGGGTGTCTCGAGAACCAGGCCCTCAAAAAGCCCAAGGTCATAATTGCATAAGTGTGAATGCCAACACCTACCCTCATTGCCACAATGGCAAATGAAGCATGTTTTCATCTCTGTGTCCTCAGGGGCAGATGACAAATGTACTCCCTCCCACACACACAGCAACCACAGGGCAGCTCATCCACTGTCTCTGTGAGGCTATGCAACTCCCTCACTCATCCTCTGGGTTTCTCTTCTCTCTCCTTCCTGAGTTCCTTCATCTTATTGTTACTATCATTATTCATCATGTATTGAATGGTAGCATCCAAAGGCCTCTGTCAGGATCAGGGCCCTGTTGTGCTGGGAGCTGAACAAACATGGAGAGAGAGTCCCTTCACTGGAGGGCTTCTTCCTCTATTTCCCCCCTCCCTTAAGTCTAAATCCCTGTTAATTACATCCATCCAGTATTGCCTCCTGACCTTTCCCTTCTAGCTTGCTGTCTTAATGTTTCTGTTCCCTATAGGTCTCTTGTCTCTGTGTCCCCTCTTTGAGGACTAGAAACTGAAGTGGGAGATGGGGACCAGTGCTGCTGATCTTGTGTCTTCCTCATATGCATCCACTGCAGGCTGAGTGGCCGGCCAGGGAAGAGAGAGGGGAATTTCCTCCTGCCTGCCCATCCAGCAGCTAGAAAATCCTCTAATGACAGCCAGTAGGCAAAGCACTTTCAAGAAAATCTACAAGAGAGCCAGAAAAGCTGGAGTAGGAAGGGCTGTGGGCAGCCAGAGTTAAGATCAGAGAGCTGGAGCCTCTAGCCAGATGCAGAAGTTAAATAGCTCTCCATTCCCCCTTCTAACCTCCATCCTGTTTCTCAAGGGGAATGAGAATGAAGAAAACCTTCAGCTCCCCTCACAACTCCCTTCCGATGCCCAGTGGACAACATGTGAAGAGAAGTTCCCAATCTCAAAGGACCCTGACCTGGTACCTCTCCTCCCACAGATGCTGACACCTACCTGAACCTCCACAGGGTCCTTATCCCAAAACATTGGAAGTCTCTTGGTGGGCCTGGAAGCCATTACGTCTTTTCAGGTATTGCCAGCTCTCATGATTTTATCAGGAGTCTCACTTTACTTGATGTTTTTCTTATGGCACCCAGCTCCTGGAGCCAAGGATTAACTGTAAATCTCAGCTTTCACTGAAAAACAAGTAACTTTCTATATCTCATGGTTGCAGAGAAAAGCCTGAAAATGTGGCCTCCAATGGTTCAAATCAAAGCAAATAAAAAGAATCCAACATGTATTTTTTAAAAATCTCATGATTTTTAAACCAATCTCCTATTTCTGGGGCCTAACCAATTGAATGTTTGAGGTTAGCAATAGAATCACAGAAATTATGACTGGAAAGGACCTCCATAGGTCATCTAGTCCAGTCCCTGCACTGAGGCAGGACTAAGTATTAGCAAGACCATCCCCTGACAAGCGTTTGTCTAACCTGGTCTTAAAAATCTCTAATGATGGAGATTCCACAACCTCCGTAGATAATTTATTCCAGTGCTTAACCACCTTTACACTGTTAGAGGAGCTTCATCTAGGGTGAAGGATTTAAAGTGATACTAATTTCCCGGAAGTAGTAAGTTTTCACCCTATGCCCTTTTGTATTTCTGTTGTTTGGCTAGCATTCTTTGGATCTCACTCCCACTTCCTGGACCATCCTTGGAGCAGACCTGCTGATAGAAGAGGCAAACATACTCAGTCTTATTTTTACACTCATTCTTGCTTATTGTATTCTTGCACATTATCACTACACTATAGGGACTATTCCTCCTGCTGTCTCCAACAGATGATTAAACAACACACTAAACTACGAGCTAGGGAGCTATGAAATCTGCTGTAGCCCTGCACTTTGTTGCAATGGTCCTGTACATTGTGGTATTATCTGTTAGCGAGCCACCCTTAAGAAAAATTGTGACGTACAGGGAAAGGTAAGAATCATAGAATATCAGGGTTGGAAGAGACCTCAGAAGGTCATCTAGTCCAACCCCCTGCTCAAAGCAGGGCCAATCCCCAACTAAATCATCCCAGCCAGGGCTTTCTCAAGCCTGACCTTAAAAACTTCTAAGGAAGGAGATTCCATCACTTCCCTAGGTAACACATTCCAGTGTTTCACCACTCTCTTAGTGAAAAAGTTTTTCCTAATATCCAACCTAAACCTCCCCCCACTGCAACTTGAGACCATTACTCCTCGTTCTGTCATCTGCTACCACTGAGAACAGTCTAGATCTGTCCTCTTTGGAACCCCCTTTCAGGTAGTTGAAAGCAGCTATCAAATCCCCCCTCATTCTTCTCTTCCGCAGACTAAATAATCCCAGTTCCCTCAGCCTCTCCTCATAAATCATGTGTTCCAGTCCCCTAATCATTTTTGTTGCCCTCCGCTGGACTCTTTCCAGTTTTTCCACATCCTCCTTGTAGTGTGGGGCCCAAAACTGGACACAGTACTCCAGATGAGGCCTCACAAATGTTGAATAGAGGGGAACAGTCACATCCCTCGATCTGCTGGCAATGCCCCTACTTATACATCCCAAAATGCCATTGGCCTTCTTGGCAACAAGGGCACACTGTTGACTCATATCCAGTTTCTCGTCTACTGTAACCCCTAGGTCCTTTTCTGCAGAACTGCTGCCTAGCCATTCGGTCCCTAGTCTGTAGCGGTGCATGGGATTCTTCTGTCTTAAGTGCAGGACTCTGCACTTGTCCTTGTTGAATCTCATCAGATTTCTTTTGGCCCAATCCTCTAATTTGTCTAGGTCCCTCTGTATTCTATCCCTACCCTCCCGCGTATCTACCTCTCCTCCCAGTTTAGTGTCATCTGCAAAACTTGCTGAGGGTGCAATCCACACCATTCTCCAGATCATTAATGAAGATATTGAACAAAACCGGCCCCAGGACCAAACCTTGGGGCACTCCACTTGATACCTGCTGCCAGCTAGACATGGAGCCATTGATCACTACCCGTTGAGCCCGACAATCTAGCCAGCTTTCTATCCACCTTATAGTCCATTCATCCAGCCCATACTACTTTAACTTGCTGGAAAGAATACTGTGGAAGACCGTGTCAAAAGCTTTGCTAAAGTCAAAGTGAACAACACGTCCACTGCTTTCCCCTCATCCACAGAGCCACTTATCTCATCATGGAAGGCAATTAGATTAGTCAGGCGTGACTTGCCCTTGGTGAATCCATGCTGACTGTTCCTGATCACTTTCCTCAAAGTGCTTCAGAATGGATTCCTTGAGAACCTGCTCCATGATTTTTCCGGGGACTGAGGTGAGGCTGACTGGCCTGTAGTTCCCAGGATCCTCCTTCTTCCCTTTTTCAAAGATAGGCACTACATTAGCCTTTTTCCAGTTGTCCGGGACCTCCCCCGATCACCATGAGTTTTCAAAGATAATGGCCAGTGGCTCTGCAATCACATCCGCCAACTCCTTTAGCACTCTCGGATGCAGCGCATCCGGCCCCATGGACTTGTGCTCGTCCAGCTTTTCTAAATAGTCCCGAACCACTTCTTTCTTCACAGAGGGCTGGTCACCTCCTCCCCATGCTGTGCTGCCCAGTGCAGTGGTCTGGGAGCTCACCTTGTTCGTGAAGACAGAGGCAAATAAAGCATTGAGTACATTAGCTTTTTCCACATCCTCTGTCACTAGTTGCCTCCCTCATTCAGTAAGAGGCCCACACTTTCCTTGACTTTCTCCTTGTTGCTAACATACCTGAAGAAACCCTTCTTGTTACTTTTAACATCTCTTGCTAGCTGCAACTCCAGGTGTGATTTGGCCTTCCTGATTTCACTACTGCATGCCCAAGCAAGATTTTTATACTCTTCCCAGGTCATTTGTCAGCGTATGTGCATATGTTTGGCCACATGAGGGCAGTGTTACCTACACTTGACAGGTGTAGTGCATGAGTGTAGCAGTGTGAAACATGGATCTTTATAATGAGAACCCCTATGCCTAGGAAGAGTGGCTGTGTGAAAGGATTTAACATACTCCCATAGGGCACAAGCAAGTGGTATTCATGGGGTTCCAGTAACTGCCTGAAGCCTCTGTCTCTGAGGAAATGACTCCAACCCATTGGTAATCAGAAGAGACTTTCCTTTTATATGGAAATAGCCTCCTAGAGAGCAACAATAAAAGGTCAGTGCCTCTTTACAGTGAATTTCTGCTCAGAATGAACACTTATTTCCCATGTGAACACTTATTTCAGACATCCAGGAGCTCCAGAGACACCCAAAGTGACTGAGAATTTCTTCTAAAAACACCATCACAGGCTTCCTGAGAATGGCATCAGAGTCCTTCTCTAAGCCTCTTCAGTTAGTGCTTGGACAACTCAGTGGTTCTCAACCTGCAGCCCATGGGCCACTTACAGCCCAGTCAGCACAGAGCTGTGACCCATGTGACATCCCCAGGGCCATACCGGTAGTATTGGATGCCGCCCACATAAGTTAACACACTGTGGTCTGCATATGCAGCCCACAATAGTAAATAGGTTGAGAACAACAGGCTTGGAGCAAGTCAGTCAGGCATTACCAGAAGGGGGTCTCATGTTGTCACCAAGACAGAGTTCTGCTCTGATGCTCTCCTACCTCTAAAGTGTCCACAACTCCAAAATGATACAGGCCAACAGACAACTCTTGCAGCAAAGTCTGATTTAGATCATTGTTAAACATTTACCTGCTTATCTTTCACAGGCAGCAAGTGAGACCAAACTAGATTTCCAAGGTAGTGTCTAAGCCCTGAAGCAACAGAAGGGACACAGAGGCCAGGGCCTCAGGACCATGGGAGCCGTCAGAGGTAATAATGGAGAGGCTCAATTAGCGCTCTCCCCTAACTGTATCCCTATTTTGGGGAATACTCTTTATTATAATATTTTCAGGGTCATTGTAGCAGAAGCTGCCTTTCTAGTCATTTTTTAAATAAAAATCAAGATATCATCAAATTTAGAGATGGCGAACACATATTAAGCCCATGCTCATGCCACTACAGGATTGTTCAATACAGTACATTCTCTAGTTCCTTGTTTAGTCTAGTTGCCTCTTAAGCAATGAGATTTCACCACTTCCTTTAGAAAAGTCTGTTTAAAAAGCATCTCCTGAACAGCAGCCTAATTTATGTGTTCCTTAAATTCATTATATCACACCTAATTATAACCCCCTGGAGCAACCCTAAACAATTCCTATGCACATTTTAAATACCTTGTAGTTGGGGATGTCGTCACCTGAGATGTCATTTGGCAAAGATACATATCATTAGTGGTATATGGGTCAAACAGTAAGCATTCATAGTCAGAATATGGGTTTCAGCCTCAAGTATGTGAAATATTTGGGGACATTGAAGATTCAGATCAGGATAACATAAATAATGCTTCCCAATTGGTCAAAGAAAATCTGTGGGGAAAAATACAAAGATGAACACCCCCCACCCCATCCAACTGTGTTTAGATCCCTGGGTACAGGGAAAGAGTATTGCCGATTCCCTAGATGGGGAAGTGGGAAGCAGAACATTATTATTTGTATTTTGTGTCCAAGGACAAGTAAATTCAACTTCAGGGGGAAAAATCTACACTACATGACTGGGGTTTAACCTTGCGAGGATGCCACAACTCAACTATGCTAAAAATCCTCTGAGTCACACTAACTGGGGAGGTGAGCGCCAGCATCAGTGTCAACCAAAAGATGTAACATACAGCTTTTACCACAAGTGTTACCCTTCAGCCCAATGTGTAATTGGGCCCAGTGAAATAGCTGAGAATTCAGTAAGTTATGTCTCAGTACCATCCATGGAAATGTTTGAGTGTCCATCCAGTTCTCTCCTGTTTCTGCTCAGCGGGGGGGGGGGGGGGGGGGGGCGCGGCAAACTTTCTTCTGTCTAGCAGTCCCCATTGTAAGTACTCATTTCAATGGGGGCATCAAGGCCATCACCACAAACAGCACATAGATCGGTATCATTTGTAACAGGAGTCCAAAGGGAAAAAGATGGGTTTGCGAGCAGAGCTTGGGAGAATACCACTAACTCTGTTTTCTCACGCCACTAAAATGAGATGCTTCTCACAGTACCATGTATAGATCTTCAAAATATGATTGGCCTTCTTATATCTTGGGAGTTTTGATCAGCAGGGCAATAGTTAACAATACTGACATTTAAAAATATCATAATTACGCGTCAGAACCATTGAGATGATGAATTGGAACAGTTCAGGCCCCTCAATGTGCAAAATATACACTTAGTGTGGAGAACAGGATTTCACTAGTTTTGCATTGATGTGGAATATCAGATGGTGATTTGTCTCTCATGTAGAGTCGATAATATTAGATCTGATGATGGGAATTGTCTTGCATTTTGTCGCTACGTAATCTCTTCAACTGAATAGATCCTTTATACTTCCAAAGAAGAATAATTTTCAATTTCATAATCTAAAACATCACGGACTATTCAATTTTTACATGTGTGTGTATTAGGCCAGCAGTTTCACAGGTTAATTATTTGCCACACAATAAATGTACATTCTTCAAACTGCCTGAAGGACCCACATCTTTCACCCTGAAAACAGATGGCAAAACTGGGGGAAACAAACATGCCAATACATGGAGAAATGCTACAGTGATATCATCGTACATCAGACTTCTGACAATTAATTAAGGCCCTTTTCATATGCTAATTCTTTAGGATTGAATAGCACTTCTATATGATGGTAATTGGGTGCTTTAAAATATCTAGACAATCAAGAGAGATATCGCAATGGAGACCACATATTAGATTTAACGAAATCTAAGTCAGTATTGAACTGGACACGATTGACAGAATAAACCGGTGAAGGACTTGAAAGAAACACTGTGAGCTCACATTTTAAGAGACACTGCTGAAATTTCTTTGTCTTACAATTAACCTTGCTGAACAGTTATCTAATTTTGCAGCTCTACATAAAGGCTTCCAAACCAAGTTGGAGTTTTTAAGCTGATACTAATTGCAGTGCAAAACTTAAACCAAAGCTTTAAACTCACTTTGCATTGCACTGCAGGGGGAAGTGACAAACTCCAATTCTTGTTGCAACATCTGGTGGATCTATTAATCAAAGGGCAAAACAAATTGCTTTTTAGCTGTGACCCTATTAACCCTTATTTTTAGTGTTTAAATTGGCCTGTTGAATGCTTCAAAAGCAATCATGGTAGATTTGCTTCCTATCCTTTTCCATGTTCCTGCTGTTAGTTCAGATAAAGCAGTTTCCATCAGGCAGAGACACAAATTAAAAAGTAGAATTGAGTTAGAGTCTAAAAGTAGCCAGGGGCTATTTACCATAATAGGGAACCAAGCTTGAACGTTCTAAAAAAAATCACTAAATGAAGATACACTTAAGTATATTCAGGAAACACCAAATTAGTTATGTTGCATCAGCACATCCATATTTAAATGGACAAGGGAAAACTACTTACCCATGTAACACTTTCCTTGAGAACAATATCCTCACAGAACTCCCACTCTCAGGTCCCAAGCCTTCTGTCAGGAAAGCCCAAAGTGAGATGGCTGCACCAGGCTCACTCCACACACACATACGCACTCCAGTGGTGAGTGGAACAGCCCAAGTGCCTCCACCAGGCAGTTCCCTTATGGAGTAAAAGGTTGAGGTGCTGATCAGGGTCAACCTGTGTTGTTAGCCACAGAGGTTGTAAGCATAGCAGCATGTCCCCAGTCAGGATAAACACAAGGCAACAGATGATATCTGTGACACATCACGCTCCCTCACAGGGCAGAGCCCCCAAATGGAAGGGAGGGGGGTCGTTTCCCTTATTTTAGAGATACCATTACCCCAGGATTCTCACTCTTGGAGAGTAAGGTCTGCGAGATCCCACAGGAACAGAGTAAGATCAAGCACAACCCTGGGTGGTATGAGGAAGGCTGAAGTCAACATAAAATACTTCGTTTTGTTGGTTAGCTAGTTTATGCTCATCTACTTCAGCAAGAGAGAGGCCAAAGGAGAATTCTTTGCTAGAGGCTGAATCCAAGAAACAGAGCTTGGTCAATTTTGGAGCACAGCCTTCTTGGCAGCCTGCAACTGAAATGTCTCACTTGGAAGGCTGCTTTTCCTTGGATCGGATGAATATCAAGATGGCCCATGGAGTTTAAAGGCAACCAACTCACAGCACTGGGTAATAGACAAAGTCAGTCATCCAGACGTGCTCATCTCAGTGACAGCACTGCTCTGGGAACTGGTGCCAAATGAAAAGAAAAAAAAAAAAAAACAGAGTGAACTTTCTAGTGGCTTTAGTCCATCCCAAGGACCCTTAACATTGAGTGTAGGTTTGGAGGGCTATACCACCTCCTCTCCATATGCCCTTCAGCACCTGCACATTCCCGTGGTGAGGGGTACAGCCCAACTGCCTCCAACTGTCAGGTCCCTTAGCAGGTGAAAGGTTAAAATGCTGATCCAGGCCAATTTTTGTTGTTAGCTATGGAGATTGGAAGCATAGCAGCAAGCATCTCCAGTTGTATATTTGTCCTCAGTGAGGCAGGTGTGGGGATGACATTGGCAGGTCGAAAAGGTTGCCTTGGAGACAAATCCCAGCTGAGTCCACAGCTTCAACCTACCCTTGTCAAGCTGGTATAGGCTTCACTAGGGCCTGGCTCACTCTGCCAGATGGCATCACTGCCCCCAAGAAAATGCCCCCCTATGCTAGACACCCAGGCTCAAAGGAAGAGTGGTTCAAAGAAGCTTTCCTTAGCTCTGCAAGGACCACACATTAATACCCCACAACACAGGTCGGGGGCTTAATGGGGGTGGGGGGTCCAAAAGCATCAAGCCTGCACAGGGTGAGGCAGACACACCTCTCCAGCCAGTTCCTGCTAAGGTGAAGTTGCTGCCAAGTTTAACTGGCTGAGGGTAGCCTGGAAGACAGCCCCGGGGGGAAAGGGGGCTTTGCATGGGGAACTGACAAGCACCTCACAATCTGCTAGAAATGCTGCGGGAACCCTCAGGAGGGAGCAGCCAGAAGGGGGACTGGCTGCAGCTGCTCCCAGGGACAGCCAGAGGGACCTCCTAACCATCAGTAATAGCGTGGGACAGTTGGGCCATACCACTTGCATGGCATTATTGGAATGTTCCAAGAGCTGTGGGCAGGGAGCAGCCACAACCCTCCCTGCCTTTGAAGCCCCAACCTTTACCCCTCTCCCAAAAACTGGAGATGCTGCCCTTCAAGTAACAGTCCACAACCTCAGTGAGACCTATTATTCATTCCCTTGGGGTGAAAATGGAGCCTCCAAACAACTACTTGACCATTCTAGCTGCTCAACAGATCAGTCTAGGACCTCATTTCCCACTCCAGACACAGAAGCTACTCAGACCACAGCTGACTTTTCACTTTGGGAAAGCTTCTGGAATGTGCATTGATAGCTTCCCTGTGTAACCCCAACCAAATCCGTGTTACACCATTCATCTGCTCACATTCCCAGATAAGCAGCTATACTAAACTGGAGTTAAGGTTGAACATGCGTGAGTAACACATTATAGGGATACTAGTGATCCCCAGATCAACCATTACAAATGCAGGAAACTCACAAGTAAGGTAACATTTAAAACAAAACCAAACATGTTATGGTAGGGAAATGCTCAGTTAAGGCACCCAAACTGTAACACTTTACATTTGCTTTGTAAATCTCTCTTTTATTTGCTCCCTTCCCAATTTTCTGTCCTGCTTCTTTCCCTCCCCTCTCTGACATTAGAGCCTGCATCACCCCCAGCTCTCACAACCCATGGACCCCAGTCCAGAGTATATTGTTTTCCCCGATTCCCCTTATCCCATCTGCCCCATTCTTTTCACTTCATGCCCTTCAATCCCCCATGGTCCATCGTCTGTCCTGCTCTCTACCTATATTTTCTCTCCCTCTATCTTCCATAATCTCTTACCTTCTGTCCTTACCGCTCATCTCTCTCTTGCCTTCTCCATTTCCCCACCTCCTCCACCCCCACTAACCTACCCCCAACCCTACCAGGCCATCCAGGACCCCCAGCCCCAATCCATCCACCTCTTGTCCCCTATCTATTCTCTGTCCCTCCAACCTCAGCAGTCTTCTGCCCCCAACTAATTTTGTCCTCAAATCCATTGTTTTCCCCACAAGCCTCTCCACTCACTTCCCCCAGCCACATGTACACAATCTAGCTTCTGTCCTCGACTCTCCAATGTATTTTCTTTTCCTGCAGGCTTCCCAATCCCAGCTCTATGCCCATCATTCAGTTCCCTCCTCCCACCCACCTGAATAGTTCTCAGCCTCCCCAGATTCTCCAGTCAAGTTCTGCCCAAGGCAAACCCCTATACTGTCCTCCCCCTCAGCCTCCAATCCACGCTCTAGATTTGGCCCACATTCTTTGCCTGCCCCCCAGCTCCACCATTCAACTGATGCTCTACTCCATCTCAAACCATTGCCTCCAAATCAATCCCACCACCATCACTACCCTCTTAGCATTTCTCTGGCCTTCGGCATATCCTCCACCCTACCAGGCCCATCAATCCATAGTCTGGTCCCCACTCAACCCATCCTTTTCTACCTCCAAATGCACACCCAATCCATCCTCTGGACTCCCTGCCCCCACTCTGTGTGTGTCTTCTCAGTCTCCTGCAAATTGATTCTTTCCTTCCTAGCTGCCTCCTCATCAAATTGATTTTTTCCTTCCCAGGCTCTGCAGGACTCCCCGCAACTGGATTTATCCCACCTTTCCATTCACCACTTGTTGGGAAGAGGGGGTTCCCCATAAATATATTTGATGATTTCATGAGATGGGAGCAATCCTGTGCTGGACCCTACATGTCTTAGGCTCAAGCAATGGAGCACCTCTTCCCCTGCCCTATATGGAAAGTGGCACAGACCATCTCCACAAAGTAATGAGACTGGGCTAACCTCTGCTCACAGACCAAAGGGACAAATCAATGCTGTTTAAAAAAAAAAAAAAACACTATGGATATTCATCTGAGCATTCCCTTTGGCCATGTTCACACCTCCCTTCTGTGTTTGTTTTCTGGTCCAGTTCACAGACACAAATGTTTGGATAAGAGTGAATACTGAAGCTCATCCTGTGCAACCATGTGACTCATCTGACCAATTGCAACTAAGCAACACAATTCAAATTTACAACATTCCTAACTTGTATAGAGAATTAAATTCAAAAATGCATTTGTGGAATAAATTCAGACATCAGGATTTTCTTGCTGATATTCTTTGAGCAAAATGATTGGTGGAATTTGTTAAAGTAGTTGTCTTTTGAATTATTTACTCTCACATATTCTTGACAGACTCATTAAAAGTCCATTGTAATAGGATTTTCCACAATTTCTTCCTTTATCCTTCAAATGTTATTCTGCCAGGCATAAGATTTAAGGAAGTAATGGCCACAGTGGAGAGATTTCCAGATGCTATGAAAACAATTAGAACATACCGATTTCTCATTTTGATTAATATTGAGATTTATTGTCACAAGAGATAAATATTGACCTCAGCTTCTCCTCAGTCAATATTCACGTTAGGGCAATAAATTGATATTTGCCGTAAAATCTCTCATTACAATGCATAGCCCAGATCTTCAACTTCCACTAATAGTTCTCTTTTTCAGAGCTGTGGGAATTTCCTGTCGTTTGACTGCAAAGGAATGCAGTAGAAAGCTTCATCCAGAGAAATGCCAGAAAGCTAACTTTGTAAACTACGGTGACAGGTTTCAGAGTGGCAGCTGTGTTAGTCTGTAGCAGCAAAAATAACGAGGAGTTAGTCTCTAAGGTGCCACAAGGACTCCACGTTATTTTTGTAAACTATAACATTTTAGCCTTTGATGATGTCTGGTCATGGTCAGTCACGAAGAGCAGCCAGTTTTGGAGACTGCAGTTGTTATAAGATACATATTTTCTACTGAACTCTCATAGTTGTGGTGAATAGCCTGGTGAGGAGCAGAATAAAAGAATCTAAATGTAAGAGAATAAAAAAAAATCAACTACAGTACTTCAAAAATTGACCAGAATGTGGATTTAGAAAGAGAAACAATATAGTAAAGTACAATCCTGGACACCTCACTCGGGAGATAAATTGGATAGAATTCAGAGAAGACCAGTAAGAATGATTAGAGAGCAAGAGGAGCAGTGTCCAAACTTGAGGCGAAATATTACAGAAATATTAGAGTCAGTTGGCCACAATCAACACTTGAAGCAGATTCTCTGCTCTGTTGTCCCTCTGCACTATGCAAGAAGGAAGAAGGGAGCCGAAAATACCTGCAAGTTCCGCTGTTGAGGATTCCCTTGGTATGGAGAAGTCCCCAGCAGGAGTACACAGAGCCAGCACAGCCAACTTCTATGCCACTCACCTTACAGCTCCAGGACCTGAAGATGGGAAAGTAAGCTAGAGTAATGTTCTCCCCAGCTGGCATAAGTTAGAGTAGCTCCTAAGGCTGGGGCAGACTATCAGGGAGACATAATTGGTTGCCACTCCATGATTCTCTTCTCTCCCCCATCTTCTGGGCCACCTTGGGTGATGGTGAAAGAGGAGTCATCCTTTGTCAGGTGCTCCCTAAATGTCAGACAGAGCCAACTGAGCTCCTACCTTCGCTCCTACTCCACTGGTGACTGCATTTCTCAGTCATCCCTAGAGGTGATCCCTCCAAACTAAGGATGATGGCACACTGGTATAGCAGTTTCCAGTGCTGCTATTTGTGCTTGATCTGTTCTGGGACAAAATAGGTGATTTCAGTTTCCATAGCTAACAATCTGGTACCTCTCAACAACCGCATCACAGAAAAACCTGACCCTTTAAATAAAGAAGAAACAACTAAGAAATCAGAGGTAAAAGATTTTATTAACAGGTCAGATTTCTCTGACAGACAAAAATATACAAAGCATTTTAAGTTTTGTTACTAGGCAACTGCTGTTTTGATCCTATGAATTGTGATTACTTTAGTTCACGCTAAAGAACTAAGGCCTTATTCTTAAAGTTCAGGGATTGCACATAGTTAGCATATTTAATGACCAGCTAAAACATGCAGAATCAGAAGGAAGAGAAAAAAAGTCTGTATTTCTACCTGAGTGCAGGTTGGCTGACATTCCTAAAAGCAAAAATAAATGCAGGGCTTAAATTTACCAATTTGCTGTATTTCCATCAAGCAAACTGATAGGTGCTCATTTCCCTCCCCCGCTCCCAGTACACGTTAGTGATCCACTTTGCAAAGCAGGGTTAGGACTAAACAGATTAAATTTTCAAAACACAAAATTCTATTCTACATAAAGCACACACCCTACTGGTGTTGGGGGAAACATACCTTACTAAGCTGTGCGAATTGTCCAGGACTTTTCCTTTTCCATAAGCGTAAACATTAGAGTAAGTCTAAAAAGTCTGCATTCTGATGGGTTAAAATTTAACCACTCCTTTTTATAAGCTTATATAAATAACCCTCAATATCTCAGGACAGACAAATTACCGTTGTGCTGCATGCTTGCCTAAAACTTTTGCTTTTGTATAATTAATTCACAGCATTACTACTTTAAAGATGTCTATCACAAAACATCTCTTTTTTGGTTCTGTGGAGTTAATGATTGTACTTGCTTTTACTTTATCTTTCCTCTTTCTAAAACATCAAGCTCATTTCAACAGATGGGGAACAAGTCCAGATTTGGAAACCAATTAAAAAGACTGTGCCAATTCGAAATCCACCCCATTCACAAAAGCAAAAAAAAAAAAAAAATGGCCTGCATTTCAAGGACCTACTTAATTTAACTGGATTTATAGAGCAGAGAGAAAAATACATAATTACCCTACAATTTTTTTCTTTTTGCCGATCAAGAGACATGCAGTTCAGCTCACACTATTTCTATGCAGTATATCGATCAGCCAAATCTTGGTCTTGCTCCGATGTCTATACTGGGATTCCATCACATCTGTAGATCAGCATTTTTAAAAAAAACTATATGGGTGTTGAGTGGTCTCTCTTAACAGGCCAGGTAGTTCTGCAAGACTGCACGTGGCTAGACAATACTTATTGGCATAAAAATAGCCCACACCAGTGTTTGTGATGCTACAAAAAGAGGACTGTTTCACACTATGCAAGAGAAGTCTCTCAAAAACACAGACTGTTCATGCTGATGCTGCTATCTCTACAAGCTCTGCAGCTGGGGTCACTGGCTGTGCTTGCAAGATGGGCTAGGGACACATTACAGATCCTGGCAGGTTAAAGTAAGGAAAACGAATGTCAAAAAACTGAAAAAGCTGCTTAACTATTACATTAAGATCTTCAAAGTCCCCAAACAAGCAGACCCCCTTAACATGCCACTTGCATAGAAGTGGAGGCAGAGAACTCTGCTGAATTCCAATGAAGGGCTGGGCTGTTCCTTGCCCCTAGCATACAACCAATTAGCTGGTCTGCCTCCATTCCCCATGGAGAAGGGGAATACCCCATAGCTCAGACTGTGAGACAGAGAGGGGACATGTGAAATGGGTTAGGATCAAGAGCCTCTGATTGTGTGAAACCAGTGGAAACATTCAGATAGAAAATAAGCATGGAATTTTTTTTTAAATATGGATTATAGTAGTTAGACCTGTATGGGGCAGATTCTCAGCCAGTGTAAAGTTTCATCGCTCCATTGACTTCAACGACCAGTTAAAGGGACTGCAATGCAGCAATGACAATTTACACCACTTGAGGCTCTGTCCCTTTATTTACTTCAGGAAAATATATGGAAAGAGAAGGCCTGTCTGCCCAGTATAAAAAGATAAATGTCTGCTCAGTATGTTGGGCTAAATGCTGAAGAACAGTATCCTCCTGGTGAAAATATCACAATGTGCTATCAAAAGTTACCCAAAGATGGGCCCATTATTTGTGCTGGGGCATATATACTTGTGTACCATTCACTGCTTTGTGGTCATGAAGCAATGAAGCTTGAATCACTCTCCATTCAATTTAGTCACTCTTTTTTTCCTTTGGCTCCTTCTAGAATCCACACTCCCCTCTCCCCACCCCCCTGCCTGCAGATCAGCTGAGGGGCGCAGAATGGTCAATGGGTACCGAATCAGATAGTCCTTGCTCAGAGAAGTACACTGTGATAATTTCAGAGCAATGTGCACAAGCAGTGTGTAAAGGCTCCATTTGTTGTTTGTGAAATAGGCTCTTAGCAGACACACTCACTGGATGACTTGGAACAAGAATTTACACTTTAGGGTTACTACTTAGTTTGGCAGAACTTCCCTAGATGCAGCATTTGCAAACCTCATACCTGTTTTCTTACTGCATCTAACAGCCTTCTGCTAGTTATTACATCCAAATGGTAACCTGCCTTTAATGGCATTATTTTACTTTGGCTTTTCTGTGCCGACATTACATCTGCATGAAACCATCCACTAATTCCGGCAGAATGAAACATTTCTACGCGGCATGCTATTTCTTACCCTCCGTTTCCATCCCCGCACTTCCCAGAGCACGTATCCTCCAGGATGGAATTCATGTCCTGCTGTGTGTATTCTGAGTTGCATTTTGGATTACTGTCTAAATTTAAGCCCAACGAAGAATCCCAAGTAAGTAGTACATACAGTACAGAGACAATAGAGTCCAATGTATAATCACAAGGGATCTGAGAAGTTAGTGCTGCCCAAGCAGGGAGAGAGTAAAAAAGTAAGACAGATTATCACTTCTAAGGAGAGGATCCGTGTGTGCAAGCAAAGCAGAGGGTTACATTTGAAGAGCTGCTTCATGACTTTTTGCAGATAACAGTTTCAACCACAAAAGTGTTTTCAAAGTGCCGAATGTGATTACAGTTTCCAGCCTCACGTCGATTGATACCTAAGAGACCAAAAACAAAAGCCAAGTTAGAATAGTTGCATTATGTAGGTGTGTCTGGGATGGGGCAGGGGGGAAAAAAAAAAAAAAAAAAAAAATCAGATGACATGCAAACCACTCCAGCATGCTGACATACAGCAACAACCGTATATCAACCAAGGAAAACTGCGCAAATTCACTTCCCGCAGAAAACAGATGTCATATCTAGGCCACAATCCTGCAATGAGAACCAAGTGGGTGGATCCCTGCAGCAGAGTGAAGCCCTTACTGACCCAGTGCATTTGCTAGAATAGCAGGGGAAAGGGATAGGGAGTAGTGTGGAAAAGTTGGTTTCAGTGCACAGCTTCTTAATATTAGTTCAAAAATCAAGAGATAGAATCCTAGAATATCAGGGTTGGAAGGGACCTCAGGAGGCCATCTAGTCCAACCCCCTGCTCAAAGCAGGGCTGATCCCCAATTAAATCATCCCAGATAGTCTGACTCAAGAGACAGTCCGACAGGGCACCCAGTGAA
The DNA here is from genome assembly GCF_965152275.1 of Natator depressus. Lineage (NCBI taxonomy): Eukaryota > Metazoa > Chordata > Testudines > Cheloniidae > Natator > Natator depressus. Next base: position 42,035,502 of record NC_134242.1, on the reverse strand, counting down.
GCTAATGAGTGCTTAAATCCTTGCCACCTCAGGTTAAGTTTCCGTTTATTCAACTGTCCTGGAGTAAGTTTGAACCTCTTCAGAAAACAAGTATTGCACATGCCAGCATCCCTAATATCTTAACAGTTTTCTGCACTGCAGAACCTATTTTCCATTATAGCTTTGCATGGCAGCTATTCCACACTGCTGCAACAAAGCCCGTGATTACCTATTTTTGTATCTATATCTATCAGCATTTCTAGAATCATAGTATCACCACAGTACCCATTTACCCTTGTTGGTGCAGTAGGTTAATAGAGAAAGGAAGCAGGAAATGATGAGTATGTTTTGTTCCAAAAGAAGATGTAGAATAAATATTTTAACTGGTAGGTGAGGCAAGAACCAGGCTGAGACTCCCTGGGATAAATGGAGCCTCAAGCTATGGAGATTCTAATCAACATACTAAAAGGCTTGCAACCCTCCTCTTTCCCTGCCTGTCAAAAATCTAATCTGATCCAATCAATCTAACATATATTACAATTGTAGGAGAATAAGGACTTCGGATAGTGAGTAAGTTAAAAATGCTGGGGTTAAAAAGCTTTTGTGACTACATTAGCTTTGAATATAAGGCACTCACAGATGAATTTCTTCGCATCACCTTAGGGACTAAAATAGTCTAAGGGCTTGTCTATACCTGAAAATAAATCCAGAATAAGGTCGGGTGTGACTTTAAAGCAGATTATCTATTCCTGGTTAATTTGGTGTGCGGATGCTTTTATTCTGGGATCAGTATGCCTTATTCCAAATTAGCCTAATCCACTTCCAAAGTGGAATAGTTAATCAGGAATACCTGAATATTCTGAAATAAATCCCGACATAGACAATGTCTAGTGCTCCCCATTCACCACTTCTTCAGTCTCACTATTTTATTGGCGGTATAAGCCCCACAGTAGGGCTCAGTTAAAGTCTATTTGCAGATTTTAGCTGCTCTCAATAGCTACCACTGAAATAGGTGTGTATATTAGGGATATTTTTGAAAAATTTCCCCGCATTCCTAATACTAGTTCAGTTCCAGAAGCTCTCATGTAAATGGCTCTTATGGGCATTTTATCAACCTTTCTATTAAGCTAATACACACACTGGTAAAAATTCCTGCAGCAGCCAGTACACAATTACACAGGAGCTTCCAATGTCACAAATAGGGGTGGATCTGAACTGGTGTTTGCAACGGTGGGAAAGTTTTGAAAAGCTTGTGGCTACTCAAAAGAGTCTGTACCTCTCATCACCATGAGTCAATTGCTGCTGTCAGCAGCTGTGACACAGTAGAAAACAGGGTTAATACAATCAAGTACCACAAGGCTCTTACGTCTCCTAGCAGTCCTCCGCTTCAGCCTGTAAGTCTCTTTGCCGCTGCACAGGTGGTAGATAAAGGAGCCAAGCTGCTCCATGTCATTGACATGCTCTGTAACAATCATCTCCTCTTGGATTATGTACGTCTGAGGCAGGTATGTCCCTTTCTGAAATGACATTTTTTTTTTCAAAAATTAAATAAAATCAGTTTGATAATCCAATGTGAGGTCCTGTTGCCGGATTTTTAGCGGATTAATATTATTGTTTATGTAATAAAGATTATGGGCTCGCCAATTGATCTGATCAGAAACGAATATGATTCTTGTCCCACAACACAGTTTTGCAAGGACCCTCAGGATGTATGACAAGGACACTGAGAACAAAATGCAGCCTTAAAGACTTTTACTAACATAAATGGAATAGTAATCAAATGGAAAACAAATCAACCAGAATGAAAAAGGAAATAGTACTGTTATAGAGGTATGTGGTAATATTTACCATATGAACTTCCAAGATTAACACAGTCACAGCCTTCCTTGATAACCTGGGGGTAAGAGATAAAAAGGACCAACCTCATATCCAGCATGCCAAAAAGAGTCTGATGGTCCAGGTTCCTCAATTCTCAAGTGGAAGACGAAAAACTCAGGAGAAGCGAAAGAGCTGGAAAGCTACAGAAAGCCTAAGAAAACCTAACCTAAAACTAACAACTCAACATGATGGCTTGCCCCTCTTATAGATCCTGAGCACTCTGTGCCCCCCCTTCCATGTCCAAACTTAATTTCCTCACCCACGTAATATTGGGGGGCACTTACTCCATAGGCTAGCATATTCAAATGTATTAATGACAATTAGCTCATTCTTACATCTGTTATTTCTCGCCTGAACCAGTTTGGTGGTGGTTATTTCCACATTCTTTCTGGTGGACCTGTTAAGTGCAATTGGCAGGTCACTTATCTATGCTAAAGGTCACAAACATATGTATGCTAACCTGATTTAGCTCATACAGGATGTGGCCAGTATGTTCCTTGCATTACTGCCAAAAATACTCTAATGCAAAGCTATACATCTATTATAATAAAACAAACCCATACAAAAGGATATAATAAAGCTACACCCCCTTTCAGGAAAACAAACAGAACTGCCTCCTCACAGCTCATCAGAAAGAGCTTACTCTTTTTGAAATTGATGTATCAAAATATTTTAGGTCTGAAGCTCCATTTGCTGGGATTTTATACATCCCATCCACCCAATCGTTGTTCCCACTTCATTGTGGGAAATTGACCAAAAGCATCAGAAACCAGATGGTTTGGGGTATACACAAGGCATCAGGGTGCAAAATGAATGGAGGGCTATAAATAAATGAGTGTTTGGGTGGAGGGAGTTATGATAAATACTGGTATCATTAAAACATTAGGATACAGAATCTTAAGCCATTATTCAAGCACAATTTGGGGCCTAATTGCCCCCAAGCCTCAATCCAGATCAAGACCCATATTTTAAATTCATTTTAAAGGTCAAAAAGAAACACTGCTCAGACACTGAACACACCTCAAAAGCTTGATTGGCCTTCCATGTTTCTTCCCACTTCTTGATTTCTTTACAATATCCAGGATTACTGTATCTATTCCCTGGTCTGACGGCTTTAGATAGTGACCATTTCAAATCATTTCTGACAGCTCACCCCATACACACCATCTTTATAAATTGCACTTTGCAGTATAATGGTAGGCCTTCCAACTCCTAGAAAGGAGAAGGATCCATCTAGCATCTATCAATTTTTCTTCACAACAGTCACAGAGAATAATCATACACATGTTTGTATATATTTTCAGAGACAGCCGTGATTTCACATTGAGGAATGATCAGGTATTTGTGCCAGAGCTGTACTGGCAATACAAGGGATCTGGAAGAAAATGATCTGTATTATAAATGCAGTTTGCTTGGGAGCTTTAGAATACAGACTCAAAGTTAGCTGTGCCTTTATTTGAAGATTCATTTTTCATTCATGGTGACCTTTAACTTAAGTCCTTCATGCATGGTAAGCTTTAACTTAAGTCCTTCATCAAGTCTACATTAACTCTTCTTAACAAATCCTCTGCTCACCATCAACCCTTACTTCTACAAACCTGATAGTTGCCAATTTCAAAGTGGTCAGGAAAAAAAAAAATCAAGCAATGAGAGCAAGTTTTCAGATCCTAGGCCTTTAATTACCACTGGCCAAAAAACTGGTTTTCTCCTTAGATAATGAATGGGAAACAGGCCATCTTAACACAGTGCTGTGTTGCTGGACAGGCACAGTCTATTGGATCAATAAAACTCTCTTGCAATACTTCAGTATCAATCAATTAGTGGAAGTTCTTATATGCTAACACATCAGTTCTATAAAAGTTAGGTTATTGATCCACCTGCGTTAGAGGAAGGGAAAGAGACTAAATGACGAGTTCAATTGCCAGCACAACCTATCATGTTAGTATACAAGGATGGAGATCAGAATTCCTCTTGTCCCCAACGTGTGGGAAAGAGACAGTCAGTCAATCTAGTTTCTTCAGTCTTTAGATTTAGTTATTTGTGGGAGCTAAAATGTTCGAGCACCATTGTTCCTCAATCCCAGTTAGGACTTAGTTAGGAGGTCATGACATTGTTACCCAATTATTTTCAAAGGGCTGCTTGTACTGACTTTCATGAAGACATCAGTCTAGGAACCAGACTGGGACCCTCAAACGCGTTGCACAGAGATCACAAAACAGTCATCAGATTATAAATTTTGGGCAATGGTGACTTGGGCTGGACTCAAATCAGCAGACCAGAGGTAAAAGGCTGTCAGTCCCAGGACCAACCTGAGCCATCCAGTTCCCTCAGTAAGGATTCTGAAAAAAAAAATCACTAGCTTGAGAGGAGCTCAGGCATGCTTACGACGGGGGGGACCCGGAACACAGTGAGCTTCCCAGAAGGGAGGGGGTGTTCTAACATTTATCAATCCAATAGGTCACCAAGACGGGAGCTCACCCAAAAGGGAAGGGTTTAAAGCTGGGCAAAACTAGGTCTACACTTAAAACACATATAGGGCATAATTTTAAAGATACACATGTGCAAATGCAAATAAAAGTCGAGCATTCACCCAGGCAAATGACTGATTATTCAGCTAAACAGACATTTACAAACAGATACCCGATTTGCATATAGTTTCACTCACATCTTGAATGTCAGACCTTTAATCCCATGTAAGAAAAAGCATGTTATTGCCTCTGTTATTTAGCTATCAGCAAGGACAAGCTGGCATTTTCATTGACTAGATTTAATATTAGCTCTTCTGTTTCTCTATTGTTTTGTTATGCAGTCAGCGATTCTGGGTCCCTCTTTTCCTTAGACTCTGCTGTCAGCATACATAAACTGGTCTCTTCTGGTTTTTTCTATCCTTGGGATTGGTTACATTTAGCGATAAGAGAATATAACAGGGAAACAAACTAAAAACTGTCCTTGAAACCTGCTACAATTATATAATCTATAAAAGGTATCAGAGCATTTCCTCTCTGTTCTTAACAGATACAAACCTAAGCAGGAAGGATAAAAATCATCCTGTACAAATTTATATATGCCCGAGTTACCATGCTGTTTTGCAAAAAAATAAGGTTTCAGTTAAACTCTGAAACCTTAACTCTGAAACCTTAACTGTACACAGAAATATAGCTGTATCCGATGCCTGTTTTCACAGAGACAGCAGTTGCTTTTCAAGGGAAAATTCTAATTGACACACAGGAGCTAACTCAACAGAAGTCTATTAAAAAAATAGCACCCAGACATACCTTCATGTTAACCAGCAACTCCCAGAGATTGCGAGGTGGCATCACAATGGTGGTGTTCAGTTCAATGACATAGCATTTATCCAGGGCTATGTCATGATAGGCAGTCAACCCCTAGATCCAAAACAGAGAGATCTTTCTAATTCGTCCAAAGGGAGAGTGAACTAAAAATTACAAAACCCTACAAAATGGGGTAGAGCAGTGGCATCATCCACCAGTAGGATCGATTAAAGACTAAATTATGCTATTACACACACTAGTGGAATGCAGGTGAGCGTGTGAGCAACCTGGGTTTACACCAAGTCATTACACTTCAGATATTTGACATCACTGCTTGTACAGCTACTGTGCCACCTGCTGCATGAGCTATTTGAGCAGTACTTACATAGAAACATGAATATCAGAGGGATTCATTGGTCCCAGAACATTCCTAAGCCTGACTTCTCCCATTACTCCACAGAACACCTGTTTGGTCTCTCTCTGCACTGTGGTTTGATCTGCACACTCAAGCAGGGCACGGCGGAACCAAACACTTTCAAAGATTTAGCCTTATATACTGTATGTGGGAGGTTAGTAAGCTGGATCATTACTGAATTTATGGGATTTAAAGAGATCCCATCGGTACAGTCTAGTCATCTGACTCGTTTAACAGTGGTGGCTTTGCACGGCCTTCTGAGAGATACAGATTCAAAGTCCAGTTATGTGCTATCCCTGCTGCTGGGGCTGGGTGTAAAGCAGAAGCAACTCACTTAAACTTCAAGAAAGAAGCTATGCAATCCAGCACTTGACAGAAACCTCTCATCAATTATGAACTGATGCCAATGGACTTGAAGGATTCCTGCCCAGTAACACTCAGCTGAAAGGATGGTCGTTGTGACAGTACCTTCAGCAGGTAAAGCATTGGAAATAGTGGGGGTCCTTGGAACTCCAACAGGAACCTGGAGGCACTTAGACAGGAGTCCAGAGTGTGCAACTCTTACGAATATGGTCTCGATGTCATACTTAAGTCTTAAAGGTGCATTCAGAAACCAAAGCTGAGTCATGCACTCAAACTCATAACATCGAAAGTGAAAATCTGAGAGATAAGAAGTTACTTTGAGTACCAAATTAGTCCATGGAACTCAGTGCTCAGGGATATTGAGGCAAACAGCTTGGGACATTTCACATAAGGTTATGCGTGGGAACAATATCACTTCTCATACTTCAGGGCATAACACGATTACCAACAGATGATTAGGAACATCAATGATCAGGAACAACTTTCCTACATGGTTTAGTATTACACAATTAGGTGATTAATACTTTCTGTGCCTTCCTCTAAACTCCTGCCATTTTCCAGTGTCGAAGGCAGGATTCTGGTGGATGATCAGTCAGCACTGGCATGGCAGCTCTTATGTTTTAACTATACTAACGAAAAACCATTGCCTACAGAAATTCCTCACCAGCTGGAAATCGTGGATTATATCTGCAGGGTCACTGCCCCCAAACTGGGGCACTGGGATGTTGATCTGCTCATAGTTCTCCTCAATGTAAATCTTTACATCCTCATGCAACTCCAACTTCCCCTTAAATGGCGAGTAGAGAGAGTCTTCAAAGAGGACCCCACAGTGGAACACGCTCTCCCGGGGAAGCTGTGGAAACTAGAACAAAGTGGAGATGGCACACACACACACACACACACACACTCCATTACAAATCTCATAGAGAAACAACACTTCACATGGCACTGAAGGAGGGCACAAAGAAATGCCACTAAGCTTGTTTCACAGAACATGTCCCTGTGAACATTTAGGAACAAGTCTGTCAATGTGTTTTATTAGTCGGGTCACTGCAGTGCAAAAACATCCCTCATTAGTAGCTGTTTTCTAGTCCGATAGAAGCAGCACAACCCTCCCACCCACCATACAAACCCAAATGGAACAGAGTTTACAGCAGTGTTATCTTCCTCCATAGAACAGCTACGGTTGCCATAAGCAGAGAGGTTCATTCTAACTGGACTTGCAGTTTGCACACTTCAATGCACTGAAACCATTAGGAATTTTCTACTTTACTGTAGCTATGGTTTCACTCTACCCAAATTCATTACAAGCAGGCACCACTGGACCCTGTTTGTTCATTAACCCACGGATTACAACAACAAAAGTAGGATAAAAAGATGGAGTCTGATCTCCGTCACCAGATGGGCAAACTGTAACCACCGGAGACCTTGCACACACAGCCTTGATGCCAGTAAGCACCACAGTCAATGTTTAGTGGGCTTCTCTCTGTTATTGGATATAAACTATCCTTTGCTTCTGCATGCAGCACACAATTAAGATGTCCAATGTAAAACACTGAATGGGTCATCTTACACTTAGTGCTATTCCGCAAGCAGATCACCTCCTTTTGTTCAGATAGCAGGGATACTGGATGTTGTCCACCTCCCAGTCAACAGTCAGCTTAAATGTTATGTGACATCAGGCTTTTTGTAAACCAATCCCAACATAAAAATAACCCCAGCAATTGTGTCTACGGGTAAGATGTGAAAAAAATGTCAGAAATTTGTCGCGGGATTTAAAGCTCATTTATAAAGACAGACGGAGATAACCTATTTGTATATCTGAAAATGAAGATTAGAAATTAATTTTGCAGCAAGGCAATATATTGATCAAGGGAACATATAAAAGACAAAATTGCTGAGTGGATAAAAGCTGGACACACAGATCCTGCAGTCCTCAGAGAATTAATTTGGTAACAGTTGTTCAATAGACAGCAGTCCTCATCACAAAGCCCCTATACAGCTATGACTCAGTGTATTTTTGGCTAGAAATTCAGCTAGCAAGAAAGCTATGCACTCTGCCTCTTAAAATTAGGGCAAGGGATTTGCCCTTTTTTAAACAAAGTAAGTGAATTCAGCGCTTATGAAAATGGTTGGGAGAGGGGAAGTCCTCCTTTCTGCTTCAGCACAAGCACAGAATGTACAGAATTCCCCACAAGAGCTCCATCAATGTCCTTCAGTCGAGTCTCCTTTGAGCAGAAACCATCAATCATACACAGATCTGGCTTCTTATTTTATGTGGACAACTTAGATTGTGACCCGAGTGGGGATCTGAATCTGGGGCACTAATTTACTGCAACTTCCCCTCACCCTCCCTTGTTGAGCTTCTCACCCTTATCCAGCCATTGCTCAGTCTCCTGGGCAATCACCTAGCTGTCCTTTCTTCCATGCCATCTCCTATGTGTGGTTTGACCCCACCTAAATTAACCACAAGGCTCTGCCCCCTAGATTTTTAAGATCTCTCGCTCTCAAAATCCCACTTTGAATATGCTGCCTATAATGACTAGATGATTTGTATAGAAAATCCCTTTGTTGTTCCTCTTCCCTGACTTCCATTTATTTGTCTGTCTCATTCTTTGACTGTGAGCATCTCAGGGCAGGGGCCATCCCTTCTTGTATGTCTGGAAAGTACTCAGGGCACTACCACAAACAGCAACAACTGGCCACCAATGGGGTAGAAATTTCCAAGTCAAGATTGAAATAGCTGGCAGGTTTTGCCCTAGAACCGTGTCTACAAATAAGCTACATTCCCTCCTTCCCGAAATCAACTGAATTTTGGTTGGCCCACCCAGCACACAGATCCTAATAGTCACCAAAAGCTATATTTTACAAGTCACCTTTTCAACAAAGAATATGATTAATTCATCGTCCTCAAACGTTTCTAGGGACTCATTAGATAACACTAATTGAATAGAACGTTTTTGTTTAAATTACCTCTGCCACAATAGAGAAGAGCTGAACATTCAAGAGGTTTCAAAAAGATCCCAGCTTTCACATTAAACAGCATTATATTGGGAAGCAGTGTTGCCAAGTGGCTAGAGCACTCAACTGAGACTCAGGAGGTCTGAGTTCTAATCCAAGTTCTGTCACTACCCTGCTGAGAGACCCTGACCAAGTCATTTCACGTGTCTATGCCTGGTTCCCTTGTCTATTTAGATTTAAGCTCTTTGAGGCAGGCACTGTCTCTCTCACTATGTATTTATATAGTGCATGGCACAATGGGGCCCCTAGGCACTACTGTAATATAAATAATACACCAATCTCTTTCTGGAGTTGAGGGCAATCTGACCTACATAACAGAAAACAATTTCCACCCCCCCCCCAGGCATATTTAAAGGGGTCCTTAGATGTATATTCTTTGCAGTGTATTGAACAGCTGCTGTTTAACTGCTGTGTACTTAGACTAGGAAGGAGGCAAGTAACAGAAGGCACCTAATCTCTGCAGGCTTCATGGAAAACCCGCACTGATTTGCCAATAACATTTCCTATTGTGCTTTAGTACTAGTATTTGCTATGTGTACTGCAGTAGGGCCAGAAGCCTGAGTCCCATTGTGCTAGGTGCTGTACATACAGATCACAGAGAGAGAGAGAGTCTCTTAAGCTCCCTGTTCTTTCCAACCTCTTCTGCTCCCTCCTGGCAAAACACTCTTTAAAAATGGTTTATGACTAAGACTAGTAAAGTTACGTTTGTGACATAGGAGTGACGGGACATTTACATTTACCCTGGAATAACAAAAGCCTTCTGGACTGTGTATTCCTGCTATTCCATATACAGGTGAGATTGTATAGAACCATGCCCATTTTCTGTCCACCCAAGTCAGTGCATTTGTAGGCGTGGACACACACATAGCCCAACAGGAATCGGCAAAAGCCATGTGCATTTGCATATTAGCACAGAGTAGCTTCATATATTTGCCTATGCAACTACTCTGCACATGCACAATCAAATGTAGACAAATGCATGTGAATCTACTTGCTGGAAATCAGTCTCATAATTTTGAAAATCATCTTAAAGCAACTTCGTGTATAAAAGTCACATACAGCTCCTGCTTTGTGTGTACTGAATGATGGAATGGACTATATCAAATGTAACTGCTAATCACAAGACAGGGATATAGATAGCTTAAGCAAAGCCAGTTATGTTGTGACACAGTACAGAAAAATCAAAGAGAAATTGTCCTACTGTTTTATGCTGCAAGAAAAAGTTCTGTTGGTTTTGGAAAGTTTTCCTGTACTCTTCAGAGCAGGGACTGTCTCTTATTGTGTGTCTGTGCAGTGCCTAGTGCAATGGGGCCCTGATCTAGGCTGGGACAGGTAGGTGCTACCAAAATAAAGTTTCTTTTTTAAAAAATAAATGAGGCATGTGTTGTGGCTGCTTAAATTTATTTGGGGCGGCGAGGCAAGAGAACTGGAATTTTCAGATTGTATAGTACCTGGGTAATGAAGAAATATCTGTAGACATACATGGATGCAAACACAAGGCCCATGAGCAAAACAACGAGACCCATAGTCAAGTAGCATAACCCACTGAGAGACGACCTCCTGGTTTGCACTGGGGGAGGCAGCTCCTCCTGTGAAAAGGAAGAACAAAAACATTAGTCAGATGAGGTAGGAGGAGATCAGAAGAGAACAACATGTTGTTTAAAGCCCACACACAGTATTATGAAGCACAGCTAATAAATGCAGATCAGGGTCTTTCAAGGTAATCTCACATGGGTATCCTGCTAATTTTATGTGACAATATCATTCGAGTAGGGATGACAAGGACACATTTCATACCTTTTCTTATATACATATTACTCTCAGCAAGCTGGTCAGATTCCAGAGATTCACCATTTTTTATTTATTTGTGATAAGGATCAACAACAAAGCAAACAGGAAAATTATATAACTAGAAGTTATGGAATAAAATGCCTGATAAATGTAAGTGCATTTCTCCTATATTTGTGCACAACTTTCTTTTAAGAAGTCTGAAAATCATCAGAAGAGCTGAATTTTTCAGGGACAGTCCTTGGAGTAAATAAAAGAGAGGACAGGGATACAGTTGTTTTAAAGAGCTGCCTAATGATAGGGGTGCAATGATTTTATCAACCATCTGTGTTCAAAACATTACCCTAGCTCCCACGAATCATATTCCAATACACCTTTAAAACACACTCAAGGTACATGGGGCTTGGAACAAAAGAGAAAAGAGTTTGAAAGGGAAATAAACTCATGTTGCAGGGCATTAGTCAATCTCTGACAGAGGTAGGAAGAAACTTTCCCTAAGTATAGGTGATTCAATAATTTCGCACTTCAGGGACTTTAGCACTTTCCTGTGAAGCAGCTGGCTCTGGCCACTGTTCCCTTTGTTCTGCTCGGGCAGACTATCTTCCTAGCTGGAAATTCCCTTGGTATAGCATAGGCCAGATGAGATGTAGAGACGGTGTTGCCAGTTCCTACACCGTCCTCTCCACAACCTCCAGTGCAGACGGGCATGTCAGAAAGGCAAGAAGGACAGTTACCATCTGGTGTATGTTAGTGCAGCCTAGAGGCTGCTCTAACTTGTCTCCAGGAAAATGACTGGCTCTGATAGTCCCATCTCTACTATCCCAGCCAGCAAATAATCTGATCCTACACTGTTAAACTCATTTTTACACAACTTCACTGCACGATTAATTCCCAGCTGAAACGGGACAGATATTTTAATTATTATTACTCAAACAGGTATATCTGCAAAGACAAGAATGTGAGTGGTGTCAGAAGAACTGCAATCCCCAAGCACCTCTAGGAGAAGCTAACCTAAATGTGTTTTCCCCCCCTTGCTTCCACAACACATACAACTTCGCAATACATTGCCAACTCCCAAGGCTGTGGGATCAGTGCATAATCAATTCTTCACTCCTTCTTCATCGAGAGAGTAAGGAAGTTGAAGAAAACTTAAGCTCTCTCCCATCACAGAGTGAGCAGTTCAAAGCAGTGACTATTCAAACCCAAACAATCACATTCATAAAGGAAGTTAAGGAATCTCTACCAGCAATGCTGAGGTGGGGAAAACATGCCACATGGCAACGGCCGTGAAAAAACAGACTTGGCTGAATATTAGTGATCACAGACATGATGCAGAGAGAGTGAATGAGGGTGGATTTAAAAAAAAAATGGTGGTCATGCTATTCAAGCAACTACAGCCAAAAAAAATATTAACGCTTATGAGTGAATTACTTAAAACGAGTGCCAGGTTCCTGTAACAGAAAGTGCATCCACAGCTCTCTCAGCAAGTTGCCTCATGTGGATGCTAACACTGCATGGAGAGGATAAGCTGGGGTATGAGCATTTGGAGAGGATTCAGAAATGTCAAAGCACATAAAACTCTTAACTTAAAGATTGTTTTCACCTGAAAATCAACTGAACTGGGCAAATTCCCCTCTCATTTGCCTTTTCACAGTGCAGCGAGAGCAGACTTGCTCTGTGAGAGGAACGGTACAGCAGGCTGCTCTCTCTAGCACAAGGACACAACAGAAAATGGAATTCAGATCTCTGCAAAGCATCCTTGTGGCAAGATAAAAATGCTTGGAATTTTGCAGAAGAAAAAAAAAAAAAACTTGCTTGAGCCAGGAGAAGCAAAGAAACCATGGAAGAGTAAAGCCAGAGAGAGTAAATGAAGAAAGTAAGGGTACGTGAGAAAAGAAACTGACTCACCTGCCGTCATGATCCAGTAGAGCAAGGTTCAGCAAGCAAAAGTTAAAGATGCTGCCTTTCAGCTAAAGGAGAACCATTAACCATGACAAAATACATTGTAAAAATCACTTGCCCCACCGATCATCTCAGCCCAGCAGATTAAATACTTGTAAGGTGAGAAGCAGCATTTGTCACCATGAACAAACTGACACTTACTTGCTTTTAAATTACAATCTGCATTTGAGCCTCTGGGCCAGAGGCAGAGTCACTTATGAGACAGACAGAAAGGAAGCTCTTGGAAAAACTGGTGTACAACCTGCTTTAACCACATCTTTACGCTTTAGAAAAGCATCCACATCTGCTATTGGGCTGTCACACTACTAGAGTCACAAAGTATGTATGTTCTCAGCAACATAGCCACTTCCTGTATTACAAATGGAAATTGCTCATTAGACTCTCTTTAAAAAAAATTCATCGTAATTGATTCATTAATAGCTTCTTGCCCTGAGCATGTTTGACTCCTAAAATTGAAGCTGTTTTTCCTTTAACTAATCTTAATAAGAAAGTCAGTCCATCTCAGAATTAGACAGAGCACATATCTCAAAAGGAACCAGTACACCACAGGGAAGCCCAGTAACATATCATACTCACACTATTCTTTACTGCAAGTTTTGCAGGGCTAGCATCCTCCCCACCTTTCATAGTTCTAGCATTGGGAAGCATTTAAAAAAAAAAATAATAAAATATAAAAAGGTCTTCCACAAAAAGAACCACTCTCTTGGGAGGTCAATATTATAACTTGACAAGGTTAAAAATGTGTCTCAATATTTCATGTGCAAATTTCTGTTCACCAAGATCTATTTTGCTGACTCCTACACATCAGACCAGATGCTGCTCATTAGCTCAAGCCCCAGAGCAGTCTGAGAGGAAAGAGTGACCGAGGGGCACCAAGAGAAGGGCCTTGAGGGAGAATCCTTCTGAACAAGCCAAGCTCAGAAGAAAGCTGAGACAGTGTCAGCTTAATGGAAAGGCAAACCACAGGAAGGGGATAAGAGTTCAACACTAACACAGGGTGTATGCTATGAGGGCTCTAACCAGTGTAAATCACAGGAGAAGCATCTGGTGTGTGACATTACGTCATTGTCCCCTATGTCCCTGGGATTTCACTACATGCTGATAATGCTAATTTAACATTGTAACACAAGGCACACAATCTAGTAGTACAATGAAGGTCACTGTAGTGAGCAAACCACACATTTAAGTACTGACAAAGAATATTTAAACACAGCAGAGCCCAGGGCAGCCTTACTGAAAAAAGAACCAGCTAATCTGGGATATGTCTGCATTATGGATTTAACAGTAAACTCACACTGCTCACTGTCTGGAGCGGAGAGGAGCACAAAAACATTTTCCCATGTGGGGGTAGGGAATAGTCCATTACTAAACAAGGGAGCTTGTGTCTATTGGCTTTTACCCAAGTATTCTAGTGAACACTCTGCACAGCACAGGGATAGAGCGAGGCAATCTAAGCTAGTGGACCTGAATAATCAGCCTCGCTGACTTTGGTTTGATCTGCAGGCATGCATGCGCTGAAAATATTTCTAAATCCCTGCCAGCAGACAGGGCACTGAAATATACAAGAATTCCTGTTTTCTGATAAAACAGGCTCTTTGGTATGGTTCAGTGCTTTGCCTGCTCACAAGAACAGAGCAGAGGAGCAGCATGCGTGTACAGAATGGCAGATATCCTGAACATCTCCAATTTACTGTCAGGGCGGTTCCATGGACATGAAGTCACCTTACAGGTTGATTGGGAGAGTGCTTAAAATTAAGGCAGATACAAAAATCCTCTCTCTTTGTTTGGGGTTATTCTTTTAATTTTAAATAAACAGGCAGCAGGTTTAAGGGAGAAAAGATCAAGATCAACAGTGTCCTGTTTAACTATTTATGAACACATATAGCAGTTGCACCTATGGGCCAAAAAGGGCAGGGCTCGGTTGGGCTAGGCATTGGACAGAATCTGTGAACACAGTGAGTGATAGATCCAAGGTCTAAAGAATATCAAAATGGGGAAACAATCAAGTAGAGCTGGTGCTAGGTTTTGTAGAGCCTGATGCAGGGCCTCAGGTAGACTTCCATAAACCACAGCACACATCTGGGATGGGAGGGTTAGACAGCTGAATAGGCTGGGTTTGCAGCACTTGGAAGAGTGGGGTCAGGGTGCTTCCTATTACTGAAGGGAAGAGGGGGGAACAGAGAGAATCAGCTGGATAGGGAAGCTTCCTGCAACTGGGACAGGTTAGACCTTATGGAGTTCTTTAAGGTGAGGGGTGGTTGAGCTATTTGAGAGGGGGAAGTCCTGGGAACAAGCTAGGGTGGGGTGCTGACAAAGTAAGGCAAGTGCAGCATGTACCTGGCCCAAAAAATAAATAAATAGCCACAATGATTTTTAAAATAATAAGCTCTTTGGGGCAGAGATTGTCCTTTTGTTCTGTGTTTGTACAGCACCTAGCACAACGGGATCCTGCTCCATGACCGGGCCTGCTAGGCACTACCACAATACCAATAAATAGTCATAACAATACTAATACACACATGCACAAACTCACAGCGTGCACCAATCTGTGTGCTTGAAATGGAAACCGAAAATGGGGATGAAGCTCCCCATCAACACAGGAATAGCTGGCAAGTTGCAGGAAGGGAAATAATATCCATTTCCTTACAAGTGCATCAAGCAGTCATACATGCTTCCCCTCTGAGCTCCAAGAGAGAGCATGCAGCAAATCTGTACTACCCCTTCTCGTTAGGCATGCTTCCAAGTGAGTGGCTGTTTGCATCACGGAACTCGGGGCGGCTTGCATGTTTCCTGTACATTTGCACCACACACAAGGCTGCGGAAGGAAAGGACATCTGCAATACAGAATAGGGAAGGATGCATAAAGGGAAAGGAGGAACAGAATACAAAGTCCAACACAGGTTTCTGCTAACAGGGGATCAGCAGAGCATTGCAGAGACAGAACATTCATCAACTCACATTACAAGGCAGCCATGCACTCTTAGGTTTCTGATGCCTGATGGAGAAGAGCTCTAACGTGACTCAATTCTCCTTGGGTGGGAGAATGATGGAGCTAAAATTGGACTTTGTGAAGGCAAAATGTTGGAACTGAGGTTGAAGTGAGAAAAAGCAGAACCAGGAGAGGAAACTTGTCAAAGCTCAGAATCACAAAGGGTAGTGAGGAACCTAACCCCTACTGACTTTCCATGGGAATTGTACACCTAGGTGTCCTTTGTGCCTTTGAACATCTCCCCCTAAATGTGTGTAGCATTCTTTGCAATCCTTGGCCTAGAGAACTAGAGTATTATTAACAAAGCATAGTAATGGCAACCATTTAGCCTGGTCTTTAGCTTTGCTTATGAATACTGCATCAGGGTTATGAAAAAAAGATATCAGGTTCGATCTCTCCTTCCTAATGACCATGTGATGGGGATGATAAATGAAAGTGAAGGAACGGAAGTTGTGCCATGTCACACTTTACACCTCTCATAAATCATATCCTACCAGAGTCCTCTAGCTGAGATGGATTTAACTCCTGCCCTTTTCTTGTACCTGTCTCTTTGGCTTTTAAAATAGGTCTATCTGCCTTATTTTGTCAGCTGCTGCCAAAAGATCAAAACATGGGACTGTAACAACATCCCCAGAAAAGCGTTAAGGGCATTCAGCCCTTCAAAGCATATTGTTTTTTTAGTACAGCACTCTGTTTCCACCAGAATGGCATCTAATTACATAGAAGAATGTCATTATTTATCACTTTCCTCTGAAATCTGTGGGGGATTCAAGACATTCCCCTTTCATTTTGGTGTGATCTGCAATTACTTTAAAATAAACACATATTCCTGTTGATAATGCAATACTAAAATTAGCTATTTAATTGTATTCAGCTGTTTAATGGGCTTGTCTAGTTCTATACCAACTATTTCCTTTGCTTTTTTACATTTGCGTGCTATTCAGATTTGGAATCCTTTGTCCTAGATTTATCAGGGTTTAATGGGTAAGAGAGACTGCCTGACAAATGTTCTAAATATGCATCCCAAAAGTGGGGCACATTTGGGGGATTCGAAATAATATAAGATATTTTGATATTCTAAACTGAATTGAAGGTAGAAACTTAGGAGTAGAACCTTGAAGTGGGATGAAGCTTTAAGAGGAAACTCTACAGTCAACAGATAATCTGTAAAACAGAAGAGCATCTACAATAATGCTGGCTATTTTCAGACAGTTGTTTATTGTTTTAAAAGAACAGTCTGTATTCTGGAAGTGTAAGGTATGGTAACAGAACTATAAACACCAGACAGACTGCAAACCATGGGAGCACACAGCAAAATGAAATTCTGGAAACAAATACAGATTTACACAATGGTGCAATTTTCTAATTCTGGCAACCAAAGGTCAGTGTCAATTATGGGAAGAGATAAAAGGGTCAAGCTACCCATATCCAGGATTTGCAATCATCATTATGTGTCCAATTTCTCCAACATTAGCAACCACTTAATGGAGTTTTAAAAGGTCTGTATGAAAAACACCTTTGACTACTTTGGGAAGAAATAAAATATACTTAACTCTTGTGAGTCTTCTAGCCACGTGCAGTGCATATAGTAGTGATGGTCAGACCTCAGAAAAGCTCTAGCATACTTACTAAAATCTTTTTTTTTTCCCCTTAGGAAGATGATCTAAATGTCCCAAAGCTCCCCCCCCCCCCCCGAATCCCCTTCTTCCAACACCAAAGCATACTTCCCTTCCACCAATCCTCCAGTCCATTACCTTCATACCATGAGACTCTGGCAACGTGAATGTGCATTCAGTATCAGTGTTTTCCATATTTAGAGGTATTACAAAGTTCAGGTAAGTACCAAGGAGTCATCTACACCATAGAAGCTCAAACCAAGTACGTCTGGGGGGAAGTTAACAGCTAACAGTGGAGTAATCATCCAAGGTTTGATGTCAGAGATGGGTAGCAAATTACATACAGGGACCTTAAGGAAGAAAATCTAGTGGGGTGCAGATAAGGAATGGGCTGATGAATTAATGGGTGAGGAGGGTTAAACATTTTTAAAAGGCAAATTTAAGAAGGCTAAGATCTATAGTAGGTGAAATTTCTTCTGAACCACTTCAACAATTTCCCACACTAAGAAAAGGTTTCCTGATACATTAGGATAAGTGCTCCTGCTTTCTATAATCAGAAATGGTTATAAGCAGGTAGGAAAGGCCAGTGAAATAAACAGAAATGGGAAGAGACATATAAGCAGGAGACAGTGTCTTGAATATCGCCAGGGGTGAGAATCAGAGGTGCCATAGTACAGCAATACTATGAAGGGTCCACAACATCATTTCCTGTAGCAAAACAAAGAATCCAGACATCGTATGGAGCAGGAAGCATTTTTAATGCTCTGATTTAGAAACGAAAAATATTGCATCATAGTTTCCAAGGCAACCAGTTCTTCCTGCGCAAAGTACTTATACAAGATGTTTGTACAGGGCCCCAAACGCAGCATTTCCACTGAGAACACAAACAGTGGTTTTTTGACACAGAGGTGCAGGAGACAAAAAGAAACTGCTATAATTAACAGACTACCACATTTAAAGGCAAAAAGGTCACACAATTAATCTAATCACATCTTTAAACAATACAACCACATGTGACTAGAAATAAAATTTAACTGCCTGTTTCTAGCCTTTTTGCAGCAATGTGAATTAGAATATCAACATTAACGGCTAATGAATTAAAACACGGCTTTGCTGCTAGATGACAAAGATAGAAGGATGTTAAATATGGAACTTAATGTGACATTCAGAGTTGTGTGATCATGTTTTCATTCTCTCCAATCAGTAAAAAGGGGGTGGGTATTCAACCCTCTCTTTTCCCCAACTTGTCCTTCCTTCAAAGATTCAGAGAACCAAGGGGCTGTTCTATTTTCCCCCTTAGTGAAGAGTAGGGGATACTTGTTTCATTTATATAAATATATCTCTTTGGCAGATGCATAATGGCTTTCAGATGAACTTCTTCCAGGAGGAAAACCATGTAAGGTATTAGCAGCACTAACAAAGCCTATTCTGGTAGGACTCTTAGCAAGATTTCCAATCCCCAAGTAAAACAGAAGGGAAGACAGAAGAGAATAAATGGTTGTGGTACTTACAATAAGGCTCCGAAGGCCATATTAAAGCATTCAAATAAAAGTGGCCTGATTTTCATAAATCAACAGGACTGCAGGCACACAACAACGCTGAAAAATCAGGCCAGTTTTATTTAGATCCTTAGGTATGGATTTCAGAGCATGACTTTGCGCACCCAGGTTTGAGAAATCTGTCCTTAAAAAATGTGAAAAAAACCTTATCTAGTACATGTAAACAAGGAAACAAACGATTCAGTGCTACAAAAGCAAGATAAATACAGATCAGGCAGCTCCCCGTATTTGCGGAGACCTTCCACTGAGAAAGCCTGCTAATCTCCTTTCAAATACAAATGCCACAATGGATCATGTACAACTCCAACAGAGGGCTTGTCCACATTTAAAATGCTACACCAGCACAGCTGTAGTAGTGCTTCAGTGTAGACACGATCTACATCATTGGATTTTTCACACCCCTGAGCGATGTAGCTGGGTCGACCTAATTTCCCAGCGTAGACCAACCCAGAGAAGACCAGCCATTTTTGGTCTGACTGTCCAAGCAATGCCAAAACAAAAGCCAAGTAGGTTATTGACTTACTATGATGCGCTAATGAATTTTGCAAAAGAAGAAAAGGCTCTGCAGTCTTGACACGTTTGGAAACAGACAACATGCCAAAAGACCTCCCATCATCAAAAGGCTTTTGCATTTATAGATAAGAAGGTTCGGGTTAGAAGGGACCTCAGGAGGTCATCTAGTCCAACGCCCTGCTTGAAGCAGGACCAATCCCCAATTTTTGGCCCAGATCCCTAGGTAGCCTCTGCAAGCATTGAACTCACAACCTTGGGTTTAGCAGGCCAATGCTCAAACCACTGACCTATCCCTCCCCCTTCTGAAGTTATTCATCTCTACTAGTGTTTTTGAATCGTGGGGGAATTTTTTATTTTGTACATGAGCAATAGGGCATTTCACTGCTTTGTTGTATCAGTGAAGTTAGCAATGCTTTCCCCTTAGACTCCAAGTCCCATCAGTACACACTTCAGGTCCAAATAAATGTACAATTTAAGAACAAATTTGAGGTTCTGTAAAGATATAGGCTGAGATTTGCAAAAATGATTAGTAATTTCGGATGCCTCTGTTTTTCAACAATCAACCTTACACACACTAAAAAGGAGCCCAGCTGGGGCAACTCCTACCCCCAACACGGTACAAGGGAGACCCTCCCCCTAGTACAATATGGGGGCAGGAGGTCTCAGGGCATTTCCCCTCCTCCCCACCATGTGGATTTAGGAGAAAGCTGCAAAGCAGAGCCAGCCAGAGGCTTCAGCTGCTAAAGGCAGAAGCAGCCAAAAGAGGGGCCTCTGGTCCTTTGGGGTTAGGGCTGCCAAACGTTCAGTTTTCGACCAGAATGCCTGGTCAAAAAGGGACTCGAGCGGCTCCAGTCAGCACCGCTGACCAGACTGTTAAAAGTCTGGTCGGCAATACAGCAGGGCTATGTCAGGCTCTCTGCCTGCCCTGTCTCCGCACGACTCCCAGAAGTGGCCGGCATGTCCAACTCCTAGGCACGGGGAGGCACCATGCACTGGCCCCGCAGCTCCCATGGGCTGGGAACCGCGGCCAATGGGAGCTGCAGGTGTGGGCAGCATGCAGAGCCCTCTGTCCCCTGCGCCTAGGAGTTGGACATGGCAGCCACTTCTGGGAGCTGCGTGGAGGCAGGGAGCCTGCCTTAGCCCCACTGCCCCGCTAACCGGGAGCCACCTGGCCGGAGCCTGCACCCCAAACCCCCTCCCGCACCCTAGCCCCCTGCCCCAGGTTGGAACCCCCTCCTGCACCCAAATTCCCTCCCAGAGCCTGCACCCCAACACCTTCCTGCACCCCAAGTTCTTCATCCCTGGCCCCACCCCCAAGCCCACACCCCCAGTCGGAGCTCCCTCCCACACACCAACCCCAGCCCTGGGCCCCCTCCTGCACCCTCAACCCCTCATCCCTGCCCCCCCTTGAGCCCACACCCCCAGCCAAAGCCCACACCCACTCCTGCACCCCAACCTGGAGCCCCCTCCCACACCCTGAGCCCCTCATTTCTGGCCCCACCCCAGAGCCCACATCCCTAGTTGGAGCCATCACCCTCTCCCGCACCCCAAACCCCTGCCCCAGCCCAGTGAAAGTGAGTGAGGGTAGGGGAGAGCAAGCAACAGATGGAAGGGGGACGGAGCGAGCGGGGATAGGCCTCAGAGAAGGGGCAGGGGCGGGTCCTCGGGAAAGGGGACAGGGCAAGTGTGTTCGGTTTTGTGCGATTAGGAAGTTGGCAACCCTATTTGAGGTATATCTACACTGAACACTCACTAGGTCAGGCTCTGACTCAGGTTTGGGCCCAAGCTCCATTTCTGACCACACACAAATCAGTCTGATTCTACTCCTGGGGGAATTCTGCACCACTGCGCAATGCAGAATTTTGCAGAAATGAATGGGTTTTGTGCAGATTTTCCTTTCCCCCACAGAAATGGGCTGCAGTGCTGCTGGCGGCTACTAGGAGTCTCTGAACCTGGAAGAGCCCAGCTCGAACATAGAAGACACTGCTGGGAGGGGTGGGAGGACTGGGGGAGAGAGTAGAGGGTTCCTAGCAGCTGCAGTTCCCCTCATGCCCTGAAGGAAGGAGACAGCGACGCACAGGAAACGCCACACAAGCCTGGGACCAAGCATCCAGATGTTTTTCCCTCTAGATCCCTGGGCTCTAGGGAGGAGGAGGTGCGGGTGTTTTTGTGTGGCTCTGTATTGTTACAGACATACTTGCTGACAAGTATTTTGAAATCAATTACCAAAATATTTGAAACTGGTGTGATTATGTAGTGTTATTTTGACAAATAAAATGTGCAGAATTTTGCAGAATTTAAAAATATTGTGTGCAGAATTTTAATTTTTTTGGCACAGAATTTTAAACCTTTTGGCACAGAATTCCCCCAAGAGTATGATTCGGGTCAGCAAGAACCCAGGACCCAGTCCTAGGATCCTGTTAGGAGGGTAGGTCAGAGCCCAAGTCCCAGTCCCAACCCTGTCAGTTTGCAGTGTGGACACAGGTCAAGGCACAGACCCGAAACAAGTGGTCTGCGTAGTGCAGTATG
The DNA here is from genome assembly GCF_965152275.1 of Natator depressus. NCBI lineage: Eukaryota > Metazoa > Chordata > Testudines > Cheloniidae > Natator > Natator depressus. The sequence goes on along the minus strand of NC_134242.1, from coordinate 42,013,618 downwards.
GATGCATTAGCACGGCTGAGACACCTTGGTCCAGCAATTGTAAGCCCAGGTTTACAACACAGAATGGACAATCAAGTACAGCCTTGGAAACACCGAGTCCACAAGCAGGTTTGCAATGCAGCAGAAACAGGGCCTTGGAGAACGTTCTACCATTTTGACTGGATTTCTGTGCCCTGTGCTGATTGTCTGTTTGCTCCAACCATCCCTCTCTCCCAGCACAGTCTCTTTACCTCAGTGTTACTCCTCTTACCATCTTCTCCTCTTCCCTATGCCCCTCCACCTCCTATCCTTCAATGCCCTATTTCCCTTCTCGTAACTGATCCCCTCCTAACTAATTCCATCCAAAAAACCCCACAAAATTATGGAACATGACAATTGCTGCCGTCACACTGTTCACTCTGCTTGTGTGTTTCTCCGCCCCACCCCAGTCTGCCTTGTCTACTTAGAGTGAAAAGTCTTCAGGGCAGCGACCATCCTTCTGTTCTGCGTTTGTACAGTGCCAGCAAATGGGGTCCTGGCCCATGACTAGGGCTCCTAGCAGATAGGGTTATACAAACAATAAACGGAACAAGATTTTCAGACTATAATGAGCTCAGTGCTTTGTGAAAATTGGAAATCTTTAATATGTCTTCAGTTGGACACAAAAAACCATTATTCACTTCCAGAAATCTTGCCCATGATCCTGTCATAGGGCCATGCCACTTGGATCATGCTCCTGCGGCAGGCCACAGTATGACCAGCATGACTGCCTCAGGTTCCCTTTTCAGTGTTCCCTGAAACAGTCCAGTCTCTTAGAGCCAACAGCCCTGGCTGGGTTAATTTATTACCAAAGAAAGCCCCCCGTGCACACAACTCCTCCCAACTCCATAGTCCCAACACATTAAATATAGCCCCAGGGTTCCCCCACCATGCCCTGGCATCTCCCACCTCACCCCAGCTCTCCAGTGCAACCCCGGTGCCCACCACCAGGCACACCCCAGCTCTCCAGCACAGTTCTTGTACCAGGACATGCACTCCGGCCCTTCTGACTGGAGCAAAACCCCACTCTTCCCAGCAATAATCCCTACAGTTTCTCTGCTGGAAGCATCCTTGCCAGGGAACCATCCTTCACTCCCCCGACCCTCTCACGGTTCCTCTGGGTCCAGCATTCTGGCCCTGAACATGTCAGCAGGTAAGCTCCTCTGCTACTACTCTTCTGCCCTCACCAGCCCCTAGCTCCACCTCAGACCCAGCAGGCAAATCTCTCTGCTGCTGCTCCTGCCTTCAGTCCTCTCCAGCTCTCTGGCCCAGGCTCCCTGGCTTAGGGACGGCAGCCAGCAAACCCCTCTCACTGCTCTCCTGACTTCTCTCAAGTCCCAAACATATAGTCTCCTATCCAATTCCTCCCTCCCAGGGAGAGCCTGCAGAGAGCTTTCAGCAGGCCCTCCCTGGGGAGCTCTCTGCTCCAACCTCCTAACTAAACCCTGGTCTACACGACACAGTTAGGTCAGGATAAGGCAACTTACATCAACCTAATTATGTCAGTGTACACACTACAGCCTTGTCCCACAGATGTAAGTGCCCTACTACACTGAGACCTGGTCTAGACTGGGGGTGGGGGAGCGTGAATAACTTAGCTGAAGTCAACATACTTAGATCTACTTACCATGGTGTCTTCACTGTGGTAAGTCGACAGCTGACACTCTCCCATCAACTCCGCCTGCGCCTCTCACCCTGGTGGAGTACCGGAGTCAACAGGAGAGTGCTTGGAAGTCGATTTATCTGCTACTGGATGAGAGTGGGAAGCCTGGGGGGCAGCTGGGCTCCTGGCAGGAATCTGTGTGGAGCGGAGAGCCCTGGCTTTCAGACCCCCACACTGCCACTCTTCATTCAGTGGAAGTGCTCCTGGTGAGGACACGGACACGCCCCACCGACAGAAGGAGGGTAGTGTGGACATCAGCCACACTATGTTAGGTCAACTTAGGGCTGCAGTGTAGACATGCCCTAACTTTCACCAGGACTCTCCAACTCACTGGGACTCTCCCTAACCTTTTACAGCCCCCAGGTGCTGCCCTGCCCTCTTCATTGGCCAAACTGGGAGCATTTGTTCTGTCACAGAGGAGTTGGATGTGCTTCAGTTACAAGGGCCAGCCACCCTGTGACAGACCCTTTTTGTAATTCTCTGTGTAAGTTACACTGACTGCAACAGTATCTAAAAAAGCTTGACAAAATAAGTCTTGCACTAGAAAGTTTACCACACACAGGAATTGTTTTCGGTTTTTAAAAACCCAGTGAGACAAACTCAGTCTTCTCAGGTTTGTTAGTAAGAGTCTTCAGAGTTAGGAGATTAGGTGATAGCTCACTAATGATCTAGACAGCAAAGGAAATAAAATCAGGGACGGCTTTTTTTTGTTGTTGTTTTTTTAAAGCTAGAACAGTATTTGCCAAAACTGATGACTCTGTGAGCTAGCATGCTTAGCACTAGAAAAAAAAACACCAGTCTCACAAAGGAAAATGAATCTTCCCTGTAACCTCATGCCTGTCCAAACAAACAGCAAGCACAAGAACAGAGCACTTGCAAAAATGCATCTAAGGACAATGCATCCTCCTTAGAAAGGACCCAGTTAGATTTTTTTCTGATCTACCATTAGTATTTTCTTAACTAGAAGAACTGCCCTCACTTGAGCAGCAGTGTATTATAATAATCAAAACACTGGACTTCTGAACAAGTCATTGCCATATGGATAGATAGAAAGATAGGTATACACCGTATATTTTTTATGACAGAGGAAAAAGACTTAATAAACAAATTGGGGAGTGCGGGGGGGGGGGGGGAGCAGCAACAGCAGTGTTGCTATTATATGGCTCCCAGACCTCATGGAGAGGTGGCGATCCAGTTAACACCTTTATGGGATTGAAAAGAAAAAGGCTTGATTTGACTTCGGAGTTTAAAACTGGGTTGAACACAATCTGATTCACCTCCTCCATCCCTGATATTCTACATGTCCCTTTTAAGAGATGGCTTCCTCTTCAGTGGGCATGGCCAATCAAACAGCCGTGTTCTACTGGAACCAAAATAACGCTGATCACTAGTGAGTGGCTCAGGAGTGCAAGAGGCAGAAATGTCATGGGAGCTGGTCCCAGCCAAAGGAGAGAATTCATGTCCAGATGAGATCACTGAATAACCATTAACCTCACTGTGTTCAGAAACTATACACAATCCATCTCTTTCAATTAGCTTTCCTGCAACAATTCCTTCTCAAACAAGTAGACAGACACATACCCCACTCTCACACAAACCACGACAAAAAAACCCAACTACTTGTCAAGCTATTTTGCCTACAGGTAGGGAAAGGAGAGATTGCTGTTATTTCTAAATACTTGGGAAGTGCTCAAATACCCCAATGACGGGAGCCATATAAGTAGCTGAGATAGAAATGCTTATTAGAGATTTCTATCTCAGCTACTTACTCCAGCTGTAATAATGCACAGTCATGAAGGTAATGGTCAGAGAAAAATAACGACAGAGAGAGGTTTCAACAAGATACAACATGATAAATGTATTTTGATTACAGTTTGTAACATAGGCTTAGAGAACCACAGGACTTGTAGACCAGCAGAGACTACTCTGTGATATAGTACTTAGAAATCTTTGTAGGGTGGAAAATACCAAAGAAACCCACCACAACAGCATTTAAGTTCAAAAAGAACTAGTTAAATGGAAATTAAAAGGAAGAGTCACAAGAGCGAAATGCCTGCAAGCTGCCTGGAAACCTTTTTTAAAACATCACAATAGAGACTCAAACTATATGTATACCCAAAATAAAATAATAAAAACAGTAAGAGTACCCAGAAAAAACCACCATGGCTAAGCAACAGAATAAAACAGGCAGTTAGAGACAAAAAAACATCCTTTAAACGTTGGAAGGCAAATCAAACTGAGGAAAATAGAACAGATAAATAGAGCATAAACTCTGGCAAGTCAAGTGTAATTAGGCAGTCCAACAAATTTGAAGAGCAACTAGCAAAAGACTCAAAACTAACAGCAAATTTTTTTAAGTACAGCAGAAGCAGAAAGCCTGCCAAACAACCAGCGAGGCCATTGGACGACTGAGGTACTAAAGGAGCACTCAAGGGAGACAAAGCCATTGCAGAGATGCTAAATAAATTCTTTGCCTTGGTCTTCACTGCACAGTACGTTAGGGAGATCCCCACACCTATGTGATTCTTTTTCGATGACAAATCTGAGGAATTGTCCTAGATTGAGGTGTCAATAGAGGATGTTCTGGAACAAATTGATAAATTAAACAGTAATAAGTCACTGTAACGGGGTCACACTCACCTCTCGTGAGCGCTCCCTGGCGGAGTGCGTGTGCCTGCACACTCTCTCTGTTTGTGGTGGGTCTTCAGTGACTCAGCCCTCCGGCCAAGTCATAAACAGTCAGTCTCACATATAAAAGCAACACAAACCCCTTTTGGGGTAAAAATCCAACAGGGGCCTCTTGCAGTGCCCTCTGTAATGTCTCTCTCAGTTTGTCCCTGCTCCAGAATAGAGGAGTGCCCCAGGGCTCCTTCCCTGGAGGCAGTGTCTTTGCCTCTCAGGGCCTTTCTGGCCCAAGCTCTTCAGCTGGGCCACTACAGTTCAGTTCCCCTTCTGGGCTGCCTCAAAGTCCAGGCCACTTTCCCAGTCTCACCCTCTATTCCAGGTCCCAGCCTAGGGACCCTATAGATAGCAGCTGTCCGCAACATCCCTTTAAATAAACTGTGTTACTGCTATAATTCCCTGGGCCACTGCACCATGGCTCCCACACATTCTTCACCCTTACCTCAGGACCTTGTCCTTGTGGAGTCCCAGCAGCCAGCCTGGAGCATCATCCACTCTCCTCCACCTCTAGCAAGGAACTGAACTCGTTCTGGCCCTGCAGCTCTTCTTATACTGACCTGCTGGGCCTGATTGGCTGCTTCACACACAGCCGCTTGAGACATCTTGGAGGACCTCTCTACTGCCCTTTTCTGGGGCAGGGTGTGGCAGAGCCTCAAGGCTTAATCCATCCCATCACAGTCATCAAGACTAGATGGTATTCACCCAAGAGTTCTGAAGGAACTCACATATGAAATTGCAGACTACTAACTGTGGTATCACTATCGCTAAAACCAACCTCTGTATCAGATGAGTGGAGGATAACTAATGCTACACCAATTTTTTTAAAACGCTCCAGAGGCAACCCTGGCAATTACAGACTGGTAAACCTCACTTCAGCACCAGACAAACTGGCTGAAACTATAATAAAGAACAGAATTATCAGACACACAGAGGAACACCATGTGTTGTGGAACACTTTCAACATGGCTTTTGTAAAGGGAAATCATGCCTCTCCAATCTAGTAGAATTCTCTGAGGGGGGGTCAAACAAATATGGACAAGGGTGATCCAGTGGATATAGTGTACTTAGACTTTCAGAAAGCCTTTGACAAGGTCCCTCACGAAAGGCTCTTAAGCAAAATAAGCAGTCATGAGATAAAACAGAAGGTCCTTTAATTGACTGGTTAAAAGATGAGGGGAATCACTTTGAAAGAGATCACTTTGATCATTACCTGTTAGGTTCATTCCCTCTGGGGCACCTGGCATTGGCCACTGTCGGCAGACAGGATACTGGGCTGGATGAACCTTTGGTCTGATCCAATATGGCCATTCTTATGAAAGAGTAGGATTAAACATTTTTTACAGTGGAGAGAGGTAAACAGCCATGTCCCCCAAGGATCTATACTGGTACCTGTGCTGTTCAACATATTCATAAATGATCTGGAAAAGGGGGTAAACAGTGATGTAGCAAAGTTGGCAGATGATACCAACTTACTTTGGACAGTTAAGTCCAAATCAGATGGTGAAGAGTTACAAAGGGATCTCACAACACTGAGTGACTGGCAGATGAAAACAAAACAAAACGGCAGATGAAATTCAATGTTGATAAATGCAAAGTAATACACATTGGAAAACATCATCCCAACTATAAATACAAAGTGACGGGGTCTAAAGTAGCTGTTACCACTCCAGAAAGGTCTTGAAAGTCATTGTGGATAGTTCTTTGCAAACATCCACTCAACGTGCAGCTGCAGTCAAAAATAACTAAGACAATGTTAGGAACCATTAGGAAATGGATAGGTAATAAGACAGAAAATATCATAATGCCACTATATAAATCCATGATATGCTATTAGCCAAGATGGTCAGGGACGCAACCTAATGCACTGGGTGTCCCTAAACCTCTGACTGCTAGAATCTGGAACTGGATGACAGAGGATGGCACACTTGAAAATTGCCCGGTTCTGTTCATTTCCTCTGAAGCATTTCACACCAGCCACAGCTGGAAAACAGGATACTGGGCTAAATGGACCATTGGTCTAACCCAATATGAACATTCTTATGTTCTTATAATACTATCTTCAGACAGACTGGCAGAGAGCTTACTGCATCTCAGAAGGAATGTCTCAAACTTAAAAAGAAAAAAAATCACTCTTAAGTGCCCTGGGAGGCATGGGGGAGGCAGCTGGATCACTACGTTCTACATAGAGGTAAGCTTACTGCCTCTTTCTCACATTCATTCCACTCATGCTTATTAAAATGACTATCCCTTTTTGAGGCACTTAACAATATCCCCATGCTTTGCCACAATGCTTATTGTACTACCAACTTTTTAAGGGGAAAGGTACAGTAAGGAAGGGAGGTAAATGAAAGATCCGTTTTCATGCTAGAAACACACGTATTTACAATTTTGTATGGACTTGGAATCCTGTTCAGTTTTTAAAAGAGTGTACTCGGATTGAGGGTTAACTTTTAAGAAACCAAGATTCACAGGCTCAGAAATCCTCCAACACCTCAACCTACATCTCATTTGCTGAGAAAGGTTCCCATGTTTCTAAACCTAGCATTATTTAGCACTTCTGCTAGAAATAGCTTTTTTAACAACTTTTTTCTCCTCCAGTTTTAGCAGCAACCTATATTATCCTTGATTAGAATATCCAGCAACAATGTCTAAAATCCAGTTAATATCCTATCATTCCACAAGAGTGGATCCTGCAGGAAATTGTTGCCATTTCTCAAACAATGCCTTCCCAATCCTCCCACCTCTGCGTGCCCTTCCTCCCCTCTCCCCAATACACTGGAAAACTGATAACCAGAGACCATGATTCTTTTAAAATATCAGATTCTGGTCTCATGACCAGTGCAGCAAAATGAAGAGGAAGTTCTTTCAGCCCTACTGGATAAGAAAAAAACAAAACATCTTCAAAGCAACATCTAATTTACTTTAACATGGTGAAAGTACAAACAACTTCAGAAGCTTGAACTCGACTCTAATGCTTGTAAATAAAATTAGATGAGCATATTCAAAATAAACCTACTTAGATGTCACATGCTTGTGTTACTGTCTCTACTATATGATGTTATTTACATCCCCTTCTCTTTGCTCCCCAGGTTGGGACTAAGATGTGCACTCGGTACACTTGCACTGGGTTCAATCTCAGAGGACCCCCTGACCACCCAGTCTGAGCGGGCGGCATTGCAACCTGGCATACAGGCTCATAGCGCTGATCAGGTTTGGCCTAGCCATCCCTCTGCTGTGATGGTGCGGCAGACAGGCCAAATTTGAGTGAGTGTGATCATGACCTGGCATACGGGGTCAGAGTGTTGTTAAGATTTGGCTTGGCTGCACCTGCATCATGACAGCTGGGTGCCAGACCAAATTGAGTGAAGGGGTGGAGGAACTGGGGGAGGGCAATTTCTGTAGTGCACAGGGCCCCCAAATTCTTTAACCCCCAGCACTGTTGCTCCACAAGCCATCCTGCATGGAAGTCACACACCAGAGCCTGACTCTCAGTATATGAGGGCTGGAACCATACTGTCAGAATGACTTTGGCTAAACACCGTGTAACTGCTAATTTAGACCTGGTGTTGAGCAGCTTTTACAAGTAGGCAAAGCACACCCTGCAGCCATCTAGGTTTTTATCATGTGCCCATCACCACAGAAAATGTTGTATTCATTTAGATGGAAAATATGAGCTAAAGGCATTAACATAACCCATTACCGAACATTAAAACAGTATTAAACAAGGTCTAGGGCTTGGTATGCAGAGACCTCAGCCTGTGTAGTACCATGGCAAACACTCCATTAAAATTCCTGTTAACCTTTTACTAAAGATACAGAAAAGGACCAACAGTTAAAGCATTTGAAATGTAAAGCATTAAGTAAGGTATGCATTTTAACAACATTTCTTGTTCCCTTTCCCTTCAGCTGCAGAGCATTTCAGAAGAAAAACAAACCCTTGTTTGACAGTCTCTTAGATGGCGGTAAAGATGGTAATAACTAGGTAAGAGAAGAAATCAGTTGAGATGGACTATAGCTGTTGTAGCTCTGCTGTTAAAATCCAATCCCGTTTTATCTCGGGTAGTAATTGCGAGTCAGCTGGATCCAGTAAGGGTGGCAATGTCATCTGGATCCCTCTCTCTGGCCTGGTCTCATCAAGATACCTTTCAGGATCAGGCTGACAAAGGCTCAGGGTTGCAGGAGACATGGGCGGGATGGCAGGCATGATGGCAAAGCTTGCTCCAGTAGCCTCCATCTGTTCTTTCCTTCTGGGTTGTTGTTTTTCTCACAAAAGCTCTTCGTTTTAAGAACCCAAAAAGGGAGAGATGGGCGGAACAATCTATCCCCTCGTTATTTTGTCCATTAGTTAGGCCTAATTCCAACATACCAATTTTGGCTCATTAATTTACAGCTCCACATCTCCTGTTTTTAACAAGCATAATTTCAATAGTCCTTGAATCATATCAACTTGGCCTTTTTGTTTTGACTAATACAGTTAATTTATCTCCCTTTTGTACCTTTTCACATCAACATTTGTTATTTAAGTTATTGAAACATCTTAAGAATTTTTACATACTTTTTTCAGTACAGCTCACAATTCAGGTAAACTCAGTCCCAATTTGCACAACATACCCTAGCACCTAGTGTCACCTGCACCAGAATCACTTCAACAAGCACTTCTGCCAACGTGGCTTGGACAGTGCTCTTCTGAGTCTTCACTGAAGGCTTAAACCAAAAGAGAAACCTCTTCCTGACATAGAAATAACTTCTATAACAACTGGAGAGGCCAAGAGAAGTGTAGGCTGAGAAAAACTTACGTTTAAACATATATCTTTGCCACCTCTACTCTACACAGATCACCAAGAAAACAAGGGATGTTGGCTAACTGGTCCCATGGCAGGAATCACAGCTCCTTGGGAACACATCACATCACATATGAAACTTAGCCACCCTCAGAGCAGCAACTCTATAAACCTCAGGTGAACCCCTCAGCTGAGAGAGACAGAGTTATTAGTAAGTTCAGGGGCAGAGCCACATCCAACCCTCCCTGTCTGGAGCATGAGGGAAAAAAAGAAAGGAGAAGAAACCAGAGTGGATGTGTTGGCTTGATGCTCAGTCCCCACAACAGGAGACAATGCTCACCTCACACTGTGGCACAGAGGAGCTAACCTTCCGCATTTCAAAGTGACCTTTTGTTTTTTATTGGGATATTGGATTATGGCAGGTTTCAGAGTGGTAGCCGTGTTAGTCTGTATCAGCAAAAACAACGAGGAGTCCTTGTGGCACCTTAGAGACTAACCAATTTATTTGGGCATAAGCTTTCATGGGCTAGAACCCATGAAAGCTTATGTCCAAATAAATTGGTTAGTCTCTAAGGTGCCACAAGGACTCCTCGTTGTTTTTATTGATTATGGCAGTCAGTGAAGTGGGGGAAGGTCATTATTGTGGGAGTGAAGAAGTACAGTCACCCAGGAAGAAAATCCCCAAGGCCCCATAATTGCCAGAAAAGGAATTTAGGCCTTTTTTCACTGTTAACGCCTTAATAGCCAGGTAACTCATGCTCACAGTAAGTACTCCCTGTTACAGCCAGAGCTATTCTTCTTGTGCTAGTTGTAATCATCATCAGAGCTGTTACAGTAGGTGCTAGCAACTCTTCAGGGAGAAAATCGGGATGCCACAAAAGGAGGGTCCATCTGACATAAGGGAAGCCCAGAGGAAAGGATTTAGGCTCCAGCAAGGGGTTCAGGATAATCACAGAGCAGCAGACATGGCCGCACAATAAGCACTTCCAGCATCACACAGTGATGAACCGAACAGCCATGACTCAAAGCCCACTGAAGAAAACAAAGATTCCCATGGACTTCAATGGACTTTGGACCAGGCTCAAGATGAAAAGCATGAATACCAATTAAAAATGTTAGGTCCCAATCCTGTTCCCATTAAATCAATGGCAAAATTCCCATCTGATGTCAATAGGAAAGGGATGAGGTTGCTAGCTCTTCCAATGCTAGATAATTCCCTACACCCACACCAAGTTAGCACATTGCCCATTTTGTGTCAGGAAGAATTGTTATTTTTTTTTTACATTTAAAAACTTCCCCTTCCTTAATTTCATCCAGTTACTCCCAGCTATATCCCCCTCCTACATCCCCAGCTCCCTCAGTCCATGCTAAGTACTTCTGCTCCCTCTCTGTGTTTACAAATATTTGAAAGGTGTTGGTGAATATCTCACAGATCTAATCATTATTTAACAATGCTCTTCAATCTTTCATCTTAAATCAATCCCTCAAGCCCCTGATGATTTTATGACTCCTTTCTGCATTCCCTTCAATTGACATCTATCTCCCTGGAAAATTAAAAGCCAACAGTTGAACACAAGTATCAGAAGGGTAACCGTGTTAGTCTGGATCTGTAAAAGCGGCAAAGAGTCTCTTGGCACGTTATAGACTAACAGACATATTGGAGCATAAGCTTTCATGGGTGAATATGCACTTCGTCAGATGCATGTAGTGGCTACTATATGCACTACATGCATCCAACAAAGTGGGTATTCACCCATGAAAGCTTACGCTCCAATACGTCTGTTAGTCTATAAGGTGCCACAGGACTTTTTGTCGCTTTTACAGTTGAACACAGTATTCGAAGTCTAGTCTTACCAGAGCCATACTGAGCCCTATTGCCGTCCCGCTGACCGGGCCGTTAAAAGTCCGGTTGGCGGCACAGCAGGACTACGGCAGGCTCCCTGCCTACTGTGGCTCCGCACGACTCCCGGAAGTAGCAGCATGCCCCCCTCCGGCTCCTCTCAGCCAATGGGAGCTACAGGGGCATGCCTGTGAACAGGGCAGCACACACAGCCACCAGGCCATGCCTCTGCATAGGAGCTGGAGGGGGGACATGCCGCTGCTTCCAGGAGCTGCTCGAGGTAATGCCACCCAGAGCCTGCACCCCTCACCCCCTCCTGCGCCCCAACCCCCTGCCCAGCCCTGATCCCCTGCCCGCCAAACCCCTCGATCTGAGTCCGGAGCACCCTCCTGCACCCCCAACCCCTCATCCCCAGCCCCACCCTAGAGCCCGCACCCCCAGCGCCCCAACCTCCTGCCCCAGCCCTGATCCCCCTTCCACCCTCCAAACTCCTCAATCCCAGCCTGGAGCACCCTCCTACATCCCAAACCACTCATCTCCAGCCCCACCCCAAAGCCTCAGCCCAGAGTCCCCACCCATACTCCAAACCCCTCAGCTCCACCCTCCAGCCTGGAGCCCTCTCCCACACTCCCAGCTGGAGCCCTCACCCAGCCCGGTGAAAATGAGCAATTGAGGGATGGTGGGAGAGCGAGTGGGGGGGCAGGCTCTCAGAGGATGGGCGGGGCAGGGCAGGGCAAGGGTGTGCGGTTTTGTGCGACTCAAAAGTTGGCAACGCTATCTTCCAAATCCCCTTATCCCACTTCCCCGTAAGAGATTTTTAAGAAACCCGTTACTCCAGGTCTTACACCATCCTTGTAGGATAGTTACCCACTACTACTGGGGTGGAGAGCTGTGGCCATCACGGTTTAGGTCTGTTAATCTTGAGTGCCTTTTTAAAGTCTGACTAGACAAATCTTTTGATTTTACATGTGTGTCATGATCATACACAAACAAAAGACGATAAGCTGTTTTGTCATCAGTGTATTTGAAAATACCTGCATATATAACTGTACTTTTCCACTTCAAAAATCAATCTTGTAGTCTGATTAAAACTCACACTGAAAGCAGTTAAGTATCTTGAAATATTTTTGAATAAAAGAGAATATAAGTCATTCAGCTGACTACATAACCTCAAAGACTATTGCAGCCACACTCAGCAAGGCTGTGTTAATGACAAGTAGACTGTTTTCACTACAAAATCATCAAATATTGTGATTGCCTCAAAATTATGTGGATTTTCTGATTGAGTTTGAATTACGTCTCGCCAAATGAAATCAATCACCTCAACTGTGCAGCAGGGAAGTACAATGCTCCATCACTTGGGCTTGCTGTCAGACTCCTCATTTACTAACTTTTTGTAATTAGGGGTCTCCGAAATTCATGGCCATGAAAATTGCGTCACAAACTATGAAATCTGGTCTCCCCCGTGAAATCTAGTATCCAGCCGCCCAGATCTGAAGACAGAGCGAACAGTGGCGACTACTGACCCAGCACCCAGCTCTGAAGGCAACACTGCCAACAGCAGCAGTGCAGAAGAAAGGGTAGCAATACTGCGGCCCCCTTACTCCTTCCCCTACAAACTGGTTGGGGGGCCCAGCTTGAGAAACACTGAAGAGAAATCACACACTTTTCATGGGTCAATCACAGGATAAATACCAAAAGTCGCATTACATATCCAGAAAATTTGCTATCTATGCCATGACCAACCCACAAAAAATGTGCTATTTCTCCATAATTTAAGTAGACCCCTATTTATAATGTATTAGAATCTCAAGCGTCTGCTTTCCTCCCTGTCACATCTTTGCATCTACAGTGCATCTGCCCAAATTCACAGACTAGTGATGTCCAAATTCCATCACTTTCCAGCCCCATCTCCTACAGGTGGGAAGTTCTTGGGGTCAAAAGAAAAAGAGCACACAGAACCTTGTTTCTACATCACCAATGTCATTTTAACACAAAGCAGCTGGAGCACAGAGGGTGAAAGAGCAGGAACTGTTGGCAGCAACAAGCATTGTGCCAAGAAAACCCAGCATTGAATGATAAACCCCACTGAGTATGTAAAAGTTGTTCTGTCATACAACATATGCACACAAAGAAATATGCCCTCCTCTTGGTCCAGTTAGCATGTGTTACACACACAAGATAATATCAGTAAGTATCTAATCCTTTAAAGTATGGTTCTAGTCTGGAAAGTGACATCATAAAAATACCACTCTCTCACACGTTCCCTATGTCCATTCATTATCATTTCTGCTTACTTCACTGACTTGGTGCATCTAACTTTCAATTTGATCACAAATCTTGCAATATTTGGTGTTTTTCTTAAAGCCCCAACTGCTGGACTCCAGAGACTGCTCAAGAGTCCCGGCTTTCATTTTAAAAAATAGTATATTTCTTCGGGGCTGCAGGAAAAAATAAAGCTTGAAAACATGACCCAAGTGCATCCTAAAGGCTCAGAAACCAAAAGACAAAGAAGAATGACCCAGCATTTGTTTTTGTTTCAAATCTTGTGATTTAAGCCAACCTCATGATTTTTGAATGCTTGGGGTTTGTAACACGGCTGATTGAAGTACGCTTTTGCTACTTTTTAACTCCTGTTTTCAAAGATCGGAAGAAGGAAAGATGAATCCTATTCTGACTCATGCAACATCAGCAAAATTACTAACTAAGTTCCAGTTGTAGAAATCTTTATTGCAGATGACATGCGAGCCAAAAGAGACCCGCTTGATTTTTCAATTCTAGGTTGAGTTTTCAGGGTTGAAATTTGGAGCGAGGAGGAGGAGAAAGAGAAATAACCCTTTTATTTGTGAACTGAGCAAACTGGATCTGGAAACCAGGGAGAGACCATAAATGGTCATACTTTATATTAAGGTTCCATTTATACATAGCTTATAAAGGGTTAATAATTAATAGATGTTATAAACATGTTACACAGACACTAGCAATATGTTCTATCTATAGTTATAAGCACATCAGTAGGTGGTATTAGAGAAGATCATAGTTCTGATCAACGTATTGACCTGTTGGACTCTAAAAATTAAACAATTTACTAAATCACCTCTTAATAATCCTTTATAAATGGAACTTTCATAGAGAATTCCACAATTTTGTTTTGACAGAGGCACTTTCCAGAACCAGAATGCACTTCAGAACACCCAGTTTCATATTAACAGCATGGATACATCACAATTTCTCTCAACACGGTGGGATATCAGGATGTAATAAATAATCAAACTTTGCACACACTTTCAGCGATTTGTGAAGAGGTGTAAAATGTTGCTTAAATGCCACCATCTGTTTCACAAGCATTTTAAACCAGATGGTGTTGTCATTTACCTGGTCCTGATCCTGTGAGTTGTTCAGATCAGGCAGACCCTCCACACACACACCTGCATGGACCTTCATTAACTTCAAGTGGGGGTACACCCGCAAGGAACACCTTGCAGGATGAGCCCATAATAGTTCATGTGATTTGAGGAGCACTTAAAGGTTCCTTTCCATATGTGACAATATTGACTTCTTCATGTAGGAATAGTTCTTCATTCCAACTGAGAGGTACCATATACACAGCCACTAGCATGCAATAAGCACTGCTGATTACCACATTACCGCATTCCCTGGTTGGGACACATCAGCCTCAATTAGATCCCAGGATCCCAAGAACAACCTTGTACTCCCAGGAGGTAATAATACCCCCATACACCTCTGTGCCTGGCAGGAAACAAATCTCCACAGGCGCAGCACAGCGCCCCCCTCAGCGCCCCCCTCCCCCACTTCCCTTTAGCTGGTGCCTCACTTTGTGTCCCTCCCAATAGTCGCCTCTGTGCAAGACCTTTCCTTTCTCAATCATCCATCACCAAAAGTAAATCAAAGCCAGCAAAGTAAATTCAAGTTGGGAACATCAACTCCTATTTTGGAAAAACTGAATAATCTGAACACAATTGTGCCATACTCTTAGTTACACTTTATCACTACTTCCTCCCCCTTACTCCTAATCTTGCCAAGACCCCAGAATTTCCCCAAGACCCCGGATTTTCATTTCTTCCACTCTCTTCTCCACGCTAATGATAAACCTCAATCAAAAGATGTTTTAATTTGATCATCATCCAGGAACAATTAGCCCCAGATCACCTCCACCCAAGTGTATGCCTAGGGCCAAAAGGCATTATTTGCTGCAATGTTTGTATTTATTGGTCTCATCTTGTATTTTTATTGCCCAAGCAGGACCACTCCCTACAATAGGATGCACAGCTGCCTCTCAATGTGCCCATTTCTCACCCTAGGACAAACCAACGTCCACAATGCCATATAGCTTTGGCTCTTTTAGAGTGTCTGCTCATGCAAGAAAAATCACAAGCATTAGCTACACTGAGCCCTCCCTACCAAAAAGGCTTACAGAGAATTCACATCAGGTCAAACTTGGTGTGGGCAGAGAGGTGAAAAATGGGTATAATTAATATTAAAAGCTGCCCAGTGCTTCTGTTTTTCCTTTGCTACCATCAAACAAACACCCCATGTCTCCCCCTCTCACATCCCAGCTTCTCCCTGATTGAGCAGTACAATTATAATCTTGTACCTATGTCATCACAATCTGTTGCCATGGAACTGGCTGATGTCACAAACTCAGCATTATATGACTTCAGGAACAGGTAGAAAAGAATGGGCCCTTGTTTCAATGGGCAGCCCTTTAACAGCAAACGTAAGTGAGGCCAGCTATGGGGGTGGGTGGAACACATGTTACTGGGACATCCGGACTCGTTTACCTGACAAGTCAACGGTGTGCCAAGATCTGCTGATGTCTTTTTCATGCCAAGTCCATCTAACATCCAGACAAAGGGGGCTGCAGTTCACAAGAGTCAAGGACAGTTTCCTAACTAACAGGGACAAAGACAGTGCCCACCCCAGGGACTCAGCGGGATATCTGGAGATGGGATGGGTTGGGTTGGGTTGTCGGGAGTTGAAGGAGGAAGAGATCTCCCCATACAGACTCAACTACCTAGAAACAAACTAACAAAAAAAAAAAAAAAGCCCAAATGGTAAAGGGGGCTGTTTTATTTATGTTCCAGGCAGGCTTTGGAGTCAGGGCTATTTAAATCTCCAAGGGAAATGACAGCCATTCCTTCTAGGTAGAAGGAAAAACGTGCCAGGGAAAGATCAAACACAACTGAAACACAGCAGGACTGCAGCAGAGGAGCGGGGTGGTATCAAGGAAGCCTAAAACGAAGCAAAAGCAGGCACCAGAGCCATCGTGAACATCATTTCTGGGCTCCCCGACTCTACCAGGGCACGACCGCCCAGGGGGCGGAAGAGGTAAACCGCCTTCGCAAGCAGGATTTCACTTTAAAAGCTCTGTAGCAAAATAAGAGACCCAAACCAGCGCGGGAGGCAATGCACATTTTTTACCGAGCCAGCACGCGCTCTCTGTGCCCCAAGCTCGCTGCTCCGGCTCTGGGGCCTAAAATGACCCCACAAGCCCCCCGGCCACCAAGACTAGCAAAGCACAAGGGGGACGGGGGGCTGAGGAGGAAGAAACTCGGGTCTCCCCAGACTCACAATACACGGAGGAAGCAAGCACAGATGCATTCTGTAGCACCTTCCCCCCAAACAAGCTGGACTCGGGGTGGGTTAGGAACCGGGTAGGGGATGGGAAAACACATCCGGACACCCACCCCAGCTCATGGCAGGGTGGCGCTGCCCTGCCTGGAGCCCCCAGCGCCAGGCTCACCGTGCATGGGGGGGGGGGGGCGCTGCCCTGCCTGGAGCCCCCAGCGCCAGGCTCACCGTGCATTGGGGGGGCCGGTACTGGGGGGGGGGCGTTGCCCTGCCTGGAGCCCCCAGCGCCAGGCTCACCGTGCATGGGGGGGGTCGGTACTGGGGGGGGGGGGCGCTGCCCTGCCTGCAGCCCCCAGCGCCAGGCTCACCGTGCAGGGGGGAGCCCCTAGCCCAAGGGACGGGCCGCCCACAGAGCGGCCACCCCGGCTCCTCGGGCACCGCGGCGGCTGGGGGCGCACTGCGCCCTGCTGCTCCCCGCTGCTCCCCGGGCCCGGGGCAGAGAGCGCCCCGACTCACCGCGCACGGAGGCAGGAGAATTTCCGAATGGGCCCCATCGCCCTCTGCCGCCTTCTCCGGCTTGAGCCCGGCCGCCGGCTGCGGGAAGCTGATCTTCACCATAGCTCGGCGCTGCGCCCCGGGACAGCCAGCTCACGCCGCCGCCGCCGCTCACGCCCGGCAGCACCGGCGCAGGCGCCGCAAGTCAGTCCCTGCAAGAGTTAAGGGCAGCTCCGTGCTTCCCCTCCGGGCACCCGCTCCGCGTTGTGAAACTGGCCTCTCTGGGTGGAAACGGCGCCCCTGGGTTTCTGGCTCCAGGGGATGGGGGGAGAAGAGGAGCTCCGTGCAACACACCGGTTACACACACCTACAGCCTTTCCCAGCGCGCTGGGTTTGCAGGGCGCCTTTTGCGCTGCAGGAGCTGATCAGACGCATGAAAAAGTTACAGCGTCTGCAACCGCTTAGCCAAGGAACGCTTTACCCCATTCCCCTTTGTGCCCTTTTCTTCCCTCCTACTTACCCCCCCCCCTTCTGCGTACAAATGACAAAGATTTGGATCAGTTACATGGATAAAGTTTTTTCCCGATCATGGCTAGAGTCACACTTGCCCTGAATTAGTCCTAATACAACACACAACAGTGGAAGCTGGGCTTTGTTTTCTCACTTCAGTATTCCAGTTTAAAAACAAAAATTCTCATGCATTTCTTAAACGTATTTGGAAAGCATCCATCACTAATCAGATCCTGGTAGTTTTCCTGGCGTTTACTAATGCTTTGCCCCAAGAGTAGTTTAACAACTCCAATGAGACCACTCATGGAGTACGATACTAGTCAATGTAAGGATATCTAATCTAGCCCTAAATGTTAAAATAGTGTAGCAGCTGGCTTAAATTGGCAAACCCAACAGCTGAAAGTTAAGGCTGGAATTCATACTTGATCACCTCCATTGTTTAGGGATTGCAGAGACTTTTGCATACCAGATGTGTTACATTAATAATAAATAATAAAACTTAGCACTTCTATGACAAAACATCCTAGATTCAAGAGACACAATGGGGGAGGACACAAACTCTGCCTAACCTTGCTTTTCTCCATGTAAGAGAGAATGCTAGTTGTTCATGGTTTTATGCATTTATTTTACTCTCTTTTCAGGCTTGTAAGTTTAAGAAAAATATTTCTCATGGAGGCATTGTGATCTATGGTATAAATATGCATTAGATAACTCAAAGGTATATACAGACCAGATTCTTCAGATACAGCGTGCACCCCTATATGTGATGCCCCTGATCCCTGTTCCACATAACATCCTCTCCTCATGCGAATCCCCCCTAAAACCAAAAATCAATCCTGTATTGCCTTTGGCCTACAAGAAGTGAGTTAATTTACCATTAATAAACAAGTCTAATGGAACAAACATGATGTGCCCTTAGCATAAATGAGCAAACACTTGATTTTATCAGGGTAAACCTTGTCTTTTCGTATTCCTTCCCCTCCATTACACTCACTACTTGCGTCATGTCTAAAATTAGGCCCTCATCCTGCAGTCACTTCACTTGGACCTTAGGTTGCATGGTCTTCAGGGCAGGGACCTCTGCCTTTGTGTGCCTAGCATGCCTTCAGGTGCTGTATAAAAAATACTAACAATGTGCAGCACATATCTTCCTATATTTTGGGGAAAGGGCTTGATTTTACAAGATGTTTAGTAATGTGCACCACTGAAGAGCATACTCAAGCTCTGAATGTTACAAGTTAGAAATCCATTCTTATACATATAAAGATGATTACTGCACCAGCCAGTAGTCACATTTCAAACGTCAACTATCTATGAGATTTGTTTTCTAGAACACAACCGCTATTGGACCAGCTTTACTCAATATGTAGCACTTGAACCATATGCATACAGCTCTCTGCTCAGGTTTGATAAGATTAGACATCCTCAGAAGGATGATGCGGTATTGGCCTCAGGAAAAAATATGGTAATGTATGGCCCCAATCCTGCAAAGACTTATGCACTGCAAGTAACCACATAAAGTCAAGCCAGTAAAGTTAAACATGTGCATATATCTTAAGGATCACAACCAATCATCTTTTCCTAAGGCAACCACTCAATCAGTTTCATCAGGATGTCTCTAAGAACAGCCATACTAGGTCAGACCAATGATCCATCTAGCCCAGTATCCTGTTTTTCAAGAGTGGCCAGTGCCAGATGCTTCAGAGGGAATGAACAGAACAGGTAATCATTGAGTGAACCATCCCCTGTCGTCCATGCCCAGCTTCTGGCAAACAGAGGCTAGAGACACCCAGTATACAGGGTTACATCCCTGGCGATCTTGGCTTATAGCCATTAATGGACCTTTTCTCCATGAACTTCTGTAGTTTTTTTTTTTAACCCAGTTATAGTTTTGGCCTTCAGAACATCCCCTGGCAATGAGTTTCAAAGGTTGACTGTGTGTTGTGTAAAGTAGCACTTCCTTTTGTTTGTTTTAAATGTGCTACCTATTAATTTCATTGGGTGACTTGGTTCTTGTGTTGTGTAAAGGAATAAACAACACTTCCTTTTTCACTTTCCCCACACCACTCATGATTTTATAGACCTCTGTCATATCCCCCTTTAGTCGTCTCTTTTCCACGCTGAAACATCCCATTTTTAATCTCGCCTCATACAGAAGCTGTTCCATACCCCAAATAATTTTTGTTTCCCTTCTCCGTACCTTTTCCAATTTTAATATCTCTTTTTTGAGATGGGGTGACCAGAACTGTACATTATAGTGAAGGTACCCTTTGTTTTCTGTCTTTTAACCAGTTATTGTTCTCTGAGAGAACCTTCCCTCTTATCCCATGACTGCTTACTTTGCTTAAGAGCCTTTGGTGAGGGATCTTGTCAAAGGCCTTCTGAAAATCTAAGTACACTATATCCACTGGATCCCTCTTGTCAACATGCTTGTTGACCCCCTCAAAGAATTCTAATAGATTGGTGAGGCATGATTTCCCTTTACAAAAGCCATGTTGACTCTTCCCCCCCAAAATGGTGTTCATCTGTGTGTCTGATCATTCTGATCTTTACTATAGTTTCAACCAATTTGCCTAGCACTGAAGTTAGGCTAATAAGGATCTTTGCAGGATCAACTCCTAAAACAACAGGTGCAGAGGGACAGGTGAATGCAATCATTATTTCTGCCAGTATCAAACTAACAAGTGAAAATGTCAAATACTTCAACCTTCATTTCGTCCATTTTATAAATGTCTTAAAGAGACACTCAACTTGAAACTAATCAATTTCACCAAACTTAAGACTTTCAGGGAAGTTAACTTGCCTGTATCGACCCCCCACCTCCCAATTTTTTTTTTAAATAAAATTGATGTTTCCTCCCATGTTGTGTCAGAGTTTCTCATTGGTATGCTGGCCCTCAGGAGCCAGTGGGGGAAGTCTCAGAAGGCCAGGCTACCCTGTTACAAGAGCTCCGCAGTAGATGTAGACCTAGAGCATGGCAGAAGCAGACACAGAAAGAGAAAGTGGTTCTGGGGAAACAGGTGGTTTCTGGGAAAAACCCAGGTTACTGTTTGGATCCAGGGGGTTCAGCAGGCTTGGACTCAGATTGCTAGCCTCAGCGGGTGCCGTACCACATTGCTATTTTTACCAGGAGTCTGTCTATGCTGGGAATCACACCTCCCAGGTGCAGTGTAGACATACCTGGAATCAGGAGCCTCGTAATGTAGGGTAGAGCAGGGCTCCCCTCTCTGGAAGAAGTGTATCTTATCATCTGCCTCTACCTTTAGAGTAGGAGAGATACTGGTAGGAAGAGGAGGCACTGCTAGCCTTTCCTTGTGGTAGGGAAAAAGAGAGCAGCCTGGACTCCAGGCTGCAGAGGAGAGTTGGGAGAAAAACCCTCACCAGTTTTATTTCAGTTTTGTTTAACTGTCAGACTTTGTCACAAGGCAGGACCGGAGCTCATTTAAAGCCAGCTCTGGGCTGCAGCATGCCTACACAAACAACAGGGGGAAACTGATTCATTTCCTAGTGGCTATACTGAAACCATTTGTATACAAAGTGCTGAGTAAAGAACTGCAGATGCTGGCCAGTGTGCTAAATAAAGAAATCAGAAAAAATATATTTTCTAATCTCTTCAGTGATAGTAACATTTGCTAGTTCAGGGGAGAGGGATAGCTCAGTGGTTTGAGCATTGGCCTGCTAAACCCAGGGTTGTGAGCTCAATCCTTGAGAGGGCCACTTTGGGATCTGGGGCAAAAAAAAAATAATTGGGGATTGGTCCCGCTTTGAGCAGGGGGTTGGACTAGATGACCTCCTGAGGTCCCTTCCAACCGTGATATTCTATGATTCTAACAATAGGCTCCCAGCATTTTCAGGTGGAAGTGAGCTTACCCTGCTGTCCCTTATAGGCTATGTCTACACTCTAAGCTAGGGTGTGAGTCCCCTGCTCATGTACACGATTGCACCAGCTCTCACTGAGCAAGGACGAGTCTAAATAATACAGTGGAGCATGAGTAGGGGCCGCAGCAGCATGGCTTAGCCGGGCTGAGTACGTACCCACTGCTATTTATACTCATGTTAGCTCAATGAGAGTATGTGTACACGAGCAGGGGAATCACACTCCTCGCTTGTAGTGTAGACATAGCCTAAGTGTGACATTTATTTTATAATAAATGTGTTATGCACATTTAAAAAAAATCTAATGTGATTAATTCTGTGACTCTCTGGGGCTCCAACTGATGACAGAGTGACTTTCTGGCTGTGAATAGCTGAATGCTGCTGCTTTAGATAATATTTTGGACTAACCCAGTGCTGAACTTCATTTGCAGAAGGAATTGTTGGCAGTGATTAAAACTTGAATTGTAACAATCATAATACTTAGCACTTAGCTACCATTTTACAAATCTGAAACATTATACAGACATTAACTAATGAAACCTCACAACACCCCGGGAGGCAGGTAAATGTATCAGGATCCCTGTTTTAATACACAAAAAGTTTAAGGCCACAGTTTTCCAAAGTAGTCTCCCATTTGGGAGCTCAATTTGAGATATCATGGACCTGGATTTTCAGAGATGCTGTGCACTTAAAGGCCCCAGGCATCTCAAGCTGGACACTGAAAAAAGTTGGCACTTGGGGGGGTGGGGGAAGGTGAAAATTTTGCCCTAAGTGACCTTGCTGATGCACCCAGGCTTAGAGTTCAGGAATTCCTCTCCCCAGCCCTATGTTCATTCCATTAGGCTGCGCAGTTTGAATAAAATTTTTGACCTTGCCAATAATTTAGCCTTTTGCAATTATTTTGGCCCTGCTGCCATACTAATAAATGCTCTTGTTGATAAAAGAACCCCCTGTAGTGGTAACAATGCTGCTTTACTTATCCCCACTCAAGTGATAAGAAAACTATCCAACATGTCTCCTTCTGTCACACAAGAAGTCAGAGATCAAACTCAAAACTCAGGGATCAAAACAAGAATAAAGCTAAATCTCACAAGAAATGCTGATAAATAACAGTGAACGTTCACACAATGCCCTCTGATTTATTTAAGGCCAGGCACTAAGAGAACAACCTTCTTATTCATATATTGTTATTAAATATGAATACCACCATTGCACCCAAAGACCCAAATCCAGATCAGGGCTCCACAGCCTAAGGCTCCATACAAACATATATGAAATTATGGTTCTTGCCCCATAACACTTACAATCTAAAGCACCAGTCCTCCAATTTTATCCACATGGGGAGAATCTGCCTACATGGATCTGATTGCAGAACTGGGGAGAGAAGTAATGGAGGTTTTATAACATTCACATTTGAGAAGGATGGTGAAAGAATTAAGCATGAGGCTTCTGAAGCTAATTAATGAAGTCCTGATAGAATTAGTTTGTTGATTTGCTAGGGAGAAATGTAATGAAAAGTAGCATAATAGAGTGTTTTGTTAGCACAAAAACTCCCTATAGTGATAACGTTTCTTTATTTCTTATGCAACCCAAATGTTATCGATAAAGAACAGAGCTACCCTGGCTGCCTCCTGTGTACAATAGTTCATGCTTTTTTTAAACTGACAGGAATGCTGAGCCAATGCATCAGATTGACCGCACTGAAGGGTCGAGTCCCCAGTTCACAGAACAGATACTGTGGCTGAAGCCAATGTTCCCAAATAATCTATCCATTCTCTCTTATGAATAGGGCCCTACCAAATGCACGGCCATGAAAAACACGTCACAGACCATGAAATCTGGTCTCCCCCCGTAAAATCTGGTCTTTTGTGTGCTTTTACTCTACACCATACAGATTTCACTGGGGAGACCATTGTTTCTCAAATTGGGGGTCCTGACCCAAAAGGGAGTTGCAGGGGGGGGTCACAGTATTGCCACCCTTACTTCTGCACTGCCTTCAGAGCTGGGCGACTGGAGAGTGGCGGCTGTGGGCCAGGTGCCCATCTCTCAAGGCAGTTCCCCCCCCCCAGCAGCAGCGCAGAAGTCGGGGTGGCAATACCTTACCATATCATGCCACCCTGACTTCTGCGCCGCTGCTGTCAGAGCTGGGCGGCTGGAGAGTGGTGGCTGGTGACTGAGGGCCCAGCTCTGAAGGCAGCAGGGCAGAAGTAAGGGTAGCAGTACCACACCATGCATCCTTACTTCTGCATTGCTGCTGCTGGCCGCGGTGCTGCTGCCTTCAGATCCGGGCTCCTGGCCAGCAGCCACCGCTTTCCAGCTGCCCAGCTCTGAAGACAGCATCGCTGCCAGCAGCAGCGCAGAAGTCAGGGTAGCAGTACTGCAACCCCCCTACAATAACCTTGTGACTCCCCCCCCCAACTCCTTTTGGGGTCAGGACCCCTACAATTACAACACCGTGACATTTCAGATTTAAATAGCCAAAATCATGAAATTTATTATTTTTAACATGTTCTGACCATGAATTTGGTAGGGCCCTAGTTAGGAAGGACTCATGTCTAGGGCTGAGTGGGCAGTTCAGGCTCCTTGCCTCCCCTGCTGGCTCTGTGATAATGTCTGCAATTTGGAAAGACTGAAACCAACAAACCGTGTAAAAGTCCCAAGTTTCCAACACGACGTGGGGGGGGAACCACTATGTTGGAAGTTATGGAGTCTGTACCCAGGGCTTAATTTGAGCTGGGGCTGAGCCCCAGCACCTCTAGGTGTAGCAGTTCATAGCCCTGGGTTTGCTGCATCCGTTATGAATGTAAAAACATTGCTTGAGCCCCGGCGGCTAATTGCTTGAGCCCCCACACCTCTTTCATTACACATTATGCACTGTCTGCATTATCAGCCTTCTTTCCCCCTGGTTCCTGAATGGAGCCAAAGTCAGTCAGCACGGCTCCACTAGGTTTATTTCATCATTTGTGCGGGTGTGTCAATGGGAATACGCACAGACCCCAAACCAGTTTGCTAGTCAGAAGCTCTTGTGAAGACAGCAGGAACACATATATCATTTCCATCCCACACAGAAATGGTGGTCAAGCTGGAGGTGCTTTCTTCTCAGTTACAGTAAGGTGAATTAAAAATAAAACAAAAAGCAATCTTCATAGGTCACTGGATGTTTCCCTAGAACAGATTAGGTTCTAAAATCCTTAATTGCTTCAGTTATTTTAAATCAAAGCTTTTCCATTCAATACAATTGACACGTGTCCTTCTGATAAACCTCCTCTTTTTTTGTTTATATACCTATATACCTAGCCAAGTGATTTATTTTAAATGTGTTAAGAAAAATCACTCTGGCCATCATATGCCAAGTTTCAGGGTACAGCAATTTTTCATTAAGAAACACACTCCAGCTACAAAACCCACTCATCTGAGTTTTTTTAAATATAAATGCTGACACAAACTTAACCTAAAGTTGATCAGTAGCATAGTTTAAAAAAAATGTTCCTTTTCTTGCATGGGAGACCTAGAGGTGTTTCATATAAAAGATCTAACTGAAACCTACCATCATTTCTATTATTCAGTGGCAGGTTTCAGTTTAAAATTGCCACCCCCTTCACTTTATTAAACACCCCCGATACTTTATTAGGCTACTAAAACAAAGTTTCTAATCTCCTGTATGCAATTAAGTTGAATCCCAGGAACAATTAACTTGACCAATCTTTCATTAAAAACACCAGCATGCTAGCACTTCTGAAGTAATGGATCAGTGGGGACTTTATAAACTTTTATCAAAGAAGCAACCCATTCTCTGGCACTTTTTAAAAATGCGCTACCTAATGGAGAAACCAAGGAATCCATCTAAAGGATTAAAGCAGTACAGACAGCATCGGAAAGCAATCTTTAATATATCTTGAACCAGCTTGGGTTTTTTGTTTGTGTGGTTGGTTTTTATGGTGTTGTTTTCATAGAGCAACCGTACGTATCACAAGGATGGGAGGAAGTGTGAATTTTAGAGCCATTAAATAATTCAGTTTTCCCATTGTATCTCCTACAGTGGCTTCTGCTAAATGCTGCACTGTAAAAATGTGCAGTGCTCAGTAATCAGCTGATTGTATTTATTCAGTTTACCTTCCTGTGATATATTGATTACACATTAGCTGGGATAGAAAACCTCTGGGTTCCTGGTAAAGATCTGTAATGCACTTTTTAAAGGAGTACACACAGAGCTAGAAAGTGCACCCATATCTTTGCTTTGTTCTTTGCAACATACATACCTGTAATTAACTTGTTTAATTGGAAGAGACAGGGAAATTACCTGTAATTTAAGTATATCATCAAATATAGAATATAATTTCACTCCTAAATCACACCCCATTAGATTTCATAACCAGTGAGCATACTCATAGTTTAATCGCCCTAGATTCATTAATTTGCCTCACCAGTGGGTGGCACAAGCCTGACCGTGCTGAGATAGTACGGTGACCCCTAATAGCTCCATTCTTTTGTGCTTCCTACCTTTGGTTCAGAAATGGAACTGGTGGTTAGACACAGTAGAAGGCACAGAGTGGGGATCTATTAGCATTACATACTTAGGAGAAAATTACATACCTGTTATTTTTAAAGGGTAAGAATAAATAGAGTCTAACTTCTGGAGACTGAAAAGCTGGAGCCTGGTAGCATTGATCTTCTACACTGCTAGATACTGGTCTCCAAATGAATGTGCCCTTAATCATCATGGACTTTTGAATGCTAGGAACATCAAGGTTTGGAATATGACCACTTCAGCTGCCCATAAAAAGGGCTGGATAATTTTATGAGAATATGGAAGTTTGTACTGATATTTTATACACAAACATACACGTGCACTTGTAGTTAGTGAAGACAATGGCAATCACATCTCATACTACAGGTCGTAAGATGATCACCTGTATGGGATCAGAAAGAACTTTCGCCACTATGTACAACATTGTAGAGTTGACCAGATGCATTATATTGAGGCCAGGCCGTGAACTCAATTTTTTTGAAGCAGCATATACAAGACTTGATACACAATGGTGTGATCCAATATAGCATTTCCTGATTTCCTCTTCTTTTTTGTTGTATTTGTTCTTCTATCAAGCTGACTACTGGTGAGGGACAGCAGCATTGCAATTCTGCTTTAGGGCTGCTATGAGTGAAAGTGACTAAGCTCAGCATGGGTAAAATGCTTCCTTACAGAACACCTACTCTGAAGAGAGCAGGTGCATGAAACAGAATATCAACACCAACTCTCCAGCAATTTTTAGTTGAGGAGGAAAGATCAATCCCATCGAGCCTGCAGCAGGTGATGTGCTGATTTCCACAACCCTGGGATAGGTACTGTAGTGTTTTTACAACAGGGATGAACCCAAAAATGAGTTTGCTCCCCTTCACCGAATGGCAGATCCTGAGGAATATCTCCAGATTTTGTACTGCACTCAGGAGGGCTCATTCTGACATGGCAGGCAGTGGACATTTAAGTCCTCATTACAGCTGTTAGTGGAAGTGAAGGACTATCACAGGACACCACACCAGTAGTTACTAACATACTGTAAGGGTGGAGCAGGAACCCCTAAAACCCCTCTAGCTACCTACAGCTGTAACTAGAGTCAATTCATTGATCAAACATTTATAGGATTTAGGACTGTTATTTCCCCGCTCACCACAACTGGGGATTTAAACACACTGGCCTTTTTGCCTTCCTTCAAGTGTTTCCCTATACTGCAACCTAATGCTGAAAACACACCCTACATGCGATTGTGATCATTGACATCCTGGCCAGCCTTTCGGAGATGTGATGTCTGCTTTACCCTACTAACAATGAGAGCTGAACAATCGTCTGAGCATCCTCTCACGCTGTCACCGTCCTGTGGGGGAAATGACTCAGTGAGCAATCTTTTCATTCAGACACTTGGAAAATTGCCTTTATCTTGTTTAAAGTACTGAAAGCTACTGAAAATTGGATCACTCAGGAATAATCATCAGTCCCTAAGTGCATTCTCCTAGCAATGTGCAGCATTCTCTCCATACTCCTCAGGCACCTAATTAATAGTCAATAAGATCTCTGTATTTCATGGTTGACACAAAGCTTCCAGGGCGAAGGAGAGTCACATTTATTTATATTGTGAGCACATATCACAAAAATTCAAAGAAGCTACAACCAGCAGTTAGCAGAAATCAATCTAGCCCCTATCCTTTAAGTGTCTCTTCGCTGGCAGCCCAAATTGAATAAAATCCAGAGCACACAAATTCAACTGCATCCTAAAAATCACCAAATACTCATTTGGGTGGGCCACACAGAATGAATGCCAGAACCAAGGGACCTTCACCAAGAATACCTGTCACTCACCCTCTTAAGTAGTTCACTCCTGAAGACAGCCAGCAAGAGCATTCTCCAGGACGCAACTGCATCTACGAGCTGAAGAGGGAACAAGGGGCTCTGAAATTGTTGGTTCCCAAGTCACGGTAGATGATAACTACTTCCTCCACCAATAATGATGCTGTGCCATCTTAGAATGACCAGTCATTCCCTTCGCTCTGCACTCTCTTTCATGCCACCATTAAGCATGGAACAGTCTTCCCCAAACAGGACTGCAAAAATCTCTGTGCTTCCCTCCTTCAGATCCCTTCTAGAGACCCAGTGATCCCCCTATGGGGAACTGGCCAACTGATAGGGTTCATAGGTGTAATTGCCGGGGGAGCGGAGGTGGGGGACGTGATAAAATGTATTGTGATAACTCACCATGCAGTTTTCCTATGTAGCTTCTGTCTTCAAAAAAATGAAACTTACAAGACATGTACCTATCACAATGCTAACTATTTTTATGTACGTTGTATAGTGATCCTTTTGTTTGTTTTTCTCCTTAGGTCTTTTTAGACTTCAGGCTCTTTGGGGCAGAAGCTGCCCTGTGGCATGTTCATAGAACACCTAATATAATGCACAGCGGGATTTGGGGTGAGGTCTGGAAAGAAACCATGGGTGGAGTGTAGATCACATGTGAAAAAAGCTTGAGAGCCACTGCACTAGAGTATGGTATCTACAGGGAAAGTAGCTATGGCGGTATCTACTCCCACCAATACCACGTATGCAAGCTAATTGAACTGAATGAAGATTTAGACATTTGAGTCTGTTGAAAGTTGTGGCACAGTGCAAGGCACATTAGAGACCTGCCAGCATACATTAATATTCAGATATACAGCGGTGTTTACAAACACTTTCATCTGGCACACCGATTAAAGCCAAATTGTCATCCAAAAACTCAAAGGGGCATTCCTCCAGGAGAGCTTTGTTGGGGGGAAAAAAGGTTTCAAGATTTTTTTTTTGTCTATAATGGTAATTACTTATCACTCTCCTTGTTCTCAAGCAGCTGAACTATTTGTTATGCAAACTTTAAAAAAAAATCCTTGTAGGCAAATGCCAAATCTAGGAAACTTCTCCCTGATAAGTGAACATTTTGGAAAACCGAGAGAAACTCAAAAAGGAATTAAGAATAATGGAAACACTCATGCAACCTTAACTATAAGAATCATTAACACTCCCCTTATTTCTGTTATTTAATATCAAAGATTGTATACAAACGAGAGGAGTGTTCTGCAACTAGGCTCTGTAATTGCAAGATGGACTTATTTTCCAAAGGGAGAGAGGACAAATCTTGCAGACAGCCTCTTCAGGTCCTGATGCTCTGCAGAATTCAGTCTTCAGGGATAATCTTCTAGGGCTCCATCGGCAGCCAGAAGATCTTGTATACTAATCAGACTCCTTTCAATGCAGCAGCAGAGTCTCCATCATAAATAGGCTTGGCAGAATCCAATGTTTATGTTTTTATCATTTTGACGGGTAATATCAATGTTTATTTTTAAGCTATTTTATTTTTATCTATTTAAATGGCCAGTTGTAGAAAATCATGCGAGGGGTCAGACAATAATTATGTAATGACAGTAGCCTTTGAGATTCAAAAAGTTAAAGCTTGATAATCATTAAAATACAAATTGTCAGCATCACATATCAAAATATACAAAGTAAATATCCTTTAGTGAAACTCTACTAAGTTCTCAAGCAGCATTTTTCTTACTTTGTCTCCCTGAAATTTTTGATTATCATAGATGGAAATATTTTTTTGTTGGGGGTGGTGTGTATTTGGTGAAATTGACATTTACTGACAAAAATCTAATCTTTCCAAGCCTAATCATAAAGACAAGTTGTGGGAGGATGGGAGAGAACACTGGAACCCTTCTCGGCACAATCTGTTGCCAACCTGTGTTTTAAGCTGGCTGGCCCAAGCTCTATGACATATTGGTAATCCCTTATTGAACGGAAGGGATAGTTTCATAGTTAAATCATCAGGTCAAGTGGAATAATGCCACAGTAATTAGTAGCCAGAAGTGCCAATATACAAGCACTGAAAAAGCAATTCAATATGCTCTGTTTCAGCTAATTGCATGAGTTCTAAGTGTCAATGGATGAAACAAACAGCAATAGGCAGCTGTGTTGCATTTACACGCAAAAGGAATGTATTTTACAGTTATTTTATTTAGCGTGTGCATCGTCATCTAGCCAAGCAATGGCATCTTCAGTGGCGTGATGCAGTTCTTCTAGGCCACCGGTGAACGTAGTCAGCAGCTGCACAAAGGGAGGTCATGAAGGCCTCAGAGATACCGGTTGGCTGCACAGAGACCATGCCCGGTCCGGAACCTGTTCAACAGGGACCATTGGCGATGGGGTAGGTCAAAACCAGGCGGGCAGATTGTGGGGTCAGCGACGAGGGACTGGTTGGGGATTATAATGGATTCCACTCCTCTCGCCAGAGGGTTTCCGCCCTAACATCCTTGCGTGGTGGATGAGACCATAATGGTGACGTGACAGCAAACGTGCAGCTGGTGGTTTAAAAAGGTCATTGTGCAGCGGCAGGCTTGAGTTGGCGCATACTTTCTCCAGTAACTCGCCAGTGGCAACCTCTCGTCTGATATGAGGAGGAGCAATATTGCTCAGAACTGGGAGCCATGGGAGTGGAGTCAGATGCAGGGTGCCAGAGATGATGTGCATGGCGGCATGTAAGTGCGCATCCACCAGTTTTGTGTGTGAGGATTGGCTCCATGTTTTACAGTGCACAGTTTGAAATCAAATTGTCTGGAATAAAACCTTTCATTATGGGCTTATTTGACCTTTCCTGTAAATATTTTAAAAGTACGGCAGGTGGTTTAATTCGATTATACAGAGGAGATTTAAACACCTTTCTTGTAACTTCAATGCTTTCTGTTTCTTAAAATTCATATTTAATGAGTAATGCCATTTTCAGGTTACTATAGCAGCAAGTTCCATCGCCTAGGTGACAGAGCACTTATGATGTCAACTCTATCCCATCCCCGACAGTATGCACATTATTTAATTTAAATTTCATAATTGATTGTCTTCAGAAGCAGATGTGTAGTTACAGATCATGGACAATCTCAATCAAAAGTGAACTTTCCTGATATCACGCAGTTTAATATGTTTAGAAAGGAGATTTTTAGTACAGTACCTATTAAAAGTCTGGACATTTTGGATATCTTTAGCCAATTTGGTACTAATCACAGCAGCAATTAGTAGTAAATTCAAATAGCAATGAGGCAAAGATCCCAATGACTAAAGAGAATGCTTTAAAGGGTGGAGATGTGTCTTAAGATATCTTATCTGGTTGTGGCATCTTCGGCTTCTTGTTATGCATCCCAAATCTGTTCCAAACACTGCAGACCTTCCTTTGGGAAAAGGCTTGGTTAGAGACTGAAGTGCCATGATCTCTCTCCAAACGGTACAATTTACAAAAGCTGCAGACTTTTCAGCGTGCAGCTCCCACGGTCAACATGATAAACTTTTAAGTTACTATAGTGTGTCCCTGTGATATTGATTGTTGTACGGCGTGAACTAGTCCTAACCAAACCTTTGACTTTTACTAGCAGTATTTTCAGGGTTCTCAGTGACACATACTGTGCAGTTTATTATATAAGCTGTACCACTACTTTCACGTTTGTGTATCAGAATAAAGATGCCCATGCTGACCTATAAATCCTTTTACAATCTTGATCCAGGCAGCTCACCCTCTGATTTGGTTGTTTTTAATGCTCACCAGCTCCTACAAGAGCCAGTCAAGATCTGGTGCAGCTTGTTTAACATTTGCCAAAGGGAGCATCTTTTTAGTAATCTTCTCCTCCAGCAGTCTCACAGGAGTTGCCACTTACATGCTTTTAAAGTGCCCTGTAAATTAAAATTTTAAAAAGTATTTGTACTCTTTCCTTTATTAAATGTGTTTAAGGAAAGTTTTGGTTTTCTGAGGTTTTATTAAAATTAGAAATTCAGGCCTATTCTGCTTTCCCTGGAAGATTCTGTGGAGGATCAAAGAACCTATAGTCTGATAACTGACAGGCCATCTAAATGAAACCTAAGTGATTTTAATAATGGTTTTAGCCAGACTCAGTATTTTAGTCAGACTAATATTTTTTAGACAGACTGTTTACAAATGGTTTCTCATTTGTTTTTGCTAATGCCTATATAACTCAAATGTCTGAAAAGCACTTGGGAGAAAAGGTGTCTTTGTTAAAAAATATAACGTCCCACCTGTTAGATTAAAGGCTTATGTCTGAGATTCCCAACCAAGTCCTTCACCAAAAGCAAGGAAAACAGTCATGACTTTCCTGATATTTTCCATTGATTTGGGGTTGGGAGGCTTTTTGTTGTTTTTAAGGGCAGAAAAAAACATTTTGGTTAATGAAAAATATTCCAGCTGCTCTTTTATGCTATAAAGAAGCTAAAAAAAGCACAAATCCATTCCTCCTCATTAAAATAAAAAGCAATGGCTCATTTATTTTCCATTTTGCTTTAAACACCTAGCCAGCATTGCAGTTTTCACTCTTATTCTACCTCTTCTGTGCAGCACCTGATGAGGAGACATAGGAGCTGAAATTTCTCTGTTAAATGTTTCCTTTGCCCTTTCAATACAGCCCTCTTATTCAGACTCAGGAGAGCACTCTGACCTGTAAACACCACTTCTTCCTCTTGCCATGCATGCATACTTGAAGTCCTGGTCTCTCCTTGATTATTCTCTTCTAAATGGTAAGGGATTTTTGACTTATGTTATCTAGGCAGAAACGCAAAAATGCCTAGGTTCTCTTTGAGCAAATTCTCTACTCTTTGGCTGTACACCCAGGTTACAGACTGGTCAAGATCCTGAGCCCTGTAAATTGTCTTAGCTTCATTGATATCAATGGCTGTCTCTCCCATTTGCACCTAAAGTGGTGTTTATTGCCAAGTCTTTGTTCTGAGATTTCCCACAAAGAGAAATAAATAAATATATGACAGGATTCAGAGTAGCAGCCATGTTAGTCTGTATCCGTAAAAAGAAAAGGAGTACTTGTGGCACCGTGGAGACTAACAAATTTATTAGAGCATAAGCTTTCATGAGCTACAGTATACAGCCACTGTATGCATCCGATGAAGTGAGCTGTAGCTCACGAAAGCTTATGCTCTAATAAATTTGTTAGTCTCTAAGGTGCCACAAGTCCTCCTTTTCTTTTTACAAATATATATATATATATATATATATATATTTCCCTTTGTGGGAAATATACACACACACACACAGCATAGCTTTGTCTATATATAGATCAATATATGGCAAATGGTCATTTTGAATTTTTCCAGTGGATTGAACCAAAGAAAACAGGATGTGTGTGTCTCTGTAATTAATAGGCCAAGGAACCCTCTGCATTTTGGGTGAAAGAACGTCTGTAATCAGTAACTGTAACATTCCTCTTAAGCCAGAAGATTTCATACCCAAGATCAGCATGTTCTTCTAGGGAACAGACTGACTTTAATTAATTTACCTGAATTTTAAACCACAAGTGTAATTAAAATGTGTAACTTTGTTAGGTGAGACATTCAGAACTTGTGAGGCTAAGCAATGCTGCACTCAGTGCAAAGATAAACAAGATAACACTTTGCACTTGCATCGCCCCCTGGATTAAAATTATTTTAATTCTCTGCTAGTTTTATTAAATATTTAGAAGTCAATCGAAACCTTGATTTACAGTTCATCTTAACCAGAAATTCAAGAACCTGTAAAAGCTGTAGACATTCTACAAATCTAGACATTTTGTTTTATTGGTATCATGTCTGGGGCCTTAACCCTTAGGTGCTTCTGAAATATGATAGGAATATTCAACAGCAACAAAAATACTACCAGCCAAGTTCTCAGCAAGTATTCCCGGAGGAACACTGCTGGACAAAACAGGCTCCCTCTATCCTATATCTAAGCTCTGTGGAAGCTTTAAAATTGAATTTGCAACAGAGGGCAGCATTTCAGAAACAAAATTGCATTAATTCCATTTGGTTTGTCTTCAATATGGCCCCTGCCTAACGACTCAATCTGGAAGGTGCTGAGTGCTTTCAACGCCTGAACTATGGGAGTTGAGACTACTCAGCCCTTCACAGGATTGCACCCTAATCAAGTACATGTTGTTTCGACTTTCATTCTTATCATCCTCCACAGTAAGATTGGACAGCAGCTCATCTACTGAAAATTAAATGAATTGGAAGTATACCTTTAAGACTGAGTAAGCCAAGAAGAATCTATTTGTAGTCTGAAAGGTCAAGGTCCAGTCATGATAAAGTCCAATAGAAAGGGATAGAACCTTCATATTTCATGGCATGACAAACAAGAGGAGGAATTTTATTCAGCTGCTATTTCGGTGCTGAAGAGTTGTAGCACAAAAAACTCCACAGAACATAACATAATTCCTCAAATACAGCATCAAAGGTAACCCATATAGGAAGAAAAACAAAAACTTGGACTTGTGCCATTTTTGCTTCTTTGTGATTTATACAGCGGGCACAAAAGGTTTTTCTTTTCCAAAAAGTCTCTTTCCCCCCATCTTCTTGTCTTTCATCTTCGAAATGCAAGCAATGTCTACAATGGAAAACTCTAGCTAAGGCAAGAGTGTCAAACACACAGCAAAAGCTGAGATTGAGAATGTGTGCCGCCACTCTGTATAGATCAAGGCTGCTGCGTGTCGTTGTAGCAAATTGTATATTGTACTCGCAGGGCTGTCAATTTAAAATATTAGTACATTGGGACATTTTAATCCACAAAACGCTGGGGAGCGGGTTATTGAAGACAAATGTGGCAAAAATGTAACATCTTTAGAGTAATGTGCTCTAATAAAAGAAATGATGCCCTCCAGAAATTCATATTCATCCTTTGGCAAAGGCTTGTAACCCTCTGGGTTTGGGATAAAGCTACAGATAAATAAAAATCTCCTTTCTATTGCCTCTTACAATGGCAGTACACTAATTTACACTGGCTGATAGTCTGATCCATAGTCGGACATTCGTTGTGGTCTGGCTTGTGAATAATACTTCCAGGCTTGCCTAGTGGAAATGGTCTCTCTCTCTCTCTCTCAAGGAAATAAAGAATTATTTTCTTATCCATTAGTAGCTCCTAGACTATTGGAGGAAACAAATTGGCCAGAGTGGGAGGACTGTTTACAGACAATCCAAAGTTAACATCATGGAAAAAATATCAAATATGTATGAAGCAAAATAAAGTAGAAACAGCTATAAGGTTTTCATGTGTATATTCATCTGCTGAAAACACTGCACTTGTAAAGTTTCTTTGAATACTAATAGGTATGACAGGTTTTTTAATGCACTAATGTGGGTTAAGTCAGACTTGTCTGAGTTTTCAGTGGAAGATCTAGAATCATGGAGCTCTAGGTTGCACAGGGAATTGCATCCTGTAATTATTGTTAGCCTGAAATATACCAGTAACTGGAGACTGTGCACTGAGTTATATGTTTCCCTAAATGAAAATGACAAGTTTATGTTTGTAGGGCCAGATCCTCAGCTGCAAAACTGCTGTGAAAGTCAATGAAACAACACTGATATACCCCATCTTCCACAGCAGCTGGGGGGATTGGGTCACAAGGGCCCAGCATGGGGCCCTGGGAAGAGCATTAAAAACAGCTGTTGTACATGAAAGACTGATGTTTACACCATGGGCCTCTGCTCTTTCTGCACCTGCCTGCACCCTGAAATGGTGTCAGGACTGGCTGGTTCCCATTTGCAGAGAGTGGAGAGGGAAGGAGAGAGAGAGAGAAAGGAAGAGAGAGAAAGGAAACTCCTCGTCCCTGAGAGAGGGCTTGTTTCCTCATTTCAAATGCTGGAGCAGGCCACAGGATAGTCTGGCCTGAGAGGGTATGTCTACACTGCAATTAGACACCCATGACTGGCCTATGCCAGCTGACTCGGGCTCACAGAGCGCAGGCTAAGGGGCTGTTTAATTGCGGCGTAGACAGCTAAATTTCTGAATTGTTTTTACTTTTTCACTGCAACAAAATAACTATGTTAAAGGACTGTTAAAGTTGCACAAGCGAAACACTCAAAAGTTAGGAAATGCCAGAATCAAGGTTCCCTGTGCAACTTTAGCACCCACCCACACATCTATGCATGATGATGACAGATTTCACCCAGCATAACATAGGAAGCCTGTGGCAGAGCCAGGAATAGAACTGTGCTTCCCTGGGAGCCCAGGCAGTGCCTTAACATACGAGAACATCCTCTCTCTTCATGTATTGCTCTCCCTCACTGGCTGCCTGCGCTAGCCAGTCTGCGGAATGATGCAATGGAGGAAAAGCTAGGGGGACAGAAGGGAGGAACAGGCTAAAAGAATAGTGGCTCAATGGAAGACTAA
Source organism: Natator depressus (assembly GCF_965152275.1). Classification (NCBI taxonomy): domain Eukaryota; kingdom Metazoa; phylum Chordata; order Testudines; family Cheloniidae; genus Natator; species Natator depressus. The sequence continues at coordinate 41,977,438 of NC_134242.1, read as the reverse complement.
TTGGGTTGGAGAAAGAAGGGTGGACACTTATCTGTAGCCTTTTTATCCCCATTCTTTTCCCCCTTGATATCCTTTTTCTCCACAGAGATTGACAGGTCACAGGCCAGTTTCAATTTGATCAGACCGGTGGGAAAACTTAACACAGACAGCACCCCCAAACATACTGCCATGGCTCTTGCCTCCAAGTGTTTTCCTCAGATTGTTAGGTGAGTCTCCCTGAGTAGATTTTTCTTTCTTAGTTTAATGAGATATTCAGTCTCAATTAATAATTACTTTTAGGCACCTTGGGCAAAACTTTGCTAGGAAGATACAAACAAGAAATTCACAGACATAACTAAAGGACATACTTTTTGAGTATTTAAATTAATATAACCTAGTTGTCACTGTGACAGGATGGAAATACATATATAAGAGAGCTCTTGTTACTTTACAATGAAAGCTGATGTCGAGGTGGATGCTTTCAATTCTTTTTAACAATTTGCAATGACTTCCCTACCCTAGTCTAGGTAGAAAAAAAAAGGTGTTTTTTAAAATCAAGTTAATTAGCAGGACATGAAACATTGCCTTTGCATCTACTCCATCTTAATACATTTTAAAATGAAATTAAGCAAAACCACAAAACAGATGAGAAGTGGGGCAGTCCTCAGAGCCTCAGTTACTATTCGTGGCTGCTTGTTGGGTCTCCCACCCACCCCCCACACTGTTGGGTAAAGCCCAATCCTTACTCACCCAAGCCATACTCACAAATTGTTTGACCTGGTAGTGGTCAAGTGGGTGCAGATGAGGCCTCTCGGCTCGACTGCTGTTGACAGTTCTGATGTGTTTCTGCCAAATCTGTTCTGGCCTGCCAATTACTGTTGCGGACTGCTCTGTCCGCTGATGTTAGCTGTATCTGATCTGTTACTATCTGACTAGGTCTTCCCTGTCCCACAGCTGCCAGCTCCTGTTTGGTGCACGGGCAAAACCAGATTTAGAATTCAGGTGTTCCTGTCTCCCAAGCCTGAGTACAGTCCACTAAACCAACATTGCTTCTCAGCTGTTAGCAGCTTTTGCCTGTTGATGCTGTATGTGGAATTAGTAAAGTGAGTACAGTCTGGCCAAGGATTAAATAGGCATTGATGTGCACTCTTACTCTGGATTTCTTCTAGGACACTATTTGGGAAACTTGAACTTCCAATGCCAGTAGTGTACTTGTTTTACAGGGAAACAAAGAATTTCAGTCTGCAGGACTCAGCATCTTTCACTTCCATTCAAGGATCTCAAACCATTTTACAACTATTAATTAATGATTAACCAGAAGTAGGGCTGGTTGAAAATTGTCTATCAGAACTGTTCTTTCACAGAAAATTGGGTTGTAAACTACAAAAATCTGTTTGTGAAAAGTGTCTGCTTTCCATTGAAAATTTTAATTTTTGTTGAAAAACAAAAAACAACAAATCAAAAAATTTTCTGACAATTTTTGGTTTTTAATTTTTTCAGCAAAAACTCAACCTTTTCTATGATTGGGGAGAGGGAGAGAATCATTTTCTGGCCAAGTCTACTCAGAACAATCTAGTAAGGTAAGGAAGAAATTTTATCACCTTTTAAATAAAGGGAAACTGAGGCACAATGGTTAAATGATTTGCCCAGGCTCAAACAAGATAATTTCTGGCTCAGATGAAAACACAATCCAGATGTCCTTAACCACTAAACTACCATTTCCCTCTAGGTACGCGCAATCATGCTGCTTAGGAAATGAATGCAGCTCCATAGCCTTTAAAGGTACTGCACTCATTTACACCAGCAGAGAATTCAGCCCATACTATTTATGGATTAAGGACTGTAGCATTTAGCTCAGAGACAGTAATTTACAAAATGCATTGGAACGTAACTACCTGTATCATCTTGTTTTCAGTGCGATCATGTAATCAGAATCAATGAGGCCACTTGGTTACAAATATCAATTATTAATGACATTTTGCTCAGGCTGTCTGACCTTTTGCAACAATAGATGCCATTTCAGCAATTTTTGTTCACACTCTTGTTTGAGCATAAACTCAAGCATAATTTGCTTTGCTCACTGAATGTAGGAATCGTGATGGTATCTGGAGCAAGTATATAGACAGCAAGTACATGGACAGTGAATTTAAAATAGAGAGAGAGATGGCACCTTTCAAGAACTAAGTTATCAAAGATTAACATGACAGAATTTTCCTTTAAGGAAACACTTCTTGAGTACTTACCTCATTGAAAAATTCCAAGCAGGGTAAATTTATAACCCAGCAATGGACAACGCACAAATAAAAGGTATCTGTAATCCCCAAATTAGAAACTAATACCATTTTTCAGTGAGACGATTAAAATAAATAAAGATGCTGTCATCAGGCATAATGCAGTTTGGAAAAATCTTTGCTTTTTTATTCTTTTTTTGTTGTAACTTTTCAAAACATTTCAAATGTTTGTTAAAATATAACAGTAATAATTTATGTTGCTGTTTTTAAACATATCGTACATGCTGTCATTGACTAGAATTATAATATTTTGTGAAACTGAAAAATTCTCTCCCGTGTTCTTTATTGAGCAGTTTGTCAAGTAACATTACAGTTAACCTCTGCAGAAAAGATAATACTGTATCATACCACAATTCTATTTGGAATTTCTTCAAGCAGAGAGGTAAGAACTTCTGACAGGCCTAGGTTGACTTTATATTTCCAAAACCAAAGCAGAGCATGTCAAAAGTCTCTTTTGTGTTTGACATATGGTGTATTCTGCACACAAGCTACTCTTTAGCCTTTATACTAAAATGTGTGTAAATATAGCAGCACCAAATTAAGAAATTATATAACTTATCTTACATTTATTCAGATTCTTAATTTTTTCTTATTTTCATGTTAAAATGTGGTGAATGATACATTTCTAATTTACTAGATGAACTTTTTACTTGTAATCTGTGTCAAGCTCTGTCTGGATGAAAACGGAAATTCAGTTAAAACACACAAGCAGCATTAGTTTTCATCTTTAAAAAAACTACCTTAAATGTGCTTGTTACAAACCTTTTTTACTTATCAAAACATTTTGCATTTAAAACTAACTGACATATTAAACAAAAGAAGTATCATTTGTAGTTAGTGTATTGAACTGATTGTTTTGGTTACATGACCCTCTAGATTGGCCTATGTTTGGAATCAAATTTTAGTATATGATATATTTGTATTATCATGGCACCTAGGAGCCCTACTCATTGACCAGGAACCCATCGGCTAGGTGCTGTACAAATACTGAACACAGACAGTCCCTGCCTAAGGCGCTTACAATCTATGGTGGGCCTGATTCTGATTTCACAAGTAAAACAGGAGTAGCCACACTAAATTCAATGGCATTGTAGTTGTATAAACCTGGACTAAGTGATATCAGAATCAGGCCCCATAGCATTAGAGTCTAAGGATATAAACAATGATAGCAATGCTTGTAATCTAAATTCCAAGAGGGAATATTGTTACCAGTGTGTGTACAGATCAGAAGGAATAGAAAGTCGTTTTATGCAATCTTATCAAAAGATTTCATTGAAACTTTCCTGTAAGAAAACTTTTCAATTTTCCAAAGCAACATTTCAAAATAAAGCAAAGTTTCATTCTGACATGTTGATCTGGAATGAAAATGCAAGTCACTGATACTATGGGATGGCATTTTGGGAAGGGGGCATTGGTTGTTTTTAATCCCATATCCATAAGTAATGTCCAAAATCCAGATTTCTAGAGGAGAATGAGTTTTAGTAATGTAAATAAAAAAGATAAACCCAACAGGAAATTGACTAAAAGGTTGGATTTGGAAATACCGGACCAGGTTAGGTGCCTAAATACTCTTAACAATCTGACCCACCAGTCTTTTTACAAATCTCTTCAGAGGTGTTCTTTTCTTGTGGTCTTTTGAAAGGACAAGCTGAAGTCACCACCACAGTTCTCAATTCTAAGAGTCTTGTTTGCCTGAATAAATGCATAGATCCCTGTTTGCCAGAAGCTGGGAAATCGGCAACAGGGGATGGATCACTTGATTATTATCTGTTCTGTTCATTCCCTCTGGGGCACCTGGCATTGGCCACTGTCAGAAGACAGGATACTGGGCTAGATGGATCTCTAGTCTGACCCAGTATGGCCATTCTCATGTTCTTATAGATAGGATTTCTTTCTACAAAGCCCTTTGAAGCCAAAGCAATGGTATTGATGGGCTTTCACTCACCTCCAGTAAGAGCACAATCAATTGTCTAATTTCATGAAAGTCAAGCACAGGAGAGCCAAAGTGCATAATGGGAGGTACATTCCTTGGGGCTGTGTTGGATATTTACGGATCTTGAAAAGTTAGCTAAAAGTAAGTGATTTAAAAAAAAACAACACCTGTTTTTAGAAGTTAAACAATGGACTATAACAGGCCTCAGCGTCCACTACATAAGTCTTAAGAAGGACAAGCAGACCCTAATAGGTCATACACATAAAATTCATGATACTAAAGTGTTGGAAACAAGGATTGGAAATGGAAGTTAAAAGCTACCCTGAACATTCTCCACTGTTAAGAGGGCAACAGGACGCTTGGTGGTATAGGAGCCTCACACCAAACATGTGTCTACTCCTCAGAGCACTCACCCAATGACATAAAGTTGCTTTCTAGAGACAGAACATCAGTGCAAAACTCAGCCTGACTCTTACCAAATAAGAACAGGGACCATAAACTAGAGGAATCTGGGAAACCTAAAGCACAGTCCAAACATAGAGGCGTGACTATGAAATAACTGTTTCTACTCTCCTGTCCAAAATATGGGTAAGTGATACATTAACTCAAGTTAGCAGGAATGATAAATTATTGAGGAAGTGATGAGGAAAAGCTGAGTAAAACCCAGGAGGTCAGTGTGGGGGTGGGAGAGAAGAGCAGAGGGCAAAGACAGATTTTAGTTACCTATCAGAGAGCAGCCTCTCTCTTTTTTGGCAACACTTGGGGAGAGAGAGAGAGAGAGAGAGAGAGACTCAGCATCTGTTTAAGAAGTCCTAGCACCATCAATTTAACATAGCCACGTCAATCTCATCTCTGCTTCTCCTGGGGTTTTTTCATCCCCTCCTTCCAGGGCTTGGGTGGGTGGCAGGGTTTCCCCTTCCACATGTTTCACGGGGCAGTTCACCACCCTCTGCCCCAGCTTGGTGCAGCTGGGGAAGAGTAGGGAGGAGTTGTGCTATTGCTCATAGGTGGCGATGGAAGCCACCCTAACCTCTGGAGTCTTTAGCTCCTCCCCTCCTGCATGGCTTGGGGTTTGCTGGGGTGTGTGGTGTGGTATGAGAGAGCTCTTCCTGTAGCTCTGATTGGTTGCTCAGTCCAAGGGTGCAGGCAGCCAAGCAGAGAGAGGGTCTCTTCCTCCCATCCTCCCCCTAGCAAATTTGAAAGCTGGAGCTTCTCCCATCATCATGAGACAGGCTCAAGCCCCTCACTTGCAAAAGTTGGCAACAGTGGGCCTAAGACATGCTATTACCAAACACAGCACCAGTCCATAAAAGTAAACTGCAGACAGCAGACCTATTAAGAACTGTGAGCATTGAGGTTCACAATGATTCAACTTTGTTGGGAAAACAATGCTTCAAACCTCTTTCCCTCCATGCAAATCAAAGTAATTGTGTGTATAAATTTTCCATTTGTGTCCTCTAGCAAGTTGTGTTGGATTAAAATTGTGTTTTTGTCCTTTAATGCCACCTCTCTTCCTTCGGCTTCTACTTTTCATACAGCAGAGGGATGATCTATCACTCTTATTAGATTATGTGCTTTCCAAGTTTCTTATTTTTGAATATTAAGTCATAGGGGTAGAATAGTAAAACAGAAGTGCCATGCTAACACATCCCCATATATTTCAAGAGGACAAAAAGCATCTGGTGCAATATAAAGGAATCATCAAATGGTGAGAAAAACACACAACTTTCTTGGTGAACAAAGAATTCAAATTTTGATCACTGCATGAGAACAAGGTATGATACTTAACATTTTTTTTCCAGCTCTCCCACCCAAATGCAGATTCTCATTTATGTACAAAAACCTAAAGCGTATTGAAAATGTAATACCATAAAATAAATTAATTTCTGAACTTTAAGAAGGGATTAATGTAGTATTATTCCCCATATTTAGTTTACTTAACTACTTTTGAATTTTCCTGTGCTGGCATGCTGCAGAAAATTGGGAGGTGGGGGAGGGTTCCCTGTTTTATGCCACTCTTACATAGGGGCCTCACATACCAAGTGTGCAGAAATTAGTCTCTGCTTCTGCAAAACTCAGGAGATCCAAAGGAGTGGAAAATCTGTAGCTGACTAGAGGCCTATGGACAGTAAACAAAGTGACAAATAAAGTCCCACCCATGTGCACCTAACAATCACATGAAAAATTTCATACGTTGATGTGGTGGTCAGCTCTGCATCTTCATTTCAAAGTGCCACTGCAGTCTGCCACCAAAACAAAAAACAAACAAAACAGTGATCATAGACAGCAAGAGAAAAACGAAACTTGCACCATTACAGATCAGCTAATTCCAAAACCCATAAAAATCACAATTAAATTTAGTGAATCATAGCAACTTTATTGGAATCCAGAGACAGAGTGAGTTGAAGCTAATCCTGAATTTATTAACTGTATTAAATAAATTACATTAATAGATACAGAGTTACAGAAAGTAAAATAAAGCATGATGTTTATGACAGCTGCAGTTAAACCTATGAATTTAATATGGAATATTTAAAGTTTTATCAAATAACAATAGTCATTTCACAAATTCTTATCACAAAGTGGTGATTTTAGCAAAATAATATTTTCAGTATAGAAGAGAATTAATTTCTAAAATGAAGACTCTTTTAATACAGATCACTGATCAACACCTAGCTGACTGAACTGTTTTCTGCAATTATTACACTTTGAGTTTTTTAAATGTTCAAGGGATCCCTAAAGTGCTATGGGGCCTGTGCAGATGCTCAACTCTTGAGGGTCTCTGTGAATATAAATTCTGCAGAGCCCTCTTCATCCCACTTTGGAATTAGTCAAAAGATCCCTATTGATCTTACAATCAAAACGCTGCCACGTTCAAACACCCACTCTATGTTAACTTTCACACCATCCCAACACCACCCCACAAGCAACCTCAACTTGCCCTCTAAGCTACATCTAATAACGTACACACACAAAAACATCTATAATTTTCAACAATTCACACCCCTTTTTCTTACTAGCCCTCAAAAAGAGTTATCACAAAACACTGCACTTCTACACTAACAATAGCGATAGCTAATATTTGACAGAAATTCCTACATAAAGCTTCCACAACATCATCCCATACACTTTCATTTAATACAATATAAAAAACAACCTGATAAACAACCACTACCACCACTTATCTCAATATGCTCAACTATAAAAGAAAATACCCTAACACAATAGATGCAAAGTTAAAATTGAATATGCAGTGTAATTTGGTTGGTGTGACAGTTAAAGCAGAGTAGGTATTTGAAAGTTGCTAAATAGCCGGGATACCCTATCTCCTAGTTTCCAGACAAACATTTAGTTTTGTTTGCTTCTTTTTACAAGCATGATAGGGAGCTTTAAAATATTAGCTGAGGCATTATCTGGAGTAAGCATTAGCAATCCTTTCAACTTTAAACTATCTCAGAGGGTTTTTTGTGTGGAATACAAATACATGCCTTCCTTCCAGTTACATCTTTGCACTGCTAGTAGGAAACAGGGGTTTTGTTTATCAGGAATAGTGAGCTATGATCATATAGCATTGAATTTAAGATCTTTGCTTCATAGATTCACAAATATTCCTCTATACCTAGTGAGAAATCTGTTAGCAAAAACAGAAGTACACATTATATAGTTGGGCAACTAATGTTTTAAGTCACGTATTCAGAACACATTTTCTAAGAAGTGATTATTTGTTTAATCTAAAACCAGGTAGTCACCTAGATAAAACATACATTTGAATTATTTTTTTTTTACTTATCAAAATGGTATCAACGTTTAGGTGGAAATTCTTCAGTTCTGTTGACTATTTCTAATTGGCCAGATCCTCAAAATAGGTAGAAATTTAGTTCAATTCTACGTCACATAACTGGCACTGTTCTGGTATTAAAAGAGGGTTTTCTTAAGGGCTGAGAGAAGAGAGAAGTACAAATAGTGTGCACAATGGCAATATAGGTTCCTCAGTGTCCTCTTTAGGGTGGCCACAGGGCATCTTGGTTCTTTTTTATCCTTTCCAAATGGTTCTAGCAAGAGACTAAGAATGTCAAAATGACTGCTTGCTAAACATAGAGCCCAGATTCCTAAATAGCCACATCTAAATGGCTATGAGGGAATGGTAAAGGTTACATTTCATAAATTAAACCCAAAAGCCCTGTCCTGCTTTTTTACCAGAATGTGAAAACATGATACACAAAGCATGCTTTATAGGCTGATTGCAAAGACCTTTTCTTGGGAGGCCATACATGCTATCAGATAAGATGTATTACCAGTGTTCTCTCACATGGCAAAGGTAGTTATAGAAACAGTGAAAGGATGCAGCAGGAAACTCTTCAATCACCAGTGCTCTGGTTCATCAACAATTTTCTTTTACTTTAACTAATTACTTGAGATTCAGTTTGTTATATACTACTGCCTTTTAACAGCATTTAATAGGTGAGATATGAGTCACTTTGTTGAATTTATCCTTCCAATGCATTTAGATACTATGATTATAAACCTGAAGAGAATCAAGAAAAAAAAAGTTTTTTTACAACAATACTTATTATGAGGTACATAAGGAATACTTAATATTGCTTTAGAAACTCCATTAAGGCATTAAGTTAGTTTAAATTTTATTCACTGTGTGAGATTATTGTACGATTTATGCTGGAAGTATCTCATAATTAAAGGGTTTTCCAATTACTCTGTGCTCTCAGCATGTATTTCCCCTCTGCTTTTCCATAGTTTCTTTTCATTCTTTTTTCTTACTTTTTACCTGGGGGCTTCCACCTTGTCCAGTTGTCTGTATGATGCTGGAAAGAGTACTCAAGATAGTTTTAACAAAACTCCAAAGCAGCTGAAAATTCTCAAAACAAAAGCCAGAAACAAATGATTAAAAGCAGTAAGAAATGAATTACAAAATCAAAGGAAAAAAGAATTGTATACAGATTCATTTATTCAAATAAACCCAAGATGGTTTAAATGATCTGAAATGGACACAATCTCTGGAAAGTAAAACTGGGGCAAAAGCAATGACTTATAGCTATAAAAATCACCGGCAACACCAAAGGAGTGCTTAGTCAGGACTTTGCCCAGGATGTAAAAGGCAAACGATAAATAATGCCTATAATATAATTTAGAGAAAATAACACTGATGAGCTAGTTAAATTTACACACTACCAAGAACGATAAATCACACAAGACTATTATCAAAAAATACTACTCCAAAGTCAAGATGTCCAAATTTCCCCAACACAACTTATACACAGCACAGTTTAAAATTATGAATACAAAACTTAGCAAGATCATTAAAGACACTGTGAAATAACTGACATATATTACAAGATCAATGGCAAAAAAGAATACTTACACTGACTGATTGATTCCAAAACTCGCAAAGGAATCTCTTTTTTAAAAATAACCAGCAGCTGCTGCAAAATATTTTGTCTCCAACTCCAAGTGCGGAAGAAATCACAAAGCTTGGCTGCACAGTCCCAGGCAAGCTGGGAAAGACTGCAAAGGGTCAAGACTCTGGACATAGTTTATTTGGATGGGGAGAGGGCATAAAATTCATCAACATCATTGACTTTGGAATGCACAACACCAGTACTGGTTCTGATCAATGTTATTCCAAACTGCCAAAGGAGCCGCTCTTTTGGAACTTACCAGCAACCACTGCAGAACGTCTAGTCTCCAGCAGTGAAGCGGGATAAAAGCCACGAGGCTTGGCTGTGGAATTCCAGACAGACTGGAAAGGGAGTGCAGTGGGCTGGGACTCTGGACAGAGTTTCTTGGGGGCACGACAAATAGTGACTGAGGAGGTTTGTACCCGCTTACAGGGTGTTCATTCTGACCAGTGGATTACAGTAGCATAATGTCAAGAGACTAAAGGGTAGGAACTCGATTCCTAGTTCAGGGAGGTCACCCGGCACAAATTACTAAAATGCCCCTAATCCCCCATGTACATCAAGGAGGGAGGCAACCTAGACCCTGAGTTACAGGGTGATCAGTCAAATTTTCCAGCTAAAGGGTCACTAATGCCAAGTGAGAAGGGGCAGAGACCTTGCCCTCAATTACAGAGGGGCACACTGCTCAGGGTTCAAAAGAGTTCAATATTCCCCATAAGCCGCAGCCAAGCGATTTACAGCCTCCTTAAAGGGTAGTCGCTCTAACTAGCCAGCCACAAGAGCTTAATATCAAGAGGCCAAAAGAGCCGACCTGAACCTTCATTACAAGGCAGTCAAACAGCTCAAGGTACCAAAGAGCTCAATATTCCTCAGAAGTTAGGAGGAGGCAACATGCACCCTCATTACATGCTGGTCGCTCTCACTAGCCAGCCACAAGAGCTTAATATCAAGAGGACAAAAGTGCCGACCTGAACCCTCATTACATGGCGGTCATACAGCTCAAAGATACACCCCCTGTCTAAGGAAGAGGATGGCAACTCTTACCCTAATTACAGGGTAGTCACTATGACTAGCTGAACAAAAGAGCATAATTGCAAGACAAAGACACATACCCTGAATTACTGCTGAGGGTTCCAAAGAGCTCAATATCCCCATAAGCGACAGGAATGTAACTTGCACCCTAATTACAGGGTAATCATTCACATTAGCAGTTAAAGAAGCATAATGCCAAGAGGCCATGAGAGCACAGAGCTGAACCCTAGTTACAGGGTGGTCACACTGCTCAAGATATTAAAAGGCTCAACAGCCCCACGTGACCCGAGCCTTAATTACTGGGAGCTTACTCTGTCCAGGGTCCCTTTCCTTCTCCTCCACCTTCAGTGACTTGCTTTCCTTCCTCCTATTTCCTTGCCATTTCTTAAAGGCTTCCTCCTCCTTCTCTTCCTTGGAGGTGCTGAAAAGAGAGAGAGAGAGAGAGAAAAGTTAAGACCGCCTTGGCACAGGGCTCAGCAGTCTCCATGTTCCCAACACAACCTGAGTGTGAATGAGCGAGGCATCCTTGTTTTCCCTGAGTCTACAGACAGCCTGAAAATCTGGCCCCAAAAGAGTTCCATGGTGTCCTCATACTCTGCACTGGGATTCCATCACCTCCCAAGCTGCCCTGGTGAGAACACTACCTAATAAAGTCCTACTTCAAAGATAAGACCTCCAGGTCTTCCCTTGACAAATACTACACTAAGCTTCTCTAAATTGTTAATACAAAGTTAGTAGAGGTCAGATGATTAAGACAACTTTGAATTAACTGACATCAGTACCAAAGTCAGTGACTAAAGCAATAGTTATGCTTGCCAGCCTTAGCCTACATTCTCCACTTCAGTGTTTTCTGCATTTGCCTTGCTCCTCATTCATCTCCCATGTCAGCATTTTCCTTCTTCAGCCTGGGATCCCCCAACTGCTGTTGTGTTAGCGCTTCCCACCCCAGTCTGAGCCCCCATCCCTCCCACCACCTTAGAACTTCCTGACTCAATCGGGCCCTCTGCCCCTTCCCCTCCCTCCTCACCACTAGCTCTGTTCCAATCTGCCTCAGTGTTAACCCCTGTGATGGGTTGGATCACAAAAACCCCCTGGGGGCTGCCAACTGATGTGCCAAGACTACTTCTGCCCCTGCTTTCCCTGCCCTCCCAGGGACTTCAGTGCCCTGCCTGGTCTGAGCCAGACCCACTAGCCTGCTGCAAACCCAGACCCAGGTCTGAACCATGTCCCCTAACAGCTGTAGGCTTAATTGAAAGCAGCTTAAGAAGTGTTCCTGTCTTTAACACTCAGATGTCCAACTCCCAATGGGGTCCAAACCCCAAATAAATCTGTTTTACCCTGTATAAAGCTTATACAGGGTAAACTCATAAATTCTTCACCCTCTATAACACTGATAGAGAGATATGCACAGCTGTGTGCCTGCCCTGCCCCCGGTATTAATACATACTCTGGGTTAATTAATAAGTAAAAAGTGATTTTATTAATCACAGAAATTAGGATTTAAGTGGTTCCAAGTAGTAACAGACAGAACAAAGCGAATTACCAAGCAAAATAAAATGAAACACACAAGTTTAAGTCTAGTACAGTAAGAAAACTGAATACAGATAAAATCTCACCCTCAGATGTTTCAATAAGCTTCCTTTTAGAGACTAGTCTCCTTCTAGTCTGGGTCCAGTAATCACTCACACCCCATGTAATTATTGTCCTTTGTTCCAGTTTCTTTCAGGTATACATGGGGGTGGAGAGGCTCTCTCTTGAGCCAGCTGATGATAAAATGGAGGGGTCTCCTGGGGTTTAAATAGACTTTCTCTTGTGGGTGGAGAACCCCTCCTCTCTCCTATGCAAAGTCCAGCTCCAAGATGGAGTTTTGGAGTCACATGGGCAAGTCACATGTTCATGAATGACTCAGTTTTTACAGGCAGCAGCCATTGTCCACATGCTACCTTGAATGTCCTCATGTAGACTTCTTATGTGGATTGGAGCTTTCCAAGATCCATTGTGCATTAATTGCTTCTTGATTGGGCATTTAACTTGCAAATTCTATTCTAAAGAAACTGACCAAATGCCTTACTAAGGTTATTTAAAATCAAGCAAGTATACAGCCAATATTCATAACTTCGAATACAACAATGACAGATGCATACAAATAGGATGAATATATTCAGTAGATCATAACCTTTACATAGATGTGTTACATGGCATATGTAGCATAAAACATATTCCAGTTATTTCACATATACATTCATAAGCATATTTCCATAAAGCCTTATGGGGTGCACCGTCACAACCCCATTCTCCCCAACCTAAATGTGAGCCCTGTACTCCCCCAGCGTCAATACTTCCCACCTTATTGAGTCATACCCCCCACCTGCAGAAAACACTGAAGTGGAGGCTGTTGGGTTGGCTTCAAGGGGCTCTTGACCTTCTTCTGCCCCTTCCCAGGCAGAGGAAGAGTGGAAAGGAGTGAAACTGCTCCCTCTCCACTTATGAGAAGAGCACCCCTGAGCAGCTAGGCTCATTAGCTCCCTCTGAGCCCCACCCTCTAATGGACAAAAGGGGGTCAGAGAGCTGGAGGAGCATGACCTGGGGCAGGGAACTCCATCCATCCCTTTGGGGGATGAGGCACGGGCTCCATGCCTGGGCCTGGGGCCAGGATAGCCCTGTGCAGAGGTGTGAGGGCGGAGCTGACCCTGGCCACCACATCTCTTCCTGCAGGGAACCAGGCCATCCTCTGCTGTCCCGGCATAGCCACCCACCCCACCACTTCCTTCAGGACTAGGCCATCCCGTGCTAGCCCAGCCCCCCTCTACTTTCAAGGGCTGGGCCATCACCCATTGTGCCCCAACACTGAGCCCATCCTGCATCTTCCTTCAGGGCCATGCCATCCCCTGCTGTGCCCCACTGCTTCCTTAATTGCAGTCCTTGATTCGTTTGGACAATGATGATGATGATGGATTCTGGAGATTGTCCTTTGCTGGCTGTCCTCGGGGGTCAAGCATTACAGCTGTTGTAACTGTGCCCTGAAAAATCAAAAAGCTAAGTGTTGTAGCCAAGGATAAAAGGTATCCAGTGTAATTAGGGTATAGAGGTAAAATATAAGAATTAATATTTTAACACAGGGCCTACAGGGCTCAGGCTTGTAAAATATTTACCATAGCCAAATTAGCATTTCGGATAAATGAGCTATATTGCAAAGATAAATTAACATAAGTAAGTTAATAATTAAACCTGCTGAGCTGGTGTCTATGTCCGTGATATGCTGATGTTTTGAAAATATCGGCTAAGTTTGGATAATAATGTCTATGAGAGATCAGTAGACACCACAACATGACTAGCTGGGGTGAACTGGCAGAGACTTCCTTATCTGTTACTGTGGTGATAAGGTGACATAATCGTTAATGAGTAGAAGAGAAATAACAAGTTAGCCTATGAAAAATGGGGCACCCAAAAAGGAGTGAGGTGTGGAGGTTCAAATAAGGAAAAGAAGTTAAAACTTCATAAATATGGATGAGCCCCAGCTAGTGTCAGTGTAACACATTATAAAAGCTGTATCCTGGCCCGCATGCCTTGGTGGGGGAGACACCATGATGATGACCACCGGTGGTGCTGATCATGGTGAGGATAATGATGAACACATCAGGTTTTTCCACAAGGCATGTAGTAAATAATGCAAACACAGGGGAACTCGGTTTATCTCATGCAATTGGGACCGGGGCCAGATTGGATAATCAAAAATTCAGATAATCAGCAGAATGGGCAGAGAGGTTATTTTAAGCTGCGGAGTTGCTTTGAAACTAGCTGACCCTCCCAGGCAGCAGGGCTGCAGCTTGTAACTTCGCTTCACGGCTCCCTGTGGCTTGGGGTCCTGGGCAATTGCAACAAAAAGGATGAGAAACACTGTTCTTGTTTGTGCACTGGTGGTTCGGTTACTACAGAGAGCCGAATAACGGAGGCTCGGATAAGCGGGGTTCTACTGTACTAAAATAAAAGGGATAACTGGTGCAAACACACAGGTGGGGCTACAATTACACGTCACAGATGAAATCATAATTACACTTTCACCTCAAATTTCAAGTAAGGGCATGGAAAAGGGGTCTTTTCCCTTCTCCTCTCCAAATATACATTATGGGCTAAATTTTGTCTTGGCCTCCATCAATAAAGAGAAGAAAGTTGCTCCAGAATTAGCACATCTCCAGAAACATGGGCCAGTGGAGACTCGTTTCTATTTATAATAGTATAGGACACAGCTGAAGCCCGTCTGCACCTGTTCTTTACCAGTGCTGAGCAGCAGAGAGAGAAAGGGAAAGCCCTGGCAAAAATATATATATATATATTACCCCTACCAGGCTCCTTCAGCACAAACCCTGCACAACTTAATCCATCTAGAAGGTTGAATATGTCAGTCCAGAAAACCAAAGCTGCTTCTTTACCTCTCCAACCTCCCTATCAACTTGTAAGATCCTGGCTAATTTGGAGCAGTTTATTGGACTAAGCATCCCATCGTGCTGATAGGGACTGATCCAGCTCTTCCTGAGGTCAATGGAAAGACTTGGATCTTACCCTCAAATTGTGTTACAAGAATGTGAAGCACTTCCAGGAATTAACATTGTACCTTAAAACTTAATGGTATTTCTGCTGTATTTGTATGAGAGAGAATTTTCAAATGTTCACTGTTTTGTCACCGTAGTACTATTTTTCTTAAAATGTACCAGAACAGATGCTACACGTTAAGTACTAGTCACATGCCAAATTCCATGTTTCGAGATTCAGTTGTTTTGAGAAAAGGAGGACTTGTGGCACCTTAGAGACTAACCAATTTATTTGAGCATAAGCTTTCGTGAGCTACAGCTCACTTCATCGGATGCATTCAGTTGTTCTGAGTTATTTCAAACATATACAAGTCACAATAATGAACAGGAAATGTATTTTCTCCTTTTCATAACTAAAAGGTCAAAATGTCTTTTTGCTCTAACTTTCCAAAATATTCACCTCTGTACAAAGATCAAATATCGAAAATGTATGCCCCAAAGGTAAATATTTTAGTAAGTTATGGCCTTTGAAAATGCTGTGTTAGCAAGGAAATGGTTTGCAACCTTAACTATGACATTTACTTGCTTTTGTGTTTTAAAAAGAAATATGCACCCCAGTTCTTAGGAACACTCATACCTGTATCTGTTTAGTGATGGGCCTGGGCCACAAAGTTTAGATCTGGATCTGAACTTGTTTGGGTTGTTCCAGTTCAGGATTTTGGGTCAGTAGCCATCTCTAATTTCAGTATGTGAATGAGTCTGTTCTCTTTCAGGAAGTGATGCCATTTTGATGATACTGCAAAGAAAGGATTCTATGTAACTGAAAGTAAAGTAGGCTTGAGATACCACAGCACCATTAGAAAGCAATTTAAATCAATTCTAAATCATTTGTTTAAGTTAGCATTTGATTTAATCATTATCAAATCATCCATTTTCCCTTCCATTATAGATCTTCACTTATAACTCTGAAGCTTCCTAATGTCCAGTGTCTTCACAGTTTTCTTTACATTTGTATATTTATACTGTTTGCAAGGTAGCATGACAAGCATCAGACAGGACGTAACATTTTCAAAAGCTGAAGCCAATTCTTTCAATTCAACTGTGTAGGAAACAGACACCTTCCAAACTGATTGGTAATGATTCATTTTTATTTTATTTTGGACACCTTTAAAAGCATTTTTAATGATTTACTCTTCTCTGTAGTTAGACACAGAAATTAGGAACCTGTTTCTGCTGCTATTGCCTTCAGTGGGAGCAGGATGTGGATCCTAGAATATTTTTGATATTACACTAGAGATTTCATTTATTGTGAAATTGTTAGTTATCATGGAGGTAACTTCCTTTCTTTCTGCTTTACTATTACTAGTTAGGTATTTTAACGTTCTTACAAAAGGACTCATCCCTTGCAAACTGGTGGAAACAGTAACAGACTTGGGTAACCTGAGAAAGCTCTTAATGGGATCTGAGAAGGTGCATAGCCACAGTTCATCAGGAAGTAGCCACCACACTGAGTGGTCCATCTCACCTTTATGATCCTAAAAACAAATCAAAGCAACATGCAATTACAAGGAATGCTTACTAAATACAATGCAGTCTCTAGTGGACAGCTAATTCCTGTCCATGCCAAACAGTAAAATAAATAAATCAGATTCAGGTAAGAACATTTTTTTGTTTGTTTCACTGGCAGGCAAATTGAGAAGAGATTTTAATGCAAGGGGACAATCTATTTCCCCTCTTCTATTTCTAATATGAGAAATTGGAACCAGGTATTTCTTAATTTTAACCACCTAGATTTTGGGTTAGTTGGCCACAAGATCTGGGGCTTAGCCTGCTGGTCAGAAGGAATGATGATCTAGCATTCTGATCAGCCACACCCTTACTAGTCGGCCTCACTTTATCCAGTACAACTCTCAGAACAATAACAATAACAATAACTCCAGATCTGAAATATTTTGATTCTACTGAGCTCGCCAAGATGGAAGCACAGCCCTGAACACACTGAAGCCACTTTTGGGACACATGAAGAAAGTGACCAACTACCCCTAATTTTTTTTAAGTGCTTCCTATGATTTGCAGACATAAGACCAGATTGTCCTCTACACTGGAAAAGTACAGGAGACAGGAAAACTCAGCGAATGAAATCTTATGACATTTGCACAGCTTTGCCCTGTATGGGAAGAAATTTGGCTCCACATACCTACAAATTCCCTGCGCAACAATGCTTTCTGGTATCACAGCCTTCATGAATGACACAGTGCCCGAAGAACAAGTTTTTCCCTTAGAAATGTGCTAGACTTCACTGTGTTACTTATATTTTATAAAGCTTCCTCAGAGTTGTCATTCAAGATATCCATAGATGGGCCTCATTCCCTGTTTCTTCTACAAATTTCTGTCTAAAGACTAATAAGAATAAGTTCTTTTGTGTGCATAATAGAGTGTTTTTTCATTACCTATCAACTTAATTTTTAAAATAATCTCATAAGAGCTCTCTGTGACGTTGCACTCCATATGATTTATGAAAATATGCTAATAAGTGTGACTAGAATGTAACTGGAATATGCTTCATGCAAAAGGTCTCTTGTAAGGTATCATTACAAAGCTTATAATCTACTGAGTGTGTTCATCCTATTTGTATGAATGTATCGTTCTTGTATCTGAAACTAGAAATATGAAATATAATTCTGAGGTCCTATTGTAATTATGCAAAGTGTGGGCCATTAATGGTGGTTTGGAATCTTGATGGCTCCGATTAACCAGGACAATTAACTGTAGATGGCTCTGTTTACTTGCAAGCCTTCCTGTGCGTCAGGCCAGGAAGAATGAAGGCTTGGGGTCTCACAAGACATGTCACCTGGTACTGAAATCCATTTTAAACCTGGTGCTTTTCCATTTAGAAGGAGGGGTGGGGACCCAGAGAGACAAAAGATTCCTGCCTTGTGCCAAAGCTATAAAAGGGGGTAGAACAGAACAAAGGGGCTGCAGCCATAAGACTACCCTAGTTACCACCT
This sequence comes from Natator depressus, assembly GCF_965152275.1. NCBI lineage: Eukaryota > Metazoa > Chordata > Testudines > Cheloniidae > Natator > Natator depressus. The sequence continues at coordinate 41,959,252 of NC_134242.1, read as the reverse complement.
GAGTTGGAACAAGGACTTTAACAGGGGAAAGGACTGGGCCCAGACTAGAAAGGAGTCTAGTCTGTGAAAGAAGCTTATTGGAACATCTCTGAGGGTGAGATTTTATCTGTATTCAGTTTCTTAATGTATTAGGCTTACACTTATGTGTTTTTGTTTTATTTTGCTTGGTAACTTACTTTGTTCTGTCTGTTATTACTTGGAACCACTTAAATCCTACTTTTTATATTTAATAAAATCACTTTTGCTTATTATTGAACCCAGAGTTAGTGACTAATACCCGGGGGAGCACACAGCTGTGCATCTCTCTCTACCAGTGTTATAGAGGGCGGACAATTTATGAGTTCGCCTTGTATAAGCTTTATACAGAGTAAAACGGATTTATATGGGGTTTGGATCCCACTGGGAACTGGGTATCTGGGTGCTGGAGACAGGAATACCTGCTAAGTGGTTTTCAGTTAAAGCCTGAAGTTTTGGGGGACGTGGTTCAGACCTGAATCTGTGTTGGCAGCAGGCTAGCGTGTCTGGCTCAACAAGGCAGGGTTCTGGAGTCCCAAGCTGGCAGGGAAAACGAGCTCAGAGGTAGTCTCAGCACATCAGGTGACAGTCCCAAGGGGGTTTCTGTGACCCAACCCATCACACTCCCCAGTTCTCTCTCTTCATAGAAATTTTTCATAAAAATATAGATATGAAAGTACCATTTTGCTATTCATATAGCAGATACATCAATAGAAAATGTGTTCGAATTAGAAAATAGAGATTCAAATGACCAGATTGAAGTACTACAAACTTTACTAAAAAAGTAAATAAACACATAGAGCAGTTATTGCCTTGATGAATTTGATTAAATATTTTGCGCTGACAAGATCCTTTATTTATAAAGACTGGATCTGTGGTCAGTATAAAGAGAGATTTCAAATTTCTGCAACACCAGCATATTTAATATGCAGCTAAGTAGCTGATGCAGTCACTTACCCAATTTACTGTTTCCTCAAAACCTTGTGTTGTTGGAGTCAAACTCTGAGTCAGAGAGAGATTATTCTGGAATGCCAGAGCTACGTGAAAGTCTATTTGTTTGGTAGTAGAGAGAAATATATGAGGAAAAAATGAAGCAACATTTCCATTTGGCCAAACTATTAATAATCAGAATTACAGAAATTAGAGATGAAAAAGAGCTGTTAATGTGTTTAGTTTACCTCTGGTCAGGGCAGGATTCTTCCCAATTGCCTTTAATGTAAAACAAACAAACAAAAGCAGCAGTAGCATACAGAAAAATGTATTTGGTGGTTCTAGGTATCAGTATCTTGTGATAGTGCCAGATTTGCAAAAGCTGGTCTCCCTTTTTATGACGGCAAATATGGGGGCACTGGGTTGCAGACCTAATTTGTACCATAATTGTGTGTGTGTGTGTGTGTGTGTGTGTGTGTAATTATTTGGGCACAATCATTGTCACGTGGATGCCTGAGTACCTGACCTGCAGGAGCAATTAGATATTTACACCTGCATTTACATTAGTTGGATGTCTAAATAACTATGCCGACAATTTTACAGGTAAAAAAAAAAAGAGAGAGGCTGGTAAAAGCCAGGAAGAAAATGCTGGTGCTTATTCTTTAAAACTAATTTAAATGCAGCACTAGAAAATAATAGTCCCATATTAGTAGGAGGATAGATTACATGGCTTTAACAGGTCTTTTCCATCTCTAATATATCAGACACTCCAGCTGAACAGCATCATTTTGGCAAATACTCATTCAAATTGTATTCTGTCTTAGTCAGTGGTGCAATTATTAGTTGAATTATATTCATTTTTTCTGTCACTACAGCTGCTAACAGACCAACTGAATTATACTTACTGTACATTTAAAAAAAAAATAATCACACATTTGTCAGTCCAAAGGCCACACACGAGAAAGCCTTTAAAACTCTGAAATGTCATACACCATCCTAAATACATTGTCAGTGTCTTCTGGAAAATGAAAAATGCCAACTTTGTAATGCCACTGCTGGAACAGACACACATTTATCTTTGTACATGGAAGACAATATCGTCAGAGATTCAGATGGACCATAATTTCAAGTACTCATTACAGGAGAATATTAAGAGTGCAAGTGTCCACTATATTTCCATTATAGACACAAATTCTGTAAGCAGTTATGTAATCAACCAACATATAAATAGCAGTGTGTCCTAGCTCCTAGGGAGCGCCTTAATTCAAGGCACTGATGCTCGATAGTGAGTTGCAAGGCAGAGCTGTATTGATCATATCTACACTAATTGAGCATGCACATGACACTGAATACATTCCCAAACTCTTGTCCCATCATTCACTGGGCTCAATGTAACTCCTGGAATAGATTTTCTGAGGGCAGACTCTTCTTTGGCTGGTCAGGAACTGGAAGGAGCTACCCCCAAGGCATTATGAGTAGACAAAACAGATTTGATTTATTCAGATGTTCTCATCTGGCTGAAAATCAAACTAAAATACTTCACTAAAACCAGTCCTTATAATCATCTGCACCAATTATTGCTGTTTGGTAAATAATGCTCATAGCAGAAAGAACAGTCACCAAAACATGCCATTTTCTCTGCTACTTTGGATGAGCACAGGAAACTCTTACTCTCAATTTTTCAATCAGAATCTGTGGAACCAGAAATATCCCCAGCATATTCTGGTTACGTTTGCATGTAACCTACCCTTGTACAGTTTTATGGATCTCTTGACTGACCTATTTACATTTCATTGGCCTTCAATTGAGGTCCACAGAAAAACATTTTAATATTTATTCTAATGGTTTTTTTAAAAAAACATTGTAAAAGATGTTTATTAAAGCCACTGTCTTGGAATAGGTCTCTGAAGAGTGACCACTTATTTTTAAAGAAAGGTGACCTGTTTCTCCACAGCAAGACATTGATTTCTACCTTGAATTTCAAAAATTGTTTTGTTCATTTAGGATTGATCTTGTTAGATCTTACATGGTAGAGTCAGGGCTGTCAATATTTATTGGAGGCCTCCAAGGAAAGCCAAAGTTGTTGCAGGACATGGTATTGGCAATTTAGAAAGTGTCATTCCCCTTCTAAATCAGGACTGTCCCAATGCCCAAGCACACTATAAAGAAGCATTGTGATGCTAGAAGTGATGTCTTGCAGATGAGATGCAAACCCACAGTCCTGACTATTTCTGGTCTTTAAAGAGCTTAGCATTTTCATGAGAGGGCCTACAATGAGAATCAAGGGCTCCCAGCACCTCTCTAAAGTTGTTTGGTACCTTCAAGAATCAGTCCTCACACTAGATTTTATCAGAGAAAATACCCATATTACATAAGACAAACGAAAACTGAGGAAGTAATGGGCTTAGAAATAACATTTAGGGTTTTTTTTAAGTTTGTTTTTATCTTTCTGTTCTTCCCTACTGTTGTCTGAATTTATATCATCTTCAGATTCTCTAATCTGTATTGTTATAGTTTATTGATACTTCAGGCTACTGTTTCTTTTTAACTCTCAGGTCAGCATCTGTTGATTATCACTCAATTTTAGTTCCCAGGACAGAGAAAGCACATGGAAAATGCAAAAAAGGTAGGTAGGTAAATGGGAAGGAAGCTCAAGTGATTAATAGGAACATACTGAGTAAGTGAAAATAAAAATACACAAAAAACGTGTACATGATTCCTATTGCATATCCTAATAAAAATGCTATGGACTATTAATATGCTTAACACATGTGCGCACAGATTTTTACATACAAGCATTAGTGGTTTGCACAAAAGCTACTGATGTGGCTTGATAATTAGGTGGTTTCTGCTGAGCTTTTGAAGATGTGGTAGGTTTGGGGTGAGGATGTGCTTTCATCTGTCTGGAATTGACACAGCCGACAGAAAGAAGGAAGTTTTGATAATATTATGGAAGTTAGAGGTATAAGTTAACTGTTAGATAATCAAATCCACCAATCTTACAGCTGATGCTACAGCTACAGGGCAAAATTCTCTGGTGGAACTCCCTGCGACAGATATGGCAATTTCCTGCAATATCCTTGAAAAACCTTATTGAATTAAGTTTAAGTATCTTTGGAGTCTATTGTATTAAATGCAAAGGTTATGTGTTAGTGTGGTACTGGATCAAAGGACTATACTGTACAATGTGGTATAAAAGATCTTTTGGGACAATACATGTAAAGTGGATTTCCCGGGAAAAATCTAGGAGGTGGTGAATGCAAATTCGCCACCCCAGGTTATGCAAAAACCCAGCCTTTTAAAGCTATGCTCTGAGGAGTGGGCCTTTGTCTGTTGATGACCTGTCACATGAGGTCAAGATCAAAGGCTCAAACTGCATAAAGAAAAGACTGATCTATTAATGTGTGTGCGCTTGTTCTCAGCTAAGACTGTATGAATGGGTAACCACAGAAAAAAACCCTATATGGGGTTTGAAGGACTGGCTCCCACCAGAGCCTTTGTGATCTCTGGTAAGTTGTAGGTTCTTTATTGTTTCAATGTTTTTGCTGTAATGCTTTCACCTTAAGAATAAATGTGCTTGCTTTTAACAAGCCGTGTGGTAACTCATAACCATTGGCAACTACATTGTTTGTAGCCTTCTGAAGAGAAAGCAAAGTGAAGACCTGGCCTGTTTAGGCAGTCTGACTTGCTGAGAATATCACAGTACAGGCAGGGATCTGTGCAGAAGGGAAAGAGACATGGGTCTCTGCCCAAGAGAGATGACAGCTGAGGAGCTGGGAACCTTGGGGGGAAAACAGTTGCAGTTGTCCTGAACTGTGACACTCCCTACCACCAGAAATGAGGATGAGCCCATGCCTCAATTCCCTTAGACCAGGGGTTCTGATACTTCATTGCACCGTGATCCCCTTCTGACAAAAATTACTACACAACCCCAGGAGTGGGGGCCAACGCCTGAGTCTGCCCGAGCCCCGCTGCCCTAGGTGGGGGGACCAAAACCCAAGCCGAAGAGCTTCGGCCCCGGGTGAGGGGCCTGTAACCTGAGCCCCGTCAGCCACAGCTGAAGCCCTTGGGCTTTGGCCCTGGGTAGTTGGACTTAGGCTCTGGATTTGGCTTCAGCCCCAGGCCTCAGCAAGTCTAATGCCAGCCCTGGCCACCCCATTAAAACAGGGTTGCAACCCACTTTGCGACCCACAGTTTGAGAACCACTATGTTGGACCTTAATTAAGCAAGGTACTTAAACACATGCCTAATTTTAAGGAAACAAGTAGTCCTGCTGAATTGAACCGCACTGACTAAAGAGCTTACATCACAATGCAAAGCGCACCTCTTTACACAGACCATCCCCCAATAAAATAGCCTCAACGTGGCCAGAGAACTTTCTTCACCCAAAGATACCTTCCCCTAAAGCATTCAAAAAGATGCAAACTAATGGAAGGAGTGGAGACAAATAATCAGCTATGCTTTCTCTCCCCAACTAGGTTCTCAGTTGTACCCATCCTCATAGTGTCTGAGTGCCTGACTAGAGAGTAACTGTCTCTAGTCTTTGCTCACATACTTCAGCAGGTTAAAAATATCTAGGTGATAGGCACAGTAGAAATACATAGATAGACAGCTACTAAAAATAGGATGTGGGGAAATGGCAAACAAATATGAGACCTTTGGATCCCAAACTTGTCAGCTTACTCCTCTTTCACCTTAACTAAATGAGAGAGTTATTAATATATTGTACATTTTAGGATTAGGATTTGCTAGGAAAGGAAGAAGCCAAATTTAAAGATCAGCCGCAAGAAATATAGGTTAAGAACCACATGAAACCATATACTACAGCCAAAAACAACATAGAGGAACTAGGAGAAATACAGTGAAATGTTAGGTCTCAAAAAATCTGTAAGTTCCTTACAGAAAGGAACACTGCTGTAGTTCTTTATGAAACTGCTATTACTGAATCACTCTATGATGAGCTAAATAAGGCAAGATTGCAACTGATTGCATTTCTTGAGCATTCATCCTGTAATGACCCTGCAACATTTCTAGTGGGGACATATTCAGAGTAAACACAGAGGTCTATTGAGAAATGGGCTGGGTGAGCAATTTTAGCATATCGCTAGCATATTTGCATTGTTAATGTGGGATGGATTTCTGGCACCATACCAGGTTATGTACTTATCTAAAGTGAAAGTCTAATTTGTGCACTCATCATTAGGCTATGCACTCTGTGTCCAAAAGCAAACTTTATGCAGGTATCTACTGATAGGAACATGTCTATTATTGAGTTATTGAGAAAACAAGAATTGATAGAAGCTCGTGACTGGAGGAATGCTAATGTGCCAATATTTAAAAAGGGAAAATGGGCTGACCGGGGTAGTTATAGGCCTGTCATTCTGACATCAATCCGGGCAAGATAACAGAACAGCTGATACAGGACTCGATAATTGATTAATGCCAATCAACATGGGTTGAGGGAAACCAGATCCTGTCAAACTAACAATATCTTTTTTTGATGGGAGTACAAGTTTGTGCGATAAAGGGAATTTTGTTGATGTAATATATTTAGACTTCTGTAAAGCATTTGACTTGGTACTGCATGACACTTTGATTAAAAAAAAAACTAGAAAGATATAAAATTAACATTGCACATTAACTGGATTAAAAACTGGCTAACTGATAGGCCACAAACTGTAATTGTAAACAGGGACTCCTCATCGATCAGATTTGTTTCCAGTGGGGTCCTGCAAGGATCAGTTCTTGACCCTAACATTTTTATTAATGATCTGGAAGAAACCATAAAAAAAATTACGGCTAAAGGTTGCAGATGACACAATAACTGGGGAAGTGATAAATCATGAAAGGGACAGGTCACCTATAAGAGCGATCTGGAACGCTTGGTACGCTGAGTGCAAACAAACAATATGCATTTTAATAGGGCTAAATGTAAACATATACATCTAGGAAGAAAGAACATAGGCCATACTTACAGGATGGGGGACTCTATCCTGGGAAGCAAGATCTCTGAAAAAGATTTGGAGGTGTGGTAGATAATCAGCTGAGCATGAGCTCCCAGTACGATTCTGTGGCCAAAAGGGCTAATGTGACCTTTGGATGCATTAGCAGGCGAACCTCGAATAGGAGAGAGATTATTTTATCTCTGTACTTGGCACTGGTGCAACAACCGCTGGAATACTATGTCTAGTTCTGGTGTCCACAATTCAAGAAGGATATTGATAAATTGGAAAGGATTCAGAGAACACCACCACAAGGACTAAATGATTAGAAAACATGCCTTATAGATACAGACTCAGGGAGCTCAATCTATTTAGCTTAACAAAGAGAAGGTTAAGGAGTTAACTTCATTACAGTTTATAAGTACCTACACGGGGAACAAACGTTTAATAACGGGCTATTCAATCTAGCAGAGAAACATGTAACAGTCAAATGGCTGGCCACTGAAGCTAGACAAATTCAGATTGGAAATAAGGTGTACATTTTTAAGAGAGAGAGTAATTAACTATTAGAACAATTTACCAGGGGTAGTGATGGATTCTCCATCACTGACCATTTTTAGATAAAGATCGGATATTTTTTGAAAAGATCTGCTTTAGGAATTATCATGCGTAAGTTCTATGGCCTGTATTGTACAGGCGATCAGACTAGATGATCACAATAGTCCCTCTTCTGGCCTTGCAATATATGAACCTAAGAAAGAGCAGGAAGCAGCTGGAAGAAGTTGGGGGAGAGGAGCACTGTCCTTCTTGCTGACCAGAAGAGTGGAAGGGGGGGGGTATTAATACCCCATCCAGCCCCAAAAAACCCTCTCTTACCTTGACTGGGCTTGCACCTGTCAAATATAAAGGGAAGGGTAACAACCTTCCTGTATACAGTACTATAAAATCCCTCCGGGCCAGAGGCACAATATCCTTTTACCTGTAAAGGGTTAAGAAGCTCAGGTAACCTGGCTGGCACCTGACCAAAAGGACCAATAAGGGGACAAGATACTTTCAAATCTAGTGGAGGGGGGGTGGAGAAAGGCCTTTGTCTGTCTGTTCTGTGTGATTGCCGGAGAGAGATCAAGAAAGCAAGCAATCCAACTCCATTAGAATTAGTAAGTACTAGCAAGGAAATGCGTTAGTTTACTTTTGTTTCAGCTTGTGATTTTCTCTGTGCTGAGAGGAAGGTGTATTCCAGGTTTTCTTTTTGTAACTTTAAAGTTTTTGCCCAGAGGGAAATCCTCTGTGTTTTCAATCTGATTGCCCTGTGAGATTAGCTTCCCTTTCTTTTACCATTTTTCTTTCTAAAAAAGTTCTGTTTCTTTTAAGAGCCTGACTGATTTCTCTATTGTCCTAAGACCCAGGGGTTTGGGACTGTGATCACTTTGTAACCAATTGGTTAGGATATTATTCTCAAGCCTCCCCAGGAAAGGGGGTGTAAGGGCTTGGGGGGATATTTTGGGGGAATAGGAACTCCAAGCGGTCCTTTCCCTGATTCTTTGTTAAATCACTTGGTGGTGGCAGCGTACCCTCCAAGGGCAAAGAGTTTGTGCCTTGGGGAAGTTTTACCCTAAGCTGGCAGAAATAAGCTTAGGGGGTCTTTCATGCAGGTCCCCACATCTGTACCCTAGAGTTCAGAATGGGGAGGGAACTCTGACAGCACTCATGAAATTTTCAAAAGGACCAGTTTTCCTCATGACCCACTGTGGGCATTACCCTAGTCACCCTTTTTTCCTGAGGGTCCAGTAAGGATATTTTCCCCTTACAGTCAGATTGGTGGAGGCCAGTGTGGATAGGAAGGTTCACTTTCCCCACAGAACATCTGGGACTCAGGAGTTAGGTTCTAACATTGTAACTTAGTATTTAAAACCCATGGCAGATGTCCAGTACAGGTACTCCTTATGGAAGGGATACAGTTATCAGAGAAAATGGATCAAAAGAGGATTTACGGGAGCTGAGGGAGGTTGAGGGCCCTACATCTGGTACAGTGGAAAGCTGACTCCCTCCTTTTAGAGCCCCCTTTTAGCTCAGATAAAGGAAGGGCAGCGGAGCACCAGCATTGGGATGGCTGGGACCAGATTGCAGATTATGTAGAAATGATTAAGGAATGATGATGCCCTGCACTGTTAAATTCATTGCCAGGTTCTTCCAGATATTTTAAGAGAATAAACTTGCAGCCTAATTAAACCACATCCATTGCCTACTATCTTTCTTCCAGAGTGGTCAGACAAGGCTCTAGTTTTTCTTCTTTGTTCATTTGTGCTCGTCTCAGTGATGCACAGGGATAAAATCCTTGTGCTGAGTGATCTCACTGAAATAGGGATAAGAATAATATGTTTGTTATGTGAAATCTACAAACCAAAAAGCATAAACAAATCATAGCTCATTCATGATAGGGCCTTCAGCAAGATAATATGGTATATGCCAATGCAGGTGTCTCCAAGAAGATGGACGAGGTGGGGAAGGGGGGAGAATGAATGCATAGATGACACACAAGGTAGTAAATAAGTTATCCATATTTTTAATTGCCTCCAAAATTTTCTTCTACGGTAAAACTCCCCACATCTAGTGTGGGGCCATGGAAAGCCCTGTGTGAGTGATCCCAAAAGAAAAAATAAGCAGTGGGTACTACATATGGTCATGGATATATCAAAACTGCCCAAAATATCCAGAGTCTGCAGCAGCCCCCTGCATACCATGGAGCCAAGCTCCATGGTGGCTCTCCCTATAGACATGTAGAGGGTAAATTATTGTAGGGCAATTGGGTAAGTGGTAGGGGTCAGTGGATCCATTAACTCTGCAGACCCACTGACCACAAATCCTGCACAGTGCGTGTGTAGAAAGCTATGTCTGCTACTAGACCACAGGATATAGTAATGGACACAGGCTGGCTAGGCAAGTGCTTCAAGTCCAGCCTCTGGGTGGGAGAAAGGAGGATTCCATCTTTCTCAGTCCCAATATTTGTCCTCCCTGTTCAAAGCCTGTTTACCTGGGCTTTGGGGAGAGTCGTGGTGGGTACCAGAATTTCAGCCCTATTGACTATTATCCATCTAACACATCACTTTTCTCACAAGGAAGAGGAGAAGATAAAGAAAAAGGAAATGGCAAGGGATCTCATTAAATCCCCATAATAGCAGCCCATTTCTCCTTTTATTAAAGTCACACTTTTCATCCCTGCTTTTGATTAAAATATACAAAATTCGAAATAGATTTGATCCCTTAGAATAGTTACATAGGCTATTTCAGAAGAAAGTTCAGATTCTGGAGTCTAGCTAAACTTCGCCTCCCATTCCACTATCAAAAGTTACATGCTATACATGCATCAAACTGATAGTACATATTTTCATGATATTTAAAATATTTATTTACTTGGCATATCATAGATCTATCTTCCCTGTAGAATCTGCAGTACATTTAGTCTGAGAGATACAGTCATTTTCTTTACTGGTTACTGATTCATACCTGAAGCTGAATATTTTGAGATATCTAGACCATCTTCTTGCCCACATCAGCTGAGATTGGTCTTTGTACACAGTGTAATCTAGATCAGGCAAACAAAAATTGTTGGAATAATATATTTCTTTATTTCCACTTACCCATCCTCAGAGGCTAATAATATGTGTTTTAATACTATGGACTGACAAATGTAGTGCATAGGTTTGTCGTTACAGCACCCGGTAAATGGAAGACAAACGTAACTGAAATCATACCAATGATGTTTTATTAAACTTTTTAGACATTTATTTAAATATATAATGTACTATATATTTGGAGACAATAGACATTCGATGAGCTGCACAGCCATATCAAAGAACATTGAACCATGGTGATAGCCATGTGATAAATGTTATGAACCAATTAAAAAGTTTGCAAAGCCTATTACATATCTACAAGGAAGATTCTAAAACATTCTTTCAGTTAGCTTCTCTGGGTTTAGAAATTTTGTAGTGGCTTTTAAAAAGAACTGTACACAGATTCCTCCCACTAAAGTATTATTAGGAGAATATCTGAATTCTGTCACGTGTGGAATCATTCCTTTCATTATCAGACATTTACATTGCAAATTATTAGTCAGATCACTTCCAACACCACCACTTTCCTTTGGGTAATTTGGCAAATGAAGGCAGACAGCTTGATTCAGATGTTCACACCTCCTGTGTGTGCACGTAAACTCAGATAACAGCCTTATTTCAAGAGGAGACTATTATTTCTCATTAAGTTACTGTAGAGCAAATTAACACATATACATGGAATTATACTACAAGTGTTTATTGAATCTTTATTCCTTCAATGTTAGTGTAAATTATTACTGCTTGTCCTTGTTAATGAACTGGGGAAAAATACAGAGAGCCACACTGTATAAATAGATTTGTTTTAAAGCATCACTATTCATTTAGAAGTCAATTAGGAAATACACACATACATATTAAAATGCAGATTTTAATAAAGCATTTGATATACTCTCTCATGAGAGGTTATACACAAAGTTCATTCAAATTTGGGATTAGAGAACAGTCACATGGAATGAAAACAGACTGAAGGAACAAAAACAAAGGGTAAAGATAAACACCAAACTACTGAATGGAGGAATGCATCAAGTGGGATACAGCAGGGATGCAGTACTTTGTCCTGTCATATTTAAAATGTTCTCTAATGATCCAGAAAGGGGAGTAAACTGACATTAGTAAAATTCGTAGGTAAGATTACATTTGGAGACATTGGCAACATCAGTTAGGACAGAGGAATAATACCTAGTTCTCAAGAAGGTTAAAAATGTGGCCAAAAAATAATAATAAATAAATACAAAAAGATTCAACTTAGAAGGATTCATATAGTTTTACCCAGTATATTAATTTGTAACATATGTTGAATGAGAGAGCGCAATATCAAAGAAAGTAATGCCCAGTAATATAGGATTTAGAATTTTTTTGTCTTCTAAGTCTTGTGACAAGATGGCCTATGTATGTATGGTGGGTGCTGTGCTTTTCTTGGGGGTGGGGGGAGAAGGGGGTAAGACATCACCCCTTACCCCTGCTCTTGGGCGCCAAGAGCCCCGCTAGTGGCCCGGGAAGGTGGTGGAGGGAAATGGGGAGGGGTCTAGGTTTGCTCCTCGCTCTGAATCCCAGTCCCTCTCAACCTTTGCGGGTTTCTTACCCTTGGTCCTTAAACGCTGGGGGAGGGAGTCTCCATGCCCTGCCGGGGCAGGATCTCTGTTACTTCGGTTCTCTGGTCTTTCAAATCTCACAACACACCTCCAAGCTCCAGTCCTCTCTCCCTCCTCCTACCCTGACTGCCTGAAGCAGGGGGATTTATTAGGTTCCTGACAGGGCCTTAATTGACTACAGATGCTCCAATTAACCTGTAGCAACCCTCCCTAGTCTACAGGGAACCACGCCTTAATTAGCCTAGGGCTTATATATTTCCCCTCTACCGCTGCTCCCTCGCCCTCCTGTATCAGAGTCTGCAATATGACATGGCAGCACAAAAAGACCAAGGCAATTTTGAGCTGCCTACACAGAGGCAGAGTATGAAAACAGAACCAACTCTCTCTCAGTATTATTCTGGCAAGACCACACCTGGAGCACACACTTGGTATCACTATGCCAGAAAGATATAGAATTCGAAGACTGCATGGTAGGAAATTCAGAAAAGATTAACCAGAATTAATAGGGGCCAGTAGGTTCTGATTTATAAGTAAGGCTGGATTTTAAATGTCACTATCAACCAAACAATCCTTTATAAGGTGCTAGATGTATTTTCATTGCACACTTGAAGAGACAAAGAACTTCTGCTCACAATATTAGCTTGTAGGAACTTTATTTTGAACTATTTCAAAAGGCTACGTATAATTTGTGAATAACTTGCTTTTATTAAAATTGGTTGTATTTTGGAACCAGTTAAATGTTCTGGAACGCCTTCTTCAGGGAAGTTTTTGTTCACTTGGAAGTTCATTCAGTTCTAGCAATCTTCATAGACACAAATTGCCTGGTTTTACATTCCTGCAGTTATCATTTAGCAATGCAGAACAACATGAGAAGAATATTCTTGCACTATGGACTACCTATGCATAGACACGCTTAAATGCAATACATTTCCAATCTGGACAATATTGCGCAAGAACCTGCAAAAATAATGTCTCTCTTTTCACTGAGTCCAGCTGAGCCATTTCTTGAATTTCTTGCATATAGATTCTAAGGTATGCTTTCCACTGGACACTGTCCTGAAAGGTTGATATACTAGAAAAGATCTGATCCTCCAACTATAAGTATATGCAGCCTAGGCAGGGTTAAAATCTCACTGCTGCAAAGAACTTTGCAGTTGGCAGATAAAAACAACCATTCTGCTCCTGACCAAAGCTTCTGGGCACAAATTACGAGGGTATTTTCTGGCTCTCTACTTAGAAGCCTTCCCTGTGATGGTTAGTAAAGCAGCAAAACTCAGTATCCTGTCATTCACAAGCTAAGCTTTACCTTGGTTTTCCTCATACTTCAGATGTACACTGTGCTAACTTATTAATGATGTTTGATGTTTTATGAAAGGAACAATGTCACATTGTTAGATGCAGGTCTCTTGGCAAGAGATGTAGTCAACATGGGGGGCACAGAGAAACGTTCGGAGGGGCGCAGTGGGGCCCAAGCCAGCCTCCACTGGGGCAGGAAGCACCGGCCAGCCTGACTCTTCCCCCAGCCCCGCTCCAGCCTCAGCTCCCAGCCACAGTGCCGGCCCCGGATCCCAGCCCCAGCTGTGCTCCCTCTTCGCGCTGCAGCTCTGCTCTCAGCCCAGGCTCCGGCCCCGGCTCCTGACCACGTCTCCGCTCCCAGCTGCCGACCCTGGCTCCCAGGGGGGCATGGACAGATTCCATTAAGGGAAAGGAGAGATCGGACTGCAGCTGGAAGCTGAGCCATGGCTGGGAGCAGAACCGGGCCCGGAAGCAGAGCCGGGGCAGAGCTGGGAGCATAGCAGGACTGGGTGATGCTCCTTCTCTGCCACCTGTGGGGGCTGCCCTGGGCCCTGTCACGCCCTCCCCCCGGATGTTCCTCTGCACTCCCTGTGCGGGGCGCACCCCAGTTTGGGTTCCACTCATCTACAATAAAGGACAACCCAGAGAAAACAGAATGTGGCCTTGGCTGTGAGTCAGAATAGCAGCAGGAGAAAGTCCAGATGAATCTCCATGCTGGAGCTCTTTCACAGGCTGCGATTCAGAACAAACGTACATAATGAAAAGGCTTTGGTCACTGAGGCAGTGGCAGTCGGTGGCACATACTGACCACTGAGGGAGAGAAGACTTGCCATTTGGCTACCACTACTACTGCTATAGAACTTTAATAAAAATAACGAACAGCTAAGGACCGGAAAGCAGGAGACTAGAACAAAAATCCTGAGTGAGTCTAACTAGGCCTTCATTGAAAGGGCCTTTGTTCCCCAATGAAGTAGTAAATACTGATGTTTGGCTGAGGCTATGTACGACAAATGCACAAAACCACGATGTATCCAAAAACTTGGGTGACATCCATATTAGAAAGTTTCTTACCTATGAAAGAATCAGAAACAAGCTTCACATTTGTGATGTGTTCCATGCAACTTTTATTCTGATTCTTAGCAATTCCAATCCATAAGGCAATTCATTCAGTAAAAATCTGTGGAGAACACACATTTTGAAGTTAATACAAAAACCTCAATCTTCCGTCCTCTCCCACCCCCCCTTAGCTATCTCATCCAAATACTTACATGGAAATTTTCATCCAGGCATCTAAGAGGACACCTGTCCATTTTTAAATGTCATTCCTTTAATTTGTGATCTTAGTCTATAAAGTATTATAATATACTGTATTTTAAGGGAAAAGATCTATCCTAAAATTGAACCAATATAACCTAAAAGGCTCAAGTGTGTGTAGATTATTGATCGAGAGCTATAACATGTTGAATAATTCTTTTAATGTGACATGAATATGCTGCACATGGAAAAAAAACAATGTAAAAATAGATTTTCCAATAATTAAAGAGAATAGCTATATATATCTGCATCAAAAACCCTGCAGTTTTTATTTGTATTGCATTGATTTAGTAGACTGGCAAGTCAGCCTCCTCTAGCTGGTAGTGGTAGGCATGAAAAATGGACATAATCAAAGGCAAAAAATGTTTAAGCATAGAGAGTACAAAAACCAAAAGAACCAACTAGGAATAAGAAGTGATGAGGTCAGTGGAAATAAACCCTAAATTGCTGCAAGGCAATCCCCAAATATGTCTTATAATTGTTAACTCAATGCTGAAAGAAACACTAAAGGCCTGGTTCAAAGCCTGAGACCCCCATTGACTTCAGTGGGCTTTAGACCAGGCCCTAAAATTGAAACAAACAATCAAAGTATTAGAGAAACCAGGCCACCATTTGCTAATGTGAAGCAGTTATTGTGTTTTTTGTGCAGCACTCCTTTGCACCTTTCTCAAGAGTGGCTTTGAAAGTGCCATTTAGGATCATTCTTTTATAAGAACGGATCATAAAAACGGCCATATTGCGTCAGACCAATGGTCTAACTAGCCCAGTATCTTGTCTTTAGACAGTGCAAACTTCCAGATGCTTCAAAGGGATTGCGCAAAACAGGGCAATTTTCAAGTGATCCATCCTCTCTCTCTCTGTCCAGCCCCAGCATCTGGCAATCAGAGTCTCAGGGGCACCCAGATCAGGGGGTTACATCCCTGACCATCTTAGCTAACAGCCTTTGATGGACCTATCCTCCATGAACTTAACTTGGATTCAAAAAAGGATTAGAGACAGTTTTAGCCTTCACAACATCCCCTGGTAACGAGTTCAACTCGTTGTCTGTGCATTTTGTGAAGTATACTTCCTTCTGTTTGTTTTAAGTTTATTAATTTCATTGGGTGATGCCTGGTTCTTGTGCTATGAGAAGGAGTAAATAACACTTCCTTATTCACTTTTTCCACACCAGTCATGATTTTGTAGACCTCTGTCATATCCTCCCTTAGTTGTCTCTTTTCCAAGCTGAATTGTACCAGTCTTTTTAATCTCTCCTCATATGGAAGCTGTTCCATACTCCCTTCTCTGTACCTTTTACATTTCTTATATATATATATATATATATTTTGAGATGGGATAACCAACATGGCAGGCAGTAATCAAGGTGTGGGCGTACCATAGCTTTATATTGTGACATTAGATATCTTCTGTCTTATTATCTCTTTCCTAATGGTTCATAACATTTTGTTAGCTTTTTTGACTGACACTGCACACAGAGCACATTTTCAGAGAACTATCCACAATGACTCCAAGATCTTTCTTGAGTGGTAATAGCTAATTTAGACTCCCTCATTTTGTATGTATAGTTGAGATGATGTTTTTCAATGTGCATTACTTTGCATTTATCAACACTGAATTTCATCTGCCATTTTGTTGCCCAGTCATCTAGTTTTATGAGATCTGTTTGCAACTCTTCACAGTCTGCTTTGGATTTAACTACCTTCAGTAATTCTATTTTATTTGCAAACTTATGATTTAGAAGTGATGCAGCATGTACTCCTTTAAGGCACTAAAGAGGTGAGTATTCAGATCCACGTGAAACTTGACATTTTCAAACACAATAAAGCACATAATGGATTTTCTTCAAAATTTTATTTCAATTTAAATTATGGGGCCAGCCAGATTTTCTGGTAAGAAATGCATTTTTTCCTCAGGAGAAATGAAATACTTTCATGGAAGTAGAATTACAACTGTATACATCAATATTTAAAAAAAACAACAACCTCACATTAAATAACTTTTAGTAATATCTTTAAGCCTTCACGCAGATGAGAAGAAACTACTTCCAGTACAGTAGAATTTAATATGAATAGCATGTCAAAATGATCTTAAATTTAAATACAACTTTTTCTTGAACGCCAACATTCAAATGCTTTCATATGTTAAAAAACTTATCATATCCACTGTTCCCCAGTCAGAGAGAGAAAAACCAATACCCCAATCCAAATTTCTTCACTTCTTTACATATATAAATTTTAGCATTTCTACATTTTTCTAAAGTGGAAGCCTTGTGTGTTATGGAGAATAATTTGGCAAATAATGTTTTCTTCCACTCAACTATGATAAACCAAAATATAAGACTGTTAGTGCTGAACTATAATACCATCTAATGGCCAATTTTGCCTGCCTACAGAAATGATTTTAAAAATAGAGATCTCTCATTTTCAGTAAGATTAATTTGCTATTTTCCAAGACACAATATGAATCAGTTTGCTGTGGACAGATTAAGAACCTTAAAGAGATCAATGACAATGTTAAGAGCCATTTTATATTAAGAGAGTGAAAACACCCAATTTTCTGGAGCTATTATCTGATTTCCCTCACAATGGCTTCAAAATTAGCTAAAATGTCAATCAGGGTTTTCATCTTGCTAACTGAAAATAACTGTAATTAGTAAGAGGACAGGAAGCAATGAGAAGTTTTATGGCATTCTCAATCAGGTTCAGCCATGCAGAATTTGAACATTCAAACTCCAACTCATAAGTTGGTTGTGATTTTAGCATAATTATAAGATGAATAGATATAATTTTAATAACATTGTTTAGATATATTTAGTAGATGTTTTTTGTTATGGTCACAGTAACAAAAGCCAACATGGTGCAAAATCAGTTTGTTTTTTATAAATACTGACAGTTTGCAGCATTAAAGAACAGGATTTGACAAAATTAAATCATTTTGTTACAAGTAGGCCATCTATGAAATTATTTTTCTTGAAGTCAAGGGGAAATTATTCACTTTCACAACTATTGTACTGAGATATCTACTCCAAGAAAGCAAAGGTGGTCTCTGTAGACTCCCCAGAAGAAAAAGGAATCAATATTAGTTTATCATAATCTTGACCATTTGCAGAACACAGCGCTAATTTAAGTGAATAAGGCCAATATTAACCAGTAAGAATACAGATTAAAGGATTCCAGTTCTATATTTTAGCCTAACCTAATTGATGGCACCCCATTAGATAAGTGAATACAAATAAATTGTTTTTTTCCTTTTGATGCTGCAGTATTTAAGAAATGTTAAATCAGCATTCTCAGATGATCTGAAGTATTCAGCTACATATGAGCATTCATTTTGCAGAACTCAATATTAAGTAATAGTTACAGACTAATACAATAACATTCCTCTGCTGTACAAATTAAATCATATTTTTAAAGAAATGAGCAGCCTAGGAGTTATATACAAAAGAAACCAGCAAGCGTTGTTGAAATGAAATGCGAAGTGTCACTGCTAGCTCTACTGTTTGAAATATCTTCAAAGTAAAATTAACAAAACCCTTAGAACATATTTCCAAGTTTACAACTCAATTCTCAGAAAATCATGTCAAAAAAAAAAATCTATAAAGCAGTGAAAGGCATATTATATACATTTTCCTTATGAACCTCACGATTTCACTCTTTTAAAAGTTGCTAAGTTGAGTTTATTTGCAAGACAACTGTTTATCCCAGTAAGCTCACATCTTAGATACATTTCCCCTTTGATTACAAGTAAAGCACTGCACTTTTTTTTTTTTTAATCAAGGCATACAATTTTATACTATGGTGCCATGTATGCACAGGTCACATTGTGCTCATATCTCAAACAAGGTAAGTGCAAACATACGATTTAATCAGATTTGCAAGCATGCAACCTGTTGCTTAACTACATTAATACCTTCTTTCCTAAACCAAACTATCATCTATGTTTGCTTTCATGAATCTAGTATCTCTTTTTCCAGGACTCCTAAAACAAGCAGTGTCTTTGAATTCTGAAATGACACAAATATCAAGAAAGTCCACATTGTGCAAGAAAGCAGCAGCTATGTTTTTCAACTTGGACTAAAAAAGGAGAGAGAAAACAAAAACCGTTCACTGAACAGCAGATTAGCAGTAATGTTCCTCATGAATTGATAAGAGTGCCTGATGCTGAATATCTAACAGCAAATGCTGAATTTGGGTTTAATATTTTAGGGGTTTGTTGGAGATTAAGCTTCTTGCTGTGCTGGTCTCTTCAAATCCCTGATCTGTTTAACTAAATAGGTCTTCTCATCATTAAATTGTTCATCCTCGGTCCTGTCATTCTGAAACTTGCTGAGGAACTCAATAAGTTTGGTCTGGTTCTTTAAGAGGATATCTAATATAGGCTGTGTCTTGTTAGGATTGGCTACAAACACCTGCAACAAAAGAAGAGGGATTTTAGCATAGGTACAGGAAACAGAAGGCTCAGTTAAAATTACACTTAGCTAATAAAAAGTGAGATGATAATGGTTTAAAATAGGGCTGTCAAACGACTAAAAAACTAATTGCAATTAGTCACGAGATTAAAAAAAATAGTCACAATTCATCAGTTTTAATCTCACTGTTAAACAATAATAGAATACCAATTTAAGTTTATTATAAATATTTTTGAATATTTTTCTACATTTTCAAATATATTGATTTCAATTACAACACAGAATACAAAGTGTACAGCACTCACTTTATATTATTTTTATTACAAATATTTGTACTGTAAAAATATAGTATTTTTGAATTTACCTCAGACAAGTACTGTAGTGCAATCTTTATTGTGAAGGTGCAACTTACAAATGTAAAATTATTATTATTGTTTACATAATACATATATAATAATTATATAATAATATAATAATAATATTATTGTTTACATAACTGCACTCAAAAACAAAACTATGTAAAACTTTAGAGCCTACAAGTCAAAGCATGAAGGAGCGTGTGAATGTTTAGCATATCTGGAACATAAATGCCTTGCAATGCCAGCTACAACAATGCCATGCAAACGGCTGTTTTCACTTTCAGGTGACATTGTAAATAAGTAGGCAGCAGTATCTCCCGTAAACATAAACAAACTTGTTTGTCTTAGTGATTGGCTGAACAAGAAGTAGGACTGAGTGGACTTGTAGGCTCTAAAGTTTTATATAGTTTTATTTTTTAATGCAATTATGTAAAAAAAAGTCTACATTTTTAAGTTGCACCTTCATGATAAAAAGATTGTACTACAGTACTTGTACGAGTTGAACTGAAAAATACTAGACTTTGTTCACCTTTTTTACAGTGCAAATGTAATAAAAACAAAGGGAGCACAGTTCACTTTGTATTTGTGTTGTAATTGAAATCAATATGTTTAAAATGTAGAACATCCAGAAATATTTACAATAAATTGAAATTGTTATTCTATTATTGTTTAACAGTGTGATTAAAACTGATTGTGACTTTTTAAAATCTAGTTAATTTGTTTTGCACTAATCACTTGAGTTAACTGCGATTAACTGACAGCCCAAGTTTAAAATTATGAATGTTTTCTCTCCTAAATATCTGCACATGAAAAAACAAATGGAATATTTGAGAAGATTAATCTGAAATGAAAACCAGTTTTATGTTATTGAGGTAGACACTGAGGGCCCAATTCTGATGTCAATGGGAGCTGCCTGGTCATGACATCCTGCTGCAGGCACTCAGTACCTCATAGGATTGAGTTCTGTAGCAAGTGCATGATTTTATATATCTAGCATCATAGTTAGAGAGACTAGAGATGGTTTAAAACCTTTCTGCAGGGTTACTCCTGAATGGAGCTAACTCCTCAACCTATTACTAATCATTAGTTTATGTCTACTATTAATCAAAAAGGCAACTTGTTTTAACAGACAACCCGTGATTTAGATTTTTCAAAACTGATTAGTTGATTTGAAATACTACATGTATCCTTCATAGTACCATGTAGCAGGACACAGACCTGTTTAAAATCCTCAGAATGATGTTGAGTTATGCTCAGAAATCTTAGCATGCATTCATCCCCTTCATCATGCTCAATTCATACAGAATTTAAGAGGAAGGTTATGCTAACAATAACCATATAAAACCATTTAGCATTTCCTGAATAAGTACTTTTCAGCAAAAGAAACAATCAAGTAATTTTTCAGAGCAGACAGATCTGAGGTTTGCCATCATTATTGACTAACCTTACTACCTGTGTAAATGAGGCATACTACAGAAGCTATTCAATGGTTTTATGATTTTTGATACCATACCTTAAAGACATGAAAGGCCTCAAACTGAATGTTGCGACTCTTGTCTCGTAGAAGATTCATCATTAGTTTCAGATTTTCAGGTTTACTGATGTATTTTGTCATAATTGTAAAGTTGTGTCTGTCCAATAGCAATTCACCAAGCAACTAAGGGTGGAAAAATGTGACAGAACAATGAAGTATTACTGAAATCTTATGAGTTCAAATACAATTTTTTCATAGGGGTTGTGAAGAACATTGAGTAATTGACATCTGTCAAAAAAAGAGGTGTAACCAACTCTTGGGTCTCCTGACTCCCAGTCCAGGGTATTTTGATGTGGTGTTTTTTCCATTCTCTCTCTCTCAGCATGGCTGAAAAACTGCCTGCCTTTCTGTCTCCCCTTAGCCTGTTGTTGGTAAAACCTTTGTAGGTCAGAGGAATGAAAAAAAACACCCTCTGGCCGGCATAAATTTCACTGACAAGTGCTGATGTGGACAGTGCTATGTCAGCAGAAGGGGCTCTCAGTACCCCCGTAACGAATGTCGTTGCTAGGTGATAACTAGCTACCGTACCATATCTATGCTCAGTAGTCTGGTATCTGAAATGGATAATTCGATGTTGTCATAAGTCAGCTATCCACAGTCAAGGTGGCATCCTTCCTCCCAATTTTA
This sequence comes from Natator depressus, assembly GCF_965152275.1. Lineage (NCBI taxonomy): Eukaryota > Metazoa > Chordata > Testudines > Cheloniidae > Natator > Natator depressus. The sequence goes on along the minus strand of NC_134242.1, from coordinate 41,937,621 downwards.
TAGATGAGGTAAAAGAGGATCTGAGAGGTTGCACAAGACCATTTATACCAGAGTTGGTAATAAAAGCTCGGTCTCTACTATAACAGCTATAAAGAAGAGTCATCCATGTAGCCATGCTGCTTTGCACAAAGATCAGGCCAAATCTGTGTTCCTGGCTCTGGCATCTGTAAAACAGGATTATCCCTACATGGCCATCTCTACAAAGCACTGACACAGACAGAACAGTCTTTAATTATAAAATCTGATACAGTACAACATGGTTTTGTGGTTAAGGTACTGGGACTGGAATATAGGAGGAACCAGGCTCTATCCATGGCTCTACCATTCCTGCATGATGTTGGGTAGGTACTTTTCAGGTGTGGTCACTAATGATTAGAGTCTTTGGTTATTTTTGCATCATCTTAATTTAAAAGGTTACGTTTTCTTTTTAAAAAAGCAAACTTTAAGCTAAAATAAAAAGAAAATTAAACAATGTAAACAGTAATTAGCACTATGACAATTGTATTAGTTTGTGGTTAAATGGACCAACTCTGCTTTTTAGTCCTTTGTTGCACTTTTGAGGTTCCCAATGAACACTTAATCTTCGGAAACTGATCTTTTCTACTACATCTGTTTTTTTTTACCACTCTGAAAAATGTTAAAAATTGTCTAGTAAATGATTACAAAATGAAAACACTGACTTGACCTTCTACACATGTTCCAAGTCTGAAATTACCACCCAACCATGCAAACATACATAACATTATTGTGGGGGAAAAGGAACCTGTCTCTTATAATCTACTAACACCATACACAGTTAAAAAATAACAAAAAAGAAAAGAAAATTCCAAAAGAGAAAAAATAAACAAACAGTTGTGGTTGCTTAACAGGAAACCACCCTAATCACAGTGGTACTGGAACACATAATAGCTGGGGTGCTGAAAGAAGTTTTTACTTTTTACCTCATGCCCCCACTTATCCCTGTCCGTGCCGCCCCACCCTCCAGAACCGGGGCTGGGAGCAGGGACGTGTCTCCAGGAACGGGGGACCTGGGCAGGGCTAAGGGGCCAAGGCTGGGGCCACCGGGGGGCAGCCGGGACCCTGTGTCCGGGACCAGAAGTGGAGCCCTGGGCGCGGGCTGGCAGCTGGGGCCCCAAGAGCAGAGCCCAAGCCACGGGGCCGGGAGTGGGAGCCTGGGAGTGGAGCCACCAGATGGGGCCCCAGGAACAGAGACAGGGACTCAAGCCCCAGGCGCAGGGCCCCAGGAGGGCGGCCAGGGAGTAAAGTCCCGGGTGCAGGGCCAGCAGCTGGGGCCCCACATAAAACTTGCAGCACACCCGGCACTCCTAGTTCCTGCGCCTATGCTGACTCAAACACTTAGAAGCAAGCATGTGTGTCCAGTTAATGTGTCTTTCTTTAACATATCAATGCCCACACACTGCACTCGCCCATCTATAAATAAGTCCCATACACCTCCAACATGCACTGTAACTGATTCCTGACAACTGTGCAATACCTTCACTCCAACCTCATACTTCCCTATGGAAGATTAACACATCACACAGCTGACCAACACGGATGTTCAATAGATATCTATGATGATGTTGCTGTGGTTAGTGATTATATCTATTTAAGTGTATTTTTGCAGAAATAAGTCTAAAACTAATCAGTGCTTATACTGGTAAAGCTATTCTCTCACAGAAAAGGGGATAAACTGTTCCAGTATAAGGCACGTTCACATCAGTGTAATGGCATCACATTGCTTTACTTGTACTACTTTATCTATATCTTTATAAAATCACACCCCGATGATATATATTATACCAGTGTAAAAACTGTGTGCAGACTGGTCTAAATCATCCCTTGGACAGTTCCACCCAAAAGCCTGACTGTAAGCTCTTTGGTGCATGCGCTGTCTTCATGTGTGTTTGTACAGTGTTTTATCACAATGGGCCCTCATCTCATTTAGGCCTGTGGGAGTTTCTACAATATAAGAAGATTGAATAATAGCCAGTCTTCATAAAAAACAATGAAAGATGTCTCTTGCATCCTCAAACTGGAGAACTGTGGTTGAAGACACCTGGCTGACAGTCAACATCAAGTAGTCTCTAGCTACAAAATTTTCAGTCAACAAATATCACTCACACAGATACATTCATCCCTATTTGTGGGGTAAGCACTGGGGGAGCCCTGCTGCTATCAAATCTGTGCCTCTAGGATAGGTAAGGAAGCCCCAACTGACACATCTGTGGGGAAATGGGGGCCCCTACCGCTGCTCCAGACTCTTTGGTTCTGCCTGCTGTCCATGCTTCCCTTGGGCTCCACCCCTACAGCCCTAACCCTGCCGCCATCACTCCAAGTGGACGACAGGGCTATGCTGCAAGGGTGTGGCCACAGGGGCACCTGTGTTGTTGTGCACCTCGGATTGCTTTGATTCAACCATGCTAACAAGTGATGAAAATAAACTCTTTGGCACGTCCACAAATAAAACCTTATTAAAACAGCTATTTAAATCAACTATTTTTACTCTTTTAAATTGGGATTTAAACCCGTTATTTAAGCCATTGTGATTTAAATCGATTCACCATGAAATTGAAGTAATTGTCCTGGGGAAAAAAAGGGCACTCAAAGTAAAACTACCTTACCTTAAGCGACTGCCTTTTTGTCACATAATTTTCTGAATGAAGTAACTTCTCATACTCACTGAAGAACTAAATGGAGAGAAAAATCAGGAACTTTACAAGTGGCACAAGCCCTGCTTCTGAATGAATTTATTAAACTGGGGGGATCCGTAATAGGTATGTAAATAAAAACTTAGAATTCTACTGAAACCAGGTTTGCAATATTACATTACAGGTGTTTAAAATTCTAATAAGCTTTTTTGAAGCTTAATTTCTTTGCTATTTTGGGAACTTTAAACATTTGGACTACCATATAATGAAGGAAGTTCTTCTTTAAGCAATACAATTTTGTAGACTATGAAATGATTTAAGCTTTTATTAATATCAGAATTGGCCAGCAGATGGAGCAAAACTATCACATACCTTTGTGAATAAAGCTTTCATACAAACAGAAAAAATGGGAAAGGGCTCCCTCTAGTGGAAAACACAGTTTCACAAAGCGAGATCTATTCAAAATCTTAGTTTTAAGTTTTTGATGTTGAAATGCTGAGAATTTTAAAACAAATTTCTATTTTAAAAATACTATGGCACAAAAAAACGCAAACCTAAATTTGATGAATGCAATATGTAAACTGTCATTGGTAATTCTTAACTAAGAACCCAAGCAATACGACACAAAAAATGAAAAAGTATTAACTTTTTCAGTCAAATGAAAATTATTCTGTATCAAACATCAAAAAGTTATGAGGAATTAAATATATTTACTCACCCTATCATAATGCTGTTCCAAAAATTCTGCACTCAGCAACTTGTGTCTCGTAAGTAAATCCTGAAAAAGTATGTTACGTTTAAGCAATATTTTCGGATTTAAAAAAAAATATTTATTCAAATAATAAATATTCATTCTGGATGCCTCTGAAGAGTTTGTCTAATTAATCCAATGAAGGATTTTGATATACTATGGAAATAAAGAAAAAAAGTTGGAATATAGGTGTAGATCCTTGGTTGGGGTTGTGAAAACTCATAGCACAACTTAGGAAGGGATCTGCTATATGCTGTTCTGGTTCTCATAGAGAAATCAGAGCAACTTGAAGGCTCTTAACTTGTGCTGGCTTCCAACAGCTCCAAGGGCTGATACAGCTGTTTGGATCACTGGGGCACAGGGAAACCCAGGCCTACTCCTGCAACAGGGATGACACATAAGCCACTATACTACCAGAGGAGCTCTACAACACCAAAGGGTCCACTTATGCTATTCATTATTTGTATAGTGTTAGCACCTAGAGGTCCCAAATCATGCAAGGACCCTATACAATAAGACAGTCCCTCCCCGCCCTGAAGAGTTTACAATCTAAGTAAAATTATTAAATTTTAATTCTGGAATAAATGTTACCCTGAACACTGCACATGTATCCGAAGCAATATCTTATCGCCATGTGCTTAGAAGGAAGAAATGTTCAATTGATCCAGCCCCTTTACAGAGAATGTCACAAACTTTGTTCTCTGTCTCCATATGCTGACTCCATATGTGACTAATACCTGACATTTGGGATTATATATTTGAGATGCTGGAGAAATGTATGCTATTGTAACTATTTAGATATGGTATGCAAGTTACCTTGAACGTGGCGAACGCATCTGAAGCAATGTCAAATGTTGACATTTCCACATATCTGAAGAAATCATAGAATTGTTCTGACCACAAGATTATTTTAGCAAGTGGTTCATGTCTAATGCATTCTCTTAACATTATTCCACAATTTAGAGCAATTTCTGGAGATTCGTACCTGCAAAATGAGAAGTCTATATAAATACCTTTAAAATGTGGTACTGTAGTACTGCAACTTTATATATAATTAACAATATGCTATATGATGTTATCAAGTCAACTTAAACATTTCAATATTAAATTCCACTTTCAGATGTTCTACAAAACACTACCAAAAATCAGATGATCAATCCATTGCTCGTATGAATCACTTGTATAAAATTGGACAGCATAACAAACATAACTTTATGTTCAGACTCAAAATCAACACCCTCGTCTCATAACTGCAGGTGGAACTTGACTCATAGCAGGCTTTTCTAAATGTGCAGTAGGTGCTCTGCAGGTTGGGACAGCAGAAGTTTGCCCGCTAGTGGTATGGACAATTCACAACTCCCGGTATACTGCCAAACTTCATTTTATATGGAATACCGAGTATGACTTTTTAAGGGGTGAACTTCATAAGTGAACAAACAGACCGTTCCACGTGGTCAAAAGAATAAGCATTTGCACTGCAAGTACCATTTGTCAAAATTTGAAAGTAAAGTCACCTGAAATCTATGGGTCTCTTGTACCTCCACATATTTAAATCAACAAGATTCTGGCAGATCATATACCTTTCACGCTTTTCAAAGCCTAGTTCCTTCTGCTAATGGTTGGTTCACATTCATCATAATATCTTAAAATTATGTAAATTTGGCTATACCAGATGCATCATATGTAAGACATACAACAGATCAGTAAGTACCTCTATAAATCATAAACACCTGTTTCAAACATTTTTACTCATGCACACATAAAAATGTTTCATGGTTGCTGTTCTAGGTTATGCTGTCCTAAAAATCAGCAGTGTGGTCCACTGAACACGATCCTGGACTTGAAGTTAGGAGAAGATTCTGCAACTGAACAGTCTCACAGTTTGGGCAAGTCATTTCACCTCTCTGTGCCTCAATTTCTATGCCTTCCTTTGTAAAGCACTTTGAGAAAGCATGTATAAGAATTTAATATAATTAATTTGTTCTTACTATTATACTACAGTTAATAATACTAATCTTGCCCTTTGAATCTTTAAGATATCTTGGGTTCTGTCAAAAGGAGACTGAAGCACAGGAAAAGTTAAAAGTTCACTGTGGAACACTGGATTTCTTTACAATTGCAAAGATACAAAAGCACACATTTTGTTGCTCCTCTAAACTGTTAGGGGGTTCTTAGTGCTCATGAGGAAGACAGGGATTAAAATGTGCAAAGTTCCTGCTCTCGTTGTAAAACAATTATTTTGTATGTATCGATACTCTGCTGGCTCAGACAAGTAGCACAGATAAAGAGAATGAAGAGACAATGTGACAAAAACATGACATCACACATTTGGTAGGTTTCAGACTTGGCAGCATCTCTAGTTACTACGTAATGCAAAAACTTTAAGGAAAAACTAAAGAGCAGATTTTTTGTTTAAACATCCAGAAAACAAAACCTGTTACTTTAACATCTCATTGCTGTCAACATGATGTGGCAAACTACTATTCCAAGGGATTAACTATTTAATCTGATTCTTTATTTTTTCTATAGATTCTTATACCATGCCAATCACTGTAGTATTTGAGTACAGCTACAGTATACCCCCATTTACCCAAACCTCCATGTTATCCAAATCCTTTTCTTGTCCCCCGAGCATGCTGGGGGACAAGAAAGGGATCCGGATAACATGGAGGTTTGTAAAATAGAGCAGTACTGTGAGGAGCAAGACGAGCCCCCAGTTGTGGAGGAGCTCCCAGTTGTGGAGGAGGGCACCCCACTGCTCAATGGCTGAATGGGTCCTGCTCTCCTGATTATCCGAACTCCCAATTATCCAAATAAAATCAGTGTCCCTCAGTCTATTTGGATAATCAGGAGTATACTGTACATCATGATGTATGAGAGCTTACTTGAACAATATCCATCAGTATACATGCTACAGCTACCGATACAAAATTAGTGCTTGAAATGTTAACATTTTAAAAATGGTTTTATTTAAGTCATTAGTGAACTTTCCTACCCCAAAATGATAAAATGGGATTGCAACCTCTAATATTTTCTGTTATTCATGCCACAGAATAACAGAAATGTAAACAGTCCTTTTTGAGGTGGGGGGGGGGGGAATGTTTGTTCCCTAATTTAAGAAACAAAGGCTTTTTACTTAAATTTCTGTTTTCAAGAACACCTCTATTTTGGTATGCAGCTGCAGACTTGCTAGAGCACAGTTGATGTGGCACAATTCTATGATGTAACAATGCAGGTAATACAAGAATAGAGGTGGAAACAGCAATCTGGCATACAGTAATCTAGACAAGTTGGAGCTGGTTGATCTCTCTGTAGTTGTATTACCCAATAGCTATGAAGCAGGAGCCACACAGTAACTCAGAGGATGGGACAGCAAGTTCATTTAGCCGGAGGTTAGAACAATCATTCAAACAATTGGTAAATAACTAAGATCAGGAATAACAGTTTAAACTTTGGACAATGAAGTAATTTCAGTGAAAAGGAACAGATTTCATTGTTACATTACCCCAACAAGAATGTTTTTAGCGCAGTTTTAGTTCTCAATTCTCACCCTGCCACCCTTCACGTTAAAGGATTCATATTTTGATATTCTATTGCTTAAATTAGCCATTTAACTTAAGTTACAGGCCCTGTGGCAAAATTATTTAAATAAATTGCAAAGGAAGAAGGGACATTTCACCACTCACTATCCTACTTCTACCTGAAAAAAACACTCCAATACTTCGTATAAAACTATTTACACCGAATACTATACATACCCTTTTAATAACATGAACAATATATTTTGCTGAGTGCAGATGTATTCCACTGTGGGAGTTCTTGTACCAATTTGCCTTCTGAGAATGTTGTTGAAAATTTGAGCAACATCTTTTTTGCCCTGTCAAAAAAGTAACCAATTAAGCATATAACATTTAGTACAAGAATGTATAGCAAGAGTTAATACATACATTAATATACATAAACATGACCATTTCACAAAAAAGTTCCCCAAATTCTTCGTTTTTCTACACCTATTTCAAATGTGTCACAGCATTCAATACATCATTGTATCAACTTACATTCGGACAGCTTGAATAACCTACTGATAATATTTAAAACAATAAAAACCCTTTTATATTTCATCTGATATTCCTTGAGTTTTTCTGGATTCATTTTGTACCAAAATTTTGTGAATACTATGGCGATTTTTAACAATGCCATAGCCCTGAGTAAGATGGAATTCTTCCATGTTCCACTCTGTCACCTCTGATTTTCAATGTGCATGTGTGCAGGTCCTTCTACTAGGGAAGACTGAGACACATCTTGGGCTGCAATACCAACAACATGCAGACTGCACTACAATGTACAATTTTTTTATTGTGTGTTTTCATTTTATGATGGAAAACAATAACAATTATAATTAAAGTCAAAGGTAAGTATAACATAAAGGCATATTCCTCATATCATACGATCTAGGATACCACAGCCCCCCCCTCCCCCCCCGCAGTTTTCTCAATACTTGATAAACATTTGGATATGGGTAAGAGCAAAATGCTCAAATTCAACCTAGATTAGATTAAATGAAGCTGGTTGGTAGCAGCAAGCACTGGAAAGAATGACAGGAGCTCTGCATGCAACCTATATTGGATCCACATATCTACCATTTGCCAGCATTGTTTGTATCTTTGGAATCATATTCAGTTCATCGTTACTTTGGGCCAGTTAGTAGGAGTGCCTAACAGTGTGTGTAAACACTACTTCGAATTACCCTTGAAGAGGACTTGGAGTTATTTGTTTCTATATGCAGCTCAAGGAGCTGGTTACCATCTTGGGCAGAACAGGATCTAGCTACAGGTCCTGACCTGGCAGTAAAGATCTGTTAAGTAACTCTTAATCATGGTTACTTGAATTTTATAATCTGAGACCAGAAGCAAACCATTATTGATTATCTTTGTTTGTAGAATGAACTTATCCTGGCAACATCTGAATCAGTGTGTAGCAAGCTTTAAGCTAAAGAAACACACCTTACACTTTATGGAGGCTTCCAACAGATATGACAGAACTATAGCTTATTATTTTAGATTTGTTTTAATTACGGTATTGGACTCCTGATGCTGTGGCCATGGATGCTCCATGAGTAGAAAATAAATCAATTTTTTAGAAAAACCCAGGAAGATCACAGTCTTTAAAAAATGACATTTTTGTTTGTTAATTAGCATGGAGAGTTTGCTGCAGTATTGTTGTCAGGATATAAGTGTTAGTTTGTTTTGTAAATGCTTGTTTTCTGATTTATAATTCTATTGAAAGCCTGCCCAAAGCACATCAGAACCCTTTGTTCTGGTAATGAGTAGAGCAGTGTTTTGAGAAATATAGCCATCAAGTCTCATCCACTAACACTGACAATTTTGCCCAGAATCTCATTATTCCCCCTATTTACCGCCAGCAACAGCTCCCCCTCTTTATTCATATAATTGAGCTGGTGACGGTACACAGTAAATCCAAATCGAGTTATTGTTAGAAGCATCTATTACGTCCAAGTGATGTAAGGGTCTATTTAACAAGGACACATACAAATTCTCATGCCAACAGTCATGATTCCCAGAGGTGAAGAGTAAAAGTGTGCCAGGACTGTTGGATTCTATCTCCCTGATGCCAAAAGGTTTTGTTTTGTTTTTCTGTCTTTTTAAAAAAACTTTTCAAAGCATGCAATTACTCCCACCGACAGATACTTTAATACAAGTCAGCAGGAAACTGACTGACATGTTATTGCTCTTTGAACAGTTTTGTTGATTGCCTTACGTGAAAAAACATTTCTACATATAGACACAATTCCAAACAAATGTTAATATTAGAATAAGGATTGGATGTTTCAGGGGAATTTCTTAATGAGGACCTAAAATAATTTCATTTACGTTAGGGGTCCCACCACCCTGGTATTTAGAGTCAAATACAGTGTAGACAGAGCGCAACAGTCAAAAAAAAAATCCCTCTCTATCATCCCAATTTATAAAGATAACTCCCCCAGGAACAAGCCACAGTCAAACAAATACTTAGTCAAAAATGTGCACTAATCCATGCACAAACGACTTCAGGTTCTGTCATACCACCAGAAGGAGCAAAGAAACATCAGCAAAAAATTTCTCATCTGTTTTCAGCTCTGGATATAGTTGTCTCAAAAAATAGTAAGGTCCAAGCCACGCACAGCTTAAGAGACTAAAACCAAGATCTTGAATTGTGCTCAGTAATTGATGGGAAGTTAGTGCAGGTGGTGAAGCACAGGTGTGCTGACATCAGCCCACAACATTAGGTAAGCATATTGCCACATTCTGCATTAAAGAGCATTGCTGTAGTCCAGGGGTTCTCAAACTGGGGGTCGGGACCTCTCAGGGGGTCGCAAGGTTATTACACGGGGGGTTGTGAGCTGTCAGCCTCCACCCCAAACTCCACTTTGCCTCCTGCATTTATAATGGTGTTAAATATATTTTAAAGTGTTTTAATTGAAAGGGAGGTCACACTCAGGGGTTTGCTATGTGGAAGGGGTCACCAATACAAAAGTTTGAGAACCACAGCTGTAGTCCAACATGAGTGGCTCTTAACATGACCTGAAAAAGAGCTCTGGAAAGCTTGTCTCTCTCACCAACAAAAGTTGGTCCAATAAAAAAATACCACTTCACCCACCTTGTCTCGCTAATATTTATCTCAGCAAGGAAAAGCTACATCCTTCTCAAGTAACAGAGCAGTTGGGAGTCCAAAAATAGGAGGCTATTACCAACAATCAACAGCCCCCACAGACCGAAACATACAGCTACCTCTAATACAGAACAATCCTACGCAATCCCATACCATTACAGATCTAATAAAACCAATCTGTACACAACCATTGTCCATCACCAGAAGACTGCTTTCCGAATAACGAGAACGACTAAAAACTGGACTGGTAAAGATCTGAAAAGTCAGCAGAATCTAGATGTGATTTCTCAAGATCTTTCCCTCAATAACCAGGAACCATCTCAATTGCTTTCACTCTGAATTTCCTTGGGTTTTTGTTATCTAGAGACATGTATGGATGAATCTACTCTGGAATGTACTTTATAGGAAATTCAGCGTATGTCAGTTTAAAGGACCAAACGGTAACAGAATCAAACAATATTCTGGGGGGTTGGGGAAGAAAGTTAACTTAATTCTGGAATGTAACACTACAACATCGCTTTAGACTGTTGTGTTTGCTTCCAACTTTTTTTCTGAACAGTACAATTTTATAGCAACTTTAATGAGCAGGATAGCCTAGTCAAGACACTAGAGTTCTGGGCTCTGTTGCTAGCTCTGCCATAGACGTCTTATGCAACTTGTAGGAAAGTTACTATGGGCTTGTCTACATAGCAGAGGGGTGTCGGTGTGTTGCCAGAATGGTCTACATGGAGCAGTCAGAGCACAACACATTAGTGCACTCTACAATTCAGATCCCATAGTCCACACTGCGCTACCACATAAACAAGCCCTAAATTGGACTGTGCCTCAGTTCCCCAGCCATAAAATGAGGATGATGATACTACTTCCACACCTCAGAGTGGTGTTGTGAAGAGACATTAATTATTGTGTATGAAGTGCTCAAATATATAGTGCTGAGCAACAAATAAAAACTCACAGAAAGGTAAAATTAATGTTTATATTTTGGAGTGATCAATCAAATCTGACTTTCCTGTCTGAACAGAAAAATGATTAGGGAGAATGTAAAAAAATATGCTTTTGTTTCCTATAGGGAGAAGAATATTAAAGATTTTAAAAACGGCTAATTAGTGACAGCATTAATGGAAACTTTTTAAATGAAAGGATAAAGAAGAATAGTCATGTGACTCGGTATTATACTGTAATAACTCAAAAGAGATTTAAATAAGACTATGGGCATTATGGCATTAATACTATCTAGGATTTTAATCTCTCTCTGACACAGCAATTAAATTACATTAAAGATTAAGAAACACCTCTATTAGAGTTTTGGGATAAAGATTTGAGCTATTCATCTACTTTTCATTTTTATGTGATCTATCCTTCCAAACTCATAGAAAGTTAATCTCATGCATCTGGTTAATTTACCAAGTAGTTCATAGCAATGTTTCCTAATTAAATCTTAAAATACAATTGCAATCATTAGCAGCATTGAAAAAATAAAATTGTGTAGATAGGAAGTGAACCTCTTACTCAAATTAAATAGGAATTCCGATGGTCAGAATGCAACTTACCATGTGTGTGGCTCATGAAGTTTTGTAACTATTTTCTTACCTCAAAATCAATGAGTTGTAAGTCAGCTACTAGGGTGCTAAGAAGACCACTGTTGTACAGTTCTTGAGCAAGCTGTGCCACAGCTTCTGTTTGTGGCTCTTTTTCATTTGTGCCATATAATATTTCCTTCATGGCAACCAGATTTTTTGAAACCTCTTCAGTGGCCTGAAGATACAAAATAAAGAGTAGATACAGTGACTTCCAAAGCTAAAAGAATTCTGCTTGTCTTTGTAAACCTCACAGTGTTTTGTTCTGATCAACTGCAAACTTTCATTTAAAAGAAAAAATCACAACATCACCTGTAAAAAATCCTGAGACTCTGGGGATTAAAACTATTATTTGGTACATATATAACTAATCTGACCTAGAGGCAAGATGCAAGAGACTCAGTTGACAATACAGTAAATTATGAAAACATCTTCCCTTTTCTCATCCTCTCAACCTTGCACTTACAGAAACCAATTTCAGTAATAATAAAGAGAAGATAAAGAAGAGCCAAATTGTTCCCAATCTGTAAAATGGATTCGTGCATGTGATCAACCCAGAAAACATTACCTGGAAACACTCCCATCACTAATAAATTGCTCAGGTAAATATATTTCTATAAACTGTGTGCCTATCGAGTCTCTTTTATGCTGTTAGGCTTCCATATCAGTCAATATGAAAAGAACATTTCCATTTCAGTTGATACAAGTCTGAAGAAGCAGAGTGTGCTTTCCTTCCAGTAGATTTCTTGCACTAGCAAATCTCATCACTAATATTCAGGTAACAGAGATGTCTTCAATTGCTGGGACATATGTCAGCTTGTCTCTTTGTAGTGCAACATGCCAGATTACATCTCCAAGGTCTACAGGGATGGTTTTGAATGGTTTACAAACCAAGCAAAAGTAGGATAGACAGGTTACTGTCTGTTCTACAGTGGGTTATACAGTCACTCAAGTGGTGGACGGACCTGACCAAAATGCATCAGGTATTGTTCAAGAAGGGTTCTCGACCCCAATCCCTAGAAGTTGCTTTTCTCATCTCCTGGATGAAGGGTCTTTTGTATGTGTATCCACTGACACCATTACTGTTAAAGGTTCTCAACAAGATCAAACAAGAGTTGGACAGAGTACTATTGATTACACCAACATGGCCAAGACGAGTTTGGTATCCCTATCTAATCAGATTCTCTTCTTGCCCTCTGTGGGGTCTTCTGATCTGTCCTCTTTTACTGATTCAAGATGCCAGTCGAACAGGTCACCCCAACCTACATATTCTAAGGCTCCAAGCGTGGTTCCTCAACAGTTGTCAGGACTATAGATATCTTGTTTGTCAGAGGTACAACACATTTTATGAAATAGTAGAAAAGAATCTACAAGAAATATCTCCAGAAATTGAAACAATATTATCTTTGGTGTAGCAGTCATCAGATTTCGCTGACTCATTCTCCTCTTCCTATGGTATTAGATTACTTGTTGGAATTGAAAACATTGGGTCTTTCTACGAATTTCATTAGGGTTCACTTAGTGGCAATAACAGCTCTTCACACACCCATACGAGGTTTTTCCACTCTTCCCTCACCCAACTATGGCAAGATTCCAAAGAGGTTTGTCAAATTGCTTCCCACAGATCAGAGATCCTACTCCTAGCTGGGCATGAACCTAGTCCTTAATTGCCTTATGATACTTCCTTTTGAGCCACTAGCTACAAGGCCTTTAATAGATTTATCAGTGCAGACAGCCTTCTGGATAGGTATCACTTCTACCCAAAGGGTTTGAGAATTGGAGGCTAGAAGTGGAGAACTGGGGACTTTAATGTCAGACCCCTTCATTTGTAGTATTCACCACAGAGTAAGTGTGGCTGTGGGCCTATCCAAGATTTTTAGCTAAGGTGTCCTGAGAATTTCATGTAAATCAAACCATTCATCTCTTCTTTGCCATCCTCCCCAAAAAACCACAATGTACTAGTCAAGAAGCCATATTCCATTTCCTAGGTGTCAAGAGGGCATTAGCCCTTTGCCTAGATAGGAACAACCAACTTAGAAGCTCTCCTACACTATTTGTATCCATTGCAGACAGAAACAAGGGTTCAGTAATTTTGAAACAAAAATTAGAGGACATCTCCAGTTGTATTTAGATCTGTTACAACAGAACTCGGGGTTTGAGAGTAACAGCATTCTACAATAGCACTGTCTGCATCTATAACCTTACTTAAGGGTATATCAATTGCAGACATCTGTAGAGTGCCAATTTGGTCCTCTGTTCATGCTTTTGCTAGTTATGTATTGGTAGCTGTGGCAAGATCAGATGCTGCTGCAAGTAATGCAGTTCTCTCTTCCATATTGAACGCTGCTCCGAATCTTCCACCTCCTGAGGTGGGTACTGCTCAGGAGTCACCTAATGTGAAGCACCCACAGCGACACTACTCAAAGGAGTGGTTACTCACCTCTGCAGTAACTTGACTTCTTTGATATTCATGTCTTTGTGGGTGCTCCACTGCCTGCCCTCCTGCTGTGCTTCAATGTGTCCCTTATGGGACTTTGCAGTGGAGAAGGAGCTGAGGCCAGTTCACCTGCGCAGCCCTATATAGCCTTGGTGCAGTGCATAAAGATGTGTGGAGCACATGTGTGGGCCGAACAGACCCTGCTACCAAAAATCTCTGCTCAAAGGTGCAGGCGCATCTGAAGTGGAGCATACACAGGGGGACGCATCTTGAACTCCAGTTACTGCACAAGGTGAGTTACCTCTTCATCAATGTATTACAGACAATTGTAGTTCTCAGTGTTCTAAGGAGAGCCTTCTCTAGGTTATAGCATATTTAATGATGATCTTGAGTCAAACAGTCAGACCAACAAATTCCAGACCTTGCTGCTCACCAGTCAGAGGGAAAACATGATTGCATTTGCTTGCAGACTGGAGCTGTTTTAGGGAGTGAGGGAAAATTCGGGACAGTCTTACACACAGCTTTTGTATCACTAGAATTATATCTATAGAGAAATAGACATATTTAAAGCAGTACAATTCTCTAGTAAACTGATCTTTTCAGACACAGGAAGTGCAGTAGATATAATCTACCTGGATTTCAATAAGGCATCTCATACAGATCCACATGGGAAATTATTAGTTAAATTGGAGAAGATGGGGATTAATATGAGAACTGAAAGGTGGATAAAAAAGTGGTTAGAGGGGTGTCATAAATATAAAGGGTAAACCCCTTTAAAATCCCTCCTGGCCAGGGGAAAAATCCTCTCACCTTTAAAGGGTTAAGAAGCTAAAGGTAACCTCGCTGGCACCTGACCAAAATGACCAATGAGGAGACAAGATACTTTCAGAAGCTGGGAGGAGGGAGAGAAACAAAGGGTCTGGGTCTGTCGGTATGCTGCTTTTGCCGGGGATAGACCAGGAATGGAGTCTTAGAACTTTTAGTAAGTAATCTAGCTAGGTATGTGCTAGATTATAATTTCTTTAAATGGCTGAGAAAGGAACTGTGCTGAATAGAATGACTATTCCTGTCTGTGTGTCTTTTTTGTAACTTAAGGTTTTGCCTAGAGGGGTTCTCTATGTTTTGAATCTAATTACCCTGTTAGGTATCTACCATCCTGATTTTACAGAGGGGATTTCTTTACTTCTATTAAAAAAGTCTTCTTGTAAGAAAACTGAATGCTTTTTCATTGTTCTCAGATCCAAGGGTTTGGGTCTGTGGTCACCTATGCAAATTGGTGAGGATTTTTACCAAACCTTTCCCAGGAAGTGGGGTGCAAGGGTTGGGAGGATTTTGGGGGGAAAAGACATATCCAAACTACGTTTCCCAGTAAACCCAGTTAGAGTTTGGTGGTGGCAGTGGAGATCCAGGGACAAAGGATAAAATTAATTTGTACCTTGGGGAAGTTTTAACCTAAGCTGGTGAAAATAAGCTTAGGAGGTTTTCATGCACGTCCCCACATCTGTACCCTAGAGTTCAGAGTGGGGGAGGAACCTTGACAAGGCGAGACTACAACAGGTCATACTGACAGGTGAACTGTAGGCTGGAGGGCGGTTACTAGTGGAGTTACTCAGGGATCAGTCTTGGGACCAATCTTATTTAACGTTTTTATTACTGAACTTGGCACAAAATTTGGGAGCATGTTAATAAAATTTGTGGATGACACAAAGTTGGGAAGTATTGCCAATATGGAGGAGGACTAGAATATCATACAAGATGATCTGCACGACCTTGTAAACTGGAGTAATAGAAATGGGATGAAATTTAATAGTCTCTACCCTGCATGACCTTTCTATTTTCACTAATAAGAATTTCTGCTATAAGCTTGGGACTCATCCGTTGGAAGTGACAGTGCATGTGAAAGACCTGGGTATATTGGTGTTCATCACAGGATGACTGAATTGCCATGTGATGTGGCTATGAAAAAGGCTAAGGCAGTCCGAGGATGCATTAGGGGAGGTATTTCCAGTAGAGACAGAAAAGTGTTAGTACCACTATACAAGGCACTGGTGAGACCCCATCTAGAATACAGTGAGCAGTTCTGGTCTCCCATGTTTAAGAAAGATGAACTCAAACTGGAACAGGTGCAGAGAAGGGCTACTAGGAAAAACCTACCTTATGGGAGATGACTTCGAGCTTGTCTTGTTCTAACTAACTAAAGTTCTAACTAAAAGAAGGCTGAGGGAGATATGATTGCTCTCTATAAATACATCAGAGGGATAAATACCAGAGAGGGAGAGGAGTTATTTAAGTTAAGTGCCAATTTGGACACAAGAACAAATGATGGCCAGTTTATATCCAACAAGTTTTGGCTTGAAATTAGGTGAAGGTTTCTAACCATCAGATGAGTGAAGTTCTGGAACAGCTTTCCAAAGGGAACAGTGAGGGCAAAAAACCTAACTGGCTTCAAGACTGAGCTTGATAAGTTTATGAAGGGGATGGTATGATGAGACTGCCTACAATGGCATGTAGTCAATCTGTGACTGCTAGCAGTGTGTATCTCGAATGGCTGGTGATAGGACACTAGATGGGGAGGTCTCTCAGTTACTACAGACAATTTTTGCATAGGTGTGTGGCTGGTGGGACTTGACCACATGCTCAGCGTCACTAACTGATCTCTATATTTGCGGTCAAGAAGGAATTTCCCCCGGATCAGATTGGCAGAGACCCTGGGTGTTTTTCACCTTCCTCTGCAGCATGGGGCACAAGTCACTTGTAGGTTTAAACTAGTGTAAATGGTGGATTCTCTGTAACTTGAAGTGTTTAAACCGTGATTTGAGGACTTCAGTAACTCAGCCAGAGGTTAGGGGTCTATTACAGGAGTGGACAGGTGAAGTTCTGTGGCATGCAATTTGCAGGTGGTCAGACTAGATCAGCGGTTCCCAAACTGTGGGTCAGGACCCCAGAGTGGGTCACGACTCTGTTTTAATAAGGTCGCCAGGGCTGGCATTAGACTTGCTGGGACCCGGGGCTAAAGCTGAAGCCCAAGCCCCACCACCTGGGGCTGAAGCCTAAGGACTTCAGTTCTGGGCTGTGTGGCTCAGGTTACAGGCCCGCCCCACCCACCCGCTGTCTGGGGCTGAAGCCCTTGGGCTTCAGCTTTGGCCTCCTCGCCTAGGGCAGCAGGGCTTGGGCAGGCTCAGGCTTCGGTCCCCCCTCCTGGGGTTGTGCAGTAATTTTTATTGTCAGAAGGGGGTCACACAGTGCAATGACATTTGAAAGCCCCTAGACTAGATGATCATGATGGTCCCTTCTGACCTTAAAGTCTATTTAGACTAATGTGGATGCAGTTATGCTGGTATAAAGGTGATTATATTGATATACCTTATTTTGCTAAGGGTAATTAATGTTTCTAAACTAGAGCTGCTAGTATAGTTGTACCAAAACTGTGTAGTGTAGACAAGCCCTTAGAAGTTGATGTCTTTACTGCTGTCTATGGGATGTCTAAAAGTTGTAGTGGAGTCAAATAGACTTTTCAAGATTGATATGAAGGCCCAGGTTGTGAAACAGACCACACACCACCATTTACTGACACCAACACTTCCCGATACGATCTACCCCAAATCAACCAATTGTACAGATATGGGAAACTGATTATATCCAAAAGACCTAGGAGGGCAGCAACTACTGCCAGAATCGATGAGAATACCCTCGGGCAGAATGATAGTGTTCATCGTTCATTAGAAAACTAAGAAACCTCTTGAGTGAAGGGTGAATAGTGACATAAAAATACGCATCTTGTAGCTTGAGGGTCGCACACCAATCTCCTAATTCTAAAGAGGAAATTATCGCTGCATGGGTCACCATCCTGAATTTCCTCTATTTTACATATCTGTTTAGAGACTTGAGGTCCAAAATTGTCCTCCACCCTCTATTCTTTCTGAGGGAGAATGGGCAGAAGGGACAGATTTGAAATAGACAGCATAACCAGATGTTATGCCTTCCCAAACCTATTTGTTCAATGTTATGTTTGTCCATGCAGCCTAAAAATAAGAGAGGTGGCATCCAAAAGGTGGAAGGGAGGTAAGGTAAGGTGTTGCAGCTGTAAAATCTTATTGATTGGATGATTGAGACTCTTTACCAAGCCATCAAAACTGTGGCTTGGAGGACACAGATGGCTGAGAAGATGTAGATGCAGCTGAAGGGTTTTTTTTTTGTTTTGAGTATTTTGTGCCATTTGTGTTAGGGCTCCTATGTTAATCTATCTGCCTGCTGCAGACACAAACCTTTAGCATAGTCTATCACAAGCCCAAGACATAGCAACTCAAGTTTGACACAGCTTGCTCAGGATCATGTCAGTATGCACTATTGGTGTTTGTGACAAATTATCAAAACAGAAACTGAACACTGGGACTGACTAAAGTCTGGATAAAGGATACTAAAGGATCCCTGAATAGAAGCTGTCACGCTGTCTGGAGTGGCTCACTACTATGAGTGCCTATCTCAGGGCTGACTGTCAGAAAAAAAAAAAGGAGTAGACACCATAAACTGATGGTATGTTCTGTAATTAAATTTCACCAAGCCAGTAACCAATGTCAACTCCTGGATCACTATGCCACTCTTACCACAGAGTCACAGACAGTCCTCCAGTCCCTTTTGCCACCCAGACAAACTGAACTTTGTGATAAAAGGTTATTAAAACAAAAAAAGCACACCACATCAGATTTCTCCCAGTCCCAAGGGATTAGTCATTTATCCCAGATCTTACACCAAAGACAATGCTGGCAACCAAATCTATAATAGACTAACTTAAGATTTATTAGCAAAGAAGAGAGAGTTAATGAGAGCTTAAAGCAGCTAAAATATAACAGATAAATCACAGTTTGTAACTCCATATGATGGTGCAGATGTAAAACTGCCACCCAGAATAATTCTAGGAATCTCCATCTTCTCGTTCCGTTATTCGGCCCTGTTAGAATCCAAACAGTCCAGATACAAAGGATCTTTCTTTGAATCCATATTTACAGTATCTTCACACAGAAAGCAAACTGACAGTGTCTCTACCCACATGGGCTTTTCTTTGATGAGTGTGGAATGCACTTTGAGTCTTTGACCTCAGGTCCCCACCACAATGCCCACTTATTCTGAAATTTGCACCTTTTCTGATAAAGTCCTTCATTAGCATTCCCCAATGCTTCTTTGATGTCTATTGATGACTTATTTAGTTACAGGGGTATTTACAATATAAATGTTTACTATTACATTATGACAAGAACAGACAGGTGAAAACAATGCAAAGAATGTTCCAATAGTTTTCATTAAGTTTAAACACCCAAACTTTTTGCACTGGCGACCCATTTCACACAGCAAGCCTCTGAGTTCAATCACCCTCCCGACCCCCAGTTTGAAAACCCCTGCCCAATGCACTCTTATAATCTAACCATTACTTTGATCTACACAAGTGAATTGACCTGAATATACTTTAGCATGACCTGGTCAGCCAGCGTCACAGAAGCTACAACCAATAACACTGTGTCAATTAGAATCATTAGATAACTCCTTTGCTGACTGTGAACAGAAAATAATTAGCTGGAATGTTCTAGTACCCCTGAGGCTGGCACATGCTTAATAAGACAGTCTTTGAATCAAGGTACATATGCCACAAAAATATTGAGATAAAAAGATTTTCACTACACTCAGAGACACAATGGACACTCCTGCTTTCCAGGCGACCTCTGAAGATGGCAGTTGCAGAGTGGATTTGTTTCATTCATCATTATCTTTTCAGGATATGCGTGCTCTCCAGAGTATTATGCTGGTAATAGCTCATCTTAAGTGATCACTCTCCTTACAATGTATATTTTTTCATGGTCTGTGTGTATATATAAAATCTCCTCACTGTACTTTCCACTTTATGCATCCGATGAAGTGAGCTGTAGCTCATGAAAGCTTATGCTCAAATAAATTGGTTAGTCTCTAAGGTGCCACAAGTACTCCTTTTCTTTTTGTGAATACAGACTAACATGGCTGCTACTCTGAAACTTGACTACTAAGAGACTCTTACCTCTCCATAAGTTCCTCTTGATCTAACTCTATAGACAACAGAACCAGAAGGCAAGCTCATTCTAGAATCCAGCTCTGTCCCCCTACATGTCATATGCTAGAGGAACTGATCATTCATGATTATCAGTGCCACTTTTAGATGGATTATGGTCAGAGTGAAACCTAGGCAAAACACTATCTGGAGAAAAAAAAAAAAAGACATAAGCAACTTTCAGTCTAAAGCGACTATGTTCCCACACTATTAGTAAGTACGATTTTGCTTCACCTTTACTAGAAAGCAGTAAGATCGTCTTAACCTTAACTATACTCGCGCTACTATCTAACTAATTTTTGCTGGTAATTTGTGTAGTCATTGAAGATCAGTTTCATTGTATTTAAAGCCAATACTAAGTAAGACTGATTCAACTACAGGGATCAAGCAAGAGCTCTATTATAGTATTGTGGAATTTCTCTTAATAGACATTAAGACAGGTTTATAGTGTAAGCTAAATATCTACACTAGAGTGCTAAGTGAAAATAAAATTAACTAAGATATTAGTACAAAGAAAAGGAATTGCCACCTACAAAAGTACTGACAAGATTTTCCTATGTAACAGAAAGGGCTATACAAATGTTCAACATTCATGGATCCCTCCTTTGGGTAAGGAGTCCCCAGTGTAAACTGAAAGATACAAAGCAACTGATCTGAAAATTGAAGAAAGTCAAGTGAAAGGTAAGGTTAACATTCAGCCATCAGAAAATTTGTCATTTTTCTCAGAATAAGCCAGGTAAACTTTTCTAACTAAATGCTGGCAAAGAGTGAGCACAGAGCATTGTTTGACAAAAAAAAAAGTTGGGAAAAACTGACCACATTTGGGAATCAGTGGAGTAAATGTCCGAAACTAAAATATAAATAAAGGAAAAGAGGTTTAAGAAACAAACAACATGTTCACTTCAGTAAACTAGGGCATCAATTAAAATACAAGGTATGAAATCACTTATTATACCAGAACAGGTTGTATGTCTTTCAATATCCACAAACATCCCTATGGTTTACTCTCAAAATAGCAGTGGAGACACATGAGCCTATTTTACATAGACACATGCAGCCCTTCAGGTTTCCCCCACAGTTAAGCCATGCAAATCCCAAATATTTTGTTTAGAGGGTTCATATAGCTACAGTTTTTGAGCTGCAAAATCTTTCATGAAGAAAGGGGGCTTAGAAGCATCATCTTAATTAACAGAAATGATAGAAAAAGGTTAAGGGTGAAAATTCACATGTTAAATATCTAAGCTAAGGAAAGAATACATTGTTTTTGCACTTTTATGCTAAAATCATCACAAATGCTAACGAGCTGTAGCTCTGCATCTGCATTTACTATTTGTTATCTCAAAAGAATGCATTCTACACAGCAGCAACTGGTGGAAAATACTGAGGTTACTGAATATTTTATTTTAGGTTCTTCTTATTATAGTATTATAAACGTGTTTTGGAAATACCACTAAAATGTATGCATTTCTGCACAATCTCTCATTACGACCACCAATTTGGATCAGCATTATTAATCTATACTTTAAGGTAAAAATTACACCAATTTTTCAGTAGAGACCCATTTGTAAAGGCAACATTAAAGAACCGGATTCCTTAGTGTAGGTGCATACTCTCTAACTTATTACTTCTAACAACTTGTATAACTGACTTCTCCCTCTGACCAACAGCTCCATGAAACATACAAGGCAGAGAACCAGTTAAGATGTTAATCTTTAACTTTTCCTTCAGCTGTGAACAGACTTTATATATCTGCATTTCACAGTGACTCAGTGTAAAGTAAGACATTAGCTCACTGAATGAAACTACGATAAAAGCTTTATTTATGACTTTTAGTCAATATGACACTATATTTCACTTTGAAAATTAGGATCCGATACAACAGCATCCTGCATAGTACATATATACAGTACAGGCCATTTTAAGGAGTCATTAGCTAAAGAAGAAGGGAAGGTTTTGATTTCAAGGTCTTAGATAGGAAGTTACATTCCCCCTCCCTCTTCTGTGATATGGACTACATATGCAGTGTTGTAGCGGTGTTGGTTCCAGGATATTGGAGACACAAGGTGGGTGAGGTAATACCTTTTATTGGACCAACTTCAGTTGGTGGGGGAAACAAGCTTTCGAACTCTGAATCAGAAGAGCTCTATGAAGAGACTCTTCCTCCCCGCTCTTCTCACCCCCTCCAATAACTATCTACGTCAGCAGGCTGCTCCCTCTGACTGAAAGAAGTGAATGGATTGCATTTCAGCAGAGTGGCACAAGCATATGTAATCAGAGTAGACGAAAACCAAAGAAAGTGTTAAGAGAGGTAGTATCAGCTTCCTTTTCAAAAGATTTAGTGTCTAATTAGCCAATTTAAGTCTTCTAGTATGTATTGCAAATCTATAAAACATTCAGAAATAAATTATGGAGAATAAATTGTTACCCTAAAAAAAAAAATCCTTGAACTCTAAGCTATAATGAAACACATCTTGTTCAGATACTAGGAAGACTACTCTTGTATTGAAAAAGATGTGACACTATCTCTAATGTCTCATGTATTTGTATCTCTCAAAATTTCTTCCATGCTGATCATGTAGCACATGCTTTGTGTGAACGTGTGCATACACTGTCCAGCATCTTATAATCGGCCTCTTTCCATCTTCTGAGAATGAAAGAAAGGCAAAATGTGTAATAAAGATAAATCATCCTCCTAATGGAATGTCAGGGTTATCATTTAAAGTTGAAAAAACTTCTGTTCAAATTTTCTCTTTACAATCCTACATTCCAAGAGCATCAATTTATAAAATGGTGTATCAGAATAGTAACAGGACTATATGATGTCATAGTAACAGTAATATTTTCTGCTACTGCTCCATGGGAAATATTATAAGCTACATATTAAATACAAAAACTATGCTAATGCAGTGCAATAGCAAAAATATACAAACTTTGTGTTTGGAGTCTCAGCCATAAGAGCTGAAGAGAATAAGTACATTTACAGTGGAATTCTTTTGTACTGCAAAAACTTTTCTTCCACAGAATTTCCCTATAAACATAGGTTCGTTTTAACCAGAACTGAAATTTTCATACTGCAATCCATTAAAAAGGCAGGGCTTCCCTTTGTCTTCACTATAAACCAGTTCTATTGTACTGCATTGTGTAATCTTTAGATCACATATTTTAAATTTCACATGGCCAAGCGTAGGGAAAATATGAAATTGCATGTACTTGTTTACCTGTCTTAAAATTAAGTGAAGAAAAAGTAAGTATTAAAAAACAAACAAAAATTCACTTATCCTGGAGGGACAAGGATATCCTTTACATCACAGGTAATCAACACTAATACAATGGACACACTGCTCAACCTGTGTTCATTATGGCTATTTGGCAGGTCCCTGAAAGGAGCAAGAAGAGTGAAAAGTGGAACAGAAGAAGAGATAAAGACAGAGAAAGAGGGTAAAAGTAGTACTAGCTTGGAAATCTGGGAGAGAGATGTGATTTTGCTACCCCTTTGGTAGCACAGAATTATGAGCTATGATATGGTGAACTACCTTCCAGAAATAACTAAGGGGGGAAAAATAAGCCTTTTTTTCCTCTTGATAGGCCAATCTTCCATGATACGTGTTGAGATAACCAGCTTCCATTCATCTTGAGGTAAGGGTGTTGATCTTTTAAAAGAGTAACTGGAAGATTATATTGCAGAGAGGATGAAAACTGCAGTCTAGGCCTTAAAAACGAAGATGAATAAGTATTAAGATGTAGATATGCACAAACATTTTTTTCAATATGGGCTGACTTAGGCCAACACAAAAAATAAGCATATTGTCCATATGTAGGGCTGGGTCAAAAGTTTTCCATCAAAACTGGTGGTCTACGGAAAACAGGGGTTTTCCACCAAACGATTTTTTTTCTACAAAAAGTAACTGCTTTCTCCAAAAAAAATTCAATTTTTCATTGAAAACCAAAATATTTCCATTTGGAAATGCTGCTGTGGTGCCTCATGTCCCCAGTTCTCAATAAGCATGATTCCCTAGCCAGATTACATCTCTTATGATGCATCATTGGGGTCCTTGGCCACGGTACACTCCAGGAGGACAGAGGAAACAGCTCTACAACAGTTTCCTATTTGGGGATACAATTATTTGGGTAGTATAATCTAACAAAACACAAATCCACAGGGATCTGACTCCTTAGATTTTCAAATGTCCTGTTTTCAAACCAAGCATGATTAGTCTCAGATTCAGAGGCAAGAGAGTGGGCTTTCAAGATCATCAGCCTGTATGTTTGTCCCAGGTGGGCCCACAGGATAAAGCTAGCCTATTCTGAGAAGTCTCTTGGTGAATGCTCTTGTCCCAGACATTTCAGACAGTAAATGTACATTCATCAACTTTTTTCCACTGGGTAGGAGGCATAATGCTTGATTACATATGGCATCTACAAGAAATCAACCGAACAGTGATGTGTGGGTTGTGCAACAAAATACCGATATGTTTATATGAGAGGAAAAAAAATCTGATGATTTGGAACTATCAGCTTGTGCAACAACTCACCCATGTAACTTTAAAATATGCCCTCCGCAGTTTTCTCCTATTGTTTGTTACCTGCCTTGTCTCACCTCATTTCAAATTAGATTGGAAGGTCTTTGAGTTTCCGTGTGATCCACAATGTTTCAGATCCATAAGCTAAACTATGATGATACTCAGTTAAACTATACAGTTACACTAAGCAGATTGCCAATAAAATATTTTTGTTAAAAATAGTAAAACTAAATCATTAAAAAAATTAAGCTAAAACTACCAACAGGGAAAAGGAATAGTAATGAGAGAATAAGGAAAGGAATTAAGTGTGCTTGTGGCCTTCAGCCCTTTTATATCCTCACTTTGAGTATTTAGATGTGAGTGACCTCAAGAACTATAGCAATATGTTGCAGGAGGTAAGTGTCTCTTGGTGTCACTGAGTCCAGAGAGGGAGTTTTGCAGAGGAAGGACAATTATCATTTTAGTATAGTGTGGATTTGAAAGTCAGTATTTTATATCCTGAAACACATACAAAGTTTAAAATAATCTGAGTGATGAATACCCCTTTGGTTTGTATCCCCAGATAACATGTACAGCTTATTTTTCAATCAATTTTTTCCCCTCCAAATTCAGTGCACTACACATTCTATAGTCAGGATACAGTATGTACGCATCAAGGCTTCGATTCTGTGAGCATTTAATGCAGCATATACATAACTTCAAACAAATATCTTTACATAGTCTCATTGAAGAGGCCTCAAGTTTAGAGTTTCACATCCAAACAATTTGTTGTTTCTACCTGAAAATGTTTACACTCTGGCTACAGAAAATTTAAATAAGCCCAGAGTACTAATCACTGAAGTAAACTGTAATCACATTCTTTTCTTTAGGTTACCGTTGATCTATTTTCAGAAATTACCCTACATCCATTATACAAGTTTAAAGGCTCTCTATGAATCATTCTAATGAAAGATCAGTCACCATTTATCTCTACTATGTGCTTGAGGGACTTCCCCTACCCGGAATACTATTTGTACAGAGAACAAATTTACTTTTTTTTTTTATTATTATTATTGTTTATTAAAAGATCTGGAGTTTGAAAGTATATTCTGAGATCTCTTAATCAAAAAAGAATATCCAATCACTACGTCCTCTGTGTAAAAATTTCCAGATTTACTTCACACTTCCCATCAAGAATGGGCAACAATATCCCATATTAGCCAAGATAACAGAATGTTTATTTTGATGTACAGAGCAATAAAAATTGCATGCTGATTTACACCTTTGCTTGCAAGCTGGCTTGCAGAACATTTTAAATTTCATCTTTAGTTATGGCTTTGGGATTTGTGAGTTTTATTGTTTTTAAATACTGGTTCCCTTTGTAGAATATTACCCACTCACTTACTGCCTCTTTCAAGTTAAGGTCTTTCCAGATGAACTTCTTGCACCAGCATTGTAGAGGGAAGGCCACATGGTTCTTGTACCTTACTTGAGAGTACTTCCTTAAGCAGTTATTTAGGTGGCTGATGGCTTGTTCATATTTTCCTAGATAACTGCCAAAGGACAAGGCTGTTTTGGAAAAAAGAAAATTATCTAACAATGCAGGTTGAACACTAATTAGGAAAACACACTAATCCTTCTCTTACACGATAATGAAATTTTTAATTAACACTTAATTCCATCCACTATTGATGTGTATGTCCCTCCCATGCTATTCATCTCACCAGGAGACCTCCAGATACTTTTTACCGTTGTTTATTAACAACTTATTGGCACTGAAGTAGCACCCCAAAGGCTCCAAAAATAAGGGTTAGAAACCCACTGTGTTTGCTGTTGTACAAACACATGGCTCCTGCACCAAAATGTTCACAATATAATCTGAAACAAGATGTAACAGGTAATAAGAGAAACAGGGAAAGAGGACAAGAGTAATGATTAAGATCAGGTTGCTACATGGGTCAGAGTTAGTCCGTAACCTCATCAGTCCTGACAGTTCCAAATCATAACAAACTTTATTTGAAACAAATAAAATACACTACTGCAGACACTGATACACAACATAACCATTACTTAGCTGATTTCTTGTAGGAGACATGGGTCTTAGTGCGGACCTTCCACAGGTGTCATTTAATAAAGAAGATGCAGTGTGACTTGTCTTATGTCATCAGCTCAAACAACTGACAACGACTGGTTGCTTAACAAAGGCGATCTTCTTATACAATTGTAGAATTGTATTGCATATGTTGGGGGCTATTTTGGAACAGTTTCTTAACACAGAAGGTTGCCTAACAAAGATTCTCATGTAGAGGTATTGGTGTACTTTTAGACTAAACACTCACAACTTCAACTGAAGTTTTTTTTAATATCCAGGCCATTATTATTTGTATTCTGGTACCATATGTGTATTCCTCGCGTGGCTTCAGGGTAATGGTTGTTGCTCAATGTCAGCGGGCGTGAGGTCACTAATATGGAATTTTCCCCTTATGTGCAAGGGTTGCTATTGATAGTCAACAACTTTATATCTTTTTTCCATTAAAATTAGATCCATAGAGAATTAATTCCTTCTAAGTTGGTTGCTTAGAGAGAAGTTAATTCTAAACATATCAGTGGCCAAAGACAGAAGGATCCAAGGTCAACAAAGATCAAAGTACCAGTTTAACAAAATACACAACTTCTCTTCATCTTTAGTGTGTGAAGGGAAATCAAAATATTTCTATTTAGCTCACATACGTTAATTTATAAATCTTGCAAATTCTGTTTTCCCTCCCCCAATTAAAGTTTAATATTTCACTAGCAAAAGATTAAACCCCATAAAAAGTACCATAAATATACCTTTTCTGCCTTTTTGTCAGAGATATCTTGCTTTTCTAGAACTGCCATACTCTCCTTCAGATTCTTCACTATGTCTGCAGGAGACTTGTGGGACTTGCCAAAGGGGAATGGCATTATTGCAAACTGTACAGGTCTTCCTTCTGCAGTTTCTACTTCACCTGGAAACAGAAAACAAAAGGACTATCAAAGGTGGAAATAGTGGGTCAACAGTGATAGCATATATGAAGAGCTAGAAAGCATTATAAAGGCGTCAGTATAGTCTGCAGTGTAATTCGGTTAAACTAGAACACGAAACCATCACTAAATTGTACACTATTTGAGTTTCTAACTTTTTAGAAGATGGAACAAAGAATCCAAGAGATCAAACCAAAATGACTATCCAGTGTTTCACACAGATATTAAGAATTATACCCAGGACCACGGGACTGTACAAATAGCACAGTTCAAAGTCACATGCTAGCAAGATAAAAATATACAGGTTATTCCAATTTATGCTGGCAAGAAAAATCAAATCACTAACAATAGGATTTGTCCTAGCTTATTGTTGCTGCGTACTGAAACTTATTTTCAAATGAATGCATAGGTGGCTGCTGGCAACAGAATTTTATTACCAGTACCAAGGACTAAACAAAGCATTTAGGGTCATACTCTGTCAGACTGAAGATCACATTAACAGAGACAGTTCTTTCAAAGATGAGGAATGCCCTCTGCCCTAAGTTACCAGACTTTTCCAAGGGATAGTTAGCACTTGCATTAAATATATTCATACCTTTGTATAAATTAAATACGAAGCAGAAAGATTTTCTAGTGCAAAAGTAAACAACTTTTCCAAGAATAAATGCTCCAATACCAGAGCTTTAGTTCCTAAACTTGTTTATCTTCATTCATACCACAATAGCTTCCCCTGAAATGATTTCACAAATTGTACTTCCAGAACTCTAGACCAGCTACAAGTGAACAGAAAATCCCACACTGAAAAATGCTGATGGGTTACTTCTATAGAAGACAAAAGACATTTGAAGCTGACAAAGCAGAGGTTACAATGTCATTACAAAAAAAGGATGTCACCCTGAACATCAGTTATTTTCTATCTCCACCTGCCAATGAGAACGATAACCAGCCAGCATGGATCAGTATAAAAAAACAACTAGCATCTAATTTACAACAAAGCTTCTCATCTAGTATAATACAAACACTTGTTACATGTCACTTAAATAAAAAGTTGCTCCCATAGGTCATAGAGCTAGAATACTGAAATTTGGTACATTCACTCATTATGGAGTCCATATGTTTTAGTTTAATCTTTCCATCACAGGTCACTAAAAGCTTTTCAGTTGTAAGATTTCAACCATTCAAGTACCTTTACTTGTAAATTAGAAGTATTAATTTGCAAAAGTTTAGTTTTTTACATGAGCCAGTTATGTCAGGTATGAGACCAACCATTTGAAGAACTGAATGTCATAGGATACCAGATCTATTTAAGATTTTAGCCAAGAAAATTCCCATAAATATGTAAACTAGGTATGTGATTATAAAACTTACTATAACAGTTGCATGCTGCTGGGTAAGAAATAATACAGCTGCTCATGAGGAGACGCATTCCTGCAGTAAGTAGTATTTAAATCAGTCTACTCTTGAAGAGAAAGTAGCAAAACATCAGTATAATGGAAGTGATCAGATCTCACACACTTCCAAATACAGTATTTTCACTTTTTTAACTTATGCAAGCAATATGGCCAATATTTAGATGCGGTGAAATTACTCTTTTTCCACCATATCTCAAAACATCTTAATCAGCACCGATAAAAGGCTGAAAAATTGAGTATCTATGAATAGAGAATTGATAACTTAAGAGATAATAACATCCCCGTTATTGATGAAAAATTACTTTCAGACAATAAAATTAAATAATGTCTCAATATTTTGCCAAATGTGAGTGCAATACAGTACCATCTTCAGAGAAAACATGACTATCAACTATTATTTAATAAAAATGATGCTATTTTCAAACATTAGGGATTTACAGGTATTCCAGGATTTTTATTTGGCAAGAGAGGGGGCAGGATGACACTCCTTTTAGAAACTGCATGCAGCATTTAAAGTATGCCCTTAAAGTATGATTTCACTCTGAAAACTGCTTCTGTACAAGTGGCATCACAGCTTTCCATATCTGTCTCAATCACTTCCAGACAGATTCTGTTCAGTTTACCAGTTTAAAAGATTCCCCCCCCCCAATCACTAGCTCTGTCAACACAAACTGGGATCTAAAAGTCAAGCTGAATTTTTTATGGGTTGTGTATCACTATTGGTAATAAATACAATAAAAACCAAATTATCCACCAGTTACACCTGTATAACCCCTTTATCTTCAATTAAGGTTGGACAGGTGTAAATGAAGGTAGAATTTGGTCCAAACTGTTTTGCTGAAGATGTGAGAGAAAGAGTAGAAATCAAGCTCCAGAACCAAGACAGCTATGGGAAATAAGTGTTACTAAATGTAGAATTTAAAAAAAAAAAAATCATCATGAAATAAGCAGTTATGACAGAACACAATGTAGGAAGCAGCTCTATTGAATCAAAAGGTAATATTGTTATATACTCATTTTTCTGCCCACAATTACACTGCTTTCAGAATAAAAGCTCTCACAAAGAATTACACTAACTCATTTAACTATAGGCAAACAGTCAGATAAATCCAATTTCTAGGTTTACAGAATGAGTGGGTTTTATAAACTTCCCTCTAGAGGATAGTGCCTTCACCTTTTTATTTAAAATGGTCTAGCCCCTACATTTGCAGGAAGGCCTGCGATTTGACTTACCTGTCATTGTTTTACGAGCTCCATATCAGTAATACGGTACATGGACATATACATGATTTTGGGGTATATTTGCAAGAATTTTAATTTGAAGATTTGAGGATAAAAAATTAGGACAACTCAATAAATTCCCCAAATGTAGCTTATTCGTATTTGAATATACTCTATCCATAAATAGAGAAGTTTCATTATGAGTTTTTGATAAGCAATTTATAAAAATAAGCCAACTGGCAATAGCAAGCAAATCCAAGCCCTCAGTCACAGCAGGTGCCGGGAGAGATCATTGCTGCAAGGTGCTTTATGTATTATATAAAACTAAGCAAATGAGTTATTTGTGCTATTTCTGTTGCAGGAATAGAGTGACACTAGTGGGAACCTCACTTGTGTCTCCTGAGAGTGAAAAAGCCAGTGCTGCATCTTGCTAAAGAAGCCGGTGTATCCCTCTATATTCTAGAAACATAACGGATACAGTTGTGAAAAACATATGAAGTGTGACAGACTGACAATATCCTAAAATACCCTGAACAAACCTTATGGAATTAAGATAAACTTCACTGAATAAGGTTAGTACGTTTGTGGTAAACTGTATTAAAAATGAAATTGTGTATGTGTTGCTGTGGAATTATATGTACCTCCTCTAGCAGGGAGGGGATGCTCATGTATTCCTCTGTTATCAGCCTTTGAAGCCACACCTTTGGGGAGATATGCATATACTAGTTCAAACTTCATTCTCCAGAGACCAACAGACAAAGAAAAGACTTTTGGATAAAAGCTTGGGGTTTAAACTGACTCAGGGCCTTCTTCCTGATCCAGCAAATGGACAGGACCTCTGGTTCACGGAGGGCCCCAATCCTTAGAGAATTGGAAGTACTTGGCCTACTAAGGCTTCATAAGACTGTGTACCTGTTCTGAGCTGAAGCTCTCATGAACTTGTAACCACAAAGAACCCGCAGGGTGGGCTGATGCCTAGGAAGCTTATTAGCATGCATGCAGGTTCTTTTATTGTTTTTAATGTTTTCTCTGTAATGTTTTTTACCTTAAAAATAAAATAAGCTTGCTTAGAAAGACCAGTGTGGTAGCTTCCAATTATAGTAATCACTGTGTTATCAGTCTCTGAAGATTCAAATATTAAGGCCAGAAGGGACCATTACAATCATCTAGTCTGACCTTCTGAAAATTGCAGGCCACAAAACCTCACCTCAAGCAGGTATGTTTAGGCACTGTCTTCACTGGGAAATGCACAGTGAAGGCAAGAAACTGTTCAGCCTAGACGTACCCTGGTCAGAAGGAAGTGAGATGTGGGTCTCCACCCAAGAGAGGCAACAGCTAGGAAGCTGGAAGCCTGAAAGTGGGTGTCCTTGCTGGACCCTGGAGGAAAAATACAAGTCCAGGTGCCCTCAACTGTAACATGAAGCACTTAGGATCTCTCTCTCTTGCTAACCTGGCGAAAGTTCTCTAAAAGGCAAGCTACAATATTCGACAACAGTGTGCGTGTGAGGCTGGGAAAAACTGCAATACACCACATCTGTCTAATAAAAAAGGAAAAGTCCAAAGGAACTGCCATGTGATATTCATCCACAATCAGCCACTTGAACCATATCAAATTATAACAATTTTCCCAGTATCAGCATCTGGGTTGTGGTTTTTTTGTTTGTTTGTTTTTGCAGACTACTTAAACAGCTTTGTTTGCCACTTTAAAAACTACCTTCAGACCTTTTCCAATAAGTTAGTCTCCTAATAAGCACCTGGACAGCTTTATCTTTTGAATTAGCATGTTGCTTTCCTTCATCCCCCATTCTCAGTAATCTGGACATATTTATTCATTTGTCAATTGAGGCCACGAATAACCTTCCACTGAGCACTTACAATATCATAAGCACACTTTACTGTCTGCACTCACCTAACAGGATCTGGTAGAAAGAGAAAAGTTTGACCCAGGCAAATGAAAAACAAGATGTTTAAAGTATCGATATTGGGTTCAAATTTGGAAAATACAGAATGTAACCCTTTTTTTGTGTAGTACAAGCAGATATCAAAAACAAAAACAGGGCACAGTCAATTCTCCAAAAGCTAAACATCGCACTAAGCATGCGATATAGTATCTTTTCTCTCTAAGTCAGTGTTTCCCGAACTTGGGACGCCGCTTGTTCAGGGAAAGCCGCTGGCGGGCCGGGCCGGTTTGTTTACCTGCCGCGTCTGCAGGTTCGGCCGATTGCAGCTCCCACTGGTCGCGGTTCGCCGCTCCAGGCCAATGGGGGCTGCGGGAAGCGGCAGCCGGTACATCCCTCAGCCTGCACCGCTTTCCACAGCCCCCATTGGCCTGGAGCGGCAAACCGTGGCCAGTGGGAGGCACAATCGGCCGAACCTGCGAACGCAGTAGGTAAACAAACCAGCCCGGCCCACGAGGGGCTTTCCCTGAACAAGTGGCGTCCGAAGTTTGGGAAACACTGCTCTAAGTCATTGGTTTGAAATTAACACACAAGTAATGTCTATAAATGGTTGCCACAGAATGGCTACATATGAAATGCATTGGTGTTTTTGGCCCAGTTCCTACTGGACATGATAAAGCTGGATCCCCACCACCACCCGGGCTCGAATTCCCCCTCCCCTCCACTGGGAGACAACCCACGCTCCCTTCCCCTTTCCTTCTCCTCCTACCCCTGCAGTCCCTCACCTGGAAGTGGCAGGGCTCTGGCTGTCAGTCCCTGGGATGGCAGCAGCAGTGCAAAAGTAAAGGCTGCAATGGGGCACTAAGTCTGCTGTGAAAAGTGATATTGATGAACGTCAGTTTTCACATTGCCACCCTTACTTCTGTGCTGCTGCTCTACACTCTGCCTTTAGAGCTGAGTTGCAGGGTACATAAACAACTACAGACACAAAGAGGGGGGGGCCTGATCAAATAAGTTTGAGAACCACTGCTTTAAATCATAAATAGTTGTAACAGCTTTATGGAATACAGGTTAAATAGTAGCCAATTTTAAACTACTATGGTTAACATAAATTACATTCTGAAATGTTTAAGATTGCCTTGCTGCTTTTAAAAAAAAATAGATGCTTGAAAAAGTCCATCTACAGGGACACTTGTTTCTCTTTCTGAAGAAAAACTAGAACAAATGCAAGAACACTGACATGCAGTTCTTTTCCTTGTGAGCAATTTAATATACCGAAGAACAAGACTTCTACTTTGGACTATATTCCCTAATTTTAAACCTTTTTTCTTCTCATTTGAAATATCAGAAAATGCACTTTCCTACAGGCTAATTTAAATACGGGTTAGAAAGAGCTACACTGAAACAGTGTAATCACCCAATAAGGGAAGTTATTTAAGCAAGGAGTGACTAAATTAAAAATAAGTTGATTACATGACGATTACTAAGAAAAACATTCTGAGAACAAAGTACAAATAGTAGTACAGTACATCTTCACTTACTGGCATCTCTATTAAATTACTCCTTAGAAAGCTGGATTACAGACACTCAGACTTTACTAGTGTGGACCTCAACAACTCTCGACACTAGAATGAAGTTCAAGGAACACTGGAGAACAGAGGAAGGCAGAAAAAAATTGTCTTGCTGTGACAGACTGTACCCTTATGTTCACCGTTGTTACAAAACTATGAAAAAAATCTGTACAAAGTATCCATTTGTGAGGTATTTCAAAACTCATAATTCACTGATCATTATTGTCCTAACAATGCTGCCATGCATACTTTACATGTAAAGTTACGAGATTCTACCGTACGATGTTACTAAAGCATATTCTAAATCTGGGGAAGTAGCCCAAACCAGTTCCTCAGAGACAAAAGGCTAGTCAGCACCTCAGCCAGGTTTCAGCATAATCAAATAGTCTATCACCAGATTAAGGGGACATTTTTGGCAGGAAGAAAGGTATAAATGAGAAATTTACAAATTGGCAAAAACAGCTGGGGTTCCCACTCAAAACAAACTTGCTGCGACCTGAACTCAAGCTGGAGGGGATTCTCAAAGAAGAGAAATGCTATAAGACCCCTCATTTTTATTCACTGCATCAACAATGTTTGAAAGATAAACTGAGTGAATGGTCCTGATTGAAGGAGTTCAGCCAGTAAAAGCATGTGATGAGAAAAACCTTTGGTTTGAATTCAATTAGCTTGTTCAGTTAAGTATTCGTTTACATTTTACCTTTTATTTCTTTGTAGCCAATTCTGACTTTTATACCTCATTACTGATAATCACTTAAAATCTATCTTTCTGTGGTCAATAAATGTGTTTTATTATTTTATCTAAACCAATGCATGTTTGGATTGAAGTATCTCTACCCTCCATTTGAGATAACAGGGTTTGTGCATATCATTTTCTATTTATGAAATGACAGAGCTTGTACTTCACAGAAGGAAAGAATTGGGCAGTACAAGATGCACATTTCTGGCGACAAGACTGGAACTGGGAATTTGCTGGAAATTATATCTGCAATACAATTTAGAAGTGGCTGGCTAGAAACACTCATATCATTTAGCTGTGAGTGATTTTGCATGCGATAGGCTGTGTGTGACTAGGCCGTGTGTGAACAGGCCAGGAGCGGCTGCTCTCACTGCTGAGCAGTGTGAAAGCTGGAGGGTTGAAGGGATATAGCTGTTCAACTGCCCAGATTGTACTCTGGGGAATGTCACACTTGCATTTTTGGTTACGTGTCAGATCACAAACCCCGGACTGCCATGCTCTAGGGGAAAAAAAGCTCTCTCAAACTTGTCGAATTTCCCCATGACTTCTACAAGTCAATTACATTAAGTAAGATATAGTTGTACAAAATTCCTACTTTCACAAATTTGGAAAGTAATCAGCTACAGTAGTCTAAAATTCTAATACCACCTACAACTTTATTCTTTCAATCGTAGGGCTTCTAATTTAACAATGTCTTTTGTCTGTCACTTTTTAAAAATGTACCATAGACCAAAACAGTGTCAAATACTCAAATAGATTTATGTTGACTCATTTAGAGGTGAAGAGGTTGAAGTGAAATGGTAATATTCCATTTAATATGTAATTAATGAGGGAAGCAGGCCAAGAAAAATAAGTTATCTCTTGGTAGCCATAATGAAAAAGCACCTTTTGATAACAATTGCACAGATACGTTAAGACCTAACGCCTAATGAGTAAGCACAGAAAACGTTCCGCTATTGTGTGAGCAGATAAGAGGTAGCAACTTGTTAAAAATTAAACAAAATCAGCATAATTTAAATAAGGCAGAACTACAAATATCAAGTCAATTATTTAGAAACAATGTTAAAAATATACAGATTACTTAAACACAAGAAAAGATGACAATGATGAGTCTAAAAGGATAATACACATATGCACAACAATTTTTGGACTTTTCAACAAGACGCTGTATCTGCTGCCAGTGATAGGCTGATAAATTCTCATACTAAAATCTGTACTATGGGATATTAATTTATTACCAACATGGGATTGTAATGTAAATTAGTTTCTATCCTCTATAAAATTGATTTACCTAAAGTACCTATTCCTTTATATATGTATATATTAATTTTGATTTATTGTTAAGCCAATATTAAAAACAGAAAAACGATTTACAATCTTGCATCGGGCGCCAGTGTCAAGTATCACTTTTTTATCTATGTATCCACAGCCAACAAGAAGGTCAGAAATATTGGTCAGAACGGAATAGCATATGCACTATGAAATACAGTCAGCATGTTACAGCTACTACTACCCATACACATTTTTGCAGAAATACAGAAGGTTGGGGGGCCTTTTCCTTTATCCCCAGAATCAATCTTTTATACAACAGGTTTTTTAATTTTTTTCACAAAATAAGAATTCATGTCCACAGCCTACTCCTGGGGGAATTCTGCACCAAAAAATTAAAAATTCTGTGTAGTGTTATTTTGGCAAATAAAATATCTAATCACACTAGTTTCAATTATTTTGGGAATTTATTTCAAAATACCTGTCAGCAAGTATGTCTGTAACAATACAGACACACAAAAACTTCCCTAGAAGAAGAGAGTTGAAGAAATCCCTACAATAAACCAGTTCCTATTTCTCTACCCCCTCTCCCCCAAAGCTCAGCTGCAGGGGCACCCCCCCAGTCCAGACACTCACTCCCCCAAGAGCCCAGTTATGGTACCCTGCCAGCCCAGACACTCACATCCTCTCCCCCACATAGCCAAGGAATCCAGAGGGAGAAACAGCCTGATGTTTGTGAG
This sequence comes from Natator depressus, assembly GCF_965152275.1. Classification (NCBI taxonomy): domain Eukaryota; kingdom Metazoa; phylum Chordata; order Testudines; family Cheloniidae; genus Natator; species Natator depressus. The sequence continues at coordinate 41,901,108 of NC_134242.1, read as the reverse complement.
GAGTTTCCTGCACACCATCTTCTTTCTTCAAGGCATGCTGGGAAATGGAACCCATCCATCTCCCTCCCCCTCCCTCCCCCCAGCAGTGTCTTCTGTTTGCAATCTGGGCTCTGCTGAGTCCAGCATCCCCTAGTGGCAACCAGCAGCTCTGCAGCCAATTTCTGGACGGGAAAAAGGAAATTCTGCATACAACACTAATTTCTGAACAAATTCTGCATTGTGCAGTGGCACAGAATTCCCCCAGGAGAAACAGACCTTATGGCCAGAAGGGACCATTAGATCATCTAGTCTGACCTGTGTAAGACTAGATGTGCATTTCACCCAATTACTCCTGTATGGAGCCTAATAACTTATGTTTGACTAAACCATATCTACCAGAAAGGCATCCACCCTTGATCTGAAGATATCAAGAGATGGAGGATCAACCACATCGTTTGGTATGTGATCTCAATAGTTAACCACCTACACTATTAAAAATTTGTGCTGGATGTTTAATTTGACTTTGGCTTTAACTTGCAGCCAGTGGTTCTTGTTACATCTTTCTCCACTAGAGTAAAGAGCCCTTTGGTACGCAGTATTTTCTCCCCTGGAACATCTTATAAACAGTTATCAAGTCACCTCTCAATCTTTAGACACGCCAAATTCATTTAACTCTTTTAAAGCTCTCACTGTAATACAACACGAGGATTTTGTCAGTATAGTTATATTTGTAAACTCCTATAGTGTGGAGTATAAGTACAGTTATATTGGTATAACTGCACCTACATTAGGGCTTTTACCAGCATTGCTATGTCAGTAACAAGAAAGTCTCACACACACACCAAATAGACACCCACTATGCCAGTATAACTTGTGTGTCTAGACCAGGGGTGGGCAAACTTTTTGGCCTGAGGGCCACACTGGGTTTCCAAAATTGTATGGAGGGCCGGTGAGGGGAAGTTGTCTCCCCCCAAACAGCCAGGCGTGGCCCAGTCCCCGCCTCCTATCCACCCCCCCGCTTCTCGCCCCGACGGCTCTCCCGGGACTCCTACCCCATCCACCACCCCCTGCTCCCTGTCCCCTGAACTCCCCTGGACCCCCCACCCCTGACTGCTCCCTGCCGCCCCATCCAAACCCCCCTGACACCCTCTATCCAACTCTGCCCTCTATCCAACCACCCCGCTCCCTGCCCCCTTACCGCACTGCCTAGAGCACTGGTGGCTGGCGATGCTACAGCCGCGTCGCCCAGAGCACTGAGTCAGGCTGCAGCTCTGCAACTGCACTGCCAGGCTGCCCACAGTGTTGCGCCAGCAGTGTGCTGAGGCTGCGAGGAGGGGGGACAGAGCGGGAGGGGCCGGGGGTGAGCCTCCTGGGCCAGGAGTTCAGGGGCTGGGCAGGAGGGGCCTGCGGGCCATAGTTTACCCACCTCTAGTCTAGACCATGCCAAGGGCATTTTTTCTAAACCTCAAATAATTTTTGTGGCTTTTCTCTGTACCCTCTCCAGTCTTTCAAGTCTTTAAATATTGTCACCAGACTATACACAGTATTTCAGGATGTGTCTTGCCAATGCCTTATGGAGATAAAATCACCTCCTTTCCCAGCCTCTATTGTCGCCGTCTATACATCCAAATATTGTATTGACCCTTTTGGCCACAGCATCACACTGGGCGTTCATGTTAAGTTACTATGACCCCATAAATCTTTCAGAATTACTGACCTGAAGAGCTCTGTGTAAGCTAAACAGCTTGTCTCTCACAAACAGAAGTTAACCAATAATACTACCTCACTCACCTTTTCTCTCTGCTATCCAGCATATAGTCTCCAATTCTGTAATTAAGGACTACGTTCTTTTTTCCCAGATGTACAACCTTGCATTTAGCTACATTAAAATGCATTTTTGAACGAGCCCAGTTAAGAAGCAATCCAGATCACTGTGTATGAAACTGCCCTATCCTTATCATTTGTCATTATGCCAATCTTTGGCATCCAAAAATTTTATAAGCAGTGATTTTATATTTACTTCCAGATCACAGATAAAAATATTGAACAGCATCAGACATAGAGCCAATCCATGCAGAATACGACCAGAAACATTAGCATGTAAAAGTAAACAACATTAAAATCAGAAAATGCTCAACTATAAGGCTCGGCATGAATTAACTGTATACAGCTTATAAATGATACTTCTTATAAGTCACTAAAAATCTTTTAATCTATATCAGTCAAGAAAGGCATGTACAGTGGCTGTTAGGGCTGGAAGTGCCTACTTTCCTCATCAAGATTATTGTACTCCATCCAATGCAAAATATTAGCATCCTGCTTGTAAAGTAGAAACACTAATATCAATTATTTATTGTGCAGTAGAACCCAAATGCCTCAATCAGGACTTTTTTTTAAAACTGTTCCAAATACTATTGTTTACCACTTTGTTTCATGCAGCAATAAATTATTTGCAGTGTTACCAATTGAAAGGTGGTAAATTTTAAAAAAATCCTCTTTTCTAATCAAAGAACAGAATTTTAAATGACAAATGGTAAGTGACAGCTATTAAGGGTTTTTCTACACAACAAAATTAGGTTGACTTAATTTAGGTCGACCTACAGACACTACAGTAATTCCATTGGCTGTTGGTGTCCACACTATCCTCCTCCTGACAGTGCAGTGTGTCCTCACCAGGAGCGCTTGCAACAACTAAAGTGGGGCATTGACAGCTCAGTGTGGGGCACTGATAGCCACGCAGGGCTCACAACTGGTGCCCCCCATCCGCCCCAGGGTGACAGCCCCAGCTGTGAGCCCCACGCAGGCTCAATTTCACAGCACAGAGCCTACCAGCAGAGAAATTGACATTCTTTTCATTTTCACACTGCTATTGTCTCTGTTCAGGGGAGGTCCGTGGGGAGCTGGGGCTCTCAATGCCAGCAGCCAGGCTTGGAGAGGGGAGCCCAGGCAGCAGCCTGCTGGGAGCCTGTGGGGCAGCAGGGTTCCCAGCAAGGAGAGGGCAGCCCAGGCAGCAGCCTTCTGGGAGCAGGTAGCCAAGAGCCCGAGGGCAGCCGGGCTCTTGCAGGAGCCTCCCACTCACCCCAGGGGTGACAGCGCTAGCTGTGAGCCAGACACAGGGTTCACAGTAGGAAACCTACCAGACTTTCTTGTCAATTTCATGGCTCCACCAGGGAGTCGTGAAATTGACAAGAATTTTAGCCAATAGCCAATGTAAGTAAGGCAGTGTCTATAGGGCTACTGCATCACCCTAACTACACCAACATAAGCCCTATGCCTCTCATGGAGATGGAGTTATGATGTCAGTGTAGTACGGCACTTACACCAGCGGGAGCAAGATTGTAGTGTAGACAGCTGCCCTACTTTGACCTAACTCTGTAGTGTAGACCAAGCCTAAGAAAGCCATTGTACTGGTCAGAACGTGAAGTGGAGCTGAAGAGATGGGTTCGAAGTGATCATAATGTTTTAATAACTAAGTAGAGTGTCCAGGGTAACAGAAGACTTACAGGGATGTAGGGGATACAAAGGCAAGTGATGGCTTTCAGGAATCTGCTACTATTAGATTGCAAACATAAACCCTGTTTGCGAACAGAATGTCAAATTAGTAACTGAGTTTTGATTTGACTGCTCAGACTTGTTTTATTATTTGCTGTTAACATATTATGACCTAAGTTTTGTTTGTAACAATGTTCACATCCAGCCAGTTTCTGGTTCACAGCAGAAATTTAATTAATAGCCGGTGAAAGCTGATGTAGTTTATAAAGGTTAGCTCATCAACAAGGAAGCAGAAAGACCATTATGTAACTCAGGTGATAGTCAGTGTTAGTTCCACATATTGACTATTGCAATACTGACCAACCAACCAAATAATCCATACGAATAATCTGCTAACCTTCCATAGCTCAAATATGTTCTGAAAAATTATTGATTCCAACACAATCTTTCATGATTTTCTTCAATTAGAAAGCATGCTTTTTAGTTAAAAAAACAACGAAAGTTTTAGATTTTTAAATGAAACAATATATACGATATAATTCAGTTAATAAGTACATTAATTCCTCAAACACAAATGTGCATTGTCAAAATAATTAGCTTGCTGCGCTGTATGTAAATCCCAAATACTTCAGTCACTCCAGTCTACTAATTACTTAGACCTATCTTTTTTCATATTCTCTCTCAAATACCAATACACTTATCAATATTTATACTTTTATTTATTTATTTATAAACACCTACACTAGAAAAACGTTTCAAACAAAACAATAAGAATGGGCTAAAACACTGATTCTGAGCTGGATGGACCAGAGCGCAGGTCTTTTAAAAATTAATTAAATTCTCAATTCAATTTTGCACCTTCCATGATTATTACTTGCACAATATTCTAGCAGTGAACCATTTCCTTAAAGTGCTCATCTTGTGCTACATTTAAGATAATGTAATTTTGTCAAATTTCAGTCTTTGCTTTTCAGCTGATTGCACAACAATCACAACTTATCTTTGCCGGTTTTGGGATAACAGAGATTGCTCCTGCATGAAATTCATGTTGAAGAGTATAATCACAAGTACATTTTGGTGCTAATCACAGGAAACGTCTCACAGAATCAAATTCACCAATCTTCTTCTATTCTACTTTTACAGTGAAAGTTTTGTTCAATGGCATATTTGATCTTTCAGAACCAAACCAAATGTTTTCTGCACTTATTGAGATGGACACAAATCCTTTTTCTCATACTAACTTGCTTGATAATTTTTACATTTCATTTTAGAACAATCTAGTCTATAGTTTCCTACCTCTTCCATCTGTTTTAGGCATGTTAAGCGAGATGAATTCATACTCAGATGTTTGACAACCACTAATCACGTACTTGCATTATTTACAAACATATTTCACATTTACTACAGGTTTCAGAGTAACAGCCGTGTTAGTCTGTATTTGCAAAAAGAAAAGGAGTACTTGTGGCACCTTAGAGACTAACCAATTTATTTGAGCATAAGCTTTCGGCATCCGATGAAGTGAGCTGTAGCTCACGAAAGCTTATGCTCAAATAAATTGGTTAGTCTCTAAGGTGCCACAAGTACTCCTTTTCTTTTTACATTTACTACAGTGAGTCTGAAAAAAAACTTAGTAAATTCAACACAAGACTGAAAAATCAGATTAGCAATGCAGCTCACAACCATACCTACACTTCCCACTAGCCACACTCCTCTCTCCAGTCACCAAAGACTAAGATTCTACTTGTTTGACAGATGAGGAACAAGATCACCTATACCATGACGCAGAAAATTCACAGATTTTTATTAGGCTTCATTAGCTCAGTGTCAGAGGTTCCCCTACCTAACAAATATAACCCACATTTTGCCCATGGCAACTGAATACACACACGAGCACATTTTCATAGACACTCAGATCAGTAAAAAGACAGATCACAACTTTTGAGGGATTTTATGGATGAATTTCATACTCGAATGCCACTATTATTCTTAATATTTAAAACCCAAATCCCAAATCTTTGTAAATATTCAAGGAAAATATCACAGATTTATGACTTAGCTTCTCCTCCTGATATGCAGTTTAAAGTCACTCCACCCATTCATTTGCCCAAAAACCTTTATGCTGTACTACATATGGTACACAGACAGGCACATAAAGGCCTCACCCATTCCCTTGTAAATATGAAAAGCAAACAGGCAATTCAAAAATCTTAACATGAAAGATGACCAACACCTATAATACATCGTGCAATTTGAAAAGTTTACTTCAAACCTTTAATACTATAATGCAAGTCACAGTAAAAGAAACTGGAAATTAGCCTTTGCAGGCAATTTATAACTTTGAAGATCATTTATTTAGAAAATGTATCTGATTGTATCAGGAGAAAGCTTTGAGAATCAAAGGTCCCAATCTAAGAAAAAGTATTAAGGCTAAAACCTTCCTCAAATGTGTTCTGTTTTTTATGATGTTTGGGAGCTTATAAACCAGGTAAGAGCAGCTTCTTTTGGCTACAGTAACCAAAGGCTAGTCCTAGAAACCTTCACAATTCCCTTAAGACGGGAGTCACAAAATCAGTGACATTAGAAATGGAAAAAATGTATTAGCCCACTTAGCCCATCCCATTGCCGCATACAGGTATCTACCTACAGTTAGGGGTTCCATTTTTTGCTATTCTTTTCCTGGAATTGTGTGTTTATTTTAAGCAAATTTTCAAGATGCATATTCTGGGTATTATTGGTTAATTTTCTTTTTAAGAATTCCACAGCATTTCAATCAACATTTTCCTTTCAGATATAATTTTAATTTCAAAGACTGCTCTTTCACCAACACAGGAAAAGCTACACGCAACAGAACATTTTCAGTTCCTGTCTTTAAGTGTATTTAATTTTACAACAAATATGGAGACATAATACCATAGCCAAAGTTGAAAAAAGGAAATTTCAAAATAGCTAAAATACTTATTTTAAAAAAATGTAACCGTGAAAACTGACTTTGTGGTTGTTTATTGGTTGAATCCTAAACCCAGAAACTCTATACATAGTATTTTCTAGTGCTTTGTCCATTCTAGTTGTCCACCACTTCCTTCAGGGCAGGGGTTCTCAACGTGCAGCCATATCAGCACACAGCTGCAGCCCATGTGACATCCTCATGGCCATACAGGTAGTATATATTGTGTGGATGCAACCCACAAAACATATAGAGCTGCATATGTGGCCAACAATGGTAAATAGGTTGAGAACCAATGCTTCAGGGAGACTATTTGACAGCCTGTAGCTCTCACAGTAAAGGAATTTTTCCCAATATTCAACCTAAATTTTCTTAAGTTCATTGCAATATAGTTCTCCACACAGCTCATCCGAAAAATGACAGGATCATTACTAGTATTTGAGAGAAAGTAGGGTCATTTCAAGGGACAAACCAGATTAAGGCATGAAGCTGCACGAAGCCTGAAAACCAACACTCTGGAGTGCTTAGTCTTTGCAAGTTCGCAACTATAAAAACAGTCTAAAAGAAAAAATATTGCATAATAAGGGTGTCGAGGTTCCTTCCCCACTCTGAACTCTAGGGTACAGATGTGGGGACCTGCATGAAAACCTCCTAAGCTTACTTTTACCAGCTTAGGTTAAAACTTCCCCAAGGTACAAACTATTTTACCTTTGCCCTTGGACTTTATCGCTGCCACCACCAAACGTCTAACAAGTATATAATTGGGAAAGAGCCTGTTTGGAAACGTCTTTCCCCCCAAAATCCTCCCAACCCTTACATCCCCTTTCCTGGGGAAGGTCTGATAAAAATCCTCACCAGTTTGCGTAGGTGAACACAGACCCAAAACCCTTGTATCTTAACAACAATTAAAAAGCATTCAGATTCTTAAAAGAAGAATTTTAATAGAAGAAAAAGTAAAAAGAATCACCTCTGTAAAATCAGGATGGTAAATACCTTACAGGGTAATCAGATTCAAAACACAGAGAATCCCTCTAGGCAAAACCTTAAGTTACAAAAAGACACAAAAACAGGAATCTACATTCCATTCAGCACAGCCTATTTTCTCAGCCATTTAAAAAAATCAGAATCTAATGCATATCTAGCTAGATTACCTACTAAGTTCTCAGACTCCATTCCTGTTCTGTCCCCAGCAAAAGCATCACACAGACAGAGAGAGAGGCTTTGTTTCTCTCCCTCCCCCCAGCTTTTGAAAGTATCTTGTCTCCTCATTGGTCATTTTGGTCAGGTGCCAGCGAGGTTATCCTAGCTTCTTAACCCTTTACAGGTGAAAGGGCTTTTCCTCTGGCCAGGAGGGATTTTAAAGGTGTTTACCCTTCCCTACCCTTCCCTTTATATTTATGACAGGGCTTTTCTACACTTACAACAGTGCAACTATGTCGCTGTAGCACTTAGTGAAGACGCTACCTACGCCAACAGGAGACCTTCTCCTGTCGGCTTAGGTACTCCACCTCCCTGAGAGGTAGTAGCTATGTCGATAGGAAAAGCCCTCCCATCAACACAGTGCTGTCTACACTGATGCTTAGAGGTGTGGGTTTTCCACACCCCTGAGTGACACAGTTATACCAACGTAAGTTTGTAATATAGACCAGGGCTTAGTGTCAACAATGTAAGTGAGACAACTCTGTGGCAAACCAGTCATGAAAAAACTTAACACTATAGAGCTGAAGATGCTGCTACTACATGACTAACACTGAACTAAGACTAGCTGAGACAGCAGATATGTTACAGCTGACATGTTAAAGCATAGTTTAATGCCTCCTGTTCTGACTACTTTTCTGCTTTTGCAAGAAAACCTCGTCCCAAGGTATGTCTATGCTACAGTGGCATAGACAGACATGTGAAAATGTAAAAATTAAAATAGCCATTCTGAAATTAACTTGTTCTCATCAACCCAAGATGTAGTTGACACTTGTAAAATGAAACTCACAAACTGATTGAGCTAGGTACATAATTTAAGGATGACATATTTCCACATATTTCCTCTGAAAGAAACGTCTCATTGGAAGTTATATACTGATTAATGTAGGAAGCAAGAGACAGCAGTTAACGTACAAGTTTCTATTTTCAGACTTGGAGTCATGGCCCTGTCAATATCATGAAATCCTTCTATCTACTTTGTTGTGGCCCTTGCTCAGTGAAGAGAACAGAAATGGCAAATTGGTCAATTAAATTTTGGTTTGTTTTTAAGCAGAGTTCCTTATCCAAAATTAGCAGCAGCTGTACAAGCATTACTTGTTGAATCTACCGTTGGTAACATATCTCAGGTAGCAGCTTTGCTTTTCAGCAAATCTTGTATTTTTGCCTCCCACCCTAGATCCAAAAACATAGTATCCCGCATATTCCATAAACTAGTTACTAGCGGATCTATTATATTAAAAAATGGAGTTATCCATCTCGCTTGCCCTCCTCAAATAGAAATACCAATTCCTCAGCCAATCCTAGAGAAAGGATGCAAGAACGATGAAGGAGGCGGGAGGAAAATTTCCCAACAGGTGAGAAGACATGATAAGATCAACTTTCTGCTCAGATCAGCAGAGCTCAGACACTGGTAAGGGGTAACTGTTCCTCTGCCCTGAGACTTCTTACAGATAAGGTCCTAAAAGATACAACTTTATGTCTCCCTATTCATCAGCATCTACACAAGCCCACTTAATGAGAGAGTATGTACTCACAAGAGCCACCGCCAACAGTATGCCTATGACACTTGGTTCTGTATCTCATTTTCCAAAGATGTAACTAATGCCATTAAAGAGTTAATATACTTACAAGAAATCAGCTCCTGGATGAAAAGCAGCTGCTTCAAGTTGAATCCAAACAAGACTGAAGTGATACTGGTCAGATGGAAGAACACACACCAAACAACCAGCCAGGAGGCTACCCCACTTCTTCCATTAAAGCTCTGTGCCTGACTTGCCTCATCACTGAGCCTAGACCCCAAGACAATTAGCAGGGTAAGAATCAATTTTTTTTTCTAATTCAGATTATTTTAATCTATTTTTATTTTTAAGATTTTATTTTTTTAACAATTTTGATGGGTAAGGTTTGGGTTAGGGTGGATGCAGTGTTGACTGCGGGAGGCTCCCTGTACAGCTGAGGGACCCAAGACAACACGGAGGATGAACCTCTGATTGGGGGCGTGAGGGGGGGGCATCCCACTGCTGAACAGTTCCTGCCCAGGGATGGCTCCCACACTTCTGGCTAATGATTGAGAGAGAGAGAGAGAGAGAGTGGGGCCATGACAGCAAAGCTGCAGAGGGCTACTTACATAGCTGCAGGGCCAATGATGCCCAATCCCTGCAGGTGAAACGTGTGAGAAAGGTTGCAGACATCATGGGACAAAGCAGAGATCTCTGGCACCCCTCGCTGGTGAGTGACAGAGTGGGGTCTGCGACAGCGGGGCTGGAAAGGGCTCTCTACAGAGCCAGTGACACCTCATCCCTGCAGGAAGGACAACTATTACCAAATGATTTTTTTTCCTGGAGATTTCAGTGTGTCAGCTGAAATCTATGTTTACAGGCAGTTACTGATTAAACTCAAATCCTGCCAAGCCTACTTATCAGCTAGTGTGCCAATGACCAAAAACAATGCCTTCTTTCACCTCCATTTTGCTAAGAAACTTTGCTTTTTTTTCCCCCATTCGGACCTGGACCCCGTGATCCATATATTTGTCACCTGCAGACTAGATTACTGCAATTTTCTGTATCTAAAGGTGATATGAAAACAAAACAATGCAAAAACACCAACTATATTCTAGTCCCTCAGCTGGCCCCCAGTCTGCTTCCACTGTCAAATCCTTCTCTTGAAAGTCATTGCAACATGTTCCAATTGCCTCGGTCCGGGTACCCTGCCTCGGTTTCCCCTCTTCAATTCAAAAACTCACAAAAGGCTTTCAAGAGTTCAAAATAATTCAAGCAGCTGTTCCTAGGCCTCTCCTAGCTGGAATACTTCCACAGGCATCTGCTCATCTTGTCCAACTCTCTCTCTGACTGAGAGGTCAGTAAGAAAATCCCCTCTGCTGTTCCCCTGCTTTCTCAGGGTCCCTACAGGAGCTTTACACTAGTTTCCAACTGGTCTCAACACCCTTTTTCCCCCACAAGGTCTTGTCTTTGCTCCAGCTCTCTGCCTGTCTCTCACTGGCCTTTTAAAGAAATCACCCAGCTTATCAGGATGCGGGGGGTGGGGCGGGGAAGAAGAGGAGGGCAAAAACTAATTCATCAAATGTGTGGCTGAATCCAATTACCCTTAAAAGGCCAGCCAAAAACTCTGACAGTCATAAATGGATTAAGTACCAGGTACATAAGAAACTACATTGCCAGCTCTAAACTGCCAAGACAATTGTGCTCCTCTGGGGCAGTACAGGTCATATAGGCCAGATGAGACATGTTGGGGCAAGGGGATCCAGCTGTGGAACAAGCTTTCAGAACATAATAGACTAATCTAGAATCAGACCACCTTTAAGGTCATTCTGCAAGATCTACCTTTTGCAGTAAATGTTCTGGTCACGGTAAAAAAAAAAAAAAAAGCAGCTTAATCAATCACCATCTGCCCCCCGCCCCAAATATCCTTCTCAAAGCAGAGCTTCCTGTAACCGGGGGCAGGAAAAAAACTGAAGACTTCACAAAGTCCACTATGGACCTTGTCATGCCAATCAATCTGGAAGTCACTCAGATTATTCACTGATGGGACCACTACAAAGACTTGAAATGGACTGATAGCTAACTTTTAGTGTAAATTTTCTGGAATGCCAGATATTCTACTAAAACCACAAAAGAAAAATTTCCTTTTCTTCTGACAAAATCTGCAGGAGACTGAATCTCTTCCTCAGAGTCTTTTACTGGAGAAAGCTCCCTCTCATATTCCTCTGAGCACTATGGCTCCAGTCCAGTTGAGAAATGGTTGTATTACAATTTAGTAGGCAGAGTTTGTTAAATTGCCATATTGGATGAAGTGTGGATCCACACCAACCACCTAGTCACCAACATGTCACTGCTCAGGAAAGATTACAGTTCCTCCACTGGGATTCAGAAGAGAGAGTTTCACAAGTTACATTATCTTACCTTCTAGAATAGTGAATATCATCAGAGTCAGAACTGAAATGAATCTCACAACTCTATGGTGGAAGGGGAGAGAAAATATTATTTGATTCTAGTGTAAATTCTCAGGGTAAGTGAAATGGAAGCAGGAAGGGCATAGCAAAGGTAGAGATCACTATGGTGGGCTGTATACGTATCAGTAATTCTAACTCTGTTCTACCCTTACACCACTCTTTTCTCTTCTGAGACCAACAGACTTTCTTGCTATGAACCACCATCACTGTAACAGATGCTGCTTTGTCTCTGATGAAGACAGAAACAATCAGGAAAGACCAAAAGAGTGGATCTTAGAAGAAGTGTCACAAACCAAAAGTTGAGAACTCCAACTTCATGTCAGATCACCCGAGAGTTCCCAAAAAGTTCACCGTACCCAAGTATTTACTGCAAAATAACTGCACACCTTGTATCTTAAAGAACATTCCATTCTATGTAGAATGGTAGTTTGAAGGAAAGACTGACATCAACAGATAATGTAAAAAAATTGCCTTTCAACTGATTACTTATATATACGCACATCAGGCATCATAAAGGACTTTAGCAACTCTGTCTTGCCAATCCCTTAGTTTTCTTAGGGCCACATTTCTTTCTTCAAATCCTTTAAGCAAAATTACCCGAGACACCAGCTTTTAAAACAAACAACAACAACAAATTGTAAAGTTGTGGCATTTTAAAGTATTTACTTTTTTATATGCTGTACTACACTATTCTACAGCAATGCAATAGTAACATTTTCTACAACACCAGGAGGCAGATTGACAGGTACTAAAAATCAGATTTATACACATACTGTACTCTCAAAAAACCTGCCTTTGGTAAACTTTAAAATTGCTTATGAAGTCTAATTTATTTTTCTGTTGAACCGTATGTTGTTTCCAATGCTGAAAAAAGTACTTCTATATATGGAGGCAAGTCAGCAAAAAATCATAACTCTCTGCCAAGCATTTATTTAATTTTAGTTTGTATTTCCAACAATAATTATATGGCAGAAATTTTAAATTTAGAAGGACTTATACATAATTATATTTGGAGACAGTGGTAGAAGCCTACAGCCAAGGTCATAAAGTTGAAGTGTGCTTTTGGACATAATTAGTGTAAAAGAAACTATAAGATGTTCTATGTTTTCAACACTTCTGATATTGCCAAAATAGGTAGAGATGGTGATGGTTGTTTTTGCAAATTGAATACCTTTCTGCTAGGTACCGAACTGAAACAATCCATTTCACACAATCCAGCTAGCTATTAGATGTCAAAAACTTTTGTTAATGAATTACTACAGGATTAATTAAATTAATTAAAAGTGAAAGTCACTGTATTTTTATCACCTCTCTCTTCACCCATCTATAACTTCCTAGCTAACCCCCAATTGTAACTTATTCCTTTTATTTTCAGGCTTCATATTAAGTAAAAAATTCCTTCAAAGTTGTCTTCAGCTGAATTACATAGTATCTATTTCTACAGTTTGGATAAAAAGGCAGAATTTCTCAGCTTTATTAGGTCTTGTCTATATGGGAACATCGATGAAAATTAAAGTGAATTAAGTAAAGGTGTGAATCTGAAATAAGTTAGTTAAGCTGCATTAAACTCCTATGTGAACACCATCACTCAGAATTCAAGTATCCTTAATTCGATTTAGCGTAATTCAGTTCCAAAGTGAAACTACCAGAGTAAACAGACATGTCAAATAGTAGAAGCATTTTTTGTACATACTAACATTATTTAATCCTTGTAAATATTCTTGAAAGTAACAAATAACCCATATGACAATTAAAGATGCAACATTTCTCACGAAAAATCTTTCCCCATGTTCATTAAAGAGCTGGAGAATGAACTAATTCTGAAATGTAGACTTATATCTGAACTTGCAATCTTCTCCCAACCTCTTGCTCCATAAAAATAGGCTACATCAGGGGTGGCCAAACTCACTGGCCCTCCGAGCCACAAACAACGATCTTCAGAAGTTTGAGAGCCGAGCTCAAGCCCCTAGACCTCCCTCCTCACTGGGAAGAAGCCCCTACCCTACCACCCTACTGCAAGGCAGAGGTCCTGAGTTCCCCCCTCCAATCTGGTGAAGTGGGGGCAGCATAGGAGACTTCTGAGCTGCACTTTAATGGTAAAAGAGCCACATGTGGCTCATGAGCAACAGTTTGGCCACCCCTGGGCTAGATGGTCCTTCCAATACCAAGCTACAGAGTTGGACTAGAATCATTCTATAGAGGCTATGCCAACCAATTGACTGCAATAGCCTCCATTGTTTATTCAACTCACATCCCTTCCCCAACAGCAAGAGAAGACCAAACACACAAGACTCAGAAAAAATAATCCTCCTTTTGTTGGTTGACATACTACAAAATCCATGCTCGGAAGCCCACTATTAGATATTTTTATATCTTCCCAAATAAAGACTGAAATCTCACTAAACAGACAATTCATTTTTCTAACGGACATGATAAACACGTCTCTTATACAAGCAAGAGGTAAGTATTACTGAAGAATATATAATTACAACCAGAGAATTTGACATGTGCTGCCAAAATACTGATTTAGAAACAGAAACTTTAAGGCCAAATCCTGCCATCCAATACAAGTGTACATGTATGTTGACTTAACTGAAAAGAGAGGGGGGCTAAACATGTATATCTAAAGGTAGAATTTAGCTTTCGAAAAGTAATTTTCTCAGTTATGATTCTTTAATTATCACCTTTTTAATGACAACGTATGCCTCAAAAATATGATAAATGTAATAACTGCAGAATTGAATACAGAAATACAAATACAATATGAATGATGCTTGGTCACAGGTGGGAAAGAAGTGCCTATGTTTGTCTAACAATGAAGTCAAATTAATTTTTTTAAAGGAACTGTATTCCAAACGAGGTGTAATACACACATCTGAGCTCCCATCTTGCACATTATATCAATAAGGGAAGCACACAAAGGATGATCACAAAAGCAAGAGACATTGAATGAATTACATCCTACTTTAGATATTAGAAATTATTCAGAATCCTGCATACTAAATGTTTCCCCGCCCCCGCCCCCCAAACATTTAAATTGAGTTTGCACCCACAGGCTTCTCTGGGTAGGTATACTAAACATAATGGGATGGTTGGGGGGGGGGGGGGAATCTTTTACCTTTTTGTTGAAACTCTTGGAAAAATAGAATTTTTTCAATGTTACAACATTAAAAGAGAGGTTAGCAGTTTTTACAAGTAGCACTTGTAAAAGCACTACTAGAAGTAAAAGATTTAGAGAAAGCTTCTATTTTTTCAGTTTGTTACTTATGCATTTGATCAGTGTAGTGGGGTCGTTTGGTTGGTCAGTATGCCTACAGGTCTGGGCCTTCAACTTCAGTCTTTCTATCAGTTCAGGGTGTCCCAGTCTTCTAGATGAGGTCCTGCTGGAATGTCCTCTTTGCCGGTAACCCCTAGATCTACTCTCCTGGGCGCCAGGAGTCATAGTTCTGGGCCAGGTAAGGGGACCCTGGTGTTCTCTCTCTACCAGGTTCCAGCCCAGGGCCCTGAAAATGCAGCAGCTTGCTTGCTCTCCTTCCCCAGGCCACTTCCTACCAGACACTGCATCTCAGTTTGGGATGTGGTTGTAGCTGACAAAGTATTTACTTCAAAACTCCAAGTCTAGGGCCAATGCCTGCAGCCCTCTTGTGCCCCTTGCCTGTGGTTCTCCCTGCCTCTTGGGGAGCATCTTGGGATATGGGGCGGGGAATGGGACTCATAGCTGGATCCCCTTGGTAGAAGCTTCTTCACCTGTTGCTGCAGAATGGTGCTCCTCCAGGGAATGCCCTCTCTCCTTCTTCCATTGTCTGGAGCTGTTGAAGCACACTTTACACGGATCTTCTCCACTGGTGCATAGTTGGCATTATCCAACAGGCAGGCTTTCCAAGCCCAGTACTGCTCCAGCCCTTCCCCTGCCTCAGCCTCAGCGTAGGGGTTTGTAAATCCCATCAGTCAGTACTGTGTATTAAGAAAGTTTTCCCCATTTTGTATGGAGCTTTTACTCAGCTATACAGAAGAGAAAAATATTAAAGCAGGAAAATGGTGTGAAACAACAAAAGTTGGGGGACTGGGACAGATACAGAAAAACTATTAACTCATTTTTTAAAGCCTAATGGTCTCCCTCTAACGAGATGATTTATTTAACATCAACATTCAAAAAGGAAAAGAAGTAGAGAGTATTACATACGTGCAATGTAATTAGTTAACTTTTTTTGCATTAGCATTGGCTTTGTTTGGGGGAGTAAGGAGATTATATTGCTTTTACTTATATGAGAATTATCACCAGTGCCCTTTTAGAAAGCTTGTCAGTCCCCTGGAGCAAGGAGCTTTCTTGGAGCCACAACCATGGATGCTTCAACAATACCACAATCTACAGTATGGTAAGAGGCGTTCAGCTTCCCTCTCTATGGCCAAGTCAGTACTATGCCACTAGTGGAGCGCTTTGCTGGTATAGCTATACCAGTAACTGCACTTTGCCAGTATAATGGCAACTACTAAGGGCTTTTGCCAGCATAGCTATCTCAGTAACAAATCACATCTATCATATGCCTGACTGACATAGGCATGCTGGCAAGTTCGCAGTGTAGATATGACCTGCATCAGAGACAAGAAGTTAGTAGTGGCAGATTAACAGACAGGGACCGCGGCCAATTTGGGGGCCCTTGCAGGAGTGCTGGAACTCTGTCCCCGAGGCCTGCCACCCTGGCTGCTCCTCTTCCCCCAGGGTCCTCCCACCCTGCTCCTGCGCTGCGTGGGGCAGGGCTGGCCCAAGCCCCACCACTTGCCCCTCCAAGCCCCTTTTTGGCAAAACTGGCCTTTAATCCTGTTAGCTCTTGCCAACTGATGATCCATTGGCAAGAGCAAATGGTATAAATTCCCAGTTTGCCAAAAAAATTGGGACATCCAGGGAAGGGCTTAAAAACGGGACATATGGTCATCCTAGGCTGTTACAAGAGCTGCCCAGCGAGCCCAGGCCGCTGTCCGGAGCCCTGGACCCTCCAACTGCCCTGGGCAGGGGGCGTGGTGCTGGACAGCAGCCCTCAGTCCATGTTCCTGCCACTCCCAGGGCACCCTGCACTGGGCACGTGGAGGCTCCAGGACTCCTCACAGCAGCCCGGGCTCCCTGGGCAGCTCTTACCACAACTCCACAATAGTGGATATTGATGTTTCAATGTAGTGCTTTTTTAAGAGATTATAAATCTGAATAATTTTTAGAGCAACAGCTGTTTACAAAGTTCTATCATATTTTTAAGAAGGTACTTCAAGTTTTAGGTCAGTAGGAGCGATAGATCAGTCCTGTGTTTGAAAGGTACAAATTTAGGATCTTGAGTCCAACAATCGCTATCATTCTTCACTCGCCACCATCTCTGTCCCTGAAGGCTTACCTCAGTTCTCTCAAGTCACTAAAAGAGCTTTCATCTGACAATTTGCACAGTATGCCTCAAAATACATTCTAGAAATCTCTTCTCAAAACCCATTTTTAAAGAATTTCACAAGCCTTATTCTATTCTTCTTATAGATTTCATGATGGAATTGTATCTATGCAAATACTTACGTAGTATGCAATTAATAGTTTATTCTTCCTACAGTTATAAAAGAAATTCCATATCTGACTGACAGTTTCCATTGTAATCTGAGGAAAAGGTAACTCATGAAAAGGAAGATAGTTAAATACAATGGTAGCCATTAGTTTTATTAAACATGTCTTGTTCAGAATGGAACCTGCAGATAATTGTGTGATAGGACAAGTTATCTAAATAGTTAGGACTAAATGTAAGACAGACATGTATTGCCTATACATTTAAAAAGGTGTCTATGCATTTAAAAATCATCAGGAAACAGAAGCATGGAGCTTTAATTTCAGTTTGGTCCATCAATTTCTTGTTTGACTGTAAATTTCATTCTGTTTCTGCCACTAAAAATAAGCTTGGGTAAGAGCAGAGACAATATTGCACTAATGAGGATTTTGCATGACGCTCTTGCTAAGGCGAGGCAGCATGTGTGGAATGCCTCATGAAAGTGCAAGTTTAGAGGAATCTTACACCTTATTTGAACGCTCGCAAAACTGAGGAGAATTGACAGAACCAGAAAGTTACATCCACTACCTAATCTACAAACCTTCAATCTAAAATATTAATCTCAGCCTTCATTTCCAGCAACCACCGTACCACAGAAAGATATTTTGATCAGCTCCAATGTTCCAGACAGATCAACATGAAAAACTAGCAGCATTTTTGTTAGCTGTATCTCCAAACGTCTTCTGTTCTATCACATCATTTGAAATCTGCTATTGCAATTATTGGATAGGCAATTTTCAACACTGGAAACCAAGTTTTATTATATTATAGTGAAGGTTAGCTGTAAGACTTTGTTTTCACTAGAGACTGTTTCAGGCTGAATAAGCACAAGGGGGGTTGAATTAAGACTGTACAGGCAACACCACTTCTGCCATTTGCTAACTTCTGAGTGCTTGCCTTGGCATCCTTAATGTTCTTTTAATGCATCTGTGTGTGTCAAGTACGAAATGTGTTAGTCTTGATCATATCCCCCTATGGATATTACCTATAGTTCCCCATAAACAATTCTGAATTATTGCCAAGCTTTGCTCAAGAAAAGTTTAGGACTGGAATGGCAGGTGTTGCAGGTTCAGAGTGCAATTCATTCGTATGGTGTGTTGAAAAGCTTCTCAGTGCCAGTTTGTGTTGTACTCAGTTTAAGACAATGTTAATTCCTTACTTAAAAGCAGAGGTGATGCCTGTGGTGTGGGGGGAAATGCAGGGTCACGTGCTCCACCCCGCCCCAGATTCGCTGCTTGGCTTGTACTGAGCATGCTCAGTAACACTGCTGAAGCTGGCTGCCCTCACTCTGCCCTGCCCCCCCCCCCACACACACACTATCAAAAGACATGGGTCATCTCTGCTTGAGAGAGAAAGAAAATCATCCACATTTTAGAAACAAATCTGAATTATATTCTGTAAGTGAAGCATATTTTATTAAAGATGATATTCCATACGGCACAGATATTAAATACAGGTATATTTTATAAGCTATAACAGGTTATAAGCTTTTCCTTACTGTAGGCTTTGACACCTTCCTTTAAAAGGAAAGAACTAGTATGTGGAGGGGTGCATGTTGTTTTCATCGGATTATGTCATTGCATTTTAGTTCCTATATACAATTGCAGCATCAACTACATAGAAACTGCTTAGTCACATCTACAGTCAGAGATTCCATCGTAGCAGGATGTACTGAAGTATTGTCAGCACTCATATCTGCATAATAATCACTGTACGAAATCTTACTAATAGTTCCATTTCAGGGGGTTTTGGCAGGGGGATGGTGAGTGGGAGGGAGGGGATTTTTGTGTCTCCTCTGCACTTCCAAACACGAATACTAGAAAGAACCTACTAGCCGGAGGACCAAGGCATGAAAAATTCATTCACCAATAGAAAGTAGCAAGCATTCTCAGGTGAGCTATTGGATCAAATTGGTAAAGAAAAAGACTATACTGAAGATGACTGAAGACTCAGGAAAACAGAAAAGTATCCTTTTATATTTGAAAGGTTCTCCATAGTTATAAAGACTAAAATACTTTTTTCTTTTGAAAAGTGTAAACAAGTTCTGCAGAAATGTATTTTGTTAGATTTAAATTGATTGTGTAGGCCCCACTACTAGCCAGAGAAAGATTTCTACTCACCGACGGCAATTGGAGATTTCATGCTCTACATTTCCAAGAATATTTATCTTCATAATTATCACTTTTGATAATTTGCCTTAATATAGGATTCAATAGAGAATTACATTTCTGCTCATTAAACAAATCTGTGAAAATGTGAAACTGGATGAACTTGTATGGAAATAAATGCATTATTCCCCCACAAATATTCATCCTCTCAACACACCGGAAAAGTAGACATTTTAAGCCCTTTACTGAGTCTCCGTTCTACTCTTTCCTAACTGCGCTCCTTTATTAAGAGTTTGAAATCTGTTTTTCCATTAGTTAAGTAACAAACTGCTAGTCTCACTTCCTTTAGTAACAAAATGAACTACTGTAATATTTGTTAGCAATGCTGATAAAAAGTGATATACAACAGGGCGGTAACCAAAAGCACTAAAGTTACACTTTATTTCACATATGGAGTAATTTGTGTACAGAACACGTAAAGAAAAATATGCACTCAAAAACATTTTAAGATTAATTTTAAGAATTCAATCTAGCCAAAAAAGGTAGTTTTTTTACACTTAGAAAAATATCTTACCACTGTGTTCCCAGAGTTCCATTGCTCTCAACTGATATGTTTAAATATCTTTGCATCAATTATAACTTTTCAGTTTTCTGAAACAGCTAAAAATGCTAAATTAAACTTTTCAGCAGAGACTTTTATGGGGGGAAAAACAGCATAACACAATGTGCTTTTAAAAATAACTCACCATCAAAGCTGACATTTTATTGGAAGCATTATAACGTTACCATTACATGAACAGGTGAGCTAGTGTTAGGTATTTCCCCCCCAAAATTGTCATTCCCCTTTTTACAGGTTTTCAAGAGGGAACTAAGTTTGAATTATATCCAAAAAAACACACACTTTTTTACATGTTTAAAATCTATAGCTCAGGACACTTTTATAATGCTCTGTGAACACATAGGGTACTAGCTAAAACATTCAAAACTGTGGAGTCTGAATGAAGGTTAAAGTAGTTATTTAAAATAAGAAACTTACTTCCTGAATTGATGTTTCTTTAAAAAAAAGTCACAATCATTTCTGAGGAATGAACATGGTTATTCCTGTACACACTGAATGTGTATCTGCTTCCTGTTTGGTTCATTCCTAAATTCATCTCTTTACAGAGGGTATTTGAATAAGTGATAAGTTAATACGTTATTTCATTATGAGGTAATATAACGAGTGCAAATTTGTTTAGATACAGAGGGACCCAACTCAAATGACTCCAATTTAAGTTACTGGATTCTCAGTAACTTTTTAAATTTAGACCATTTATTTAGGTATCTAAATACAGATTTAGCAAGCTAACTTTACGCACCCATTTTTTAAACAATTGGCCAAGGTTGTTAAGGCAAGCCAATACTGCATCACCTTACTCACCTTTATTTTTGGTGTGTTTCTTATTATGCTCTCCT
Organism: Natator depressus; assembly: GCF_965152275.1. Classification (NCBI taxonomy): domain Eukaryota; kingdom Metazoa; phylum Chordata; order Testudines; family Cheloniidae; genus Natator; species Natator depressus. The sequence continues at coordinate 41,880,390 of NC_134242.1, read as the reverse complement.
CCTTCCTATTAGAGTAGAACTTAGTTTCATTAACACACAGACAACTCTTACTATGCAACAGGTACAACGTAAGTGTTACTATGAGGTTTGAAGAGAGAGTGGGGGCAATTAAAACATGTAAAGAAAAATTCATAATATTGTGCACAGAGAGTTAGGTGCCTAACCAAATAGGTAATTTGCAAAAATAATTCTCTTACTCAAATACTGCATGCTCTGGAGCATCTAAGAAAAATATCAAGCTTTGCATGCATATATATGTTTTAGCCACAGCAATGTATGGTGGAAGATAATACAGCAGGGGAAAATTAGGGGTTTTTATGGATTCAAGTTAGATACAAAGGACACCCACACTAAAATCAAACCAAGCTTTCACTCCTGGATAGCAAATCCCGTAGTCAGGATTGCTATTATATCTGGTATTAAAATGTAAATTACTGAGAAGTGTGATTAAACATGACATCACATGGTCCATATTCATTCTGCAATTTCCTTATAGACATCTGCAAGATTTTTTTTTAACTACTCTATATTTGAAAGTCAAGATGTGATTCTCCTTTGTACATATACCATGCAAAATAAAAGTTCTCGAATCTGAGCACAGCTGACAATGTTATTGGCTTCTCTACAACTATTACTATAAATGTTGTAGTGCAGACAATGATAAAACCTTATTTTTGTTTGTAGAAACAGCAGAGAAGTCTTGGAAAAGACCCTCAGAATAAATATGTTCAATCACAATGTGTTCTCAATAATCACTCTTTTAATCACATTAAAATGTCATTACCAGAATTCTACTTATGGCAGAAAATTCTCTTAATTTACCTACAATTTATGTAACCTAGACGTGTACTACAGTAATTACTAAGTTTTAAAGAGAGGATCCTAAATAAAAGTTTAGCTGTAAGCTCTCAATATGTTTAAAACATAAGTTATTCAGCTCTGCATCTAATTCTATTATACATAAATTGCTCATCTCTTTCTCCTCCCCCACCCCCAAAAACTCTCATGATCCAGAATGAACTGTGGGGAGGGGTTACAGCCTAGTAATTCTAGCCTTCAAAAAGAACTTGAAGAACCGAACAGACAGTGCACAATACTCAGCACCATAAAACTAAGGTCTTGTTTGACTAGCACCAGTTACCTAATGAGAAGCTACAGAATAACTTTGATGACAATGTGAAAGATCAGTGTCATTCCCCTCCTGAATAAACATTTTACAATAGCAATCACGGAATTCCAAGAGGTGGAGTTTTCTTGACATATTTACACCCCATTGGGAATACACTGTTGTCTGTGCCTAGTTTATAATGTTACCAGAAATTTAAGATAAAATACAATCTCATCTTATGCTGGGGTACTTATCTTCTATGAGAGAAATCCTAAACTATTATAATGCAACCAACAAGATTACAGTATAATTCACAAAAAATCTTAAAACAACTATGTGCTGGCTGACAGGCTCAGTTACTTCTCATGTCACAAGACTATTGCTGAACTAAATGTAACAAACAATTCTCTTACAATAGCAAGTCAATGACAGACAATCTTACAAGCTCAAGTAGGGCTTTGGACATCTTTTTGTGATTTTTATTTTTAAAGATCAGATAAGTTTTGTACCATTACACAGGAAGACTGAATAAACTGTCAAATGGTACTTCTGATACGAATAACTATTTTGCTTATTCTAATTTACACAATATTATTTTGTTTAACCCCTTTAACTAGAAAAGCCATGCATAAATACGCATTACTATGTATTATAATGAAAATATACATTGTTTTGATCCCATCTGTTAAATGAGAAACTCTCTGTATTTAAAAGTGAACTCAAGAATATTTTTGGCTGTGAATAGCTCAGAATATTGCATTTCCTCTGTAACAGTTTAGGACCTCATAAACACCTAAAAACTATAAAGAGATGCATTTCCTGATGATACCCTAAACTGCTGTAAGGGAAACATAGGACCCTGCACTGGAGTTTTTGACAAGTAAAAATATTAATAATTTTCACATATTTTGTTGTAAATGGAATAGTTCCTTTTTAGATCCACATTTTACGTAATTATTTTTTAAAAGATATGTCTCTTGCCTTAAAGAAATTGAAAAGTGGCCAAGTCACAGTTTAATCTTTTCCCTTACACTGGCTGTGCTAATTAATTCATGTCGTTTTCTTAAGGTAAAATACAGGTTTTAAATACACTTGCAAGTAGGTTACCATTTTTTCATAGAAATAAAAATTAGTTAAAAAAGGCAAAACGTACCCTTAGACAAAACTAGAGAAAAAAATTCCCTTTCACAAAAATGTTAGGTCACATTAGATTTTAGGGGAGCCCTTTGCAAAGTAAAGGCTCAGTCCTGCCAAGTTACTCTCACACCCAGAGTTATTCCTGCATAGAATCCTACTACGACTATGTAGGATCAGGACCTAGTGCTGGAAACTGTGTCACATCGGAATATTTTTATACATATACACACACAACACACACACACACACAAAGTCAGTCTCCTGTAATATAAAGATATAAATAAATATAAAAAAGCATTAACTGAAGTAGAGATGAATACTGTGGTGTCCTAACCAAATTCTAACTTAGGTAATTAGTTTGCCTACCTAAAATTCTCCCTGGGGTTTCATTTGGAAACAGTATTCTTCTTCAGTTCCATCCTAAAATGTTGTGCAGTGTTGCTGTGCGTTGTTAAACAGTAGCCGTTTTACATCCCAGAAGTGGCTCCATTTCAGTGATGGATGAAGTGGTCCCTGTTACAGTTTGTATACCAATTTGTTAAGTTTGTAAAAGCATTTGGGGAACCTTCAGGATGAAAGGCACTATACAAATTAAATATAAACAACATTAGTGCCCATTCATCCTCTTCAGAATAGGCCTAAAACCAAACCACACATACAAGGCAATTCAAGATTTACACAGAGCTATATCACCAGTAAAAGCTAAAAACCTCTCATTAATGACTGCTAAAATCTAAAACAAATTTGTAATGAAATGTCCTAGATTCAAATCTGTTAATTTGAAAGGGACTGAGCGTTCTAAGCAAAGGTGATTATCAGCCTCAATCATGGATTCCACTTGAGGATGAACTCTTAAAAAAAAATTACCACACATTTCCCTAAATTTTACTGAATAACATCAGCTTTGCAAGCTAACCAAAACAGCAATTCTGCAGCATACAACAGTGATATACAACTACAAAGTGATAAAACAAGCAAGTAAGAATTAAATGTATTGACTGAAACTGTTAATGGAAATTTGCTGTCATTTCATGGCACTTAATTTTTCATTTATTTTCTCAGTGTCCAAGAAGTCAACTAAGAGTTTCACAAGCAGGAAGGAGCAAACAGTCCTACCAGACCAGGGAAAAAATTTTACCGAATGTGTCAAGATGCAAGGGGGCTTTGCCCCTTCCTATCACCTGCCCTTGCAGCATTCCCGAGCTCAGCCTCACTATTTACTATTTCAGTACAAAGCAACTAAAAAAAAAAAAAAAAGGCACTGAGCTTGTTAGCTGTACATATTAGAACAGCCCAACTACTGAAAGGCCTCATTTATCTTTTGTATATTGGCCTACTCTGGGCCTCCCTGTGGTGCACTTTTGCAAAGGTGAAAGTCACTTATACTATTCTTTTTCCTCATCATTACTGTGCTGGGAGATCAACTCACTAACAAGACCACTAATTTCTCTTCATTTCGACAAGAATTCATACTCCTAATTAATTCATACTCCGCAGCTAAAAACGTGAAGCATATCCTGGTCTCATTAAGACACATCATTTTCTCACAAGACACTGACAAGCAGATTTTTGTCTCCACTGGTTTTGTAACAGGAAGTTTGTTCAAACCCCATATCTGAAGAGGAAACAATGCGTGTCAACATCAAGCCAAGACAGCAGCAGCTAGTGAGGCCTGGAGACCCTCCCCCCGGTTTTTGTCCTCAAACTGAAGACACGGAACTGGCTCACTGGGCCTGCCCCTACAGAGGAGAGGACCCACGCGGAGTTGGGGGAGGCGAGAGGAGAGCCCGTGCCCAAATCACCTGGCTCTGCCCACAGGGGAAGTTCCTCACTCAGATACTCAGGAAGGAAAAGACCACAGAGACCTTCACACCAGCCTCCCCCTCGCCCCACCACGGGGCCTAGGGTGGGGAGGAGCAGAGCTCGACAGGAGCCTCCCCCTTTCCCCAACCCCCGCGGGGCCTAAGCCGGGGAGGGCTCCACACCAGCCTCCCCGCTCCGCGGGGCCTAAGGGGTGGGGGAGAGGCGCCAGACACTCCTGCCCTCAGGGCCTCCAACAGCCCCAATCCGCCGCCTCTCCCGGCCCGGGCCCGCGCTCGGCGGCAGAGCCCAGCCGGGGCGGAGGAGCTAGAGGCGGTGGCGGCGTGTCGGTACCTTCGCTCGGCTGCGCGGACGGGGCCTGGCGGCAGCTGCCTCCCTCCTCTCGGGGTCGGGTCCGCGGCCGGGCGGCGGGTCGGTAGCGTCTCCGGCTCTGCCCGCTCCCACCCTGGCGGCTCTGGAGGAAGCGCACGACGCGAGGCGCTGCCTGACGGTCTCTCGCTCGCCCCGCGGTGTTGCGCTGCGCAGCGGCCCTTCCCCGCCCTGCAGCTGCGGCGGCGGCAGCAGCCTGCGCCCAGCTCCCCGCCTCGGCCGCTCTGCTGCCCCCGGCGGCGCGGCGGGATGAGCGCCGCCACCCTCCGCTGGGCTCCTGCGGCCGCTCCCAGCTTCCCCGCCCCGCGGCTGCTCTGCTGCTCGCCCCGCGGCTACCGGAACGGGCCCCGCCAGCCCAGCTGGGAGCGGCCCTGCCCGCCTCGCCTCGCCTCGCCTCCCCTCCCCTCGCCCAGAGCAACCCTTGGACCCGCTCCGCGAATTTCCTTAGGCACAGGAGACTCACTACCCCCCCAGCCCCGCCCCCACCACACACTAACCCCCCCTCCAGCACCGCTCCCACGCCCCCCGGCCCCACCACACAGTAACCCCCCCCCACGCACTGCCCCCACATACCCTCGCCACAACACACACTAACCCCCCCCAGCACCGCCCCCCCAGCCCCACCACACACTAACCGCCCCCCCAGCACTGCCCCCCGACCCACCACACACTAACCCTCCCAGCACCGCCCCCACGCCCCCCAGCTCCACCACACACTAACCCCCCCACAGCACCGCCCACAGCCCCACCACACACTAACCCCCCCCCAACACCGCCCCCATGCCCCCCGGCCCCACCACACACTAACCCCCCCCAACACCGCCCCCATGCCCCCCGGCCCCACCACACACTAACCCCCCCACAGCACCACCCCCAGCCCCACCACACACTAACCCTCCCCACAGCACCGCCCCCACGCCCCCCCAGCCCCAACACACACTAACCCCCCCATAGCACCGCCCCCACACACCCTCGCCCCAACACACACTAACCGCCCCCCCCAGCACGCCCCCCGGCCCCAACACACACTACCCCCCCCACAGCACCGCCCTCACCCCCCTCGGCACCAACACACACTAACCCCCCCCACAGCACCGCCCCTACGCCCCCCAGCACCAACACACACTAACCCCCCAGCACTGCCCCCACGCCCCCTGTCCCCAATACACGCTAACCCCCCAGCACCACCCCCAGCCACAGCATACACTAATCCCCCACAGCACCGCCCCATACTCCCCAGTCACAACACACTAATCCCTGCAGCACCAACCCCATACCTGTGAGCCACAACACACACTAACCCCCCTCCCCCATAGCACCGCCCCCACGCCTCCCCGGCCCCAACACACACTAACTCCCCCCCCATAGCACCGCCCCCACGCCGCCCCGGCCCCAACATACACTAACCCCCCCCACAGCACCGCCCCTACACCCCCCAGCACCACCCCCATAACCCCCAGCACTGCCCCCCCGGCCCCAACACACACTAACCCCCCCAGCACCACCCATACCCGCCAGCCACAACACACACTAACCCCCAAGCACCACCCCCAGCCACAGCACACACTAATCCCCCACAGCACCGCCCCATACCCCCCAGCAGCAACCCCATACCTGTCAGACACAACACACACTAACCCCCACAGCACCACTCCCATGCCCCCCAGCCACAACGCACGCTAACCCAACACTGTACCCATTCCCCCCATAGCCACAGCACCACCCCCATGCTCTCCAACACTGTACCCATTCCCCCCACAGCACACAGCACCACCCCTATGCCACAGCCACAGCACACACTTCCTCCTCAGCCACAGCACTTCCTCTTACCCCCCACAGCCACAGCACCACCCCCATGTCTCCCAGCACACATTGCCCCCTCATGCCCGTGCCCCCAGTACACATTTCCCCCCATGACCCCCTGCCCCCCATAGCACCACCCCCATGCCCCCATTTCCCTCCTCACTGCCACAGCCACAGCACCATGTTCTCCACAGCATCACCTACCTACCCCTGCCAGCCACAGCACACACTGTCCCCCACACACCATTCCCCCCCCCACACACACACACAGTCTCCAATCCAAACAGCTACAGGTGCGACAGAGTTAGCAAGGCTGCACAGAGGTTTGGGGGCGCTTGATGCAAAATCTGAAACAGAAGCCACCCACCCTTTTTTTTTAAAAAAAGTGCAAAAACACAGAGGGGAGGCGTGGGGTGGAGGGGAAGCAGGGGGAACAGGGGTTGGAGAGCCCAGGGCAAACTGTCCCTTTTGCCCCCCTCCATCTTTTGGGGTGGTCCTGGTTAGTAGCAACATCAGCAAACTATTTTGTAGCATCCTCAGTCTGTCCATAATATACTATCTGATCAGCAGTAATGTCACCCATTAAAGTAAAATTTGATTCCTGTCTTAGAAATGAACTGTGAACCACACCATTACCTTATAGTTTCTTGGTAACAAGCATATAAAAAACAAAACACAGGGCAAGATAGCATCGTGCTTTATGGATTTTTTTAAAAAGATCCCACAAACCTTTTGAATTTATTTGGCAGCCAGGACTTACCTTTAGATTGCTACAAAATGGAATTGGGGAGAAAACATTTGACTTATTTGAACCCATGTACTAATCCATGAATGCACAGTAAAAATAAACAACATACAAACCAAAATCTTCAGGCAAGAAAGGGGAGTAAAACAAAGATCTAACCTCAGTTGACTCTTATCATACATCAATAACCTGCTGTATCAACCCTTTTGGAGTACTCTCCAACCCCAGGATTCTCACTAAACTACTTTGAGATAAAGTGCATACTGCATATTGATAAGCTGCTCATATCACTTACATACAATAATTTTGATAGGAACTTACACCTGTTAGAGTACATGGGCCTCAGGTGAAGCCTGAAGACCCCCAAACCATGATATTTTTAAAAAAACGCCCTTGAACACTAAAATCTTATTGCAGAGATATAAAAATGGAATATGACCTAAATTATACATACCTGAGCCTCAAGATAAATGCATCAGGAAGATTCAGACTGAAGAAAAAGCTCTGTGAACCTTCTGTGCCATAAATAAACCATAGATTCCAAGGCCAGAAGATACCATTGTGATCATCTAGTCTGACCTGTATAACATAGGCCATAGAACTTCCGCAAAATAATTGCTAGAGCACATCTTTTACCAAAACATCCAATCTTGATTTGAAAATTGTCAGTGATAGAGATACCACTAGATAGATACAATCCTCCAATAAAACTACTGCTAAAGTTATTCAAGTTATCCCATTCCGCTATGTGGGAGGGAAGTCTGGCCCAAACATAAAAGCCAGTTTTAACATTTGGAACAAAATCTCACATCTGGAGTTCTGCAAACAAACACTCCATGTACCCAAAACTCCAGCAATAATGGAGGGGCAGAACTGTGGCATTTCCTCTTATTCAACCCATAGAAACCCCACTATCATCCCACTAAACTCCTGGGGCCATCTCACCCAATGCAGCTAACACACCCTCCACTGTAATGCATTAAGGGATCAAAAATTAAATCCAACTGAAAGCCTGATTCACTCCTATTTATCAGCACTCCTTGAATTCAGCAACACTAACCTTCTGACCCATGCAGCAAGTAATTTTCCTAAAGGGGTTCAGCTTTCAGAGGTTTTGAAAATGCTGCTCTAGGCTAATACCTAAAACACCCAATGTATGAATTGCTGGGATGAACAATTGAAAAACAACAACCTAGACTGCTACAGAACCCCATACAGAAGTATCACACTAACAGATTACTTCACTACCTTGAAACGGTACAAAGCTAAGGCAGACTTTCACCCAATGTAGCATCAACAATGACCACAAACTAGAGGTGGAGACTAAAGACAGACCAAGTGGAGTTCAAGCCTTGACAGAAGAATCTGGAAAAAAAAAGAGAGAGACTTTCTATTTTAATGTCCAAACCACACAAGAAAACGTGACAAAGATATTTCCTTAGATTATCAGGAATGATAAGAGACTTTTCATCAAAAAGCAATGAATGCCTAACCCACACAAAATTGTATCTGTGAACTAAAGTTGATATCTGATTATACCCCAACTACCCCACTTGTTGTATTTTTAGATTGTAAGGTCTTTGGGCTAGATAGAGACTGCCTTAGTTTACATTTGAACAGGATCAAGCATAAGGGGATCCTGACCATGATTGGAGCCACTTGGCATTACTGTAATAAAAAGTAATAATCATAACGAGGAAAGGAGAGATGCCAGTGATGGCATCACACTACTTCGCAATCTGCCGTCTGATCAGGAAGGGATGTTGATGACAGTTGAACATGGCGTAAGACCTTGATCACAGGGTGAAGAATTGTCTTGTCCTTTTGATTACACTAGTACAGGTTGCCATATCAGTAAGTATAGAACCTAACTGATACGCATCCCACAAACTGCATCACACGTGCATGCCATATACACAAAGTGCTTGGGTGTTCGGCTCGGGATCTGGTTCAGGTTCATCTCTGCTTCTTAAACATGAGCTGTGTCTAAACTAGCTTTTTTTTTCACTGAAATTTCCCACCTTGGGTACAAGTGCAGTTCCGCTGGCCATCAGCATTTTAATTACTGAAGTCACCTTATGCTGTTCAGTGCAAGTCAGGATAACATAGTGGTTAAAATGTCACAACCCCAAGGGCCTTACCTACATTGGGATTACTACCACAGTTGGACCTGCACTGAGGGTGACAATACACTTTTCAGCCAACATATGCAAAGCTCTTATCGATCAATCAACATTTCCCCCTGGTTTTTGAATTCTTTGGTGAAAACATGCTCTTTCATAAACCACATTTCTCTGTAATATAAAGTATGCATTAAACATAGCCAGAACCCTTTCATAGTCACCTTTGTGACTGTCTTCAGAAAAGTCAAAGAATTTAAAGATATGTTCTGCTTGCTTCCCCATACCATAAATTAAAGAAGGTCTCTGTATAATGTCAGTTTTCTTGTGGAGCTTAGAAGCAATGTGAAATCTAACAAAATATTATTCCTGTCTGTCCACTGTGAAGCTTTTCAAATCTGAAGTTCGCTGGGGCATTGAAGAGTGACATGTTGATGAGATCCTGCAGCCTTTGTTGCTTTGTTTCTTCTGTTTGCAACCTTTGTTGCTGCTTCCCTTCTATTTCTATTCTTTGTTTTCTCATGACACCATGTGCTTTTCCTGTACCAAATAGGGACTGGCTACAGAGCTTGCTTATACACAGCAGATGTATTCCTTATATGATCCTTTAATGCTCTGCCAGGTATGGCTGAGGTTTGTTCCAATAAGGTATTTTTCACACAGTGTCACCTAGTGGCTGAACAGTATAATACAGTTTAACAGTCCACTACTGAGTCAAGCTGAGCTCTTGGAGAACCAAATGGAAAAGTTCTCAGGAAAACGCCAACAAAAGTACATGAAAATTGCATGTTAGCATGCTGACATAATCTCCACATCTGCTGTATTTGCATAGCCCCCTTGAGAATCAGGACACCATAGTCAGATCTCTGGTGGCTCTCCCCTCTTCTCTCCACCACATAAATCTTGGTGAAGGAGAGAATCTGGCCCTCAAAATCAGGGTCCACTTAAGACAATACCCCACAAACATTGGCAAGAATGGAAATGCAGAATTATAGTAACCTGAACAACCATAATTCTGCCCGTAGCGCTGCCTGGTAAATAACCAAAAGTTCTGAGACAAATCTATCCATTTATTGGTTTCAGAGTAGCAGCCGTGTTAGTCTGTATTCGCAAAAAGAAAAGGAGGACTTGTGGCACATCCGATGAAGTGAGCTGTAGCTCACGAAAGCTCATGCTCAAATAAATTGGTTAGTCTCTAAGGTGCCACAAGTCCTCCTTTTCTATCCATTTATTGAATGGGTTCAGTGGAGTTTTGCTGTCTGACACCAGCTGAGGGTCTGATGAGCCACTGTATTCTACTACATTCTACTCATGTTATATATTCAGTTCTGTTTGCTACCACTTGTGTTCTAACTGTACCTCTATCTGTCTACCAACTCTCTATTATTTCACAGTCAGAGTTGTATCTTTTGAACCCTTAAATAGTTATTTATGCTCTGATCCCTTTATGTATTATTTGGATACAATCTTTTCTTTTGACCACCTACCTCTCTTCATTCCTCAAACCCTCATTCTCTTCATTGATTCCCAATGTTAAATTTCCCTGGGTTTTATTGGTATATGTTGAGAGAAATAAAAAAAGTATTCTTAACAATGGAAATTGACAACGAGGAAAACATTAATGTGGGTCAAGAAGTGGGAAAATAAAGATAAGTAACTATTTCAACCTCCCTTCGGCTTTCTCAACAGCAGCAATGGTGTTTCCTAGTAATTGAGCTAATTAAGACAAGAGATTTCTGACACTGGTTTTGATGTTGAAAGATCTCATACAATATGTGTGAGGTGCTTGGCAAAGCAGTCTTTTCCACGTGTTTCATCCTACCTGAGAATCAACCTGATTGAAGAGTCATGCATTCTGCCTCCGATTCAGGAAAACAGTTCAGATCATCCCTATTTAGGACAGCACTTTAGCACGTGCTTAATGTTTTAATCCCATTTACTTTAAAGTTAAGCACATGTCCTGGCTAGAGATGCTTTCCTGCACCATAGCCTGAGCTCCATTTCAAATGGAAGGGTCAGATCCTGTCAGGTGCTGGGTGCCACCTGTGAGGTTGTTCCCTCTCACTTCAGTAGGTGCTGAGTATACTGGGCACCTCTCAGGACTGGATCATCAGTGGTGAGTTGAGTATGAATGGTCATAGTGGAAATGAAGCTGGAGCATAGAGCAGAAAAGCATGTAATTCACTTTGGTTTTACCGCTTCCATACACAAGAGAATCCAACAAATGGGGTGGAGAGAAGCAATACAGTGACATTGTGGGCCAGCATGGCTTCACTTTAGAGACAGTCTGCAAAGCTTTTCCAGCCCCATATGTCACAGAACTAAAGCTGTGGCTCCATGCTAGCAGTTTGTATGCCCTACTTGTGAGATGGAAGTAATTGCTTTCAAAGCATAAGTGGAAAGGGCGTGTATGTTTGATTTAAACTTGCTAGCTTATAATTATGCTAAAACATTCAAGTTTAAACAGATAATATACATAGTACTAAGAAGTAAGTATTAGAGACAGGCACAAGGCAGGATAATTTACTTTTAGACCCTTATAATGGAAAATAAAGACACTACTGCTTTATAAAGGACCATTTAAAAAAATGGGAAGTATTGCATTACCTATGTCATTACAGTCATTGTGCAGCATACTTTTGGGTAGCCAAGTAGACTGAGCACACTTTTTCCCAAGCCCCTAGCATTAGAAATCAAATTCAACAGACAAAGAAACATCAAAGTACAGTGGAAACTCACTAATTCATACGGATGACCAAGAGATCCATTGTGAATTACTTAATGTTTGCAAATTAGTAATTGAATAAAAATTATTTTAAAAACCCACGAGATACTGCACTTTAAAATTTATTTTGTTCAGTATTTTGGGCAATTGCTATTTAGTTGTAATTGTATATATTGAAGTGTATATACTGTAAGTTGTATATTACTGAAGTGATAAATGTACAGGAGTTCATGTTATAAAACTAATTAAATCTTAGTAATGAGACATTGCTACAGCATCTGTCTTTAAATCTTTGCTGAGAGGTGGGGAAACACCACCAATTTTTTGTGCAGTGGCTAGCCCTTTTACCTGGTGTAAAAAAGCCAGAATGGGGTGAGGATCTCACCCTAAAAGCTAGAGGGAGTCTAAGGATTTGCCTATATTAAGGAAATTCACAGCAGGGCATCTATACAGTTCAAATGCCTAATGTAAACATGCTGCCCTAATGTAAATTTGGGTTTATACCAGTGTAACTTTATTCCGTATACCACCAATTTAAGCTACACTGGTTTAAGCCCCATTTGTCACCTGTGCAGCCTCTCTAAATTGGAGATTCGCGCTAGCATAATTATCTTGATTTAACAATACCATTGCAAATGTTCTTAATGTAGAAAAGTCCGATGTCGAAGCGTAACTGACCCTTTCTTCTTGTTCCCTCCGAGTTTGATTTTTCATAACCTTGCATTTTGTTCAGTCACTTATGCTTGTGCATAGCTAGTATGAGTGGAGGGGTCTGATCTGATAGCTTTTCACAGCACCACGGCCTTCATTTTACCCAGGTGAAAATTTATCTTTTGTTTCATCCTGCTCTTGCGAATTGTTTTATTTAGTTATAACACAGGGTATAAATGAGGACTAAGGAGCCAAAATTCTTTGATTCACCTCAGAATCATTCTGTGATTAAACACAGTGTTTTGATTCCATCCTGAACAGCTACAAACTATGGGCCTGATTCAGATGTCCTTACTGAAGCAGAACTCCTGTTGAAATGATTATGGATGGATGGATTTCTCTCCCTGTCCACTAGGTGCTACACCCACATAAAGCCTAATTACTTTGGTTTTATGCAGGTGATATGAATGTCACCACTTGGAACCTCTCAGCTTGGTGCCATCTCCCCTTAGCACAATGCAAAATCAAATCCTAAATGAATTTGATCATCTGGCTCATTGGTTTATCTTATTGTTCTATAGTCTGCCATGTGGTTTTGGAGAAACAAGGTGGGTGAGGTAATATCTTTTTTGGGGCCAACTTCTGTTGGTGAGAGAGACAATCTATCCACCCACACAAAGCTCTTCTTCAGGTCTGGGAAAGGTACTCCCAGCATCACAGCAAAATACAAGGTGGAACAGATTGTTTAGCACAAGCAGTTAGCACATATTGTAAGGGACCATTGCAGGCAGAGTGGCCGGTTTAATGTATTTATTTCTGCCTATGTGGTCCTATTCCTGTATTCTTTTCATGCCTTGGTGTCAGGACTGGGACGAGGGTGGTCAGAGGACGAGTCAGGTACCAGAAGGTCAGAGTCTGAGACAGGCCAGAGGGCAAACCAAGAGTTAGGCATCAGGCAGGGTCAGACGCCAGATTCTGGGATTGCACACATACAAGGTCTGAAGCAGAGGCAGACAGTCTATACTGTTGCTCAGACAGCTCCCCATCATGGCTTCCTGGCTTAAATACTGGAGCCAACCAATCAGTGGGCTTCAAGGAGCTGCCACTCAGCTCCTTGTGAGAGGTACTTCCTGCCAAGCCCAGCCTCACAATCTCCTTCCACAGAAACCCAACACAAGCCTCCTAGGGTGATATAGAGATCAGCAGGTCCCTTGGTCCCAGGTTCTAGCACTGCAGGTTCCTACATTTGGGGCTCAGCTTTGTAAACTTTATTCATGTGAGTAATCCCCATGACATTAATGAAACTATCTGCATGAGTAAATGTTCACCACCATGAGTGCAGTTTGTGTAACCAAGCTCCTTAGTAGGAATCTGTTGTACCAACCAGGCAAGGTACTAACAAGCTTCAAAAGGACTTTATTTTCAAAGTGGAAACCTCTTTACCAAGCTGCTGCTGCACCCTCTGTAGCTCTCTCCCAGCCTCTCAACTCCTCCCCGCTCCTTCCTGTTTCCTGTCCTTTCAGACTCCCAGCAGCCAGTGCTCCCAATTCTAATAATTACAAGCAACATCTAAACACCACATTCCCTCCTCTCTTAAGAAACTCTCCCAATTAAAATAAACATTATTGTTCTAACCACAGGAACAAATATGAAACAAGACACTATACTGTTGGCAGAAATATTTCACTGAAAAACTGGAGATACTACATAACATAGTCTCTAGTCCAGACAGGCGGTTGTCTGGGTCTGACAGGCCGTCTCTCAGGCCCCGGTTCCAGAGCAATGTCTTGTTGTGTTGGTACTATGGTGAAATCATCAAATGCAGACTGGGTGTTGGCATAATCTCCTTTCGGTGCATAGGCAGGTGCAAGATAAGAAGCATTTCATACCGGCCTATCAGAAAGTCGATAGGTTTAAGGTCCCTTCTTCTCTATGATTTTAAGAGGAGCTGTGAATTTATGGTCCCCTTTGCGTAAAATTCCAGGTTTTTGTATTCTAACGAAGGAACCACACTCAAACTTTGTTTCCTTAGCACCCCACCGCTTGTCTGTGAAAGCCTTAGACTTTGCTTGGTTCTGTTCAACTCTTTTTCTCACATCATCCTAATTTGGGGCATCAGGTAGTGCCTTTAACAATCCAGCAATGTTCAGTTTAGGATTCATCTGTTTCCCATGCAGTAACTCTGCAGGTGATCTTTGCATTGTGGCATGTCATGTAGCCCGGTATACTTGCAAGAAATCAGTAGTGAAGGATATCCACAATCGCCCTTCCAGTTTAGCCATTTGCAAACTCTTTCAAACTTCTATTAAACTGTTCGATTTCCCCATTGGCTTGACGGTAATATAGGGATGACCTTCTGTGTAAAATGTTCCTCTGTGCTAGAAAAGTTTCAAACTCCAGGGAAGTAAATTGACTACCATTATCTGAAACCAGTTCTTTGGGGTTACCTTCCCTGCTAAAAACTGAAGAGAGGAAGTTAATTACTGTAGCAGAAGAGATTTGCAATGTAAACGCTACCTCAGGCCATTTACTGAAATAGTCTATTAAAGTGATGGCATAACGACAGTCAATTGGAGCAGTATCAAAGGGTCCTACAATGTCAATTGCCACTTTTTCCCATGCAGATTCAGGAAGAGGAACAGGCTGTAATGGAGGGGTACATGTCACTGCTGTCTTATCATGCATTTGGCAAGTGACACAGAATTTTATGAGTGCTTCAGTTTGAGAGTCCATCCCTGGCCACCAATACAGATCCCATAGTTGTTGTTTGGTTTGGACAATTCCTTGATGAGTATTGTGTGCCAGGTGTATGAGTTTTGACTGTAATTCTTCTGGTACAAGGTGCCGGTGTGTACCTCATAGCACACAGCCATCAAACAAAGAAAGTTAATCCCAAAGTCTAAAATAAGGCAGCAAAACTGGGTCAAGGTTTTTAGGGTGACTGGGCCATCTCTTTGTCAGAAAATCCCATAGTTTTTGTTGAATTGGACACACTGAACAAGCAGCTTGAAATTGTTCTCTTGTAACTGCAGTAAGAGTGCTTGTAATAAGCGCAACCATTACATCCTCATCCTCTGGTGGACCATCTGGTGAAGGCAAAGGCAGGCAAGAAAGGCAATCAGTGACCACATCTTGGTTTCCAGGCTTATATTCCAGTTCATAATTGAAAGAGAGTAGTCTTGCAGACCATCGAGCAATACGGTATCCTGCTCTTCCTAGTCCTTTCATGGTGAGCAATGTCATCAAAGGGCTGTGGTTTTTGCGCAACTTGAACATGCGGCCGCACAGGTAAGTTCTCCATTTTTTCAGTAGCCCAGACACAAGCTAGTACTGCTTTTTCGACTGTAGAATATTTTCTCTCAACTTTACTTAGTGTCCTTGAAGCAAATGCAACAGTCCTCTCTGTGTTGTCCTCATGCAGTTTTGTGAGAACAGCCCCAAGTCCATAATCGGAAGCATCAGTAGTTACAATTGTGGGCAAAGCAGGACTGAATAGTGCAAGTACTGGACTATGTACAATCAAGTCTTTCACCATTTCAAAACTAGCTCGTACATCCGTTGTCCACACTAAGGTTGAACTTCTCCATAGTAATTCCCATAACGGTTCAATGACAGAAGCATAATTGGGAATGAATTTTGCATACCAGGAGGTAAGACCCACGAAGGAATGTAAGGTTTGCAAATCTGTTGGAGGAGGAGCATTTTAAATTGCCAGGATATGATCTGGATCAGGTTTTAGTCCAGCCTGTGAAATTGTATGCCCCAGAAAGGAGAGTTCAGTTTGCCTAAATTTGCATTTGGACCTATTGAGCTGGAGGCCTGCTGTGCTGATGCAGTTTAGTACAGACTGCAGGTTATTGTCATGCTCCTCAGAAGTATTTCCAAACACAATAATATCATCCAGATAGCACTGAACTCCATGTTGATTCTTCAGAATCAATGACGTCATTTTTTGGAAGGCACTTGGGACTTATGCGAGACCTGTATGGAACACGTTTAAAATGAAATAGTCCCTCATGTGTAATAAATGCTGTGAGGTCTCTGCTATCTTCATGCAACATAACCTGGTGGTATGCGCTCTGCAAATCAAGAGTAGAAAACATCTTTGCTCCACAGAGTTCTGCAAATACTTCTTCTATGTGAGGAAGAGGATGGCTGTCAATCACAATAGCTTTATTTGGCTCCCTTAAGTCCACACAAAGGCGAATGCCTCCACCCTTCTTCTGCGTCACTACTATAGGTGAAACCCATTCCGAGGGGTCACTCTCTTCAATAATGTCCTTTTGAACAAGTTTTCTAAGTTCCTCTGAAACAGCTTCCCTGACTGAAAATGGTAAGCACCGTAACTTCTGTAATATGGGCATCACATTATTCCACATTTTAACTTTATGCAGAAACCCATAAGCACAGCCGAGTTTCTCCTCAACCTGGTTTTGGGTTCCAGCTGAAATTGGTGTGTGTACTGCAAGAGTGCTTTGCTGAGGAAGATCAATTCGTCCATTAACTACCCTGAGATTTAAAGCAGCCAATAAATCTCTGCCAAGGATAGGAGTGCCTTTGTGGACAATAAAAAGAAAAGGAGGACTTGTGGCACCTTAGAGACTAACAATGTAGAACTCTGCAGTTACACAGCAATCACCAAAAGTAACTATTACTGGCAGGCAGCCATGTAGTGGAATATGGTTTTTCAAATAGCACAGCAAGTGAAGTTTGGGTTCAGTAAGAGGCACATCTTTAAAGTAATGCAGATAGATGGAATCAGGTAGTATAGATACTGCTGAGCCAGCGTCCAACATTAGCTGAATAGAGTGTGGTTTGCCTGCGGGTATGGTGGAAACATTTACCGTGCACTTTATCTGTTCTGGAATATGTGCAGTTGTGATTTTGTCCATGCTCAGCACAGTAACATCTGGTATTGTAACTGCATGCACCTGTTAATTGAACTGGCTACTGCGACATACTTTAGCAAAATGTCCAATCTTTTTGCAATGATTGCACTGAGCTACTTTTGTCGGACATCCTGTGTAGCTTGCAAGGTGTTGTGGGGATCCACAGCGAAAGCATGTTTTTACTGTATTTTGAATTTGCTGATTTGGTGGTTTTTCATTAGTTTTCCTCTTGCGATTGTGTGTCTGCAGAGGTAGTGAACTTTTCTGCAAAGGAGTCACAGCCTGGAATGTGTCTCCTGTATCCACACTCATTATTTTGGCTTCAGCTGTAGCTGACTCAATCTGAGTAGCAATGGTTATTGCTTTTTCTAGTGTAAATTGTGGTTCTAGAAGTAAGTGTTCTCTTACATGAAACATGGTTGTTTTCTCAATGAGCTGGTCTCTAATCATCTCATCTGCCATATTCCCAAAGTCACAAATTACAATCAGACTCCTCAGGGAAGTAATATATTGCATTATAGTTTCCCCTGGTTTCTGCTCACGCTGGCGAAATCTGTAGCGTTTAGCTACTACATTCACTTTTGGCACAAAAAAATTCTTTAATGCAGTGAATACGGTCTCATATTTATCATCTGCAAGGGGAAAAGTGTAAAATATACACTGCCCTTCTGCTCCAAGGCAGTGGATTAGCAGAGCATGCTTTCTTACTTCAGAAATCTCTGTAGCACTGATTGCAAGCAGGTAAGTCTCAAACATACGGATTCAGGTAGTAAAAGCAATTGGAGACTCACCTGGGCTTTGCAGAAAGGGTGCAAGTGGGTTCAGAGGCAGAAGATCCATCCTCGTCGCCAAAATATTGTATCAACCAGGCAAGGTACTAACAAGCTTTAACAGGACTTTATTTTCAAAGTGTAAACCTTTTTACCAAGATGCTGCTGCACCCTCTGTAGCTCTCTCCCAGCCTCTCAATTCCTCCCGCCTCCTTCCTGTTTCCTGTCCCAACAGTCAGTGCTCCCAATTCTAATAATTACAAGCAACATCTAAACATCACAGAATCTTTAGTGCACAATGCATGGAGACATGGGGCTATGTGATAGGCTCCAAAACCATATATGAAGTGTAGCTGGAGTTGGTCCAAGGATAAGGATGTTAATGGGCTACTCTACCTTGAATGGTCCCTTACAATACGTGCTAACTTATGCTAAACAATATGTTCCGCCTTGCATTTTGCTGTGATGCTGGGAGTACCTTTCCCAGGCCTGAAGAAGAGCTGTGTGTAGCTCGAAAGCTTGTCTCTCTCACCAACAGAAGTTGGTCCAATAAAAGATATTACCTAACCCCCTTGTCTCTCTAACAGCCTGGGACCAACCCGGCTACATCTACACTGCGTATATGCTTGTGAAGGCTATCGCACATGCCCCATGCCTGCATTCATTGTGCACTAAAAATTCCAATTAATGAGCTTGATTATGCAAACTGCACTCAGAATGGTGAACATTTGCTCATGGACATAGTTTCGTTAATTTCATGGGGACTATTTATATGAGTAAGAGCTCACCCCACAAGTACAATTTACACAGTTGAGCCCCAAGGCATGAAAAGAATGCAGGAATGGCACCACAAGGGCAGAAATAAATACATTTATTCCATATCACCATCATATAACTGGTATATCTATTGATGACACCACCATAGGCCCATATCTATGTAATGACTCTGATTAACAACCGTGCTCTATTCAAATACATGCACAGCAGCTTCACTCCCCAAACCAATTAATCAAGTCAACCAATCAATCCACTGAGCATACTACAGATTGTTCAAAGATTCCAGGAGAAAATAATCTGGTTCTTCTCACCGGCTTGATTCATGTACAAGAGTGAATAATGTAGAATATCATAAGATTCAATATTATAGTTTAATTCAAAAACGTGTGAGCCCCAGCAAGCATCAGTTACTGAAATCTCTTTGGGTCAGTGACTGTCTTTTTATTCTGGGTTTGTTCAGTGCCTAGCACTATGGGTCCTGGTCCATAACTAAGAATCCTACGTGCTACAGTAATACATATAAATAAATAATAATTTCCAAAATTCACCCTGGTATTTCCTGATGGCTATACTAGGGGAAAACAATTTGGTGAAAAATTTTTGGACTATGAAATTCTTCACTGGTGCTGAAGATCCTCTGCTATCTGACCAGGAATAAAAAGAAGCTTGGAGGCTTTCTATTATCTTCATTGGGCTTTGTATCGGGCCCTGACTGAAACAACTAAACAGAATTGCCAGGGCTCTGCAAGTGGTCATGAATCTGATTGATTCTTCCCTTTCATACTCTAGGCTGCTGCTGAGGTTATTCTTATTTCTTTTCAATGTCAGCACCAGCCAGGGAAATTTTTCTTGAAGACACCTCTATTGTCACACTTCATGCTATCTTTCCATTCATTGGAAAGGGGAAAACAACTATTTACAGTATAACAACATAAATAAACGTCATTGTTGCCAGTAAGAGGAAAACCTTGTTCCCTGGAATACTATAACTTATTCAATGCTACTTTAGATTTCAAATCAGAATTAAATAAAATTGAAATACTGTTGGAAGTACACGCAGCACATAAAACTGGCCAACAAAAGAAAAGTAACTGGTAACAGAATTATAGCTGAAATTCTGTTATAAATTAATTCACTGCAAAGCAACAAGAACAGTTTTTCATCCTAGTGGCACTTGCCATTTTAATGAACCTTATAATATTGTAGAAAATGGCTTTTAAAAAAAATTAGTGTAGAACCCATTTCCTGAGAATCTATTATACTGAAAATTAGAAGAGTTCTCTATCAAATCCTTAGGCATGAAATAATGGAACTCTCTTTGAAAAATAACACTCTTTAAACCCTCTTATCAGAATACAGTTTCTGGGCAACAGAAGGCAAAATAATTAAGCGTTGCACCATTAATTCAATCAAATGGTCAAAACATACATATCTCCAGATCCCAAAAGTGCAAAATATGCAGGGAAGTAATGGAACCATTAATACTGATGAAACAGTTAGAAAATATGTTCATTACATTGGAATCTGGCTTTTATTTTCATTGCTGTTTAAAACATCTGCATAATATTTTGGCATTGTGTAGAAAGTTTTGTTTTGATCAAATCCCTCAGTATGAATATATACCCATTTATATCAATCAAGAGATGTCACAATGATCCTTTTCAGTTCTCCTGTGTACACATAGCCGATAAGATGAAGTAAAGTCAACATTACTGGCCATGAACCATATGACTGGATTTCCTGTGTGTAAGCAGAGCACATATTTGAGAAGCAGTTAGTTTCTGCTGATCATGCAACATGTCTGAGTGCTTGCAATCTCGGTAGGTCCATCATGGAATTCAAAGGTACATTTAAAAATGAACTGTACAAGAACTGAAATGTCAAATATTAACACAAGTTAATACACCAAAAGGAGAAATATTTTTTAATTACTTACAAGTTGGAACGTGCAAGCGGAAAAGGAACTAAGTCTGATCAGAAAACTCATCACAAAATTCACCCAAGCACAGAGGGCCAAGCAAAAGGTCTATGCTAGAGCTGAATGAATAAGGAGTTTTTCACTTTGGAGACCAAACTGAAAAATGCCCCAAAAATCCAGTTTACTTTGAACCAAAACCAATTTTTTCCATTTTTTTTTTTTTTTTGGTCAAATGGAAAAAATTGGGGGGAAAATCATTAACTGGCCAAATTTGAATTTGAAACACTTTTTCAGAATCAAAAAGTCAAAGTAAGATGTTTTAAATGAAACATTTTGACTTTTAAAAAATTATTTTTTCTCATCATAAAATGCAATCTGAATTCACAAATAGTTTTGAAGCACCAAAAAAAAAAAAATCATTTTTCAACAAAAAAAGTCTACTTGTCAAAAAAAATTTGCCCCTCTCTAGTCTATGCACCGCTTAAAACCTATTTAAACTCTCAAAATAGGTCTTAAATGGTGAAAAGGCTTTGTGCTGGTCATGGTGAAGTTCTTTTACCATACTTTAGGAGAGAACACCTCATTTTTAATTTTTATTTTCAGTTACTTGTAATTTTTCCCCTTTATTCTCTCTCTTTATCATTTCTTCTTAACAATAAAAACTAAGAAGGATTTTTCTTGCATAAGATATCAGTGAAACATTAAATTTGAAAATCCAGGCAATGCAGAGTTAAGGCTGATTGGTCATGTTCTTGAAAGCTGACTGGTGTAAGTATATTGCAAATGTGGCTTCGTCATACTGAAAAGATTGTAGAAAAGCTCATTAAAAAGCAGAAATGAGATGACGAGCCAATGTACCTTATCAGCTCTGAAAATGCACATCAGTAGATCTTACATTGCCATTGGCCACGGTAGGAGTGAAAGCATGATGAAAGAACATGTGAATAAATATGCGAACGCCATGAGAGAGTCTGTGGAACTTCCATATCTTTGTAAAGACAGTGGAATGTCAGTGTGAACAAAACCTCACAACACCCGCAATTACTGGCTGATAGATGTTCCCTGCTGTTTGACAGAATGCAATTAAGTCTAATTTATTTATTCCTTTGGTTGATTCGTTAAGGGAACAAAATTTAGGCATGAGATTAAATGCCTTGTCTTTTGACCAAAGGCCTAAAAGCTGAGTCCTGGCACCTTTAGGCTTCGCAGTTCATAGCCTCGGCAACACTGGATTTGCCACATCCGTTATGAAAGTAAAAAAATCGCTTGCGCCTCGGCACCTCTTTCATTACAAATTAAGCACTGCCTGAAAGGTTTGCTGATTTGGTCAAATGCTCAAAAGAAATGGCTATTTGATCAAATGACTGAGGTCTGGATTCAACAAAGCACATACGCACATAGCTAACTTGATTTCAGGGGGAGCTAGGCGCCTAGGCACTTTTGAAAATCCTTCTAGAAGCCTGTCTGCATTTTCAGGCACCTAAACACTGTTTTCAAAATCTGCCCCTTCGGTTCTTTTGAAATTTTTGCCCTGGCCTCTACACTACATAGAGTTTACAATCTAAATATCATATAGCACAGTACGCATGATAGTAACCAAAAATGGGGTGGGAATGGGGCTCAAAGGAGGACAAGGGTACAAAGGGAATGTAATGTAGTTCCTTCGGTTTTATGTGCACATCTTGGTGGCATTAGCTAGAATGTTTGAATTCTGCTGTCAGTTACACTGGTGTAAAGGCCTTGTTTTGAGAAGCAGCCTCACGCTTTGCATTCACACGTATTTTACAGGTGCAAATGAAGTTTATCAATAATTTCTGTTTGCACAAAAGTGCACCTACATTTATCTGTACCTGCAGAACTGAGGCTGCAAAATGGGAGGCCAGGTTGAGGTTCCTGTCAAAAGTAGGCCCTAAATCAAGAGTGAGTCCATTTACTTCAGTGTCATTACACCAATATAATTGGACTAAATGAAAGAAGAATTAAACCCAGTATACGTAGTAGACAAGAGTTAATGCAACTATAAGAACTCTAGTCTTTTTTATTTCCTGTCATCTGAGCTCTACGTTTACACTATAATGCAGATGTGGCATTAACTTTTTTTGGTCATTAACAAATAAATAAGGAAAATAGGAACTGCTTGAGCTTTATAATTTTCCTATTTAAATCGTTCTAATTAAGCTTTGAAATCCACACCCATTTGATAACAATACTCTGTCTGCATGGCTGAGTTAAAAGGCTGGCAGCCCTCTAGTTGTAACTTTGGGACGACTGGGTCTTTGGAAGGGGGAGGAGGGGGAACCCAAAAGCTTTTCTTTGAAACATTTTCAAAATATTGGGGAATGCAGCAAAAAAATTGTAGGGATGACCTATTTTAAGGTCTCTTCACAATTTTTTTGCACCCCTGATTTTCTCTTGTTGCTATTGTTAAAGAAAACTACCAAGGAAAAAGAACAAATTGCACTTGTGCTCTTTTCTTTTTTTAAATGTATAAAGATCACCCCCTAACTTCAAATTTAGGCACATAAATAAACGGCCTGTTTTTGAAAAGTGGTGAACCTTCAGCTGTTCCCAGTGAATTCAGTTCAGTATGGTGTAACAACATATGTGTTACAACTGTAAACCATCACTTTAAATTTCAGGAGTTTTTTTCCCCCCTCAGTCCACTTGCAGGGTAGGGGGCTCCCTGGTAGACTGGCCATTCATCTGGTTTTAAGCCATTCATCCGGTTTTAATATTTTTCTATGGTTTTGTCCCTTGTCTGGTACTGAGTCAAAACTGGACGTAGTATGAACAGGGAATGCCATTTTGAAGGGCGCACTACCCCACCTCCACCAGTGTGACCTCGCATGCACCATGCATGTGAGATCACAGCGGCAGAGGCAGGCCCACCCATTCCCAGAAGTACAGGAATGTGCGATATTCTGGGGATATGGCAGCGGCCACTCTATAAGGAAACATGCAAGCTGGGCCTAGCAAAAGTCAGGCTGCAGCCAGGCAGCCTATAGTAAAGGGGAGTGAATTGTGCCTCTCTATATTAGGAAAGAGCAGCTTTATCTCTCTGTTTACTGTGTGTTATTGTTCTGGATTCTAAGAAATAAAGTAGGGTTACATTGCAACCTTCCAGCAAAAGTGTTTTTATTATTTTTGTCTAGCTTTTCTATGTGTACACCATCAACGTAACCCGCAGCACTTCTGGAAATCAGGCCACCTAATTACGAGACAATCTGATTTGAGAAGTCTAAATTTAGAAAATTTTGGACATGTACACATGTGAAAGCGTATGGGTTTGTGCATGTGCTTGGCCTTAGAAATGCAAGGAATGCCAATCTGATCTTGGCTAGTTTTCCTGGCAGTCTCTCTGGAGGGTTCAAACATGTGTTGGGAGCTCTCTCAGCTCTTAATGGAAGAGGCATCTTCCAATTATCCATAGAATCCGGCCAGACAGGACCAGAATTTCGAATTTTAAAAATAAGCTGGGGGAAAATCCTTTACATTAAGGGTTTTTAATAACTTTTTTATAATGAAGCTTTAATAAAAATAAATAAATAAACTCTCTAAATCTTTTTCCTTTTCAGACAGTCTTTGAAAAGGTTGTGCAAATTGTCCATTAGCCTGAGACCATCTCATAATCACTTTATGCCACCCTAAAAAGTTATGTGTAATTCTCTCAAGTCAGCATCATGATGCCCTGAAGGGTTGGGGCTTCATTAAACTCTGCTCTGTAAGTATCAGTAGAGAATTTAGCAATTTTAATTCCCCCTCCCCCCCCATGCAACGTGATGACAGGTCTTGCAGCTAAATTTGGGAGAAGTGAGCAAATTTTAAAAATAAATAAACTGGAAGCATATTGGGAGGCATGAAGAGAGAGAAATAACTAAAAGCCAGACAGTATTTGTATAACACAACAAAAGCAGATGGGTATGAAGTTCCAGTATGTCAAGCTTTGTGCTTTTGCCTTTCTTCCATCCATAAAATATGGACATAAAACTACTATGAGGAGCAGAATGTGAACCTATTGTTGAGATTCTTTTATGTACAATCCAATCTGTATCTGGATTTCAAAGGTCACCTTGTTTCTTTCCAGGAAAGACACTGGGCTAAATTAATTCCTGGTGTAATTCCACTGAAGTTAATTGTGAGAAAATGAGCTAAGGGCTTCTATTTCTTTAGTTTTTCTGGGGCTCCACCATTCTAAGCTCTATAGAAGAGGAAAAACAAGGTTCTAATTCGCACTGCTTTTTAAACATTTTGCACTGCTGGCCCCCTTCTATGCACAGCTGATGAATCCTCTGTAGAGAGGCTGAGGACAGGGCCTTCATCTGTATGCAGTTAGAGGCACTCCCCCACAAAACACAGAATTCATGATGACCAATGCAGTATTTCATGCAGACAACGTATTCTGTTTCTGGGATCAGGCAGTGCACCAACACACACACACACACACACACACACACACACACACACACACACATTTAAAAAAGGAAAACAGTACTGGCATGTGCCCAAGCCAGGATACATTTCTCTCACGTAACGTATAATCTGTACAGTGTCTTACTCACACACTTTCAAAGGCATCACTCATCCTCCGAAACTATTTTCCCAAGACCTTGAGAAACCAAGAATGAATTGGAAATTTAGCATGTGCCCAAGGCCTTGGGAATGTTGATTACATTCTCCTGGCTGCACTGATGAAGGTAGAGTCATAGGACAGGTGCATAGGACTCACTGGAAAAGTGAAGCTAAATGTATAAAACCGTTAGTATTAGTTGCAGGATGTGTGAGGTACATTACTAGATGGCACCTGGCAATAGTGCACACATGGGACGCGTGAGAAGGTTTAGAGCTGCCAAGTTAGGATAAGTAAATGCTGTGTTACCATATGAAGAAACATCCAAGAAGTGCTTTAAATACTCCCCCTAAACCTCCAATATACAATATTCTCTTATTCTGTGTGCTTAGCACACAAGGGTCTCTTCAGTTCACTCAACCACTTCACATGGCCTTTCCCCCTACCTCCTGACTGGGAAAACACACCATGACTCCACTTACAAAGTGTTTACTTTAACTCAGTCACTAGACCCCCATGTTGCAACCGCCATCTTTCTGGGTGAGGAGGACGGGATGGGACTTCCTCCAGGGCCTGTGAGCTCTGCCATACAACTGGATAGACAGGTCACTGTTGAGCAATGTCGGCAAAGGCAGATGTTCCTCAATCCGAAGGGCTGAGGGTGATAGGTGTGTGATTCTCTCTCTCTCTCTCTCGCTCTCTCTCTCTCTCTCACTCACACACACACACACACACACCAAAGTACTTCAGGATTTTTAAAAGCTGAAAATTACACTACAAATGCATAGGTATTACAATTATTTTTAACCGGAGTCCATTCCTGAAATTGGTGTAACCAACTGATGCTAAGTAGCTTTGGATCCTGAGAACTGAAGAAATTGAAGTATCTGCTAAAACAGCAGCTACTTTCCATCAAACAGTGCAATATAGGTGTGCTGAGCTATTAGTCTGTCTAGCGTCATCTTCAGGGAATTGCATTTCCAGGAGTACCATAGTAGAAGACTTTCTGATGCTTCTCCTTCTTAATGTTGAAAGTACTGCTCCTTTGAATGGTGTGAGGTTCCCTTTCTTTAGTAGCCAGAGCCCCCAGTTATGAATTATGAGACTCTTACTCGATTTAGTTGCACCTTTTCCCACAAATGCCTCACTAATTTCAAGGGGACTATGCATGGAGTACAGTACTGTTCAGTGCAAGTGAAGCTATCACAATCTGGCCCCAGGTTAGGTTATACATTCTAAAATTGCACTTTGTTCTACTGGAGTATGAACAGCTGTCCCAAAAATACACTGGGCCACATCCTCAGATGCCATAAATCAGCACAGCTACAATTATACTGATTTACACCAGCTGAAAATCTGGCCCATGGTTGCTATACAGAATTCCTCTGCTTTTGGACACACACTGCCAAGCGCCTCTGTGTGGAGGGATCTTTAGAGCTTATTGAACATTATTGGTTATCGCTTGTGAACATACAATAGCTTCAGAAACACACCAAACACCACTCTGCAGGGCTTCTGGGAGTTAGCAACATAGACACAACCCGTGAGTGTTTGTGAATTCCCCCATACCCAGTTCTGAGCACTATTTCATGAGCTGTTCAACCCTTTCTCTGTTCCCAAAACTGTCACAATTGTGCTTCTCTCTGAAGATGCAGTGATGTATAATTCCAAGTCCGCTTCTCTTCTAATTTGTGACAAGTTTTAGTGCCTTGCTTGGTGCAGGTGGTACCTTTACCTTTTCATTTGTATAGACAATGTTAGACTAGGGTATGACAGAGATGGCATTTTCCTGGACAAACCATATTGACTGTATGTATCATTGTGGGCCATGGATTGTATGTAATTCCATGGGGGAGAGGGATCACAGCCTTCCAGGAACTAAGAGCAGTGTGTGGGGGAGGGGGAGGGTAGGCAAATTCAATCAGGTTGTAACACCCCCAGAGAGCTACCCACCCCTGGAGAAAGGCTCATATGTACTGAGTCAATCTGGATTCTCCAAGGACTAACAGACAAAGAAAGGATGCTGTTTAAACAGTCTGCGTTAAATCTGACTCAGAGCCTTCTTTCTGATCCAGCAAACAGACAGGTCCTTCTGTCTAACGGAAGGGGTGGAAAGACATGGCCCAGTCTGTGTTCTGGTTCTGAGCAAAAGAAGTTATGAAAAACCCTTGGGTGGGGCTTGAAGGACTGTTCACTGGCTCGAACCCCCATTGGAGTCAAGGGGACAATCTCTAGCAAGCTTGTTAGAATTTGTGTAGGTTCTTTGATTGTTTTTAAGGTTTTCTCTGTAATGCTTTTTCCTTAAGAATAAATGTGCTTGCTTAGAAAGAGCTGTGTGGTAGCTTTACTGTGACAATTACACCGTTATCCATCTCTGAGGATGTAGGTAGGAAGCTGTGCAGCCTGGAAAAAACCCAGTCAGGAGGGAAAGAATGTTGGAGTCACCACCCAAGCAAGATGACAGCTAAGGAACCAGAAGCCCAGAGGTGGTACACTTGGTCGATCATGGAGCAGGAACTACAGGTGCAGCAGCCCTGAACTGTGACAAAGGGAAGCCACATTTTTAAACTTGGATGCTAATAAGACACCCAGTTCTGCATTTGGATGCTCTGATCAGCACATGGGCACCTGACAGGGTATTTGGATACGTAAGTGACCATTTGAACACCCAACTGCAGATATGGGTGTCCTACATTAGGCCCACACATTTGAAAACTAGGACCTCAGTACCTGCCTCCTATACTGACATACCTACAGATGTGGAATACTAGCTAAAATACTGTACGTGCACCACTCTGTTTTGGAAAAAAAACTATTTAAGAATAAAGTTACAAAATGCCATTTTGCAATTAACAAATACAGTGGCATAGGTAGCAAGTGACTCACCCTCTGTATAAACCACTGGGCTGCCTGGTTTCCTGTGTAATACCGCACATTTTAGAAGTGGAACACGCTCTACAGCTCTTTTTAAGATATAGATCTTCTACTGTAGGCATCAATTATTTTAATTGTAACAAGTGAAGCTCTCTCCTGCCCTCTCCCTTCCTCAGTCTTTCCAATTACATAGTTCCTTCAAAAACACCCAAAGGATTTAAATAAAACAAATGAAAATTGTGGTCCTAGCATGACATTTGCAAACCATCACTCTGCTAATATGTTCTCTTTCTCCTACCCTTTGTTTGTCTTGTCTATAAGTTATCAGGGGTAGGGCGATACTGTCTTTTATTCTGTGTTTTTACAGTGGCCAGCACAATGGGGCCCCATTCTCAAGCTGGCTGCAGGCACCACCATTATAAACATTATTAATCATAATGTTTTTGTTAATAACAACAGACTACAAATCTGTTATTTTCACCAAGTATACTTAGACCATTCCTAGCAGGTGATTATCGAGCCTATTCTTAAAAAGATCCAGTGACAGGGATTCAACAACCTCCTTTAGAAGCAAGTTGCACAGCTAATAGCAAGGACGTTTTTCCTAATATCTAACCTAAATCTCCCTTGCTGTAGATTAAGCCCATTACTTCAGTTTGGTGTCACCCACAAACTTTATAAGCATACTCTCCATGCCATTATCTAAGTCATTAATTAAAATATTTACTAGTACTGGACCAAGGATAGACCCTTGCAAGACAACACTAGATACATCCTTCTTGCCCCTCCCCACCCAGTAGGGCTGTGTCAAAAGCCTTACTAAAATAAAGATCTATCACATCTACTACTTACCCCCATCCACTAGGTCAGTAACCCTGTCAAAGAAGGAAATTATATTGGTTTGGCATGCTTTGTTCTTGACAAATTCATGTTGGCTATTCCTTATACCCCTATTAATCTCTAGGTGCTTACAAATTGATTAATAATTTGTTCCAGTATGTTTCCAGGTATGAAAGTTAGGCTGACTGGTCTATAATTCCTTGGGTCCTCTTTATTTCCTTTTTAAAAGATAGGTGATATGTTTGCCCTTCTCCAGTCCACTGTGACCAGACCCCTCTTCCAGAGTTCTCAAAGATAAACAGGGGCAGTTCAGTGATTGTTTCAACTAGTTCCTAGGTACTAAGGTGCCTTTCATTGGGACCTGCCACCTGAAGACATCTAACTTTATCTAATTATCCTTTAACTTGTTCTTTCCCTATTTTGGCTTGTGTTTCTTTCCCTTGTTATTAATTATGTTCAGTATGTGGTCACAATATTAATTATGTTCAGTATGTGGTCACAATTTACCTTTTTAGGGAAAACTGAAGCAAAATACGCATTGAACACCTCAGCCTGCTTCATGTCAACTTTTATTAACTCCCCTCCCTGCTAAGGAGAGGACCTACACTTTCCTTCATCTTTCTCTTGCTCCTAACATAGTTATAGAACCTCTTCTTATAGCCTTTTATGCCCCTTGCTAGGTGTTAGTCATTTCATGCCTTAGCCTTCCTGATTTTGTCCCTGCGTGTTTGTGATATTCTTTTGTACTCATCCTTAGCAATTTGTCCATTTTTCTATTTTTGTAGGATTTATTTTTGATTTTCAAATCATGAAAGAGCTCCTGATGGTGCCATATTGGCCTCTTACTACTCTTCCTACCTTTCCTTCTGTGACGTTTTGGGGAACACTCTGACCAGAAAGAGGTTCCATCACTGCCTGCCTTGTAACTTTGGGTACTTTAATGCTATGCTGCTATGGGTTAGAACTCTGAAACTAGTAGCCAGCCTACAAGTATAAAGGTCTCACCCTGGCATCCACCCACTTAGTTACTCCTTGCAGGGTGACCCCAGTATCTCCTCTGCCCCCAGGTCTCCCCAATCCAATGCCCTAATTCTCAACTACCAGACACACAGATTTTTCCCTTCTGGTTCGCCACCCCCACAGGAGTGAAACCTGCCCCCAGTTACCTGTTCACTTGGGGTCACACACTCCATCCAGTTTGCACAAAAAAGACCTGCTAAGGGTAAAAGTAAGAAGTTTATTTGAAAGAAAAATCACAGATTCAGAGGTGAAATAGTAAGAAAAAACAAGTTACACAGAAAATAAATATAAAGATGCAACCTCTGGCTCTACACTTCTATATTAGCTAAATTCCCTTTTCTAATACAAGTTAACTATTGGCTCTGAACAGTTTCCCAGTATGCCTCCTGTCATAGAAGAGATCCAGTGCTGCAGGGACAGCACCCCGCTTAGATGCTGGCTTTCCATTTCTGGATAGCTTTCACTTCAAACCCATGCCCTTTTAACAGGCTTTGCAGTATTTTTTCTCTCTCTCTCCAGGCTGGTCTACACTGAAAAGTTACACTGGCATAGCTAGGTTTCTCAGGGGTGTGAAAAATCCACATGCTTGAGAGACATAATTAAGCCGACCTGTAGATAGCAGTAGGTCAACAGAAGAATTCTTCTGTCAACCTAGCTACCACCTCTTGGGGAGCTGGAGTACCTACGCCAATGGAAGAAGCCCTCCCGTTACTGCAGTAAGTGTCTACATTGAAGAGCTCCAGTGTCTATATTGAAGAGCTCCAGTGTAGCAGTGCCCCTGTAGCGTTTTGAGTGGCCATCTCACCACCACAAAATTAGATCTGCCCAACTTATGTTAGCACACAGCCAGTGCAGTTATTAAATTGCTTGTGTGCATGCACATTTGGCTCCTTGTGTTGGCAGTGTGCATGCTCACAAGGAGCTCTTGTGCTGATTGTACTGTATGTGGCACTGTGGGACAGCTCCCACAGTAAGTAATCCAGTAAGAGTCGATGTAAGCAATGCAGTGTCTACACTGACACTGTATCAACCTAATTACATCGACCTTGGCTCGACACCGCCCGGGGAAGTGGTGTTATTAAATCGGAGTAGAGAGGTACTTACATCAGCGAGAGTGAAATTTAAGTGAAGACACTTCCGCAGGTAGGTCAACACAAGGCAGCTTACATCGCCCTAACCATGTAGTATAGACCAGGCCTTAGACTATGATAATTCATGATTACAAAAAGTGGAGAAATGCCCTTCTCCCTTAGCTTTCCAATACCTGGGTTTTCTTTTCAATTTCAATGTCTTTCCATTAACTGTATTTAATTGTCCACCATTGTCTTTCCCTGGACATAGTTAAGCCGACCTAATCCACAGTGTAGACAGCGGTCGGTCAACAGAAGAATTCTTCTGTCAGCCTAGCTACCACCTCTTGGGGAGGAGGAGTACCTACACCAATGGGAGATGCTAGGTGTTTGGAGTTAGTTTCATGTGAACAACTGTCTTGTGAGGTGCCTCTCCCTGTCTGATTGTTTCCCTACGCTGCTGGTAGGTGATGGTGTAGTTACAACCTAGTTACAATTACAGTGTTCTACACATATACACAAGCATGCATTGGTAACCATAACCTATACACATATCTCCTAATGACCATCAAGTTCAGAACGTTACATGCTTTCATAAAAGATCTTACTTGACATATAGACAATCAGTGGATTCAACTGCTTATTTGGGGTTCAGATGACTTATTCTCCCCCAGAGATGTCTGTACCCTGATTGTCACACCTTCGTATCAGGACAGTTTGCTGTTGCACTTGTAATACTGTCTCTCTGAGAAAGTGCCAGCACTCCTGAAACCCTAGCTATAATAGTCATAACCTGCAATTCTATATCTGTTTTCTTTAATGATAATGTGAATGATAACAGCCTAGTATGGAGAACGTAGTCTATTCTATGCAAGGGATACAGTTTACAAATGAGGCAGCCCAGTGTCATTTTACAAGGCAATTTCCTCCACTAGAGGAAATCAGCAGAGACGATCATAGCATTCCTCTACATATATGTAGTATCAATGTAAGCCCACAAGAGGGCATGCTCTGCATATGTCAAGTATTGGGAGTAAGATTTCCCTCCAGTGTAACTCTGGAATGAATTACTCACATAGGTTTGTGAGGCCTAGAAGAGAAGCAAATCACAGGGAGTGGCCCAAATGCATCAGAACAAAGGCTCAATGAAATACAAATACAAAAAACCCAGAAGGGTTGGCTTTGGTCCTTTTTTCTTAGGCTGTTTGTGGCTGAATTTCCTGCTCATGGAAATGAGGGACAGCATGGTGCCCTTTCCCATCCTGTACCGCCAATCTCAGGCTCTGTCCCTTTCCTGAGGCTCTATCGCTTAGAAACTGGCAGACGTGCTGAACTCTAGCACACTGCCTCCTATTTTCAGAATCTGGACAAACGGTGAATGGGATAAAGCCACCCAGCTCATTTGAATTTGAGATGCCTGATCCAACACCCACTGAAGTCAGAGGATCTGTGGAGCTTGGGGGCTTCACACACTGCTATGTCTGGAGCGTACAGAAGAGGGCCAAACCCCAACACTCAGCAGAGGAGGTTGGAGGAAACTCCATGAGGAAAACCTTCCAGGGCCCCGGCCACAGATACGATCATGGAAGGGTATGATTTGACCCATACATTTTCCCTACAGCCAAAGATACACATGCATCTTTGGGGGAAGGGATAGCTCAGTGGTTTGAGCTTTGGCCTGCTAAACCCAGGGTTGCGAGTTCAATCCTTGAGGGGGCCATTTAGGGATCTGGGCAAAAATTGGGGATTGGTCCTGCTTTGAGCAGGGGGTTGGACTAGATGACCTCCTGAGGTCCCTTCCAACCCTGATATTCTATGATTCTGATTCTATGTAGTATCTTTCTTGTTCACCCTAATTTCACAGTGATAAATAATCCAGTTCATCTTTATTGACCATACTATTTATATACATTCACTTCTTTGAGTGGTCTACAAGCATGTGGACAAGAGTGATCCAGTGGATATGGTGTACTTGGATTTTCAGAAAGCCTTTGACAAGGTCCCACACTCAAGACTCTTATGCAAAGTAAGCGGTCATGGGATAAGAGGGAAGGTCCTCTCACAAATCAGTAACTGACTGAAAAATAGGGGGGAAAGGTAGGTATCAATGGCCAGTTTACACAATGGGGAGAGGTGAATAGCAGGGTCCCCCAAAGATCTGTCCTAGGACCAATCCT
The DNA here is from genome assembly GCF_965152275.1 of Natator depressus. Lineage (NCBI taxonomy): Eukaryota > Metazoa > Chordata > Testudines > Cheloniidae > Natator > Natator depressus. The sequence continues at coordinate 41,847,009 of NC_134242.1, read as the reverse complement.
GCTCAACACATTCAAAAATGATCTGAAAAAGAGGGTGAACAGTATAGTGACAAAATGTGCAGATGATACAAAGTTATTCAAGATAGTTAAGTCCAAAGCAGACTGCAAAGAGGGATTTTGCAAAACTGGGTGACTGGGCAACAAAATGGCCGATGAAATTCAACATTAATAAGTGCAAAGTAATGCACATTGGAAAAAATAACTTCAACTATGTATATACAATGATTGGGTCTAATTTAGCTGTTACCACTCAAGAAAGTGATTTTGGAGTCACCATGGATTGTTCTATGAAAATTTCTGCTCAATGCACAGCAGCGGTAAAAAAAATCATCATAAGAGGAGAAACTAAAAAGATTAGAGCTGTTTAGCTTAGAAAAGAGATGGCTAGAGGGGGATATAATAGAAGTCTGTAAAATCATGAATGGTGTGGTAAAAGTGAATAGAGAAGTGTTATTTGCCCTTTTCCACGGTACAAAAACCAGTGGTCACCCAGTGAAATTAGGAGCAGCAGATTCAATACAAACAAAAGGAAGTACTTTTTGACATAACGCACAACTAATCTGTGGAACTCCTTGCCAGAAGATGTTATGAAGGTCAAAACTATAACTGGGTTCAAAAAGATAAGTTCATGGAGGACTGGTCCATCAGTGGCTATTAGACAAGATGATCAGGGATGCAACCTTATGCTCGGGGCTACTCTAAACCTCTTACTACCAGAAGCTGGGAGTAGAAGATGGGCTCGTGTACCTTTCCATAATTGTCCTGTTTTATTACCTCCCCCTGAAACTTTGGTACAGGCCACAGACAGGGCTAGACGGACCATGGTCTGACCCAGTATGGCAGCTCCTATGTTCTCTCTAAGACAAACATTTTTAATAATTTTGTCAGCACTCACATATTATATACATAACAGGTCAGAGTTTGTTCGAAGAGAGATACATCTCCGAACAGTATTTTAGGTCTTGTCTACACAGGGAGGTTAGTGTGTGAATGTAACTACTCCGCCCTAACTCCCTGTTTGGACACTTACCGTGCACTGAGAGTGCTCTAAGTCAGTTTAGCTAAATATACTTCCAAAGTGCATTAAGCTAATTCATACAAAGGCATTTTCAGTACACAGTAGGAGTGTCCACACAGGGAGTTAGTGCAGAGTAGCTAGTGCATACCAGCTACTGCTGGCTTTTTCCACAAGCCTCTAGTGAGTATTGTGAATCGCAAGTAGATTCATAAACAAACCTGTGGGGCAGACCCTTGAGTGCACCGAAGCAGCGCTCAGAACTGGGGTGGGGGGCAAAGGAGGCTTTACGCCATCTTTTGCCCCTAGACTCAATTAAGTGAAACTCAGAGCAGCCTCAAGGTTGTCTTGGAATGGTCTGGAGCTTATGCCCTCCCCCACCCAGGGGCAAACAGAAAGGGGTGGATTATTTTTGACCGGGGGTAGGGGAGGGTTTCAGCCCCATCTATCAAAACTCTAATCTGTTGCAGAACCCCAGGTGAGCAAACAGTGAATCTGGCTGTTGACATATCTCCCCTCTCAGTGCACTTGGCAAAATGAAACACACACACACACCCCAAAACTGTGGGAAAAGGACAGGAGAGGGCAAGGGCAGCATCACTTTCCCAATGCCCACATGCAGACAATGGCGTGTCCTGACAAGGAGTTTGCACATAGGCAGTGGCACAAGGACACATTCTGATGAAGACAATGAGGAGTCTGAGGGCACCTTAAAGACAAACAGATTTATTTGGGAATAAGCTTTCGTGGGTAAAAAAATTCTTCAGAAGTGGGTTCTTTACCCATGAAAGCTTATGCCCAAATAAATCTGTTAGTCTTTAAGGTGCCACCGGACTCCTCATTGTTTTTGTGGATAAAGACTAACACGGCTACCCCTCTGATACTTGATGAAGGGCATGTTCTGACAAAACACTGGCTTTACATCACTCTGGGCTTCCTCTACATAAGGGGAATTCTCAGCTGTCTACTTAAGGCACCTTTGTGCAGCTGGAATGGGCACTGTGTTCTGAGCGTGTGATCTACAAAGCTGGGGTAAAATACCAAGTATTTTTTGCAGGGAATTTTCTTCCCATTTTTATCTAAATTTCCCACTTTTTTTTCATATTTTCAACAACAAAAATCCAAACCCAAAACATTCTCAGGTATTTGGTAAAAGAGTAATAACAACAACAACAACATTTGGGTTCTGTGGTTTGTTTTTGTTTGTTTTTTAACAGAAAGTAGAAAAGGTTTATTATTAAAAATTAGTTTTCCATTGAAAGTCATTAAAATTATTTGTTCTGTGAATTTTTTGTTTCCCCTAAAAAGCTATTTTTACTTAACCAATTTACTTATTCATTTTTAAACTAGAAAATTTGGACCAGCTCTAATTTACAGTGTACGTTTTTATGATTTCTTTGACAGTCTCTCTTATTGAGTAGTATCTAACTTGTAGATACTAACCCCGCCCGCAGCAGGAGGAACAAGCAGTCTCCTCTTGGTTCCTGAGCTGTGCCCAGCACCAGCGCATGAATAAATCCTTCAGTTAAGGCCTTGTCTTCATTAGGCTTTTACCATGTGTTGGTTAGCATGTGTTAGCTACCACAAGGTCAAAGCACACCCTTTTTTCCTCCAGTGGGGAGACACCCTGACAAGAAGAAGTAGGAAGAAGTCTTCAAACTTCCAGTTGCTCAAACCAAACTTTCCCTCCTCTCTAAAGGCTCATAGCTTAGGAAAGATCCTCTTATTACTTCTCTTCTCACATGATTTTGCTTTGAGGGGGCCTAGTGTTCTTGTTTGTCCAGATATTATCATACCCCTATAGCTCAGATCCTCCTGCTCTGCCTGCTTGATCACCCTTTAAATCTGCTTAGTGCTGCACAGAAGCCCTTTCACTTTGTGCAAACACATCCCCCGAGGATCCACTTAGAAGTACCGTGCTAGGGCTCTGTTAAGAATTTTGATTTACGGGTGTGTTTACTACCCTGACAGATTTCATGCATTCAAACAGAATAAGCCTTGTGCAAAGACAGCCTGCCACCTGCCTCAGTCCTCATCAGCTTCCCAGGGTTTAACCCTTCACTGCTTTGTAGCAAGGCATGGCAGTTCAAGCTAGCTTATGGATGCACATTGGAACAGTGAGATACCTGCTAAAACAGCCTAGTTTTGAACCTCTCTTGTCTCCTCCCAAAAGGGTTAAATGAAATGTAACACACCATGACACCAGTCCCAGTTCAGTCTGTTAGTATGTTTGGGCAACTAATCAGTTAAGCATGATGATACTAAGATTGTAAGATCTATTCCTATGGAAGAAGTCTGTACTAAATGAAACTTCTCAGTAATCAATGCCTGCTCTAATTAATACAACATAATTTATCAATGTTATCTATGCAAATCCCTCTTTGAATACAGTAGTTGCTACACTGAGATGGGCACACGTGTAACTTCAGATACAGAAAGAGAAAAGGAGTGCACAGAGAAAGTAATTGAGTCTAACTGTAAGCCCTTAATAGCTGGATATGTTTGAGAATTTCATTCATGCTCAGAAATAAGAGGGAACTGGATCAAGTACTTTTGAAATAGATGTACATTGGTATGTTTTAATAATACTTAGCACTTAAACATGATCCCTTATATCTCTCCTGTTAATTATCCTCATTTTACAGATGGGAATACAGAGACTGCGAAATTAAGGCCGATGTTTTCAAACTTGTCTAAAGTTACTCTCCTAAATTCATATTTAAATACCAAAATAAGCAGCCCGATTTTTTAGGCAAGTGGTAAACACCTAGTACCTGTGGAAATAAGGCCTCTTTGCTTAGGTACCTTGCTTCGGAACTGGAGACTGAAAACGTTGGCCTATGTGATTTGTCCAAGGCCATAGTGAGAGTCTTGTGTCAGAGCCAGAATTAGAACTCACACCTTCCTTTTTTTCAACTGGGGTGCTCAGATCTCTGGATCATGTCCCTCTGCGATTGTCAAATGCAAAGAAACTCCATTCCTATCACTTTATAAATGCTATAACGAGATCACTGGGTCTTATACTGTTTGACAACTGTTTCCCTCCCCCTGCCGCCCGCTGCCAAAAGTCACCAGCAGATCTTTGGGGGAAAATTACCAGCCTGCGCCCAGTCCCTGTCTTCAGACTTCCACTGATATTACTTTGCTCAGGTATCAAGAAGTAGTCCTTGCCAGGTGCCAGGAACATCCCATACACCACAGAACTGATTCCAGCTGAAATATCCTGAGACTCTGCAAACAGATTCTGGGGAACATAGAAGGAGTGGTTGAATGTGTGGTGACATGGATCAGACATGTACAGAATTGTATAGTGTCTGTGATTACTCTGACAAGCAAAGCGTCATGTCTGTATGATACATCAGATGTGGAACAGTGTCTCTATCGAGTAGCAGAAATACAGCATTCTGTGACTACACACTCCCATGCTGCAGTCTTGCACAGTGCTTTACTTAAAATAAACATTGCCACTGGGGTGCACTATGCTCCAGAGATTACAGCAAAGGGCTGTGAATGAGAAGGGTTCGAATCCACACCAAACCAACCACTCACCATATCGCCTTGGGTAAGTCATACAACCCAGCTAAGTAGAGAAAAGCGTACCTAAGCAGCTGATACAACATTCAAATAGAACTATTCTGGAGAAATAAAAGTTCTTCATCACCAATAGCTTCATCTCGAACACCACACTATGAAAAGCAAGCCCTCCACAGTGACCACTTTTGAACGAGCTGTTGTCCTAATAGGAAACTAAGACTATTGCTTAAGTATAACCACCAGGCTTCTCCATCTGGACACTGACATCATTGATTATCGCACATCCAATGGCCTATGGAAGCAACAAGAATGCTTGGATTTCCTCATGGCTTGGACTCCTCCAGCCCACCCGGCAATCTGATAGGTGGGTGGCCCAGGCAGCCTATTGGACACAGTGATCACAAGGTATTTAATTTACACTTACAGCCTCTGACATATCAGTGTACCATAAAGGGAAACACGCTCTTTCCTGAGACCTGTCCCTGCTCGTGTCTGTGTATCTACAGTTCTAATCGCAAACTAAACCCACTCTGTGAAATGTCTTCTAGCAGACAACTTCTTGCTCAGCACCAAGTTCTCGATAGCTGGTGATGACTCAGAACATGGACCAGCAGAGAGTCATATATGGCAGCTGAATGATACCTGAAATGGAAGAGAAAGAAAGAACACCTTACTGAGCCATGATTCTCTCATTTGGCTACACATTACAACATCTCACATCATGCAAGGGAGCTGTCGCTGGAATTCATTTCTCAGTTAGTACCTGATCCATAGCCCATAGAAGTCAGTGGGAGTCTTTCCACTGATTTCAACGAGCTTTGGATCAGGCCCTTGTTTTATCCCAGGAAAGCAGAAAGGGTTAAAAACCTTCCCCTTGTGCCATTATAGACTTGCTGTCCATTTCTCTGCTGCTTATTAGATTGTTCATGGCTATTAGGTTTGTTTGAATAAGCTCTTTTGTTCTATAGAGTTTTCCCACATCCCTTCATTCGCTAGGCAGTCGCGTGTCCTAAGTCAAAGAGGGGCTGTGGCCATGAATTCTTAAAGAAACTTTTTTCAGAGCAAGACATCTGCCTTGGAGGGAACCTGCCAACATCTGCCACACTTTTTCCATTTTCAAGACCCTTTCTTTCTGTCTTAAAAAGAGCGGGAACAGATGTTAAAAGTTGTTTTCTTGTGAAAGAGTGTGAAATGTAGACAAATAGCAAAAAAAGAGCAGTCAAAGCTGAGCTGCCCCTTGCTTTTCGGGAAAGCGAGGTGCAAAGACAGGCTTTGCCTAGTCTGGAGAATCTCTCTTTTCAGTCAGATCTGGCAGCGTGCAATGTAAAAGTAAAAAAGAAAATTGCAAAATACTTCCTTTAATACTATAGCAACATTTGCATTTGCCTGCATATTTCCCAGACAATCCCAGGCACAGATGTCCCTGAATGAAGGGTTACTTTTTAGCCATCACAGCTCTTTGATTCCAAAATAAAGACCTGAGCCCTGAATGAGAAATGCCAAAGAACTGTTTACAGCTAAAGCTGCCCTTATTGACATTTTGAATACTGTCTTACAAACCAATTTTGAAATGCTCCTACCAAAAACATAAGTCATTTGCAAAGGCTGTGGTATATGAGATTAAAATGTTAGATCTCACTCTTCAGAGCACACTGCACAAAACAATGGGTCAAACTCACTCCAACAGAAAAACATACACATCATAGGAGTTACAAGAGGAACAGATATGGCCCCAAATGGTCAGATAACATTTAGGGTGACCTTTTCCTTGGGCCTCATTTACTGCATCTGCAGTATGTGTGGGCTAATCCATTTCCATATTCAAAACCCATCATTTGGATCTAAAAGCAGCCTGGTAAAACTCACATGGACTTCAACAGGAGCAGAGTCAGGCCAATGCTAAGTGTTGTTGAAAATCCCACATTAGTCTCTGACCCAAACTTGGGTACGAGCACATGATTAAGCATGTTTTACCTTTGGATAGCACCACTGATTACATGTGTTGCCTATCATAGTCTAACTGTCCTTTTACAAGCATCTCTTTCCTGCTTGCAAGGAAGCAGTATATCAGTTTTCAAGACTTTGCCTTCCTGACTGGTACCACTGTTGGAAAGATTTTCAAACTGAAGGAAGAGATATATTGAAATATAGCTAGTGATGATAGCAATATACAGAAACATGTAGGTAAGAAGTTATAGCTAAATGTGCAAATATTCATATTCTCATGCCCCATTGTGGCTGCAGCTGCAAAAATTATGGCCATCATTAAAGGTTAAGAAATTATATTTTTCTGGGACACTCCCAGTTTTTCATAGGATGTCCCATATCCAAGGAACTTTCTTTAGGATGCCTGAAATGCCTCCTCCACCCGATTTTCCTCCTATTTCATTAATCAAAATGTTTAGGGTTTTTGTGTAACTATAAAATGGTTGTTCCAGACTTATTGCTATAACGAATAGTAAACATTTCTTGCATCCATTTCACTCCCATCACGTAAAACGTGTGCATTTCACATCAGCCATTATTCAAGGTCAAAATTTGGCATAATATGTCAGGCAATGACATTGTACAAGGAGTCTGATGAGTCCATAATGCTCCTAGTCAACACAACTCCATGCTCTGACCCCTCAGGAATGGGAGGGAAAATACAGGGAGCTGATGGGGCACAGGAGACTGTGGGGAGGTTGTAAGGGGCACAGGAACTTGTGCAGGACAGGCAGTGGGATGAGACAGTGCTAAGAGGGAGGGGGATGGAGCTGGATACAATGGCAGCTCCCCAGGGGACAGGAGAGGGTGAGGGAATCCCCTCCAAGCAGCCAGCAGGGAGGCCTGCATTTCTGTGTGTGCATTTGAGATCTAGCTCTGTGCCTGAAATGATCCCACGTAGATCAGGAGGGGGAGACTTCCCCCTAAAGGCTCCAATATCAAGAGGCAGGTGAAAAACAAGGAGACAGATCATTGTTAGGCCAATTTTGGGATTTTGTGGAGTCCGACCCCAGAGGTTTGAATGCCAGGGGTTGACAGTATTGGGTATGATGACCCATGCCATGGAGAAGAGGGCAGCAAGGGGCAGGGGTGAGAAGGGAGAAGAGGCAGAATTCCGCCTCTCTCAGATCTGTTTTGTCACTGTCCGTGAGTACTCTGCAACCCTGCTGTGACAGTATCAGGTTTTGATTTTGAAAATAAATGGCCCCCTTAATCGCTTCCTTGGGAGGGTTGCTCCTGGGAATGTAATTAAAGGCCACTGAAACTAGTAGATTCAGAGTGACAGCACTGAAAGCACAGGTGCAATCACAGTGGGTGTGGGACACTGGAGGGGAACAGGGGACAGACATGTCCTACAGCTTTTCACTCTCCTGTTAATGTTCCACATGAGGCAACCCTAACCCTCACTCCTGATCCTCCTCACTGAGCCTGGATTCCCACAGGAAATCTCTGGGGAGATCCTCTTCTAGTTTCCCCCTTGTTGTGCCATAGGGCCCCTCCTCAAACCTGACAGATCGCAGGAGACGCATGGGAGGCCAGGGCTATTTGTACAACAGCCCTGTGCTTCTGCACTGGCAATGGCATGAAAGTGACGGGGGAAGGATGAGGGAATTGTTGATGCACTGTCAGCAACTGGAAGTGTGTTTATGATTAGAAAGGCACTCAAGTTGCAAGAGCCAGAAACAGGTCTGGACTGGAAACACCCCTGAGTTCTGGGGGTTTGGATCCAGCACAGGAGGACAACACTGGGAAAGAGATGGAGCAAGGAACGAGTCTGATGGTCAGACAGGGAAAAGACTTACAGGGACCACAAGGCCAAAGATCAATGGAGCTCATTTAAATCACCAGATAAAGAGCTCATCCAGGGAAAGATGACAAGAGACCCACTGGATTGCAGAGAACCCCTCCAAAGGCAGTCAGGTTGAGGACAGGGGAGAGGCAGCAGCCCTCTCTCATCCTCCCAATCTGATGCAGTTGGTTATATCTTTAATAAAAATATCAGGAGAGTCCAGTCCCTTCTGCTCTCCCTGCTGGAATCAGGTAAGGCAGTACAGGGTGAGGTCAATGTTAACTCCCACTCCCTGTATGGGTGAGGGGGTTGGAATAGGAGCTGAGCAGCCTGATGTCCTTCAACTTCATTTACACGAGTTCCCCACCTCCACACCCTGAGCAGCTCTGCAATGCTTCCCCATCCAGCACAGGAGCAGGACGGGAGGGGAGGCGGGGCAGGGCAGATCCCTTCCCTTCCCCAGACACTGGGCCAGGCTTTCCTAGGAGACATACACTCTGTTGCAGGAGGGTACATGACCTTCTGGGACTTAATCATATTAAAAAACTGTAACTGATGGTCAAGAATGAACCTTATAGCGGCCATCCATCCACCAGCCTCCAGTGCTGCCAGCTCTTACGGTTTCATTGCAAGTAGGGTGACCAAACAGCAAGCGTGAAGAATCGGGATGGGGGATAATAGAAGCCAATATAAGAAAAAGACCCAAAAATCGGGGCTGTCCCTATAAAATTGGGACATCTGGTCACCCTAACTGCAAGTCTCATGACATATGTTGTTCTTCTTAAAGCCCCAGCTCCTGGAGTTATGTAGTTATGTCAGAATCTCAGCTCTTTTTTTTTTTTTTTGGTTAGGTAAGTTTTTAGTTCTCCTGACCATGGAGAAAAGCTTGAAAATGTGAGCCCTGAAAGCCCTCAAATCAGAGAGACATGCTCATGGTTTGGGGGACCTGGCTCACGATTTTGAATACTTGGGGATGGCAGTACTGAGGACCTAACAGGAGTATCTCTCAGGGGGCAGTGTAACACCCTTTCATTTTCTATTGATAGGGATTACCTGGTATAATCCACCTTTCACTGCTACCCTTGCAGAGTTAGGTGGTCACCCTTACTTGGTATTAAAAAATGCATCCTGGTGCCCATCTCAACACACACCCTCTCTTGTATATCAGAGAAAATGCATAACAATGTCCCACTTTCCCACAGAGTGAGGTCACCACAGTCCTTTATTAAGCAGGGCACTCCTTTCATCAAGAAATACTCTGACAGCCTCGCTGTATTTTGATAAACTGAGAGCCTCCACGGGTAGCACAACACGTATGTAGATACAGCTCCAGTACAAGCACATGCACAACGAGCAGAGCGGTAAACAGAGTATCTAGATAGACTGTACAGTATGTATATGTACATACATAAACTCATACACACATGTATTGTTTATGAGAGAGAGAAGAAGCGTGTATTTTGTTCTCACGGGTCTGTGACCCCCCCACCCACCCTTGGGGGAGCCTGGCGCTCAGCGTCATCATTTTGTAGATGTGTGGTTGGGGAGGTATGGGAAGAGCTTACAGTAGAAGGGGGAGAGGCTTTTAGTTCTTCTGAAGCTACCCAAGACTTTCCTGTCTGCTAAAATAAAGTGATACATTCAACACCTCTTTAAAAGAGATAATCTATCAGACTCGACAGGATACTAGCAAATCCTTCTTATTAGCAAAACAATCAGAAAAGAAGAGCTTGTTCATGAAAACCCCCTGAGATTTTCCTTTAAAAAAAGTATAAAGGGAAAATATAAACACATAGTGAGGAGATATGTCTAAGTGTTCCTTAAACAGCCATATGCTTTTGCATTAGTATTTCAGATGATGAAAAAACACTTTCAATAGTGTAGTCAATAAAGATACCCTTATGGAAAAATCCTGTAGAATTTAATAGGCATGAAACCCAAACTGTTCTGTAGAAAAGCAACAAAGGTCTATAGATAGTTGAAATATTAAATTCTAGGATGATTAAAAAAATAGAAAGGATTATTTTCTGTTTTATAAACTTTTTAGAGTACTTTTATACAGCTGGATTACACTTCTATTGAATGCTATTGGTTTCACCCATATTACATAATGTAGGACTATTCCATGAGGGATTTTCATATATGTAAATGCATAGTTTCCATAAAGGCAATTGTCTATTGACTTTAAGGTAACGATGCCTTGTTAGGATATTTGTGAGAGACATAAAATAACCACTGGATGCATTATTATTTCTAACAGTGGAGATTGTTTTGTGTTTCAAAGCCTCCGTTTGGATATACAGTAGGAGGGGTTCATATCTTGCAAGTAAAAAGTGGAATCAGTTCAATATGATAATAAAATAGATTAAAAAGCCCAGAAATTTAGAAGAAATTCTCCCAGGTGTAACTCAACTGGTTACAGCCTATTGTTGCTCCCTGGGAATCTGTGTAAATTGAGCAAGGAGCCATGTGATCTGCTCAGTGCTCCCATTTTGAGTCTCTTCTTCTTAACAAAAGCTTTCTGCAAAGCAAAGCTTTTGTAGGCAGGACATCTGTCGCTGTTTGTGGGGGCAAGTTGGCCATTGAAAAGAAGCAGTGACCTGTCAGCCTTGATTGATGGCCACAAGCCTCTGGTCTCGACCCCTCATGTGGGAAAAGAAGTCCAGCCAAGGAATGCCCTTATTCACATGTTAATTCTGGGCTATAAATACAGGCAGCCTTACAGAGGAGAGGCAAGAGAAGCAAAGAACCCTTCTGAAAAAGGAACAGCCGGCTACCCAAGTGCTTTCTTTCCCCCTTGCTTCCCAGCATTTAGGGGCAGACAAGCTGGATTATAATGACTGCCACGGCTATGGCCAGCAATGTGCAGAAACTTTCCAACACCAAAGAGGAAAGGAAGGTAGGTCATTTTATATACAGATTTACACCTACCCTGACATGTGTGGTGTATGGATACTGCACATAAGCGTGTGGACTATTACTTAGACAACACTCACTGTAGATGGTGCTTCACAACTGCAAAAATGATAGACCAAAAATAATTCCTTTCATTATAAAGATGTCTACAGGGTGTTTTTAACACTCTGGGCTGCATTTTCCTCTCACTTTACACTGGTTTTACATTGGCACATCTCTGCTGACTTCAGCTGAATTACTTCTAATGTACACCAGTTTAAGGAGAGCAGACTCAAGCTTAACATGCATAAGAGTTAAACTGGCAGAGTGGTAATGAGATTATAGAGCATACAATGTCTCTCCTACTTCGTACCACATCACCCTTGAATCCTCTGATGCCACATGTAGAATGTGGCTCTTAAGGATTAAAAATGAGGGGCCCAATCTGTCCCCGACACTGTCCCCAATGGGAGTTCTGCCAGTGAGTGCAGTGGGAGCAGATTTTATTGTGATAAAACCTTGACATTCCACCTCATAAATCCTATTTTCTTTTTTAATATCTTCCTTTCAGTTAAGAAAGCCTCTGATTGAGAGAAAGCGAAGGGAAAGGATTAACAACTGCTTGGAGCAACTGAAGGAAGCAGTCGTTGGTGCATTTTGTTTGGACGTAAGTGTTGAGTTTTTCATGTCTTCCCCCTCACCCCCCTTTATTTTCTAAAAAAACAAGCCCGGCATCATACAAAACAGTTCTTCTTTACTGACCTACTTTTTTTTTTAAATAGCAATCTAAACTTGAAAAAGCAGATATCCTTGAAATGACAGTAAAGCATCTCCAGAATATCCAAAACAACAAGATCATGGGTGAGCTTCTTGGTTTTGCATTTTTCTTTCATTCACTGCATCTTTCAGATGTGGAATTTATTTCCAACCCTGGGTGGGGGCTGCATTTTTAATCAAGTAATGGTTTTTGCAAAAACCTCTTTCAAACCTGATGACACCTATGTCTATTACTGGCATATCTTCTAGTTTCTATTCTTTGCCACTAGAGGGGAATCTAAAGCCAATGCCTTTCAGTAGATGGGTTAAGTTTGTTTTTTTTCCAACAATGATATTCTCTTTCGTTTTAGCCTTGTGCCACAATTTATAACAGCAAGGAAATCAGAATTGTGGTACCCTGCTTTTTGGAATGAAGTTGTGACCAACTTTTTATTGCTTGATTTTATTTTTCCAACCACAATGATCCTTATGGAAAAACCCTAAAGAACTGATTAGGGGGTAAATCAATAGGGACTTTATAGCAATTTAATTTAAAACCTATAGAATTCAAGACAGAGTTATATTCTTTCTGTAGAATTTTTAAACTATCCTATAGAATCCAGACTAGAATGCTAACCCTGTTATGGAATCACACAGGATGGTTTCAAGCCCTAGCTGTTATATAAGTAACCAAGGCTATCATTCTCAGTTAAGTTCTATAGGAATTTTCCAGAAGAGGCAATATATTATGAACTTGTTGAATTCTTGTTTAGTCAAACGTAATGTACTGCTAGCCCTGTGCACTTAAATGACTTGAATTGTCTCCTGTTCTAATGCAGCAGATTCCAAAGTGGGTCTCGAAGCTCAGCAGAGGTACAGCACTGGATATATTCAGTGTATGCATGAGGTTCACAACCTCCTCCTGACCTGTGAATGGATGGACAAGACTCTTGGGGCACGATTATTAAATCATCTCCTGAAATCCTTACCCAGATCCAGCGAGGAGACCTGCAAAGCAGCCTTAAGGTCCTCGCCTCCAGCTCACCAGGCCCACACAGTGCAGAAATCCCCTATCTGCAATAAGGGGAATTCCTCAGGGTCAAGTCCATCTCAGGACCAGTTCTATCCTGTGGAGGAAAAACAAGCTTTGAAAAATTCATTTCAACCACAACCACTATCTCTCTTTAGTCAGCCTGATGTGTCACCTTCCAGCCAGATCCTACGGCCAAATTTTTCTCATAATAACCCTAGTATGGGATCATTAGATATGTGGAGACCATGGTAAAATGTATTTTATATTTTCCCTTCTAATCTTAGACACTTCTATATGTATCTTATAGATATGCCTCTTTAAAACACCTGTGGAGCAAATCTGTTCCGGTAGGTGTACTAAAGACCAGGGTACTTCAAGCCGAAGTAAACCTAAACGTAGCCTGCATTATAGAAGGCTGCTATTATTTTGTATTTATTTAATACATATAAGTTATTGTATAGAACCTCTTTTGGGCTTTTAGTGTACATTAATTATATAACTTTCTTATTTTCTTAGGTTATTAAAATAATTAACATCTAATTAATAAAACAGAACTAAGGAAATACTGTCTTTTGCATTTTGGTTTCTGCCGACATTTCTTTCAGATCTCACTTAAGCTACTGAGATCATGTCCTTGAAGGAAAGAGGACAGGCTACACCCATTACGTCAGTGCAGTGGAAGTAACAAAAAGGAGAATTTAGCTCTAGCCTTCTGGAAATGCAACATTCATTCTAAAAGCTTGGTTTTCAAATTTTTAATATTAATATACATTTAATCAGCGTTCTCTGTATTACCTGTTAAAACTAGGCTATAACATGTTCACTTGAAGAGACAGTGTTTTATAAAGAGCCAAGTAGATAGTGGCTTCTGTTTATTAACAAAAATATATTGTCTGGTGCTTTGTATCTACATTTTTTTTAAAAAAGTATAAATAAGTATTTGAAAGTTCAACACTGAAGTTTCCCTGTCTACTTTTCTTCTCTCCATTGGGCATGCACAATGATCTGTTCTTGTAAGATTGTTCCTAGGTACTTGGCTGTTAGTTTTTGTTGTTCTTTTTGTTGTAAAGAAAAAGCAGCTCACTGCACACATGCGCAAATCTGAAGAATTAAATGAATCTTGTTAACATATGAGATTGTAAAAAGGTCAGATGTTGCGCCCATCAACCTTGACAAATTCTTTAGGTTATACTAGTGAGCAAATTCCAGACAGGATATAAAGACCAGAAGGTAAGATTCCCTGCAAATCCTACCAATAAGTCTGGGAGGAATCTGCTCAACTTGTAGACAACATTTGGTCACAGTTTTTCAAGTCAAAGGCAGTTAAAACTTCTTTACAGTTAAAAGAGCAAGGGATCTCTTAAACAAACACTCTGCATACTAATTAATGACACCCCCTCCCCAACAGGGGACTAATTATGCAGACTGATCTGTTTGATGATGTGTCGAAAGAGTGAAAGTCATCACCTTGGGTTTTAGCATCTCTGTGAAGCTCTCCCCTTTTATCCAGCCCTCTTGAAAAGCCATTAGAAATGGTAGCACAGGGATGGCAGGAGTAACAACTGGCTTACATGAAAAGAGGGTCCATTATAGAATGTAGGCACAATGCTGAAACTGTGGTTTCTGAAGCAACTCCTTTAGAAACATTGAATTGTACAAATCTATCAGTGGCCTAAATTTATCACTTGTCATTGCTTCTCCATTCTGGAACAAGCCTTCCAGATGAAAGGTAACCTCACCAATGGCTCGGAATATAGATAACATGGCCCAGTCCAGCTCCTACTGAAGTCAATGGAAAGACTCCGACTGAGTAGAATGGGAATTAGAGCAGATCCATTCATCCAGCGGAGACAATATCAATATAAAATAAACACAGGCAATGAAAATTCCTTACTATTATTATTAATACCACCCCAAGTTATTAGAAGTGAAAGAATATTAAGCATCTGTACAGCTTATTGTTTATATTTGTACACTTCAGAGAGCTTGGAATAAGGCCCCAATCCTGCATCAAGATCCACTACTGCAGTCCCTTGGTGTCAAGTCCCAGGGGCTCCATGTGGTGTAGGCGTCCAGGGTAGCAGATGCATATACAGGATCAGGGTCAAAGTTGGTCAGTTTCCCTTTTGTTTCTAGTCAGTTTCACTTTCTGATGTAGTAGTTTGGGTTCACAACATCACAAGGGGATATTTAACTAAAAATATTATTTAAACTGAATATTCTAATGTCATGAAAATATTGATAATAGGTTTTGATACCATCAATTTAAAAAAAAACCAAACTTTTATCTGAAAACTGTATATCCACTACTGTTATGAGTAACACCTAAAGTAATTGTAACTGAAAAAGATTAGCAACAGAAGAGAGAAACATTTTTTTTTTAAATAGGAAGTAGGAGTGGAAAACTTGGCACACTGAAACCCAATGAGAACTGGAGCTAGAAGAATCTCTTGCAGGATACTCATTTGAAATAAAGGGGATGTTCCTTAAAGGAAGGCAAATGATTTACAATAGTTTGCCCACATACAGGTGTATATTATTTGTGTGTAGCAAAATCATTGTACATTTATTTCAAATCATTTAACTTTATAAAGCTTAATATATTACAACAACAGTATTAATCATCTACTTTGTACATAACTAGCCCTTTCAGCTGAGGATCCCAAAGTGTATTGCGTACTCTTAGATAAGGTGATCAGATAGCAACTGTGAAAAAACAGGACAGGGGGTGGGGGATAATAGGCACCTATACAAGAAAAAGTCCCCCAAAACGAGACTGTCCCTTTAAAAAGGGGACATCTGGTCACCCTACTCTTATCCCCATTTTACACATGGGGAACTAAGGCTCAGAGAGGTTAAGTGACTTGTCCAAAATCACACAGTGGGTGTGCCTATGCTAGAAAAATTAGTGCCCATATTACAGCAGCAGCCATCAACAGTGCAGCTCCACGGACGCTAAGCCATCAGTATCAATGTTTCCATCTACCTCCTATTTCGATGGAGACGCCCTATTTTGACGCATATATCCCACATCCTGTAAGATACTGATTACGCTTGTCAGATAAAGGTTAGTAAAGAATCCCCTGAGTGCATTGCAGAGCTCTGACGGGATGTCATGGATTTATGCCGCTTGTTGTGCCCTAACATGGTGCTATTTCATTACAGCATTAGTGAGGTTACATTGCAATGTTGTGTTTCAAGATGAGACTGAGCCACAGTTGGATCCAAATTTCCCTAAAGTTTGGGAGTTTTCAGAGCCACGGTTTTAGTTTGGCTCATTTTAGGACAGTACTAAGACATGTGCTTAAATTTAGGCGTGAGCTTATGTCCCACTGATTTAAATGAGATCTAAGTATGTGTTGATGTGCTGTCCTGAATAGGAGAGCTTTTGTGAACTGGACCTTAAAAGATAGGCACCAGCTGCTAAGTTTGGGTCTGGATTCAGACTTTCCTATGCAGCTGTTCTTGCAGGTGTTCGGAGCTGGGGTTTGGTCCAGACCCATGTAGCTGTAAGGCAATATCATCACATACTTATGCAATGCTTTGGGTGCAGCAGGACAAATCCAAACAGGTAGCAATTCTATGTGTATGATTGTGACAGGTTGATCCACTCGTCACATGGATAGCACATCCTCCTGGCCGCATTATCTGGATCTGCAGACCCTTCAGCTAAGTCATTATTGCGGTTTCCCCTTCCGAGGGAAAAAGTCTTGTCTCCCAGACAGTCTTCCTATTCACTGCCCCACCGGTGCCACTTCCCCAATGGCTGGTTGGGGAACCAGGGCCCACCCTGTACTCCGGATTCCAGCTCAGGGACCCTCTAATCAACAGCCAATGCCTCTTCCACCCTTGCTACATGTCCCTGAGCCCTTTCCTAATCCTCTGGCTCTTCCTTCCTTCTCTGGATCTGCCAGCTTCACTGCTCCTTCCTCCCAGGGAGTGTCTGCAGCCTTTCCCAGAAGCCCCCTCTTTTGTTAGCTTCCTAGCTTATATAGGCCCCGCCTATTCCTGCACAGGTGAGCTTCTTCTAATTAAGACTTCTTTCATAGTCTTAATTTCCCCCAACTTGCTGCCTAATAGGCTAATCAGCCCTTCTGGCCTGCCTTAACACTTTTAGGGTAAGTGTGGGGAGGACATCCCATCAAAATGATCAGTGGGCCCAGTCCAGCTTGCACTGAAGTCAATTGCATTGCCTTCAAAGGGAACAAGATCAGATCCTTTAACAGGTACCCAGGAAGTACATGTATCGCACTGAACCCATGACCCTGTATGCTTCCTACTATATGGTCTTGTCTCAAAACATACACATACTCAACCCTCTGGGAGGCCTGACGATCCCTATATTTTCTTTCACTTCATACTCTCAAGGCTTCACATGGGAACAGCCATCTTTCTGGCCAGGAATGGCCAGATGGTATCGCCAGTGCAACCAGTCCAAGCTCAACTTTAATGGGCTGGAACAGGTGAGGCTGAAAGACACTACAAAACTCTATCTCCTGCTGGGCTCTGCTTTGGCCAAAAACGTAAAATGAACAAACTAGTTAAAAGCCAAATTTTCATCCTCCATATTTTTCACCTACAATTTTGCATATGCAAATTCTTACAAAGAATAGAACATAGACACACACCAACCTGACCACTTCTACAAGACAAGTAGTGAGACATCTAAATCCTCTGCAGTCACAAGTGATTGGACTTGTAAAACAATAACTACTGGTGCACAAATGAAGGGGCCGATTTTGAACATTTAACCATCATGCCTAATTTGGGGGAAGGAGGCTAAAATTTAAAAAAAATAGCTTTTGTTCACCGTATAGCTGCACACGTACATATATCTCCTATTATACCATGTATATGTTCATAGTCATTTCATTTTTAGTCTTTTGGTTTAATAGAAACAACGCTGCTTTGGGGACCTAAACCAAAGTTTGTTCCTGCATTCTGAGCTATCCCATAAACACTGATAATATATGAGCATAGGCTAGTCCTGCATCTGTACCCTCTCCACATTTCACTTATGTTGTTGGTCTACCCATGGTGAGAGCCAGGCTTAGCCTTAAACCATCTCCTAGTGAAACACATGACATTTTGTCTGTGAAATTTGGTCATGGATGTATCAGAACATGACTGTTCATCATGATGTGATGTCTCCAGTGGTTTGTGTGAGACCTGGAGTTGGGTATAATGAATCCCAGTGTATATCCTGTAATGTGAAAAAATGTCTGGGACAATTAGAATGGCTTAGCCAAATGTGGCATGACAAACATGACCCAACAAAATGTCCTGCACTGGAATTCCACCATGACCAGGTGGCCAGACTTCAAAGCCCACAGCAACAGAGCCACAGAAATTTGAGTGTCTGAAAATGTTGTGGGAGCTTGGAGTGACCTTACAAGATTGGGGAACTTTCCTGGTCTATACTTGATGAACTGCCCAAATACCTGTAAGAGACAGTTGGGGGCAGTGCCTATTGTGCCCCTTCCTCTCTCCTCTTGGTAGTCTCTGGAATGGAACCCCCCACGCCAGGGGTCAGAGCTCCATGATTCTGGGGACTCAACACACTAGCAAGCAGCTGTTACCAATATCATGCTCTCCTCACTGCCGAGTGGATGCTCATACAAGAGCTATTCCTAGTAACAACTCCCATGTGGTGAGGGGAGCAAGTGACAGCCTAGCTCTTAATGGAGAGATGGTTTGCGGGTGGGGAATGGGCAATACCAAGGAGAAGCAACTCTACTGCACAGTTAGCTCTGCCTTTCCCAGTGGATCCCTGAGAGCCATGCATTTTGGAGGCCATACCCTCCACCTCCTTGAGTCCCCTCACCCCTGAGACGAACATTAGTCAGAAAGAACTCTGAGGGGACCCACTCAGAGATCTGCGCTTGGTATTTTAATCGTAGCATAATTTTACTTTTCCTGTGGTTTGTCATGACAGCACTCCGTTATACCATCCCCATTCCACATGTGTGCGCACATGTAAGCGGGGGAATAGTCCCACTATTGTGGGGAACTTTCCTGGCTTCTGCACTACCCCGGTGAAGTGGGCTAGCGAAAGGATTTGAGTCCTCGCTCCCACTTCCTTTACCCAGTGGCCTCCCTGCCCTTGAGGACTCCCCTTCCACTCTCCTGTCTGGCAGAGTCCTCGTAACCCCAACAAGGCTGGGCCCAGGATTCCTGGGGGGCTCGACCCCCAACCCTGCTGGGGTGACCTAGGACAGGGGCTAGGGTGTCCCCACTCCGGGGCACTCTCTCTGCCCTGGGCACGTCTCTGACCCACTGCCCATTACATACAAGTTAAAGCAAATGCAAGTTATTTAATCAACAATTAGTTTTAAAAAGAATAAGGAAAAATGGGAAAGGTTAAAGGAAACATCAACCCGCTCTGTGGCACAGAACATCACAAACAGTCTCTCTGGAATGTCAGGGCACTTCACAGTCTGTTCCTTGTAAGTCCCAGGCCTTCTTCTCAGGCCCTGGCTGTGCTGTAGGGATGCTGTGGGTTGGACACTTGCTCTGGTGGTGGCCACACGCTCTCAGGCTCTAAGTGGTAGGACCCTTCTCCCCAGTGTCGCCCCCGCCCTGTCAGGGTTACGATCCAAGCCTAGCCTGCAGAGCCTCTTGGCTGAGGTGTCTCCCTGTGCTGGGCCCGCTGCCCAGGGTCCCCCTCGCTCTCCCCAGCTGCTCACCACACTCAGCTCCGAACTGCTCCAGCCCCAGCTCCACCACTCTGTCTCTGCTGCTCTGCCTCCAGCTCCCTGGGCTGCTTCTTTGGCCCCTCAGGCTCTGGTTGCTACAGCTCTGCTCCCAGGACAGGTCTGCTCCGTAGGCTGCTTCTGTGACTCTGCTCCCAGCACTGACCTGCTTCCTGGGCTGCTTTTCTGGCCCCTCTGGCTCTGGTTGCTGCAGCTCTGCTCCCAGGGCAAGTCTACTCTCTCTGGGCTGTGCCTCTGGCTTTGGGGCTGCAGCTCTGCTCCCAGGACAGGGTCTGCTCTCTCTGGGCTGCTTTTCTGGTCCCTCTGGATCTGGCACAGCTCTGCTCCCCAGCTCAGCTTGGGCCCCTGCTTTCTCCTTAGCTCGGCCCCACTCTGTCTGACCCAGGCAATTCCAGCTCACATGGAGGACTGGACCTCCCTGGCCTCCTGAATCTCTGATTAGCCTGCCCGCCCTGTCATTCAGGCTGACCTGGAGCATTGGCCTCTCCCCATTGTTCCTGGGGTCTATCAGTCTCAGGGTCCTGGTTTCCCATAGAGCCTTCCCCTTTTAGTACTGGGAGCTAGCCAACCAAAACACCCCCACTGAATGTTAGTAAGGGGGCAACAGTCCCCTTACACACACATACATCCTCTCCCTGCACTACAGGGCTAAATGATACAGTTGTAAAATTCTTTATAGTGGGGGAACTCCAGGAACTCAGCTTGTTACCTCTTCACAAATGCTATAATATGGCATTTTAGTGACTTAGTAGCACCCTAGTAAAGTGCTAACCCTTTCCCTTTTACTGTAAATTTATACAGACTTTCACAGCAGTCTCACAAGCTCTCCATACCCTATATGTATTTAAAAGTATAGAATTTAGTCTATTATATTAAATAAAGCTTTAAACAAGCCTTCTCAGACCCAGACTTTCCCACAATCCCAGCATGACTTCCATTTTGCCTTCCCTTACAGAATCAACCAGGACCCTCTTTTATCTCACAGTCTCCTCACCAGCAGGAAAAGCCAAAGTACTTTGCAGCATTTAAAGGAATCAAACCTGGGTTCTGGTGAACAAAGGTGGGAAGCAAGTTCCAGAACCATGGACCTCTCACGGAGATCAGGATGCCACCTACCCCCTCAAGTTTTATTAGGGGGTCTTAGCTCATGTGCATCAAATGGCTGCTAGAGTCACAGTATCCACAAAGATAGAGAGAGTCTCTCAGGCAGGTGGAACTCAAATCATTTAGGGCCCCAGGGTTGCTCATGGGAATGAAGTATGGCCTGCTGAAAGTAAGTCACTGCACCTGGGTTCCCCTAGCAAGCTGCTATAGGGGAAGGTGGTTTTCACCTGGTAAAACTGAAATAAGCCCCACAGAAGCCGAGAAATACAAAAGAAAAAACACTAAAGATCCACTAAAGCTCATCCCCTTTTGTTCCCAGGAATTTGGTTCGATGGAATACAGAGCCATGGCCCTGAAAATGCCTCTGAGGTGGTAACCCTTCCTAGAATGACTCATTCACAACTGGTACGGGGCAAAAATTTTCAGACAACTGATATATTCGTCAAAAAATGCAGTTTCAGGTCAACAAACTCTTTGTGAATTCGGGTTGAATTTGGCAAATAGTTCCAGTCAAAAAATAATGATTTTTGCTTTAAGTTAAAACATTTTATGTTGACATTTTCAAAATAAAATGTTTCAGCTTTTCATATTGAAACATTTGTTTGGAAATTTAGCTAGATTTCTTTTAAACCAAGAAAAAGATTACAAGACACCCAAAAAAAAATGGTTTGGGATCAACCTGAAACAAAATTTTTTTGATTTTTCATTTTTCTGTTCTGCTGTGGAATCAAAAAAAAACTCCAAACCAATTTTGCTCAGCTCTACTCACAACTGCATATAGAAATCAGTTCTTTGGCTTAGCCTTCCCTCAACAGACACATAACACAGCCCGTTACATACCCTAAACTAATCAAGATATTTCTCTCGCTCTCTCTCTTATGGGCTGGAAAGGAAGAAGGAGAGAAACTTGTTTCTATTTTTAAATACTTGGGAGGTGCTCAAATATTTCAGGGATGGGAGACATATAAGCACCTAAAACAAAAAGGCAGAACTCACCCATTCCAAAATGCCATGAAGGAAAGCGGAAATACGCTTTTTAATTTAACAATCAGTTCAGCTCTATGCATGTGAGCCTAAAACACTATGGTTACATTTATGAGATCCCCATTACAATCCAAATAATTGTCTTCTATCCTTGAACTTCAGCAACATGGATTTATTTGGGGCAGAGAATTGCAAATGCTAGGAAATTTTTCCTCAGTATATATCTTTCCTATAGGTACTTAGTTTAAACAGCACTGTCCCCTAATCATTGTACTCCATGATAGGCACTTATACAGTGCAAAGACTCCCAACCATAGAATCCAGTTTTATTTTCTACAGGGTCTTTCATGAACAATACATCCCCAATCATTTGACCTTACTATGCATAAGACAGTTATAGAATTAAATCACATGGCAGCAGAAGGAGACAGAATTAAAAGGGCATAGATAAGAGTGGAACAGAAAATATGAAATCATACATGAGGTGGAGAATTGATGAGGCAAAGAGAGGAAAGTGGATTTAGACTGAAGGCATAGCAGTGAGGGCTCTTACAGCACCAATGGTAAGTATTCATGGAGCGACTCAGAGGAAGCCATTGCTAGAGGAGAAAAGGGGGAGTAGAGATGATTCAGAGTAGGCTAAAACCGGTCAATGAAGATTTTTTAAGACCTACCTAACCCCTTTCTTTAGTCCTATCCACATTAATAATACTTTGCACTTGTCTAGTTTCAGCTCTAGATTTCAAAGATGAATAAAACCATCATCCTCATCTCAAGGACAGGGAAACTGAGGCACGGAGAAAGGTCACCCAAGGTCTTCTGGAAAGTCAGGGATAGAGTTGGGACCAGAACTAGGTCTCCTGTCTCTCAATGCTCTTTACTACTAGACCACACTACTTCCCCACAGCTACATGAGCCCTGCAAACGGTTTAATGGTTATGTGCCACCAACTCTTGAGAAGACGGAGGGACACGAGATACACCATGAAAATCTGGGCTTTTTCTCTGGGCCTTTTGGATGAGACATGATGCCCCAGAACCAAGACAGCGGCAGGCTCGGAATCTAAACAGCACAGGAACTACCTCAGCTAAATAAAATTTGAAACCAGACCGACAGTTTAACAGGGAGTGTTTAATCACAAACCAGAAAAAGCTCTCGGGGTATGGAGTGTAGGTCCTTCTGCCCACAGCCAGCAGACTAGAAAAGATGGAAGCTTCAGGGGAGCTGTGGCTGCTTCTCCACTGTGAAAGTTCGGTGCCATGATGGACCTGTCACGCAGTCCCTGCGGGCATAGTTCCACACTCTGTGAGAAGGGGGGTGACTCCACAAGCATGAATACACAGAGGCCACTCGGAAGAACCATCTTTACTTCACAGCACCTTTGATAGATGTGTGCTCTTGTGCAATGTGTTGAAAGACTGGCTTAGCCCAGACATTTTTTTCACCTCCCAGAACTGCACTGCATTTGATTTATGGTAATTTCCCAATCCACCTCCTATTGCCAATTTGTCCAGGGGCTCATGAGGTGTAACCTATATCAGAGCACCATGTTTTGTTACACACAAGTGCTCTCTTCCCCCTTTCCTTCTTCCCTGGCACCCCCAGCCTTCCTGCTGCTTCAGCCTAGGATAGTAATCACTTAACTCTTAATATAGCCCTTTCCAGCAAGCACCCACAGTATGCAGGTCTTTGCTGTAATGCGGTGACTTTCTGTTAACTATTGCCATCTTGGGTTATAGTGACTAAAAATGTTGCTCAATTCTGTGAGCTTTTTGGGAATTAAATCCAAACAGGAGGCTGGGATGGCGGGATGATTCTCTCTCATTTGATTTTGGGTTGTTGGTTTTTTTCTTTGTTTGTTTGCTGTTCCACCCTTGACAGCTGCAGCAAGGCTGTTAGAACTTTGAATCCTGCCTCCCTGGGGCTTACACTAATTTCCCATAAGATAGTAGCTTATCAAAACTAATGTCAGCTAGCAAGTGAGACAGACACACAAAACTGCTTTCGCCATGTGTGATTTCAGAGCTGAAAAATGACCCTCATTCACAAACAGGCCCTATACAGAGAAAGGAGCTCTTCCAATAGACAGGAATTACTTAGTTACTGGCAGAGGCTTGGAATATGGCTGCAGGATGGGCTGGGCAAGCCCCCGTTGTGCTAGATGCAGGGTACAAAGTGTGACCAAGATCCATGTCTCAGTGTCTCTGATAACTATATAATGTCTACCACATATTCCTCACGGTTGGGCTCAGCTCACTGACAAAGGGCTCAGGGTCAGAGAGACACACTGGCTTCAGTGGGAAATACAGGCACTCAGTCCCTCTCAGGATCAAGCTTAAAGTATTTCCATAGACCTTCCGCTTCACAACCATGGAGCTTTAACCCCAATCCCTCTGGGAGAAATTAACAAGTCTCGCACCTTTCATCCAGCACAGAGTCTGGAACTGCACCCAGCTTAGGGTGACCAGATAGCAACTGTGAAAAATCGGGATGCGGGTGGGGGGGTAATAGGAGCCCATATTTTAAAAAGCCCCAAATATCGGGACTGTCCCTATAAAATCGGGACATTTGGTCACCTTAACCCAGCTCCTGGCAAGTATAATGGAGGGCTTCACTCAGCCAGTTCCCCAGAATTCCTCAGGAGGGACAGACGTTTCTCCAAACAGCTGATAGGTCCATTTAGCCCATCGTACCAGAGGGTATCAGAAGCAAGGTTCAAATACAGTGCCACACACACACACACACGCTGTAGTAGGGTTGCTATTTGAAAAATATTCATTTGTGACACAGTCGCACCCAGAGCTGGATGCAACATTGCTCAAGATGCTCTACAAACAACGAGGAAGGGACTGTTTCTACTCTGAAGAGTGTACAATTTGCAAGCTTTTTGGAAAATAGAATACATGGGCTGGCTGAATCCTGCTCTCTGTGCTGCTGTGTAAGGCGGGGAGAGAGCCTAGGGAAGCTGTGACAGTTAATACAGGATAGTTTAGAAAGCCAACTACTTTCTAGTTGGAAGAGGGCTGGGTGCTAAGAATCTGGAGGAGCTCTAGTCCTTAAAAACTGGATTATAAGATGGGCTGCTTGTTTTCTAGGTATTACGAACCTGCTGTCATTGGTCTCTCTTATTGTAATCAATGCACCTCAAGAATAAAGCCCATCACTGAGCAAAGGACTGCTCGTCTGGTGCTGATCTACCCCACCAGCTTGTAACTGCTTCTCCCCCAAAACACCAGTCCATACTGCTGAATGAGTCAGCCAGCCAATGTGCTGCCACTTTTCTACAGGGACATGTCTAGCTCTCCATCTGGTTCTCAGTAAACACTAGCCAAGCTTGGACTTTGCTCCTGCTCAGAGGTGCTGCAAAGTACATTACATACATGTTCCTGCCAGCCATGATGCCGGAAACCTGCCCTGGTCAGGAGGGCAGCTTTGCAGAGGACACTTGGGGCCCTGGTTGTGCAGTCAGAAGCAATGACATGACAGCCGAGTGCAAGCCAGGACATAGGGGGACCCTGCGTGGGGATGGCAAGCAGCACTGGCTGTGTCATTCAGTTTGGGAGTCTGAGAGCTCCAGCATCTTAGTCCGCATCCAGAGAGATTGAGCTTCACATTCGTTCCAGCAAAGTCATGTAAAAGCACTAAAGCAACAACATGTCTGCTCCCCTTAGATGGGCAGGGAAGGATTTTACCCATAATGCCAGAGACAGGCCAGAAGAGGGGTGAGCAGGAGCATGCAGGCTCCCATAAACATCCGAGTTTTAGGTGCCGTTTAGCGACTGCTACTACCTGACAGCGGGGGTAGTCTAACCTTGTCCACAAGGAGTGACATTAGGAACGGACAAGTCTGTCAGCCAAGGAAGGGCTTTGAAGGAGAAAGCAGAAGAAAAGTTGAATGGCCAGAAAAGATATGAAACCTTTTGATGGATGGGGGAATGGCTTCAGGCAGTAAAGTTGGGCAGGCAAAGCCCAGTCACCAGCTAGTACAGATAAGCATAGCTCCATTGACTTCAACAGTGCTACGCCAGTTTCTACCAGCTGAGATTCTGACCTGCATTTTTTAAAACAATCTGAATGTTTTGGAATACAGGCTGAAAAGCCTACCATGCCCATGCTCATGCAGCAACTGGGGTCACTGCAGAGACCATATGATTGCAGATGGAAGTTAAATAATTCCATAGAACTCATCTGTGAACAAAAAGAGGAGTTCATTCGTACACTTCCTCAGCATCTGTTGCCCATGCAGCTTTCCAAAGCTTGGTGGTGCAGCATAAAACTTTAATTGCTTTAAATTAGTTTTCTCAGTATTGCAGAGTCCTAGCTGAATCAGCAGGCTATAAGTAAACCCAGTTCTGGTTACCTTCCCTACCACAAAGGCTCAGAACATCTGCAAATGAATCAAGCCCTTAGAAGTCAGCATCCATGTCTCTGTACCTGGCTTTGCACAAAGCAAGTTAACTGCCTCATAGCTGATCCTCCACACACACTCCCTACTCTGCTGCTGTTTCATGTACATTTCAAGGAATGTTAATGGGATGCCCAAGGCTGATGCCTATACTCTTAAATTCAACAAATATCTCAGGCAATATTCAGTAGCTTCAAGGGACATTGCAAGAGCGGATGGTCAGGTGAGGGAGGAGATTAATATATGCATTCTCTTGTTTGCTTTTTTGAAAGCTTTACTGTACTTTTAATATAAACAGTAATGAGGCAAAAACATACCAAAAGAGAGAGCTAGACACATGGCAATAAAACATGAAAACAGCCACATTGTAAGAGAAACAAATAGAGCATAAGAAAATACATGAATCAATCACACATCACCCTTTAAAAGCCTAATCCTGCATTCTTTGTACACACCAGATTTGACTGGGATAACAATTCTAGCAACCCAGCACTGCTGGGAACCCTAGAATAATAAGCCAGCATACACACGTGCAATAGAGAAAAATATTGTTTAGTTAGGAGAGATTTTGTTTCAAGCTTATGGATATTATTTGAATTACCTGTGGAAAAATAAAACTATTCTTAAGATTCTGAAACTTGTTTCCTGGAAGTTCCCCTTCCCCTCTTTCCCCAGTAGCTCATGCTGTTTAGACTGGGAGGGCTTGAATTTTCAGAAAATAGTCAAATGGATTATCATGGAAAATCCACCACTTTTCCCTCCTCCAATGCTCTTTGAACCATCAATTCTTATTTATGTTCCTCCCCAGCTCTAAAATTAGACCAAAATGGCAGTGGTTTTTTGCATCTGGCACCTCCACATGGTAAAGTATGGTATGTACACATTGTAAAGGAGACATTGCATTCCTTTGAGCACAGATAGCAAAGAAGCAATCCCTTCGTTAGCATGTCTGTACATGACCCGACCCAAACCAAACTAGAATCAGTAGGCAACTGGCAGCTTCACACCAGATGAATCTCAGAAAGAGTTTGAATGCGAATCAAGCTGGCAAAAACCACCACCAAAATGCTTGTTCGTCCTCAGTCAATAGTGACTGCACAGCTCTCCAGGTCACAGCTAAGGTGCAATGTCATAGCAGCGTCTAGGTGGCGGCATTTGTTCCCAGCCCTTCTGGGCATGCTCTAAGGGACAGATTTTCAAAAGAGATAATGTTATTGAAGGAAAAGGGGAACAACAGAATGGACTTGGGAAAGATAGCAGTTAATAAGATTCCCATCCCTTTACAGTCACAACCTCAGTCCTCCTCAGGCTGCTATGTTCTAGCCACTTCCCTCTCCCCAGCTCCTCAGTCACAGTTTGTAGTCCTGGGTGGGTGGAGGCCCAAGGATTCTGGTAGGTAGGTCAGTGCTGCCTAGAATGTGCTGGGGGCTCTACCTCCTGAGCCAGCTGCAGTGATTTCAGCTTTGATAGCTGGCTGGGGAGGCCCACGCCCGAGGTCCTTAGATGGGCTGCTGCTCTCTTTGGCTTTAGCCCTCGCCACCTCAGCTCTGGGGCTGTCCATAAATTACATAACACATTTGTTGGAGATTTTCAAGACCCACCGCCTCTTGTAACAATGAAACAAACATGCAAAATTAAGGACCCACCCACTCCCTCATACATTACATAATTTATGGACAGCCCCTCTGCACTACCCATCCCCTCGAAGCCCCTTCAGCTTTGCACCGCCCACACACTGTTTTGTAGCTTCTCAGCTCTTTAGAGAGGGGTCAGTGGTACCTAGGACCCTTACAGAGTCTTTATCCCGAAAGACGTTCCCGGCAGTAGGTAGGAGCATCTCCCCCGTCTTATCTAATTGTGCCTGATTGTGGTCTCGGTCAGAGCAACCCCGGCACATTTGGTGTCAATCTCTTGTCCCAACAGGGACAATAGCACTTGATTTCCCCCACACTCAAAAACTGAACTATATGTTAACCAGATGCCCCAAGCTCACATAACTGAAATACACACGAGCCTGGCCTATTCAGCCATTTTCCTATACTAAGCAACAGAGGCCCTATATGGCCCTCAGCCTCACACCAACTACTTTTGTGCCCCAGCCCCAAATAACAGCTCTGCAACCTCCCCCCACACAGCCTTAAATCAATTCTGTGTTCCATCCCCAAACCAATTACTGTTCTGCTTCCCCCAACCTCATATCATTCCCGCCCCACAGCTTGCCCCCAGGGCATCTCTGGTCCTCCTGCAGTCATGGAGGTTCTTCATTCCCTCATGCCCAGGCCTGGGGGGGAGGGGCATTTCCAGGGGCCTTTCATCCACCCCCATCTTCCAGGTGTAGGTGGAGGGCTGGCCTAGGGGCTCTTCCCCTCTCTCCCAGGCCTTGAAGGGCGGGGGCAAGGAAAGAGGGAGGGAAGAGACAAACCATTGTTTCCCCACAGAGAGGCAGAAGGGAGCAAAACCCTCTCAGCTTCTGAGCTCTTTCCACTCTCTCCTCCCCCTGCATAAAAATATGGTATGAGCTGCACCCCCTACTGAAGCCAAAAACTCCTCTTGGCTCCTGAAGGGAGGGATGTGGAGGGAAGACCAGCTCTTATTGTCACTTCTCTGCAGCTCTGGAGATCTGTGAGTGAGGAGAGGGTGGGTTGGCAAGGCCTGGGTAGTCCAGGACTAGGGCAACATGCTTTGTCCCAGCTCTTCTATCCCCAAGGAGTTCAAGGAGGAGACATAATATGGCCAGGACCTGTATTTAGATTCCATGGTCTCCCTTCTACAGGGAAGGTCCCTGAGGTAGATAGCGACTGCAGAAATCCTTTCAGTGCAGCCCTATGGAAGGGGAAGAGACTGCAGCATGCAGACATGGGGCCTCTGTACAGATGGCCCTGGAGATCTATGGAGTTTAACTGCTGGCACCTGTTCTGCAGGGCTATAAAACCACAGCTAATGGAACAACTGGGGAGAAGTTTTCACAAGCAGCCCATTCCTTTTCCTCTTGAAGCTTTGCCCTCAGTTTTTACCTACACCTGACTCAGCCAGCGCTGTGTCAGGTCTGGGTAAAATGGTACTGGATAAATGAGACTTTACCCAAGTGAGGAAGGACTAAGGAATGAGTAAGTAACTGAAGGTTTGGCCCTACCTAAACCAGAGATGAGCCCAACCTGTGGAGTTTGGATTTAGGTAGGAATTTAGGACACGTTCCCTCACAGGTCAGGGGGTTCTGATGCGGGTTTTTGGCTCTGTCCATGATAGACAAGGCCAGATCCCCAAAGGCTCAGTGTCCACAAGTGAGGCCAATTTCCAGTGCTCGGAACACAGTAGATCCCACTGTGAAACTTATGGCCAATTTTTTCATAAGAGTTCAGCTTCTCCACTGTGAAAGTTCAGTGCCATGATGGACCTGTCACGCAGTCCCTGTGGGCCTGGCTTCTCTGGATAGTGCCACACTCCGTAAGAAGGGGGGTGGCTCCACAAGCATGAATACACAGAGGCCACTCGGAAGAACCATCTTTACTTCACAGCACCTTTAACAGATGTGTGCTCTTGTGCAATGTGTTGAAAGACTGGCTTAGCCCAGACATTTTTTTCACCTCCCAGAACTGCACTGCATTTGATTTATGGTAATTTCCCAATCCACCTCCTATTGCCAATTTGTCCAGGGGCTCATGAGGTGTAACCTATATCAGAGCACCATGTTTTGTTACACACAAGTGCTCTCTTCCCCCTTTCCTTCTTCCCCGGCACCCCCAGCCTTCCTGCTGCTTCAGCCTAGGATAGTAATCACTTAACTCTTAATATAGCCCTTTCCAGCAAGCACCCACAGTATGTAGGTCTTTGCTGTAACGTGGTGACTTTCTATTGTCTTTTAACTATTGCCATCTTGGGTTATGTGCCATCTCCCACAGCCTGCTGAGCTTCTCTAAAAATCTGGCCAATAGTGACCATTAGCAAAATTGAGTTCCGGAACTGGTTTGAATTTTTAACACTCCCCACCCTCAGAATTCAAGGGATTTGGGATTTCGATCTGGTAATCAGTGCAGATTCATTCTTCACAAAACCCTACTCTCTTTCAAATGGATTTATTAACTGCTCTTAAATACATGGAGTTTTGCACCAAGATGTCAGAGACAAAGAGTGTCTTAGTGAGAATGGCAGCATAGCGAGTTATGGGAGGTGGGAGCACAGGATTGTTTCCATTTACGGTCACCATCTTTCTCAGCCACAGTTGTTTACTGATATGTTTCAGTGGTTGACCAATCAATGTATGTGTTAGGATCAGTGAGGACAGAAGATCAAAATATTACCATGAACTCGGTAAAGTTCCTATGGTTTGTGCTCAATTTACAGATCAACCTGATCGAAACAACTCCAAATAGCCCAGGTAGAGAGTTTCAAAGCAACCCAGGGGATTTATAGTTTGTTAGATTCCAAGGCCAGAAGGGACCATTATGATCACGTAGTCTGATCTCCTGCATAACACCAGCCATAGAACTTCCCCAAAGACATCTTAAAGTTAATGGCAGATGTGTCCAAAGTTCCTAGATTGCTTTAAAACCTTAACCTCGGATGTTTAAAGTCTGGATGCAGATCCCAGTTTTTTTCAGGTTGGGCTCATCTGTAGTTCTGAGAATGACTTGCAGGAAAACATCACTGTATGGTAATGTACATTTATATGACCATAATATCTGCAAAAATACATTGTGGCCTGGCCTAAGTCACTGAATAACAGTATTATATTAGACTGTTATTATAACTATATAACTTATATTTGACATATGCGATACAGGATGCTAGTTAACACCTGCTTTATATTTATATTATGTCACACTGCAACAGCTGCAGTATGCTTCACACATCTGAAATGGCTTGGAAGGTAAATATAGCAAGTATAATAAACCATATGATGTCTGGGCTGCTAGGACAAACATTTGATACATCCGCTATGCTTCAAGGGGAAAGTGCCATGTGCAGAAGAAGTTGACATGCTGGGATTTTAATAAATAGTAGCTGGCTACACGAGCTTCATTGTGGGGACACAAAACCATTTCCTCTGATACATGCTTTCTTCCAAAGGGCTGCATCTAATTTTCTCTTAAAGACTAGTACATTTTATTTGCTAGAGCATAACAAAGTCCTGAAATCATGTCAAGATTATCTCCTGGACACGCTAACAAACAAAACTCCAGCCAAGTTTATTTTAATGAAATGATTGCAACACCAACAAAACAGCTGAGTGAAGCCAAATTTTAGCCCGAAGAAAAATTTTGTAGACAACTTCTGTACACATGCTGGTAGGTGGTGTTTCTTTATGGATTGTGAGTTATGACTAATTGTCAGAGTACACAGAGCTTGTGTACAGGTATCTTTTTGTATTTTAAAATCTAAAGAAGGGAGGGACTCACAGGCATGGAGAACACAACTGTAGTTTTACTGTTTCATTTAGTATTCTCAAGAAAAGCAGTGTGATCTAGTGGATAGTGAACTTGATTGGGACCCAGAAGACCTAGATTCTATTCCTAGCTCTGCTACTCACCTGCTCTATGACCTTGGACATATCACTTCACTTCTCTGCACCTCTTTTCTCTCTCCCGCCTTTCATCTGTCTTATTCATTGCAAACTCTTTGCACCAAGGACTGTCTCTCACTATGTGTTTGTTCGGTGTCCATCACATTGTGGCAGTCTTTAATAGAAATAATAATTAATTATTCAATACATGTTATAGATGGAAAATACCTATAATCTCATTCATTCTGCCTCCCTGCCAGGGCAGAATAGCGAAGACTATCTAATATAATCTTAGATTTAAAAAAAACGCACAATTTTTAATTCCTGTGTTTTTATCGTTTGGTAATTTTCTCTCTCTCCTTCATAATGTTTAATTCAGTATAAGGTAAAAATCACCAAGGTAATTCCTGTGCTTAGAAATCATCATCACAAGAGTTATTTTCAATATGTATATATTTCTTGTATATATTTCAAGACAATTACGAGCTACTGTGAATAGAGGTAAGGACCCAATCCTGTTCCTATGTGGTCTGATTCTGCCACTCACCCTTAATCACACTGAATGGTATTTGAGTCCATATGTAATCCCACTGAATTCAGTAGGACTGATCATGTGGTAAAATATTATTCATTGTAAACAAGGGTGTAATACTCTGGGCCATTGGCACTAATGGCAAATCTCCCATTGATTTCCAGGGGAAAAGAAACAGACCTTTCCAATGGAACAGGCTCTTACCTTTAAGTGTAGCAGCAACAGTGGTGATGGTTGAAGGTACAAGTATATAATTTTAATCGACAGATGATGGTACAGGAGAAAGGAAGATGAAAAATTAAAAAGGAGAATGTGAGAACTGAACAAAGAAACTCAAAAATCAGCTGCTAGATCTACAGCCTCAGTGTAAGAATGGCTGAGCCTCAACGAGAGTATGGCCAAGTGCCAAATGCTCCCATGTCAAAGCTTAGTAATGCAATCATATTGTCTGTTGGCTTTTATTATGGTGCTATTGCTTATATGATGAATTACAGGCAGCAAATGTAATGATAGAAAGTATTTGACTACCTCAAAAATGACAAAATGCAGGTATAGTGGTCATATGAACAAACTTCCTAAAATCTAAAATAGCTATAGTTTTAGTGCTTGTCTACATGGGGACATTCAGGAAAATTAATCCAAATTAACTAAAGGCGTGACTTTAAAGTCGATTAATTAAACTTGCATTAAACTTGAGTGTATCCACTCATTCAGAAGTAAAATGGCCTTAATTCAGTTTAGCTTAATTCATTTTGGAAGTGAATTATATAAATCTGTACAAATACAGACAAATTAATTACATTATTTCCAAGTATTTGATAGACGATGGATTTTCATTCCCGAGTATAGTAACTACCATTGGGCAAAAAAAACATTTGTACAAAAAACCTTTTTTCCACCAAAAATTCAGATTTGGATTAGTCAAAACATTACGAGAATTTCTATTAAAATTGCCAAATTGTTTCAGTAAGAACAAATAACAAAATTCTGAGTCAAGATACTTCATTTTGACATTTGCTAAATTAAACATTTCAACTTTTCAATTGAAAGTTATTTTTTGTTGTAAAATGTAAAAAAACCTTGAAAATTAAACAAAATTTTGGGTAAACACAACATTTCATTTGACCTCCAAACTAATTTGTTGCAACTTATTCATTTCACAAAACAACCACCAAAAAACCCCAAACAAACCTGTTATGTTTTAATTACAAGTCAACTGCAAACAAATGTATGCCACCAAACCAGAAAAATGGGTTATTTGTACTACTCTACCAGTGACTGTATAAACCATGAAAACAAAACTCAAGTTATTGTACCAATTCCCAATATTAAAATAACATCTTTATAAAGGAAGGTTGGATTTTATTTATCTTTTAGTCTCTCAAAAATGCGTAGTGAATGTACTACTCACGTATGTTGGCTTGAAAGCCCGAGGAACAGAATTCCTTTTTAATCTACAGAACAGGCACAACCCAGATATGGAAGGACCACTTAGAAAGGTTAGAGGGTAAAATCAGCCTCAATGCCTTATTCAATATTTGTCTGTCTGCTGAGACTTCCGACAAGGGTACCATCTGGGGTTACAGTGGTCTTGTGACGTGGAACCTTGTCTTTTGGACTAAGAGCACCAACTCATTTTGTAGGCTGTGTAATCCAATGGATGGTGTCAGGGGAACTGTGTTTTGTTCCAGCCTCTACCACTGGTGTTCTGCCTCAGTTGCCTGTCTGTAGAATGATCTCCCGACAACACGCTAAGCATTTACCCGGGCTTCTGAAGAGCATTCAGTAACAACTTTCACTCACTGCTGTTCTCAGCCAGGTTTAGAACTGGATCTGGTTCTCCTCTCATACCAGGGACGCGCCGTTGACTTCAGTGAAGTTACTCCGGATTTACCCTGATTTTAGGAGAATCGATCTCAGAATTCAACTTGTCTTTCATGAGTTAAACTTCACAATATTTGGTACAGATTCTGTGAAGCAGACATGTAGGGCCAGATTCTGCTCTGATTTACACCAGAATAAATCCAGAAAAACCCCGTTTGAATTAACGACATAATTCTAGATTTACACTGGTATCAATGAGATAAAAATCTGGTCCCTTTTGGATAATATACAATTTTCACTGAATGTTTTTATCACTTACTGTCTTTGCTAGTGTATTTGTTTGTACTTCAGATTTCTACATCTTTTCTTCTGATTACAGTCCCTCAGTTTCTTTAAGAGCTATTAAACTGCAGTTGCCGAATTGAAATTAGAAATCTAACTCCCCTCTGCGTCAGCTGTTACATATGAACCTGAAGCCCATTAGAGTTCTAATGAGCTTCCTTTTTATTTATATATTGCACTGCTACTATTTGTAGCACTGTGCTGTTAAAATACACCGTGACAGGGTATACTTGTCATTCTTGTACTATGGAGAACCATAATTTTGCTAACAGTATATTGATACACAGATGAGTGTACAATCATAAAGTCTTCTGGTTTAATAATTGGGTATGGCATTTCTATATCAGACAGTGGAGCATGGGCCAAAGTTTAGTGATTTTTTCAGATCATAAAAGAAGGGTTTGGCTAATGTAAACTTTCAAATCAGAGAACTGGATCAAGATACTACCCACATTTTTAATGCAGTCTCAGAAATAAATGGGACTGCTGTAAAACCTAACAGCTAGAAAGGCAACTCCACAGATAAGCAAAGGGAGCTAATGAAAACTGAGTCTCTTAGCAAGAATTCACACTCTGAAAATTATTTGATGATCAGCACTGAACTTCAGTAAGATAGTACAATAGTACCAATATAGTCTGTATTTTATAGTTATAAAGGATAGGATCTGAATTCGGGGGAGGGGAGGATCTGAATTCAGGTCCTGAGCTCAGTCCCTTATTTCTCCTTGGTGTGGCAGCAGCTTGGAATACCATGCATCAATCATCACCAAATCCTTCAAGATAATCACTGGGGACTTTGCTGCACCACAGAGGTATCCATGAACAGAGGTATCTATTCAGCTTGGAAAAGAGACGACTAAGTGGTGGTATGACAGCAGTCTATAAAATCATGAATGTGGAGAAAGTGAATAAGGAAGTGTTATTTATCCCTTCACATAACACAAGAGCCAGGGGTCACCCAATGAAATTAATAGGCATCAAGTTTAAAATAAACAAAAGGAAGTACTTCTTCATGCAACACAGTCAACCTGTAGAAGTCATTGCCAGGGGATGTTGTGAAGGACAAAACTATAATGGATTCAAAAAAGAATTAGGTAAGTTCATGGAAGATAGGTCCATCAATGGCTACTGGCCAAGATGGTCAGAGATGTGACCCCATGCTCTGGGTATCCCTAAAACTCTGACTGCCAGATGCTGAGACTGGGCGACACGGGATGGACCACTTGATAATTTCCCTGTTCTGTTCATTCCCTTTGAAGCATCTGGCATCAGCCACTGTTGGAAGACAGGACACTGAGCTAGATGGACCATAGGTCTGATCCAATATGGCCATTTTTATGTTCTTATGTCCAATCCCCTCCTTGGCTGGAGACACTGTTTCTGAGGTGGAAAGTGGAAAATGTACAACAGGAGATAGAGAAACCTCCCAGAAAAGCTAGAGGTGAGTGTCATCAGCTTAGCAATGATAAATCAGTCCATACCAGCAAATTATTGAAGCAAGATGGAGTATATGGTCACTAAAATGCAAGGCTCCCATAACAGAGTCCTGCGGCAGACAGAAAAGTGTTTAGAGGAATGGAATGTGTAGCTAGCAAATTAGCAGCTATGATTTGAATCAAGCTAGACCAACTCCAGACAGCCACACCATCTGCTCTAAATATTGCAAAAAGACACCATGGTCTATGGTGTCAAAACCAGCAGACAGATTAAGGAGCATTAATATAGAACATATGCCGGAGCCCGCCTGCATCAAGAGATCATTGCAAATCTTCAAAAGGGCTCCTTCTTGAAGCCAGACTGGAATTCATCAATTACATCATATGTGTGGAGGTGTGACTGAAGTTGTAATGCAATGACCCTTTCCAGAAATGTGGAAAGAACTGATGGGATGGATATCAGACAAAGGCTGACAAATCAACTTACAAAAGAGAAAGAACTGCTTCAGGACTGGAGCAGAGGCATCCAAGTTTAGTGCTGCAATAACATCATCAAATAGCAAACACTAATAAGGGCCATGTGTTCATAACCACCAAGTTGCCATGGATCCAGAGAACAGCCCCTCCAGTATACACAACATGGCAATATGTCTGAATGCTAAAGAAAGTTTTCCTATTTGGTATGATCAGCTGACGGCTCTGCTTATAGGGCAGGATGTGGCCGTGAGAGATGGAGAGCACCTGAGATCTAACATTCCAGATGTAATGTGGGATATTTTTCAAGTCTCTGCATTCAGAACATTTCTGACACCCAGAGGCATTCTCCCCACCTCCATACAGCAACTAATTATATGCATTATATTTCTTCCCCCCGCCCCCTGAAATAACAGATGTAGGCTACTTTCAAGGCAGGTTGTCAGACTCAAGGAGACCAAGTGGAAAATCCTTTTGTCCCATCTCCTCTGTAGCTGACAACCACCACCACACATTAGAGCTGTGATAATATCAAATTATGGTACGCAACAGTCATAACTCAGCTGATATTCTTCATCATCTCACATTACATATGAGGTAGTTTTTTACTCGAATTGCAGTATGTCCATTTGAAAAATTGTGAGGAGGCCTCAGAGATGAATCTATGCAAACTAGAATTCATAATTTACCTCATTCCCAACTCCTCCTCCCCAACATGTTACATGCACCCCAACAAGTATGATACACATTCATCCCTCTCTCTGGACTCCCTTAGGCTGGCTTGCATAGAGACTCATCCATTTACCAACATCTAATTTACACATCACTTGTGAACTTGGATCTCTGAATCCTCATCTAACAGGCAAAGCTGGTGTGACTCACATGCCAAGGGGTAAAAAAAAAAAAGGAGGATAACAAGAAAAGTAACCAGCAGGAAGGTGGGGTTTAATTAAAATAGGCCATTCCCTAATCTATTTTATACCTTCTAGCTCTTCAGCATGCTTAGCCTCCAGCTTAACACCAACTTAGCCTCCCTTACATTCAATCACTGTGTGAGCATAAGTAGATCTAAATGATTTGATAAACATCAATCATATTGTAAAGCTCATCTTTTTCTCAGGCACTGAGAGTGGGGGCAGTTATTAGTACAGGATGAAAGTTGTTCTTTAATATTTAGGGAATATTAATTGGCAGTCTATACTGGCAACAGTGGTATTTTAAATTAGCATCTCAGTGTTCTGGCTGGGCACATTTTTCTACTGTGAAAAGTGAAATAAGGGAATGTGTACATGTAAGGAAATCTAAGGGAGTCTTAACAAATGAGTGTAAGAGAATCTAACTTAGCCACTTAAATGCTGAATCTGCCACAGTTTGCAGAGGACAAGCCTCTTCCCTATCAATTTGAATACTATAAATTCAATGCAGAACTTTATAGATCTACCCGGGGCGGGGGAGGGAAGGATTTTTTCCTATTGTTTGTGAGGTGATTAAAAACAAGTGCAGTATTGAACAGTGATATTTCATTAGCATTGTGCCATTAGGCATGGATATTATTTTGTACAATTTGCATGCATTACCATCAAGCTTGGCTTGTTTAGTAGATCTCATTAAGATTTAAAATCAAGCCAAATCTGAAGACTAAATATACTATATGTAAGGGTTTATTTTAAAAATACAGTTTGTTCATAAACACTGTCAAGTTATTCAATTTATAATATATTTCAAAGACCATATTTTAAGTCACAGGCAGAAAAAGAACAGAGTTACAGTAATTTAACTCACAGTATTATAGCAAACCTTAATTATGACCTCAGCAATGATAACATCTGTGCACTAAGTATGTGATCTGGCATGTGTTGGTAGGCCAAGTATGAGGTCATAGGGTTTAGCATAACAGTGTGAGGTAAATTACAGTGCTGTTTGTAGTGTTTCTTTATCTGTTAGAGATGGAAGGGGACTTCCTCATAGAAGTTCAGAGTCTATCAGTAACAGATATTAATCATCGTTACAGGTTACCCGTTAACTTTATTATTTATTTGTATTGCGGTAATGCTAGGTGACCCCAGTCATGAAGCAGGACCCCATTGTGGTTGGCACTGTAGAAACATAACAAAAAAGTCCTTGACAGAGACTTTTTTTATTTTTTGGTGCCCTTACAGGTTTGTGTGACTGGGTTGTGCCTTAACTGGATATTAAAGTTTTCATTTGTGAGACTTAATTGTTATTAAAGACAGAGACCTATCCATACTTCACATATTTTACCCCAGAAGACATGTTTCCCCAACCAAAATGAGAGGACCTCCTCCATTTCCTCCATAGTATCAAGAGCACTACCTCCAAGACTAATTCCCAAGGGAAATGTAAATAGCTACTGTTAATGGAAAGCCTGAACTATAGGTATATTTTCTGTAATTAGGCCAGGTTTGGGCTCAAATGAATTTCCAATCTCTACAATCCGAGGCTGTCCAGAGTTCCTCAATTTCAACTCCTTTACAGAGGACTTAAATGCCCTTCTCACAATCACACCCCATTGCCCTAACTAAACTGCAGCATTGGTTTCTCTCCAAACCTGGATTACTGTGTCCCGTAGAGATCTCCAAATATCTAGGCCTCAAGGCAAACTTTGACAATATACTGGCAGACATAACAGGGTAAATAGTTGCCATTAATTCATACCCTGCTAGCTCAGAAAGAATCTGGCACTTCACACATGCAAAACCCTGAAGTAATCAATTGCCAGGTAATCTGTATTTCTACCGGATAGTACACTGGAATAGGGGTTAAACTGACATCTTGGATGATCCACAGAAAGAAAAAATAAATCTTAGCTGATTATTTACCCTCCCCAAAGTGGAAATAATTTACAGATCACCCACCAATTTAGCAATAAGTGAGCTCAAAAATGAATAGATGGATTTGATTAACTAGCTGTTGCAGACAGAGTCCTACCATTGTCTTTGTTAACCAGCTAGGTTAAGTGCTGCTATAGTGAAATACCTGCAGGGTTGTGTAACAGCTTGCATTAGTGAAAGCAAAATCCTATTCTGATCTGCTTTTGCAGGGATATGGGGCCAACTGCCATATTGTGAACAGGAGTGGGGAGATATTGAGCCAGATTTTTGAGTGCTCAGCACCCACAACTGGAATCAGATTGTCAGAAGAGCTAAAACTCCTATTAAGGCACCAAAGGACCAAATTTTCCAAAGTGCTCAGCACCCAGCAGCTCCCATTGTGACACTTACAGTCAATTTTTAAAAAAATAAAATAAAAGCTCAGTAGTCACATACCGAGCTCTTTTCAAAAGCTACTTGAGCCCTTCTGAAAATAGTACCCATAGTGACCTTTTCAATCACAGATCCTGCAAGTGGGTCAGAATAACTCATGGGTGAGGGGTAGCTCAGTGTTTTGAGCATTGGCCTGCTAAACCCAGGGTTATGAGTTCAATCCTTGAGGGGGCCATTTAGGGATCGGGGGCAAAAATTGGGGATTGGCCCTGCTTTGAGCAGGGGGTTGGACTAGATGACCTCCTGAAGTCCCTTCCAACCCTGAGATTCTATGATTCCCAGCCTGTCATTTCATAAATGGTATTGAGATGTCAGCCCTTACCAAACTTGCTCTACCGTTGATGTCAGCCTTCATTGCTCCTGGCGGCATCTTATTGCTTTCTCCCATGCCACCCCCTAGGGAGGTGGTGGAATCTCCTTCCTTAGAGGTCAGGCTTGACAAAGCTCTGGCTGGGATGATTTTGTGGGCGGATTAGTCCTGCTTTGAGCAGGGGGTTGGACTAGATGGCCTCCTGAGGTCCCTTCCAATGCTGATATTCTATGATTCTAACTCTCTGGTATGAGTGCTTGAGGGATATTGATCCCTTGTCTCATCTGCCAAAACAGCAGCCTCTGGGTGCTGGTGAATCTCAGTTGACTGGGTCAGTTTGGATAAGGAACAGGAGAATCTAGCTCCGCACAAAAGTTTTTTAAACCACTTCCTCCTTAATTCGTTGAATTGAACTTGTTTAGCATGATAAAGAGCCAAGAGTTGCTGGAATTAAGTAAAGGGTAATCAAATATTTCACCAGTCTAGGCGAATATTGTAAATATTGTGAAGCCTTATACTGGGAAGACATTTGATCGCATAAACAGAATAAACTGTTCCTGCAACTGAATGTCACTCACAAGTGCCTTGGAACATTTGGCCTCAGCATTCCAGCCAGCAGCTTCCTAAACACCCTCATTATCTTCCCAACTCCTCAGGTGCTGCTCAAGCACATCATCCCCCTTCCTTCTACTTTCCACTTTTCCCCCTTACTCACTCCCTGTTTTGTGCACTCTGGCAAACAAGACAACCAATGGAACATGACTGGCTTAACAAAGATTTCTGCAGGATTCCGAGATCCCAAACAGGCACTTTTTGATGAGGGTTAGAACTTAAAACATAGTTGTAGTATGCTAAGTCAGTGGGTCTGAACAAGGGGTCCGGGGCCCCCTGGGGGTCCGCAAGCAGGTTTCAGTGGGTCCACCAAGCATGGCTGGCATTAAACTCGCTAGGGCCCAGGGCAGAAAGCCAAAGTCCCACCATGCGGGGGGAAACTGAAGCCTGAGCTACTTAGCTTTGTGTTGCTCCCTATGGCGTGGGGCCCTGCACATGATATCTTGATATCCCCTAACACCACCCCTAGCTTTTATATGCAGAAAACAGTTATTGTGGCACAGCTGGGCCGTGGAATTTTTATAGCATGTTGGGGGGGCCTCAGAAAGAAAAAGGTTGAGAACCCCTGTGCTAAGTTACTTTCCCCGAGTGCTCAGGCACTATCATTTCCTGCTGTATTTAAGGCTTTTGCTGTTTTTTTATAACATCAGGTGTCCC
The DNA here is from genome assembly GCF_965152275.1 of Natator depressus. NCBI lineage: Eukaryota > Metazoa > Chordata > Testudines > Cheloniidae > Natator > Natator depressus. The sequence continues at coordinate 41,805,824 of NC_134242.1, read as the reverse complement.
TTTGAAATGCCAGAGAATAAGGATTGTTCGGACATTCGTTGGTAAAACTAATCTCTGATCAACGGTAAAAAAAAAAAATGAACACAATCTCAGGACTTCCTGTCAATGGACAGGACAGTCTTTTGAATGCCACTCATTACTGAGACTTCTGTGTAAGTAGTATAAGGGCCCTACCATCAATCAAACCCTGACCCCGCCCCTTGACCCCTTAGCCCCGCCCCTTGACCCCTCAGCCCCGCCCCTTGACCTCTTAGCCCCACCCACCGGAAGTCCCGCCCCATGGGTTATTACTTCCGGGGTCAAGGCTGCCACATGACCGGAAGCAAGGTGTGTCATGTGACACCCACCCCACCCCTTGACCCCTTTAACCCCACCCCTTGACCTCTGGCCCCCCCCACCGGAAGTCCTGCCCCATGGGGTATTACTTCCAGGGTCAAGGCTGCCACGTGACCGGAAGCAAGGTATGTCATGTGAACCCTCTAACAACTCCTCCCACTGCCCTCTACCAATCAGGATGGGTTTCGCCCCGTAGGACTTCCCCCCCAAGAGGAGCTTTGACCAATCAGGGCGAGTTCCGGAGGGGGGTGTCCTCTCCGGAAGTGGGTCTTGTGACCCCTCTAACAACTCCTCCCCCCACCCCGCTACCAATCAGGAGGGGTTTTGTTCCGATAGGACCAAGAGGAGATTTGACCAATTAGGATGAGTTCCGGGGGCGGGGTGACCCGTCCGGAAATGATTCGTGTGACCCCTCTAACAACTCCTCCCACCAACCTCTACCAATCAGGCCGGCCCGAGAGCAGATTTGACCAAAATAGGGCAGGTTCTGGGATGGGGTGAACCACCCAGAAGAGGGGCGTATGACCCCTCTGCCAATCAGAGCGCAGCACCATCACCCCATAAGGCCCAGCGTCGGGCAGAAGAGGCTGTCTTTTACCAAGAGTGCGTGTTTTAGAAATCGTGGAAACATGGACTCCTTCACCACCCCCGTGAGAACTTCGGACTTTGTTTTAGCCCCGAGGGCCTTCAACAAACCGCGGAGAAAGCGCTACATCAGCGACAGTTCCGAGGAGGAGGAGGGGGCAATTGAGGGGAGCCCTTTGGCCCAGCCATTGATGGATACCCCGGACCCTGAAACCCAGCCGCTTGTGGGGCCCCACGATGAGCGTGATGGCCTCTTGTTGGCCACCCCCCGGGAGGAGGAAGGTGATCGCAGCTCGGGGAAGTCACTAGTGGACAAGATGAACGCTCAGGTAAATGAATGCTTAAGAAGTTACGGTCGGGATGGGGTTGTAACGGGGCTAGGAACCAGGGATCGTGTAAATCAAAAACCGAGCAGTGGGGTGCTTACGCTGTTTCTTTTTTGAAAAAAATCTCTCAACAGCTCAATGATGCCTTTCTAGAGGACCCGGAGACTCTAGACAGCGTTGCACCAAGCAGCGAAGGTGAACCGGGCCCACCTTGTTTTTGCTCAACGCCAATACAAAATGTTGAAGAGGACTCCGAGGATGACGGCTATGAGGAGTTTAGGAGGAGGCTTGGCATGGAACTGACTGAGCCAGTGCCACGTCGTGAGCGTAACAAAGTCATGCAGACTATTGTACGCGTTGCTGTTTATTCTGTTCTTAATCACTGTCTTAGGGAAAAGCTTTTTGAAGATTGTGAGGGCTGTGTCATAGATGCACCAGGCCAGCGGCACCATGACTGTGTGACTTGGACTTCAGTGGATATAAACTGCAAGCTCCGGGGCCTGTGTGCTGAGCTGTGTTTGGAAAGCTTATTAAACACTGTGATTGCCATAGGTTATGCTATGCAATGTCTATGCCTAACCCAAGAACATTTAGCACAAGGGGTGACCTTGATAAATGCTGTGCAATTCAGTGGAGACCCTGACCATGTTTTAAAGAAAATGACCAAACCGGAAGATGCCTGCTTAGAGCGTTATATTGACCGTCTGGTCCGTACAAAAAGTTACAGAACCCTGCTTAAGAAAAAGGCTATTTGTAAGAAATCTAAAAGGATTAAGTTAGAAAATGGTGAGGTGCCAAACATGCGATATAAAACTTGGTAGCTGTAAATTTAAAAAAAAATCTATTGAAAAGGGCTTTGTGACTATTTGTATTTCTGTTAAAAGGTCTCTGGCCCTTAAGGGAGCTTAAAGTCTTTTTTTCTTTCTTTCTTTTTTTAATGGAGCATCTTGGTTTGTTTTGAAGGAGCTGTATGTCTTTTAAATAAAAAAAATTGTTTGTGAGAACCTATCTCTTGTGTCTTTTGTGTAAGAGAGACCCATTTACAGCAAAAAAAAAAAAAAGCTGAAATGTATGTTGTGGGAGGGGGAAAAATACCCTAAAAATGTGTTTACAATAAAACAAACGGGGATGGTTCAGACATGTGGTTGAGTACAATAGAGTTGACTTATTCTGTTGAACTGAACGGGTTTAACCACCCCCCCCCCCACTGAATAGCCATAGGGTTAATTTTGATGGGGGTGCACCCATAGTAAGGGAGGTGGGTGGGTGAGGATGGTGAGTTCTGATTAATATGAAATGAAATAAAACCTCAGGAGTTTGCAGATGCTATTGGGCAGTTTAAATATAACCCCTGGAGTTGGTGGAACGCTATAGGCCAGTCTAAGTATGGCCCAGGAGTTGGTTGAAGGCCACGGGGCACTTTTTCTAGAAATCACCCCCCGTCCCACCAAACTTTAAGCATGAAAGAACATGTTTTTAAAAACAAAAACAAGCCCCAAGACATTCATTGATATCTGCAAAGGGCCCCTCACTTGAAATGGTTACTGTAAGAAGGCCCTACAGGGTGGGGGGAACAAAAAGTATTTGAACTTAAAAAAGAAAAGCAGCCCAATTGTGCAGAAAAACTTATTCCCCACCCCCGATCACAAAAGGGAATGCTAGGGAGGGGTGATCCAATCAACCTGCTAACTATTTTGAAACAAAAGAGTTAGGATGGTGTAAAAAAAAAAACAACAAAACCTCAGGTAGCTTGGAGACTGTCTCTTTCAACAGAAACTCTCTTGAATTGCTGCTGGGCTGCAAGTGGAGGTATGTTCCCTGGTTTTTTTTTTTAACTCTGAAAATATATATATATTATATAATGCCATTTTTTGGCCATGCTATCTTAGTAAATAATGGTGCATATCTGTATTGCAGTGTGATCTGTTTAGCATGGAGCCAGTAACTTTAAGTTGCAGTTCATCACCAGGCCAAGGTAAAAACCATTTTTAACTGTAGTTGTGCTTAATAACTTCAGGTATTACATAGGTTGAATAGGGATTTGGGAGCTAATACTAACTAACATTTTGGCTTGTTTTTCTTACCCCAAAGACCCCAAGCACACATGGCTGGGGCAGGGCGGGGGCCAGAACAACCAGGGATCTTTTTAAAAGCATGTGGGTTTATTGAAAAGTATTTTGTTGCAAACAGTGTTTTAAACTCTGTGTGTGTGTGTGTGTGTGTGTGTGTGTGTGTGTAAAACATAGGCGGTTTTTAAAAAGTATATGTCTACAAACTGATGGTGATGGTGTGTTTCCAATTAGCAGGGTTTTTACTTTGCAAAATGAGATGTATTTTAAAAAAAAAAAAATATTTGTGGGGGTTGTTTTCAAAGTGGTAGAAATAAACTCAAAACCTGTGATTGTTGTACAGCCTGAAATGGATTATTTTGTTTTAAAGCTATGACTTTTTTAAATAGAAAAAACACTCTAATGGATATTATTTTATTTTATTTTAAAGTTTACTAGACAGTTTCATGTGTTTTATTAGAATGTTGTTTGCTTTACAGCACGGTCAAAACTTGAGCGGGTAAAAATGCTCAAAAGAAAAAGGAAAGAGACAATTGAAAAGAAAAATTCACAAGTATCAGTGACAGATGGATGGATGAAGCCGGGTAAATATATTTTGCTTATTAGTCTGGTTAATTTATGAGGTTTTGTATTTTAAGTACATACATAGGTGTGGGTGAGAAAGCTGGCAAAGTTACATTTTTGTAAAATGCTTTTTTTCCCCCCTCCTGCCCCAAGCAGGCATATGCAGCCCTTCTGACAAGGCTGTAGTGGGAGCTACAAGGACCCCTCCCCGAGAACCACCAAAGAACCAGGAATCTGCTTTGAGACCTTTATCAACGCAAAACAGCACAAGAGTGCAGATGAAGCATCAGCCCAGTCCAAACCTCATTTACGTCAAACCCAAGGACAAAACAAAACACTCTGGTAAAAAACATCCATGCAAAGACAACTCCAGTTCCTCAGCGGCCACCGCCACGCCAAGCCCTGAGAAAACTGTGAGCGAAAACGCCCACATTCACAAACCCGGAACAGGTGCTCTAGGGATTGTGAATAAAAAACCAAGGATTGAAAACACCTGCGATGCCAAGGTATTGCAACCATGCAAACACAACTCCAGTTCCTCAGTGGCCACCGCCGCACCAAGCCCTGAGAAAACTGTGAGCGAAAACGTCCACATTCACAAACCCGGAGTAGGCACTCTAGGGGCTCTGAATGTGTGCAGAAACACACACATTCACAAACCCAGAGCAGGCACTCTAGGGGTTGTGAATAAAAAACTAAGGACTGACAAAGATCCCCCATATTCTAGTATTTGGGAAGAGTTTGATGCTTCATTCAGAAAACTGATGGACGCTGTATCTTCGGGGAGTCTAAAACTACGGCATTCTAAAAAGATTTGGAAAAAATACGACGCTTTGTTCAGAAAACTGATGGACGCTGAATCCTCAGGGGGCCTAAAAGAAAGGGGGGCTGGAAAGGGTGGCTCTGATCAGGCATGACTAGGTGTGGAAAGGGGTACCCTCAAGGGTGCACATCAGCTCGTGTGTAAACAAAAGGGCGGACGGCGCTTGGGGGATAAACAGATGGCTGCCAAAAAATTCCAGGCCAGGGTCGCTGTAAAAATTTTAAAAAGGGCTAAAGAGGTAATGAGGGAAAAAAAACAAAAAGAGATGCCCCCTACCAGAGGCTCTCAAACTGGCATGTCTGAAAATGGGGAGGCGAAATCAGACTCTGGTTTAGAAAATTCCCCAGAGTGCTCTCTAGACGGAGGCCCATCGACTCCCAATGCCCCTCACGGAGGCGTCTCAGAGTCTGACTCTCAATTAGTATCGGATGTAGAAGATGCCACTGATGGTTCCGTAGAGGAACCCCCAAGTAACCCTGGAAATGCAGAGGTGTATATGGAGAGAGTGAGAAGTTGGCAACGTGAATTACCTAGATTTGGGGGGTCGGTGTATTGTGAGGAGTTTCGTTTTGTCCATCTTGAGCAAATAAATTCAGCTCAACAGGCTGTTGAAGCCATACACAGAGGGATACAGCTAGTTCTTGATGATGTTAATGGTAGGGTAGGCCCTGATGATTACGTACAGTTACGTTTAGAGAGCCGTCGTTTAACTAACCCTTTGTTTTCAGTCAGAAGAACTAGGGATGAGCTGTCCGCTGAGGATTTCTTGAACCAGACCTCAAAGCTGCTTCAGAGCAATAGAGAATTGCATTTCGATGGGACGTTGCGCCTTGTTGTGACAGTTGTAAAAAATAGGGGTGGGGGCGCTCGAAGAGTTTTAAATTCTATCCTTAGTAGTCAGATTATTCATAAAAAGAGACAATGTTTAGTAGATCTGACTTACACCGGTACCAATCTATGTTTTGCGGGAGGGCTCTTGGCTGTCATGGCCGGTCATAAACCTACAGATGCAGAATTGTTAGCAGAGGCGAGAAAGTTGCACGAGAAACTGGGGTGGTCAGATCAAAAAAAGGTTATGCTCACTGATGTAGCAAAGTTTTAACAGCATTTAGGAGTTAACATACAGGTGGTGCTGTATGCGGTGAAAGGTGGCTGGGGTTTTTTTAAAACGGGGGGCCCCGTGTACCCTAAGACTTATTTCATCCTGTTGCACAATGAACATTACTATGGGGTTCTGGATGTGAAAAAGTTGTTCGGAGCAAAAAATTACTGTGAGTTTTGCCACACGGTGTACAGTCACGACCATTCTTGCAGGTATCGTTGCCGTCTCTGCTTGAGCGCAACATGCTCTGACAACATGGGTGTGCAGCTGAGGTGTCCTAGCTGTAAACTGTATTGTCGGTCCAAAGAGTGTTTAGACAGACATGTCAACTGTGCGTCAAAAAACCAAGTTGAATGCCTGTCTAAAACTTTGTGCGGTAAGTGTCAGGCGTACGTGGACAAGCAGCACAGGTGTAAAGGGAGGCGCTGTAAGCAGTGTCAGGGTTTGATCGTTGGAGATGTAGACATTCACCTCTGTTTTATGGACAGCCTTAGAAAGCCCGAATCATCAGAAAAGTATATTTTTTATGATTTTGAATGCATGCAGGAGACTGGGTTGCACACTCCCAATTATATTTTTGCAATGTCCCTAAAGCCGGAAAAATCCTGGGAATTTAAGGGTGACGAATGTCTTTCTATGTTTGTTAAGACCTTTATTGGCAAAGAGTTCCGGGACTACACGTTCCTAGCACACAATTCCAAAGGTTATGATGCGTATTTCTGCGTTAGACAGTTACTGAAGGAAAAGATGTGCATAGAACTGATCACTCAGGGCAGTAAACTAATGTGTGTGGAAGTTAAGGCCCTTGGCATTCGTTTTATAGACTCTTTAAACTTCTTGCCCATGAAGCTTAGCAAGCTCCCACAGGCGATGGGGTTTGAAGGTTGCAAAGGGTATTTTCCACATTTTTTTAACACTTTAGAAAATCAAAATTATGTGGGGCCTATGCCCGGTGTGGAGCACTACGGTGTAGAAAGCATGATGCCCAGGGAAAAAGCAGAGTTTCTCGACTGGTATCAAGACCACAGCTCTGAGACTTTGACCTGCAGAAAGAGCTTGCGTATTACTGCCAGCAGGATGTAAAAATTTTGAGACAGGCTTGTATCCTATACAGAAAAGAAATTATGAATATGACGGAGAAGGTCGATCTAGTAGAGAGAGAACCCGGTAAATTCACTGAGATAAAACTGTGTATAGATCCGTTCCGGTACATAACGCTGGCATCCGTCTGCATGGCTATGTACAGGTTTATGTTTTTGGAGCCTAACACGGTAGCTCTTCTCCCTCCAGACAACTATCACAGACAGAAAAAGAGATATTCGACCCCATCTATCCAGTGGCTGTTGTATATCTCTCAAAAAGAACATATACAAATACGGCACGCTTTACAGGGTGGGGAACTACAGGTAGGCCCCTACTTTTTAGACGGTTATGCCAATATTGACGGGGTACACATAGCCTTTGAGTTTAATGGGTGTTTTTTTCACGGCTGTGTCGCCTGTCATTGTGAAAAAGCACAAAATCCTATGACGGGGACAACTTTTGGGTTTCTTTATTACAAGACGCAGCTCAAGACCGACTATCTAAAACGGCTTGGTTTTGTAGTGAGGACTCTTTGGGAGCACGAGTGGGTGGTGATGAAAGAAACAGACAGGGAGCTTGCGAGCTTTTTAAACCGAGCCCAGTTACCCCAGCCTCTCATGCCTAGGGATGCTCTTTTTGGGGGGAGGACGAACGCCATCCGTCTATATTATAAACCTAAGCCTGGGGAAGAAATCCACTATTATGATTTTACCAGCTTGTACCCTTTTGTAAACAAAACGAAAGACTACCCTATCGGGCACCCCGATATAGTTTATGACAAATTTGGACCCCTTGCAAATTATTTTGGAATTGCAAAAGTTAAAGTGTACCCCCCACGAGGCCTCTTTTTCCCATTGTTACCTGTCAGAGTGGGCGGCAAGCTTATGTTCCCGCTATGCCGAACCTGCGCGGAAACCGTGCAGCGGGAGACGTGCACCCACACTGACGAGGAGAGGGCCATCCTGGGGACTTGGTGCACTGTGGAATTGAATGCAGCCATAGCGAAGGGGTACGTGGTGGCTAAAATCTATGAAATCTGGCATTTTAATGAAAAATCTGATAAACTCTTTTCGGAGTACATAAAATTACACCTCCGCCAGAAACAAGAGGCTTCAGGGTATCCCAGCTGGTGCACAGACGAAGACAAACAAAATAAGTATGTTAACGATTTCTACCAGAAAGAAGGCGTGCTTTTACGCCGACATGAGATCAGGCTAAACCCCGCTAAACGCCAAATTGCTAAACTGTTTTTAAATTCTCTGTGGGGTAAATTCGGCCAAAGAACCAACCTACCCAATACCAGCATCGTGAGAGACCCTGACGAACTCTTTCAGTACCTATTTTCCCCCAACTACGAGGTTTCATCCTGTGAGTTTATCGACGATGAAACAGCGTGCGTATCTTGGAAGCACGCAAAAGACCGTTATTCTGTCTCTGGCAATACCAATGTTTTCATAGCCTGTTTCACCACCGCTTATGCCCGCTTAAAACTATACAACCTCCTAGACGGATTGCAAGAGCGGTGCCTGTACCACGACACTGACTCTGTGATATTTGTGAAAAGGGAGGGGGCCTGGAATCCCCTTCTGGGGGATTATTTAGGGGACCTCACGAGCGAGATCCCACCAGATCAACACATCACCGAGTTTGTGTCGGCAGGCCCAAAAACATACGGGTACAAACTGTCGGGAGGAAAGGCTTGTATGAAGGTTAAAGGTATTACCCTGAACGTAGCAAACTGTGAAAAGATCAACTTTGACAGTTTGAAAGATCTAGTCCTGGACTATTGCACGGGTCTGCGAGAGAACCCCTCAAAAAAGATAGAGGTGCAGCAACCCTCTATTGTAAGAAACAAAAATCAGTGGCAAATAGAGACAAAAACCCTTAAAAAAACACAGAAAGTCGTTTACAACAAGAGGGTCCTAGGAGAAGGGTTTAAAACCCTGCCCTACGGTTTTTGAAAAATGGATACGAGGTGGAGACACCCCTTTTCTGCAATTCTCGCGGGGCCTAGCAACTGCGGGAAAAGTTACTTTATAAAAAATGTATTGGATAATGCCAAACAAACATTGTCTGTTACGCCTGAGAATATTGTGTGGTGTTACAGTTGTTGGCAACCCTTGTATAAAGAACTGCTCTGTAAATACCCCTTTATCAATTTTGTGGAGGGTCTGCCTGATGCTTTTGACGATGACCGTTTGTTTCCTACCAATAAAGTGAACATGATTATCATAGACGATCTGATGAACTCCGCTTGTGAAAGCGATGAAATCGAGAAAGCCTTTACCAAGTACGTGCATCACAGGAACCTGAGCATTATGTATATAGTTCAGAACGTATTTTGCCAGGGAAAAAAGAGTCGCACTATTAACCTAAACACAAAATACATGGTTCTGTTCAAAAACCCCAGGGACAGATTACAAATTGCTACACTCGCTCGGCAAATGTACCCCGGCAAAGCTCAGTTCTTTCTAGAAGCTTTTGAGGATGCTACCAAAAGGCCTTATGGCTACCTGGTGGTGGATTTAAATGCTTCCACACCAGAAGCTTATAGGCTAAGAACTGGTCTTTTCCCTCCAGACTGGCCGGCAGTTTATACTTTAAAAAGAACAACAGCCCTGTATAAAAAGAGATGAATTATTGGCAGGTCCCTTTTTAGCAGCCGGGGTTGCTGACTGAAAACATGTCTAGCTGCGTGAAAAGAAACCTGGGCCTTTTAAAATTACTTAGCAAATCGTCCCCACAGCAAAGGAGGGCTATACTGTGCTCGGCCTCTGACGATCTAGTAGCAGCCATCTCAGAAATAGCGCTCAACACCTTAAAAGGAAACGTACCTTTAACACCGAAGCAAGTGCGTGTGCTGAAAAAGAAACACACGCTTATAAAAACTTTGTGTAATAAAAGGGTTTCACTTAAAAGAAAGAAGCGTCTGGTGAAGCAGTCTGGGGGGTTTATAGGACCCCTGTTAAGTTTTGCTATCCCTCTGATAACGGGGCTTTTAACTAATCGATAATGGAGTATGCAGAAAAAATGTACCTGGTGCCCAGCCGGCAGTTGGAGCAATTAAGTGCTCCCCCTCCGGCAGAGGAAAATATCAGAACGACTGCAACTCGCTTACTGGATGCTGAAATGAAATCTGTTCTTCAAAGAACTGACTTAGGTGAATATGAAAAGGCTAAACTTTACAGCACCGTGCTTCAAAGGTACCTAACGTACGTGAAGCAGAGCGATGTGGACAAAGGAAAACTAAGTCTGTTTCTACCAGAACAGGAACAGAGTGTGACTGCCAAACCCTCCGAAACACCAAAGACCTCAGACTCTGTTGCTCAGGAGGTGTTGGATAACGTGAATAAGCGTTATAAGAAAAATGCATCAGTATTGCTAAATAAGCTGAGCCAAGATAAAAACATTTCTTCATGGACCGATAAAGGGTCTTTTGTGTACAAAGGCTCTGTGGTTAATGGTTCTAACATGCTCGACTTAGTCAGGGCCGTCACCCAGACGCGCTCTGTTCCTAGCAGACATGTACCTAAAGGATGGGATGTGTTTATGAATGCCATGGCGGAACTGAACATGCCATCTTCCATCATGGGCAACGCGACCAACAGAGATCTTTTGGAACGCCTCAAGGCCTCAATCGCCGACACCGGTGTGGACCAAGAAACAGTGACCCCTTTTTTGCCATCTAAAAAACGAAAATTGGCTAAAAGAGCCGAATGGCTCAGTTTGTGATCTTTTTCACGTTCCATTTTTTTTTAAAACTGGTAATGTTTTGCTTTAAATAAAACATTTCTGAATTGGGTCATTGTGTTTTGTTTTTTTTTAAAAAAAACCATGCCAAACATCGATTGTCTTTAAACTCCCCACCTGGGGTGCTTTATTGGGTAACATGACTATGAAAATCGTTGCAAGATACGCATGTCTGGGCTTGTTGAAACATGCTTTGAGCAAGGCTAGGCATGGCCAAGTATTTAAATTTATTTTTTACAAAATTCATCACCATCCGGTCGTTTTGCACTAAGTCATTAGAATACAATTTTAAAATCCGGTCAAAAGATAAACCCTTGCTACGATGGTGTAAGAAAAACACGCAGTGATAGCCGCAGGCAACGGAGCTGGGGTCTTGTAATTGTCTGTTGTGAAACACAATGTCTGTGGCATTTTTGTTTAAAAATTTCATAATGCTTTTAGGAAAGAACACACTGTTCGGGGGATGCCCGTATGAGTCAAAAAACTCTCCAAGGTTACGCTCCACCAGATACACGGCAAGCCAGTGTTCACCCGGTCGGCTGTGTGGATGTGTGTTGACCACCAAACTTAGGGGTCTCTGAGACAGCTTGCCGCCAGGGAGTCAATCGCAGGGAAACACGTCTAAGAAATTCTTTTTCGTGTAAGGGTCTGTTGATAAGACACGTGAGAGCTGCACGGTGTCCATGTTCACATGTAGTCAAACAGAACATTTCTCCTCTGATTTATCTCTATGACGTTGTCAAAAACCCCATACACGATCATATTGACGGTAATGGTTAAAGCCTTCCCAAAACGAATTTCTGCTCTCAGGTTCCCGGTTTTAATCAGGGAATAGTGATCGGCGCATTCCTGGTCGGGGGACAGGTCAAAGGCAAACATGGTGTAACCCTGTGCAAACTCCTCACGGTCGATTAACAGAGAACGATCTTTCATGTGTTTACCGGCCGTCTGTACCAGATTCATGTATTCTCTCACGCAGCGTCCTGCCTCGAAGTCTGGTTGCAGAGGCTTGGTCGGTATCTGCTCTCCATCCACATACAAGGCCACAAAATTAATATTGTAATGCTTAAAATGAAAGGGATTTTTAGCGTAACTTCCGCTAAAGGCATCGTTATCCACGAACCCCAGGACAAGCATTTTGGGCAACTGTCCCAAGAACAGGTTCTCCTGGTTACTGACCCTGCTGCCCGCAGGGATGCTAAACACTTTCATTCCCACACGGTCCACGGGGTATTTGGCATTAGCGGTAAGCAGGGCCTCGGCATGCCCCAGACGAACGCTCGGGGCCACACGTACTTTCTTCACAAAAAGGGATGCTGATAGAATGCGCAGTTTAAAGCCTTCGGTTCCGCTGCCCATTAAACAGAAAGGATCTTTACTGCGCGTCAGTTTAATTTTCACATCCACTCCGTTCAACAATAGTTTTTCTTGAAAAAACAGGTCGCTGTGTAGATGACCCAGAAGCTCTACTGTTCTGCTTTGAGCGGTCAGCTTTGCACGCCTCACAAACCCTAGATTCTCGCCATCCAAGTCTGTGTCTTCCTGTTGTCCGGCAGTGTCTTTGTAAAAGAGGCCAGCGGAAAATTGCGTGGCAAGGGTGTCGTTGCTGTAATTGAGCACCGATTCTATAAAGGCCCTGTAAGGGTAACAGTTGTTGCTTTGGCTTACAAGACGGTCTCCGAGCGTGACATCCAGCTGACTAAAAATAGAGGCCACTGGGTAATTCACCAGGCCCACCTCGGCACCCGCGTTGAGTTCAGTTCCGTCTCCTTTTACAATCTTGCAACACAGGTACAGCAGTGTGTTGTTTAAATCCATATAATCTACGCCATTCCCTGCTATAAAGAAGTCAATGGGGGCAGACTCCGTAACGGCCGACAGAGGTGGCACCTCGATGTAGATGCTTTTCTCAATGCTGGTCTGCGTAGGGGCTATTTGGAACAAGTCTAGTTCGGATTTGGTGCATTCTTCAGACCCGCAGTGAACGAAAGCCATGTTGATTAAAATATATCTCTTGTATCAGCCGGCGAGTGTTTCCTCTTTCGCCCAGGCTTCCTCTTGGACTTTCGCTTATGGCCGACCCTGCGGGTCAAAGCCCTTCTTTTAAAGGGTTTCGGGGGACCTGCGCGTCGCGGGTATGACGCATTTCTCTTTCTCTTCTTCCTCCTTTTAATGTACATCAGCCCCGATCCTTCCTGTGAAGCTGTGTTCCCCACCTTCTCCAGAACAGCGCGGGAGACGTGACCTACCACGTCTTTAGCTATGTTTTGAGCGGCGGTTTTTACGTGGGGTTTAATAATCTCTAGCCCCCTCCTCAAAAGCGGTACGGCTTTTCGAAAGAGGCTACGGAATATTCCACCCACGCCTGCCCCATACATCACGGGGGCCCCATGATATCCGGGAAGGGCGTATCCCGCCTGGGCTTTGTAATAGTTTCTGCAGACGTTGGGGTCGCCGTAATTTTTTAGGATCGCCATAATACTGTTTTGCTTTTTTAGAAAACTCGCTCTCTCCGGGGGCGCAGGTGTAGCTTGATGATCACCTTGCCAAAGCGAAATGAGACGCTTTTGTTCTGATCTGTCTTTATTTCAATGGTAATTGTGTCGATGTGGTGTTTACTGATAGGGACGTAATGAGGTTTATCGTAGGTGATGGTGACAAACTCGTTGTTCCTTCCTTGGACGGGGACACAACGTAACAGGGGAACAGAAAAATCCCCCACAAACTGATGTTCTACGATATCCGTGTACAGATACAAGGAATTAAAACCCCCTGTAATGTCTGCCGAGAAAGGGAATTTTTGGACGCTGTGTTTGGGGCCCAAGCCCAGAATGTTAGCTAGCTCCCCGCTGGTAGAAAACATATAAGTAAAAGCGGCGGATTTAAGTCTAATTTTTCTACCCACAGGGTCATAGTTCATGACCATCTCAGGCGGTCCGGGGTGACGAGCTATGATACTGTTCATATGATCCAGTAATTCGGGTATGGACGCGTAATAACCTCGTCGTAGGATGAAACTCCATGCCATATCTCCAAAGGTGACTTCAAAAGGGGTGTCTTCGTTGATAGTGTTCCAGCTGTGCGGGTATTGTATTTCCACTAACCCCACCTCCCAGGCACCCCGGAGATCCAAGGGCTTAATTAGCCGTATTGTAAAGTTCGAGCTGGTGTTTTGGGGAAAAACTGCAGCGCTGGCGTTGCTGGGCAAAGTAATGTAAAACCCGCCGTCGCTCATCTTCTCTGACTTTGCGGGGAGGAATAACTTTTGTTTGTTTGTTGTTTGCGTCTAAATGTCACAGAGTTGAGAAGCTTTCACCCAGCTGTTAAACTTATCAGGCCACCCCAACCATTTTACCAGTAGTTGCTTTTTTCTCCCTTTTCCTTTCTCCGCTAGAACTTTTTCAACCCTGTAAATCCTGTCTCGTTTGGGGTTTACTTTTTGTAATTCTTCAAGGTAAAAAGATCCAGTAACTGTCTCACCCTCGTAGTCTTTTAATCGGTATACAGGTCTCTGACCCCTGGTTAAGGCTTCATCCACTATGAATATCTCATCGGTAAATGTCTGTTCATAACCTTTTTCAAAAGCTCCTTTGGTTTTAGATAGTCTCACGTGGTCGCCTTTTCGAAAAGGGGCAACAACCGGTTTTATTTTAAAATCATCTCCATAAACCATTTTCCATACCTTCAGAGAATTTGAAGGGTTAACATCAGCGGGTCTGGTATGTATAGTTCTGTGAAAGCTCTGGTTGTAACTCTTTATAAAGTCAGGTAACACATCGATGTAGCGAAAGGTGTTATGGGCTGTAAAATATCTCCACATCCTAGTTTTTAAAGTTCTGTTAAACCGCTCCACAACCCCTGCTTTGACTTCATTATTAGTAACAAAATGGTGAATGCCATGCCGTTTTAACAATCTGCTTAAGGGTTTGTTTAAAAATTCTTTCCCCCGATCGGTTTGTAATTTTTGAGGCACACGCCCTTCGCTAAAAATAGCTTTAAAGGCCTTGCATACCTCACCACTCGTCTTGTCCCTTAGGCCTAAGGCCCAGGCATATTTGGATAGAATGTCTACCACTGTTAAGATGTACTTAAAATTGCTGTTCTGTTTGGAGAACTGGTGCATATCCACCAAATCTGCCTGCCATTGCGCATCCACATCTGAAACAATGGTCTTGTTTCTTTTAAAACGTATTCGAGCCGGTTTGTGTAAAGTATAAGCATCCTGGTCTGAAAGCCAAGCTGTTACTTGTCTTCTATTTAAAGTTTTACTATGCTTTTTGGCCACTTGAAAAAGAGGGTTCACCCCGCCAAAGCTCCCAACTTCCCCGGGGGTGTAATATATTTTCTTTAAAAGAGCCGCCTGTGGAGACATGACTGTTACTGGTACCATCTTTTACTAACACAAGTGTGGGTGGGGGACAACATTCATATTAACACGTTTAAATAAGTTTTATTAATCGCCTGGTTTAACACAACCTTTTACAACCGCCTGTAAAAATGGACGCCATGACTCCTAACATGAGGGTGTCTGTGCTGGTTCATTCTTCCATTTTGTCCTTTTCCTCTTGAGATCTGTGTCTCAGACATGAGCAAAAACAGCTGACGCATGATACATTTACTCCCACAGGGCTACCGATGTGTAAGTTCTCAAAGGCCTCCAGAAAGGCATCATCGAGCTGTTGAGAGATTTTTTTTTTCAAAAAAGAAACAGCGTAAGCACACCACTGCTTGGTTTTTGATTTACACAATCCCTGGTTCCTAGCCCTCCCCCCCCCCACCCCCATTACACACCCCCACCCCGACCGTCACTTCTTAAACATTCATTTACCTGAGCCACGTCTTTTTCATTCACCTTGTCCGCCCGTAACTCCCCCAAGCCGTGATCACCTTCCACCTCTCGGGGGGTGGACAACAAGAGGCCATCACGCTCATCGTGGGGCCTCACAAGCAGCCGGGTTTCGGGGTCGGTTTCCGGTGTGTCCATCAACGGCTGGGCCAAAGGGCCCTCCTCAGAACTCTCGCTGATGTAGCGCTTTCTCCATACAAGTCCAAAGGCCTTCGGGGCTAAAACAAAGTCCGAAGTTCTCACGGGGGTGGTGAAGGAGTCCATGTTTCCACGATTTCTAAAACACGCACTCTTGGTAAAAGACAGCCTCTTCTGCCCGACGCTGGGCCTTATGGGGTGATGGTGCTGCGCTCTGATTGGCAGAGGGGTCATACGCCCCTCTTCTGGGTGGTTCACCCCATCCCAGAACCTGCCCTATTTTGGTCAAATCTGCTCTCGGGCCGGCCTGATTGGTAGAGGTTGGTGGGAGGAGTTGTTAGAGGGGTCACACGAATCATTTCCGGACGGGTCACCCCGCCCCCGGAACTCATCCTAATTGGTCAAATCTCCTCTTGGTCCTATCGGAACAAAACCCCTCCTGATTGGTAGCGGGGTGGGGGGAGGAGTTGTTAGAGGGGTCACAAGACCCACTTCCAGAGAGGACACCCCCACCCCGGAACTCGCCCTGATTGGTCAAAGCTCCTCTCTGGGAGGTCCTACGGGGCAAAACCCATCCTGATTGGTGGGGGGGGGGGGAGGAGTTGTTAGAGGGGTCACAAGACCCACTTCCGGAGAGGACACCCCCCTCCGGAACTCGCCCTGATTGGTCAAAGCTCCTCTTGGGGGGGAAGTCCTACGGGGCGAAACCCATCCTGATTGGTAGAGGGCAGTGGGAGGAGTTGTTAGAGGGTTCACATGACATACCTTGCTTCCGGTCACGTGGCAGCCTTGACCCTGGAAGTAATACCCCATGGGGCAGGACTTCCGGTGGGGGGGGGCAGAGGTCAAGGGGTGGGGTTAAAGGGGTCAAGGGGTGGGTGGGTGTCACATGACACACCTTGCTTCCGGTCATGTGGCAGCCTTGACCCCGGAAGTAATAACCCATGGGGCGGGACTTCCGGTGGGTGGGGCTAAGAGGTCAAGGGGCGGGGCTGAGGGGTCAAGGGGGCGGGGCTAAGGGGTCAAGGGGCGGGGTCAGGGTTTGATTGATGGTAGGGCCCTTATACTACTTGTGTACCATCTGGTGAACACCATGATTGCTGCTAAAACTGTATCCAAGCAAATGAGATGAGTGGGGCAACCTTTGTGGCTTTGAAAAGCTCAGAGGACCCAACAGCCCACACCAAAAACACTCAGCCAATCCGGTTTGTAAAAACAAATGGAAAAAACTCAAAAAGTAGCTAAATGGAAAGCAGGGAAATTTATTCTGATTATATCAGTTAGGGTTAATGTTCACACTGCTGAAAGTGGAGAGACTGATAGCACTAGAAAGACCCAGTATCAGCCTGGCAGGGACCGCAAGCTTCTCCATACAGCTCTTCTAATGCACATTTTTCATACCCTACAACCCTCTGTTATTCCATGTTCTTAGGCTGCTCCACACTAGATGGGTTAGTGATTTGGACTAATCTTCAGTGGAAATGAGGCTGAGGCCATAATGCTCATTTCATTTGTGTTGGGAGCCATCTTTTAAACACCAAATGCCAGAGGTGAAAGGTCTGGAATCTCTACCACCTGCACAGTTTTTACATGTTAGCATAAAGGTCAACTGAGTGACAGTAAAATGATGTCTAGGGAGCAACTGAGCATCAACTTAACATTTACCACAATTTACACTATCCACCATGAATGTTACTAACCTGTGCTAATCATATTCACAACGGTGACATGTCTTAACGCCTATATGACTGCACAATACTCGCTTCCAAAAACCACTGGATTTTGCAGTGTTGCAACCTATTAAAAAAACTACCTCCTGAGGAGTTTACAGTTTACATGCATCATTGTTTTGCCCTGTGCTATGCTGATATTATTAATGAAGAATTTTGGTTACCCCCTGAAGGTTCAGACTGTGCCCCATCCATGCCTCAAAAGGTGCATTAATATTAGGCATACATTTTTCCAGTGGTTAGAGCCCCTTCAACTGCACTTCATGCCTAAAAATGTACATGAGACATGTGGGTATCCAATGGAATCATGTACTTCTCCATGAGCTATCGCTTATCCTTACCCCTTAGTCTGTAGTATTAATACCATTGGCTCCATGACAGTGGCAGTAGGATGAGCCTTACATAAAGGTGTCTTGATGCCAGGGTTCATTGACTACAATACATTATTTTAAAATAATTGAAAACAATAATTATATATTTTATATACAACTATATGCTGTATAAGTAGTCGTGTTTGAATTTGTATAAAAATGCACATGCCGCTAAAAATGCTCCCAAATCACAGCCTGTCTCGCTTAGCTACAAGGAGCTTCTCCCTTAACTGCAGTAGTATTAAGGTTTACATCTTTGTGGGCTACAACCTCTAGTAGGTGATAATTCCATGCTTTTGGGAAGATCTGATATTCCATATGGGAGAGAGAAGTGGTAAGCTTGTAAACTTAGCCATCCATCCATCAGCTGTAATATCTGGTGTATTAAACAGCCTGCAAAGAATTTCGATAGATAATAAATGGACTGTGTACTACAACTTCATCCAGAATTTCCCACCTAAGAGAAAGGAGTTAGAAGTGGTGTTGAGGAAGTCTTCTTCCATTTGATTCAAGTCGATGCTCACATTCAAATGTATGAGTTTATCTTGAATTGTTCTACCTGATTTGAATTGTTCTACCATTTAAAGTGGCACAAGAATGTCACATTTTTCCTATAGAAGAAGCAGGTATCCTGCAAAAACTTCTATATAGTGCCAACTGACAAGTACAGTAATACTCTTGTATTTCTCTCT
Source organism: Natator depressus (assembly GCF_965152275.1). Lineage (NCBI taxonomy): Eukaryota > Metazoa > Chordata > Testudines > Cheloniidae > Natator > Natator depressus. The sequence continues at coordinate 41,787,409 of NC_134242.1, read as the reverse complement.
ATATATTTAATGTACAGCAAAATCAGCTCCAGCATTTGACAACTGGTACAGCTATTGTCTTACCTGTAACTTTTCTTAGAGGTTACAGAAGGCCCCACTCCAGAAAAGGTGCCACTTCAGTGCAATGTTATCATCAGTTCAAGTCAACTGTAAAATTAAATTAAAATGTAAGGTAATATTAAACTATTATCGATTGTACTGAGGGTTCTTAAAAGATTTCAGATTGGCTCATTTATTTGTTTTATTGCTCATTCACTAACGAGCATATACTTTACAATCATTCCAAGCATGGAATCTCCATTGATATCATTAGGATTTCCACACCGACTGGATGTAGATAAATGGATGTCACTAAGGGCCTGCTCTAAAGCCCACTGAAGTCAATGTAATACCCCCACCAACTTCAATGGGCTCTGGACCAGGCCGTAAATCAGAAATAGATTAAACAAATCTCTCTCCATGTTTTTTTGGTTTGTCTCATATCTTCTCTTCCGATTTTGCTAGTATCTCCTCTCCTTTTCTCCACAGCTTCTCTGGTCCTCTGGGGTGCAACTTCCAATTAGTTGGACATGCAAAACTTTTGTGCTGCTGCAATTGTGGAAAGCGTGACAGAGCTATTAAAAAAAAAAAGAAAAAAAAGCTGTCTCACTTGTCTATCTTAGGTTTCTTGATTTCTCAAGCACCCTGGAAATCAGACTTTTCACTCTGAACTTGCTATTTCTCATTGCTCCTAAATGTGCAGATGTGAGAAAGAATGAGAAATTATACTCAGCACTTTTTCAGTGTTTTTCATTATAAAAATCATTTCCAAATTAGTTGAGTATCACAGCAGCCCTACAAGTAAGGTTAGTGCTATCCCATCCCCATTTTACAGAAGGCAAAACTGAGAGGTAAAGTGGCTTGCCAAAGGCAGAAGCAAAAGTCTGTGTCAGAATCAAGAGTAGAATTCAGGAGTTTCTTTGGTGATCCTTCAGACACGGAGCATCCCATTAGCTAGGAATTTTTCAGATTAGTTTAATAGATCAGCACTAAGGGCCTGATTTTGGTTTTATGCTGGTTTTATGTCAGTGCAACTTCGTTGACTTCACTGGAGTGATTTCTGAATTATACCAGTTTAAGTGAGAATAGAAACAGACCATAAATTATTTGTACTGACAAAGTTGGGGACTGAGACTGCTCTCACAATGATGTAAATCAGGTATAACGTCACTGAAATAAGTGATAGGTGAAACAGTCACTTAATATTTTAATATAGCAGATTACAAATGTTAAGAAAAACTAAATGTTGTTGAAAGAAAAACCTGCTTGTAGTGTCCTTTTGGATTCCTTATTTGTTACAAATCAAATGCTTTAGATTATACGATTTATACATTTCTTCTACTTACTACACCTTGCTCACTTTGTATCAAAATTAAAATCTACCCAGGGAAACTGTAGTAATTAATTACTTTACCGTATTTCGTATCCATGGTTATTTTGTACCATTCCTCCCTGCTGATTACCTTCTTTTCCTATTATCTTAAATACAACTAAAATGGGAAGTACTATAAAATTGCCAGTCAGCTGTGTTTATAAGCATAAACTGTGTCTGTCCTGGCCCAAAATGACATTTGTGAACACTCTGCACTAATTGTGTCAAAATCAGACTAATCCTGTTTGAACTCAATGCACGTGTGCACACGGTAGAGTGGAACTACAACAAGGATTGATTTAGCCTGATGTGCACCAAAGTTCTCATAGATGATTCAGATAAGATTTTCCCAAGTGCTCAGAACTGACCTAATTCTGCTCCACCTGGAGTCAATTAGGCCAACACTGAGCACTTTGGCAAAGCCTGATTTTCACTGCTAGAGGAAGAGGAGAGTTGAGCAGAAGTAGAACAACAAAAATAAACATACTCATGAAAATACACGCATTAAAAAAAATCCATTGTGAACCACAACTTGAGAAAGAGTAGCCTAACTGTACATCTGGAACCAGAAGCTCTTAAATTGATACTGACTTCTGCTTATGGCCATGAGCAGATTACTTAACCTTATAGCCCCAACTTCCATATGTGTGAAATGTGGATAATTCCTATGTTATATGTCTATTGTGAGCATTAATGTTTGTAAAGCATTTTGAAGATGAAAAGTGGTCTTTAAGTATCATTGTCATTAAATGCAATAATGAATCTGACTAAGGGCAATCACAGAGACAAGGTGCGTGAGGTTTTATTGGACCAACTTCTGTTGGTGAGAGAGATGAACTTTGGAGATTACACCGAGCTCTTCTTCATGTCTGTGAAACTTCCTTAGAGCGTCACCACTAAATACAAGATGGAACAGATCTATATAAGCATGAAAATTTGTCTCTCTCACAATATACGTTGGTCCAATAAAAGATATTACCTCACTCACCTTGTTTAATACCCTGGGACCAACACGGCTACAACAGCACTGCATAGGAGCTATCATGTTCTTTTTCAATGAGTAGGACAGTATGCAATAGACTATATGGAACAAGTCAACTGTGCCAAACTGTGAATGATGACCAATACAAGGAAGAGCCATATGCACACACTGACACACACAAGTATGAACATATGTCTCCCTGTAGGAAACAAGTGAGTGCTTATAATAAATACAGCCACAAAGAAAAAGTGATCAGGGATGTAAGTGAGAAACGTTAGTGGGTATTTACAGCATTATCTGCAATTATGCCTTTCTCAAAGGGAGTGTATATGCCATGCATTGTATGAGCACTCCTTCCCCTTTTGGCATGCTTACAAAAATAGCATGTGCTAGCAGCATTCATGAACTCAACAATGAAAGTAGCATGAAAACCCTAAAAATGCACTGTGGGGGTGGTTTATGGCAAGATAACACTAGTAGTACAGAGCAGAAATGAAGAGAGTTATGCAGAACACGTACACAGAGGCAGGCAGATACATATACTTGCATATATCTATGCATTTGTCTATCTGTGCCTGGCTCTGATGTTGATTACACACACAGGAGATGCGTCTCATTATCTTGGCGAGTCAAAATATGACATACATTACCAACAAGGAAAAAAAAGAAGGAAACAAAGAAGGGAGAGCGAACACCTGTCGCTCTCCTTGGGGACAAGACCTAATGCTTTTATTTGATTCAGTCTGTTGAGGGGACTGCAGCTGCCAACTGTCATCAGCATCAAGTTACATTCACAAAGCCAGACTATTTCATTCTTTAGGTTAAGGAACAGAAGAGGCAACAAAATCCAACAAGGAAGGGAGGAAGTTTTCATCGTGTTGCAAATACATTGGATCGTGATTCTTTATAGGGTTTCAACTTTTATCTTGATGATCAGTCTGATTTTTGAAGCACACACACACTGGTTCATGCTAATTGCTAAATAATTCAAGTATTTAAAAGAACAACATCGCCTTTGGGGATGTAGCATGAATTCTAGAAAATGATAACTGTTAGACGTTCATGGTATATCCTGGAAGATTTGCTGATAACAGTGGCAAGTCTTTTATGGGATTCTGATATTCTATGTTAGTGCCAAGGATAGTAAAAACCCCTATAAATAATAGACCAATAATCTGCAGTAACAGTAGATCTGTGTTTCGGTCTTTCACAGGGATTGTATTGTGGTATTTTATTGACCACTCCTTGTTTCCCCAATAAACACTATAAAAGAATCAAAGATTTAGAGAATTATTTTTATTACTTTCTTAATTTTCCCAAAATGAAGAGGAAATTAGAATTTCAGAACATATTTCCATGTTCCTCAGAATTTGCTGAATGCATATTTGACACTATATACAAAAAAAAAAGTTTTCCTTTCTATTTACTTTGTCTTCTCCATAACTCATGCAGGCTGCCCCTTCTCCAGAGAGATACCTCAAAGGAAAGAAATGTAATAAGGGGGTCCTTTGAAATCTCATCTTTTCTCTTGTGAAGTTATTCAACTTCTCCTATTTAAATAGGAAGGCCTGAATTCTGCCCTTAGACTGATTTATTTGGGCATTACATACAAATACCTCAAGCAGAAGTTAGTCCTCCAAAGAAACAAAAAAACAAGTTTCACTTTTATTTAGACTGGAGTATCAGGTATTAGCCCTACATATGTGAAGCAGTGAGTGTAACATATATCATAGATACTACACTGTCCAAAAGGTATACATGGAAAGTGGTGCACATAAACTTTTCACTGTCCTACTTTCTACATTTCCCAGCTAATGGTGCCAATTACTGGACATGGGGGAGTAATGCTTCCCCCCCCCCCATGTTTTTGCATTTGCTCAAAGTTCCATAGACTTCAGACCTGGGAAGGCCCCCAATGGCCCATTTTTAAACAGTGGTCCCATACAAAATCAGTACAGCTGCTACTGGTCTGGTCTGGAGCACTGCTGGAGCTGCATGGTGCCAATCCCATTAAGTTGACTGGGTCACCTTTCTGGCCAGATGGAACGGTGGGTGGGGCAAATTTCAGGGAGTGGGATTGCAACCTGGGGCACGAGGTCACATCATCACTCAAACGTGGCCCGGTCACCCTCTGCTCTGTCCAGACACACAGGCATCGGGGCCAAAGGGTGTTGCATCAGGAGTCTATTCCAGTTGGGTGGAGCACAGAGGAGTCTACCAAGAACTTGACTCCTGGCAGCACCAGATCATGCAGTGTTCAGGTAAGAGAGGGAAGAATCCCTGGCCCAGGGAGACCTGAGGTCCATGTAGATGGGGTGGGAACTGGAAATTGCCCCCTCCCCCACGAAACATGTGAATTGGTGCCAATGTTCCCATCCCTTATCACATGTCTGAGCCTCCCTTAGAGCCCTGGGCGGGGATTACAGCCCAGCACCACTCCCCTAGAGTTGAGATTGAACCCTGGGTACAGCCGGACTCTCTGTGTGTTCCCAATACACCGAGACAAACACGGCTAAGTGAGTCCCAGTACACAGGAGACAAAAAAAAAAAAAAAACAGGCAGGGAAGGACCCCAACCAACACCATCCAGCCTGGGGCATCGTGCCCTACCCCAGCCCTCTCGCCCCCCTCCCGCTGCACTGGCGGAGGCTCAGAGCGCCCTGGATAGACAAAGCGCCCGTCTCTCATTGGTCAGTTTGCCTAACGCTGAGGCTTCTCCCGGCTCGGCGTGACCAATGGGCTCATTGACATGCAAATCAGAGGCTATAAGTAGGGCCGGGGAGTGGCGGCGCCAGGAGGGGGCGGGGGAGAGGGCCGTGGGGACGCTCGTGGGCAGGCTGGTGCAGAAGGCCGCCCCTGTGCACCGCTTGCCAGCTGCTGTCTCCTGCGCCCCTCCCCCATCCTCCCCCCCAGCCCGTGGTGTCTGCGCCGCGCTCTGCCATGGCCCCGTCCTCTCGGCCCAGCAAGAGCCGGCCCAGCCGGGAGGAGGAGGATTTCTGTGACGCGAGAGGGGGGGACAGGAAGGTGAGCCGGACCCGAAGGGGTCCCAGGCAGGACCCCCGGGGGGGACGGGGTAGGAGCTGCAGGACCCCCGGAGGGGGCACTGGAGCCGCGGCCTGGCCTCAGGGGCATGCGGCAGTCGGTGCAATGTGTGTTTCCCCTTCTCCTTCTCTAGGCCAGGAAGCCGCTGGTGGAGAAGAAGCGGCGAGCGCGGATTAACGAGAGCCTGCAGGAGCTGCGGCTCATCCTGGCCGACACGGAGGTAGGGCTGCGGCAAGGGTGCGGGAGCGGGGGCGCCGCGCCGGGAGCCGGGGGGCCCTGGCGCGGGGCTGATCGCTGTCCTCTCTCGCCGCGCCCCGGCGGGCAGTTTCAGGCGAAGATGGAGAACGCCGAGGTGCTGGAGCTGACGGTGAAGCGGGTGCAGGGCGTGCTGCAGAGCCAGTCTCTCGGTGAGTCCCCCTCGGGCACGGGAGATGCGGGGGGGAGAGGGGAAGCAGCTTCCCTCTAACGAGGGGGCTGCAGCAACCCGAGAAGTGACGTGGGGAGGGGTTGGCATGGCCAGAGAACGGGGGGTGCTGGGGGGAGGGAAGGGGCTCCCCCCCTTTGACTCCAGCTATGTGTGTTTCCCTATGGGTGTTGCTGCTGCGGCTGCTGCAGAAAGTGACAAGCTGCACCGGGAGGCTAGCGAGCGGTTTGCAGCCGGGTACATTCAGTGCATGCATGAAGTTCATACCTTCGTCTCCAACTGCCCGGGGATTGATTCCACCGTCGCTGCCGAGCTGCTGAACCACCTGCTGGAGTCCATGCCACTCAACGAAGGCAGTTTCCAGGACTTGATCGCGGATGTTTTGTCAGAACCCTCCATCAGCCCCTGGCCTGGCAGTGAGGGGCTCTCCCAGCCAACGGGGGTGTCCCCTGCTGCTCTGAGCCTGGCCAGCCCCCCTTCAGCTCTTCTTTCCCCTTCCTCCAGTGAAGAGACCTGCTCGGATCTGGAAGAGACAGAGGCTGAGCAAAGCCCGGCCTCCCCAGCTGGACTGGACAGCTCCAGGACACACAACGTGCCTTCACCTAGCTTTTCCAAATCTATGTGGAGACCCTGGTAAATAAAGAAACTGTACAGGAATCAACAAAGATCTACCTAATAATGGGAGAATACTTGAGCACTGTGTTCTCCTTACAGCCATTGGAATGGACAGGGGCTTTCAGAGGGTGCATTTGTGTGTCTAACATTACTGTATATCGGGACTGCATAGATGGCACTCTTACACTGTCAGACCCTGACAGGTTAATTGTTAAATGTGTTAACATTTCATCTATTTGTGTGTGAGATGTTTTGTAACAATTGGATTGTTTAGGAGAGTTTGGGGTGTGAGGGTGGGGAGGGAGGAAAAGAGATTTTTTTGTAGCAAAGCTCTTTGGTGGATGCACAGCAGTATTTCACAGCCTTGTCTCTTTCTCTTGGCCCTTATAAATGGCCCAAATATCACTCCCTTTTTCTATTAAGAAAAAGCCCTTGTACATTTTATATCTTGGTGGTTAACTCAATGAGAGGTATAGGACTTAAGTGTGCATGCACAATTTTAAGAGTTATAGTGATAGTAAAGATCCCTGAAAGGGATTGGTGTGGTTAGAATTTTTATTATTTAGTGGTCTAGAATCTTGCCTTCAGTGAAGGAAGAGTAAACTAGAGATCAGTTGGAATTAGACAAACATTGAAAATATTGGTGGCAGGGTGCCTTTTAGAAATGAGTGTTTTATGCACATTTTGCTTTTAGCACATCTGAGTTTATTGTGACTTTATGTATATTAGGGTGTCAAATGTTTTATTTTTAATCTTTTTAATAAAAAAATATTGAATTCACAAAGGATTGCATGTATTTTGGAGTGTGATACACTTCTAACCACTTTAAAATTAAAAATCCGGTTCCATACTGTTTGCTGTTAAATTTGTATCTGTTGTGGACACACTGCTGGTAATTTAGCACTTAGTTCTTGTACTAAGCATTGTTAGCTCAAGTATTGGAATTTGAATGTTTCTTTTGTTTAATACTGAAAAATGCTTAGGCTATTATTGAAGGGAGCAATGTAGTTGTGGTGGTGTTTGACTTTAGGACACTAAAATTCCTAGGCATGGTTACATGAATGCCATTCTAAAGAAACTGCTCTTAACTTGATTTCCCCAAGTAAGTCTCTTTTTGTAAAGCTGTAATTATAACTTAAGTACTAGGCAGATGCTTTACTTGTGGCTTGACTTTACCTGTACATTTTTTCTGCTGAGGAATGACAGGTGTTGAAAAGAAGTGTGTGAAATAGAATAGAAAATTTTCTTCAAAAAGGAAATACTTCCAGTGACTTCTGGAGCATCAACATTCCTGTATACAAGGTCATACACCTCAATGTTCCTATTTTTGGAAGATATAGGCTATTTATGCTGTGATATTACCTTTCACAGAGCTGTCATCGTTACAGGAAAAGTATTGTGAAGTTGCTTCCTTAGTACATGGAGGTATTTGAGCATAGAACCAGCTAGGAAAGGAAGCAAAATAAGTACATGGGGACTAAGACATGTAACTTTCCTTTGTTAACGACCCTATGGAACAATAAAATCAGATATCTAAATTATTGGTAGACCTCTGCTTTGTAACTTTCTTTAAATTATCTGATGTGGGTGTTTTTTCATTCACAGCTGGGTACAGAGTTGTTTGTTTTCCCCAGTTGTGCTAAAATTCTCGCCTGCCTTTGAACTAGCAAGAAGGGCAATGCTCCTCAAAAGGGAGGTGAGAGCACTGCCTGTAAAGACCTTTCTGCTTTAGGGAGGGAGGGTGGTGTTTTGATGTGTAAATGGAAGCAGTGGCATGGACAGTTCAACTAAAAGTAACACCCAAAGCACAAAATGACATCTCCTGGAAACTGGCATTTCACAGAGTGAATGCAATCCCAGATTTGCTTAAAAAAAAAAAAAAGCCATTGCCCTCCAGTAATACATTCATTTTGAAAATTTTACTCTCAGCCTCTGCTCACTAGTACTGATAACAATGCATTATAAAGATAAATGTGTATTATCCTGCAACATTAAAAACATTTGGCCCTACTTTTAGCCTCTAGCAAACAGTTTACTTATAAGATTTTCTCAAGGGGAAGGTAAAACCACAGGCTGTTTCCTCAGCCCATCACCAACAAAAATGTTCAGCATTTTAAAGACCGAGGCAAGGAATCACCAGCCAGCAGGGCACAGAAAGGGAGACCTGCACTAATCTTTCTCAGGATGGGTAGGAAAGGGAAGACCGAAAGCTAACCGGCTCTAAGGCAGTGAAGTGGTGTGCATAGCGCCCCCTGCAGCTTAAAGCAAGCATAAGACATAATTGAGCTTAGGTTGCATGCACTTGCCTGAGTTTAGAGATTTAAGTCATCACGAGACACTTGGTGAAGTCCTGTGCATTCATCCGTCTCAGAGCATTTTCACCATCGATCACACACATCCAACAAGCTGCTCTGGCAGTGGTTGTCCTCAAGCTCCTCCAAGTGTACAGCTTGTGCAGAGATTCCCCGGCAGCAGGGGAAGTGCTCTGAGTCTGTGGGAAGTGCAGCAGCAGCAGCTCAGCTTGGTTTAATTTCCATGAGATGAAAGAGACTCTTGGTTAGGGCTCTTCTGATGCCCCTGTGAAAGCAAAGTGCAAATCCTGACACTTCCACGATGGAAACATGGCCAAGAGACAACATCAAAAATGCCAGCTTCGGTTCAGCAGTGGATTTTGTGGCTAGCAATAGTCATTCTCCACCCCCCTTTGTAAATGACACTGTAGATCGAGGGTAGAAGGCTTTCCCTTATAAAGCCTTGGAGAAGGGAAGCTAGATGGTAAATACTGTGATTCCCTAGCTATATATACCCACTGTATTTATCTCTCACACCCACATGCCCTACCTTCTGCATTTTGCTGCAGCTGAAGAGAGAAAGCACTGCCTGGTGCATATTTAGCCCACTCCGGAATGTTACAGCAGTGGATTGATGGCTTTTTGTAACTGTCGAATAATATAACTGAATACTCTAAAAAAGAAAAAAGGAGTACTTGTGGCACCTTGGAGCTCATGAAAGCTTATGCTCAAATAAATTTGTTAGTCTCTAAGGTACTACAAGTACTCCTTTTTTCTTTTTGCAGATACAGACTAACACGGCTGCTACTCTGAAACCTGAATACTCTAGTGATTGTTGCTGCATATTTGTTTTTAGCGGCACTGAGGGAGTGACATACTAGCTCCGTAGCCATGCAAGTCCCCAGTGTGCTTCTTAGATTGTGTTAGTGGAGAAGCTGTGTCCACAATGAAATACACAAACAGCGGGAGGAGGTTTTAGTTTTAGGTATGTTAACTAAGGGCGTCTGCTCTTTTATTAAAACCAGAACGCCTGGGTATAAATAATATTAACAGAAACCAAGTGTGTGTACTCCACCCTTCCTGGAGGGAGGGAAATCTACTTTTCTGTTCATAATTCTCAACAGTGTTTTAGTTCTAAGAAAAATCAGCTAGGCCCAAGCAATACAATTAGTCCCAAAAAGTGTCAAAAGCATTTTAGAAATGTGCTAAAGTAGGGGATTTTTTTAAATCCACAAATTAGGTTCACAGAAAGTTTACATCCTCTGATTATGTGTTGCTGGATTTCTAAATTTGCATTTCTGTACCTTACTGGAAAGGTGTCAGATGTAACACTTTCCTGACAAAGGCAGGAAGAGGTGAGCATTGGGGAGGGAAGGAGGTTTCCAGCAGCTCTGATGGAAGGGGGAAAACAAAAAAAAAAATCAATGCAGCCCTTTTCAAGTCCACTCACAGAAACTGCCTTTATTCTTTTCCACTCCAAAGTAATATAAACACGCTCTCTGATCTGACACCGCACCCCATTGTAAAAGGAAAGAGAAGCAGCCCACAAAAAGAGGATCTCTTGTTTGATATGCAGTTGAAGGCTTAGATAAGGATGGACTCATTCTCTCTCCCCCTTCCAGTGTATGTTAGTTACTCACACCTGTTGCAGGGAAGAATTGGCCCCTGGTAGAGCAGGATAGTGCTGATGATTAATGAGCTAGGCATGATAGTGCTCATGATTAATGAGTCAAACATTCTTATAAACATAGTGGCAATACCATCAAATACTTTTGAGCAACTGTATCTTGGGCAGGATGTAGAACTTAGCCATCACTTAAAGGTTCACAATCAAGGTTATTATATTCTAAATTTGACCTACCTTTTCCTTATTTACATTAGCCAATGTGTGTAATTCTCCAGTTTTCCCCTCCAAACAGATGCTTTAATTCTCTTAATTAAAAATAAAACAAAGGAATTTAAAAAAAAATCAAAAGTCAGCAGGCCAGTACTCATAAGCAGCCCTAGAGAAACAGACCAGGATGAACACAAACAGCCAGGAGAAAAAGACAAATCCAAACAGATTTCATTTCAAGCTTCCCAGAAGTTAGTCCAACAATATCAAGGACTAAGTTTTTAAAGGTTTCAGAGTAACAGCCGTGTTAGTCTGTATTCGTAAAAAGAAAAAAGAAAAGGAGTACTTGTGGCACCTTAGAGACTAACCAGTTTATTTGAGCATGAGCTTTCGTGAGCTACAGCTCACTTCATCGGATGCATAGCTATGCATCCGATGAAGTGAGCTGTAGCTCACGAAAGCTCATGCTCAAATAAACTGGTTAGTCTCTAAGGTGCCACAAGTACTCCTTTTCTTTTTTCTTTTTAAGTTTTTAAAGATATTAAAAGTGTTCTGATAAGGAATATAAACCCTTATAATTGATTTTATATGCATGGTTTATTTTTTAGCCAGAGTGCCTTCTATGAAAAAAATACAGGAACTATTGGAACTCAATCCTGACATCTGAAATATTTTTTCTCCTTCAAATTCTCCCTCAAAACTCACTTCTTTCAGGAAGCCTTTCTATTACTCATTGTTGGTATTACAGTCATGCCTAGAGGCCCCAGTGAAGATGGGGCCTCATCATGCTAGGTGCCGTACAACACCCGCAAAAGACAGTCCCATAACATCTAAACAGACAAAGGGTGTCAGAAAAATAACAATTATTCCCTCTGTCCAGATGGGGACCTGAGGCACTAAGACTTTGCGCAAGGTTGCATAGGACACGTTCAGCAGAGCCAGGTATTGAACCAAGACCTCCTAAGGCCATGTCTACACTACCCACTGGATCGGTGGGTAGTGATCGATCTATCACGTCTAGTGTAGACGCAACAAATCGATCCCAGATCGCTCTGCTGTCGACTCCGGAACTCCACCACGGCGAGAGGCAGAAGCAGAGTTGACGGGGGAGCGGCAGCCGTCGATCCCACACTGTGAGGATGCGAAGTAAGTGATTCTAAGTCGATCTAAGATACGTCGACTACAGCTACGCTATTCTCGTAGCTGAAGTTGCATATCTGAGATCTATCCCCCCCCCACCTCCAGTGAGTGTCAGGCCAGTACCTTAATTACAAGGTCTTCCTTCCCCTGAGAATCTGACCTTGCTTTCCTGCACCTGAACAATGGTTCCATATACTATTTATACATGGTCTGCTATGGAGTGCCTGAGCCCAAAAACCCTTACACAGATAGTCCTTGCCCAAGTAGTTGGGCCCACTGAATTCATTTACCTTTAAATGTAAGCCGAATAGGATGTGTGCGCCATGGGCAGGGCTTGGACACAGTAGAAAAAAAGACACTCATTCATTCTCTGTGATTGTACCTCTATATACATCATTGGTGAGACTGACCCTGGAATACTGTGTAGAGTCTGGTGTGCACGTTTTAAAGAGAATGTGGAAAAACTGGAGAGGGTGCAGAAAAGAGCCACTGAAATGATTCAAGCACTGAAGAAAATGCTTTACAGGGAGAGACTTAAAGAGCTCCAGCTGTTTAGCTTATCAAAAAAAGATTGAGAGGTGACAATTACTGCATATAAATATCTTTGCAGGGAAAAAATACCAGGTACTAAAGGGCTCTAATCTAACGGAGAAAGGCAGAACAAGAACTAATGGCTGGAAGCTGAAGCCAGAGAAATTCATTAGCTTCTCTGCAATGGCCTTATCTTCCTTGAGTGCTCCTTTTGCACCTTGACCATTCAGTGGCCCCACTGATTATTTAGCAGGCTTAAGAGGTACTAAATCAAGAATTGCCTCTCCCCACGTGGATTCCAGGACAAGCTACTCCAAGAAGCAGTTATTAATGGCGTCTAGACATTTTTTATCTCTGTATCCCATCCTGAGGTAACATACCCAGTCAGTATGGGGATAGTTGAAATCCCCCATTATTGGTGGTTTTTCTGTTTTTGTAGCCTCTAATCTCCCTGAGCGTTTCATAATCACCATCACAGTCCCAGTCAGGTGGTCGGGAGTATATTTCTACTGTTATACTCTTAGTAGTCAAGCAGGGAATATGTATCCACAGAGACTCTATGGTACAGTTTGATTCATTTAAGATTTTTACTATATTTGACTCTTTGCTGTCTTTCACATATAGTGCCATTCCTCCACCAGCAAGCCTACTCTGTCATTCCTATGTATTTTGAACCCTAGTATTATTGTGTCCCATTGATTGTCATTGTTTCACCAAGTTTCTATGAAGCCTATTATATCAATATCTTCATTCAATACCAGGTGCTCAAGTTCACCCATCTTAGTATTTGGACTTCTAGCATTTGTATACAAACACTTATAAAATTTGTCAGTAGTTGTTTGCCATTATGTGAGGTAATTGAGTGGGGCTCTTTTTCATTTAATTGTTTCTCTTCAGTTCTGATCTGTCCTTTATGAACATTTGTCCTCTCCTCTTTACTAAGATATAGAGAATCCCCTTTAATAAATCCTCCCCTGAGGGATGTATCTGTCCAAATTATATGCTCCTCCACATCTGTCGGCTTTCCTTAGTTTAAGAACTCCTCCATGACCTTCATAATATTACACACTGTCATTTTGGTTCTATTTTGGTTGAAATGGAGCCCATCCTTCCTGTGTAGGCTCCTCCTTTCCCAAAAGGTTTCCCAGTTCCTAATATACCTAAACCCCTCTTTGGCGGGAGGGATAGCTCAGTGGTTTGAGCATTGGCCTGCTAAATCCAGGGTTGTGAGTTCAATCCTTGAGGATGCCATTCAGGGATCTGGGGCAAAAATTGGGGATTGGTCCTGCTTGGAGCAGGGGGTTGGACTAGTTGACCTCCTAAGGTCCCTTCCAACCTGATATTCTAGGATTCTCTTCCCAACAGCATCATCTCATTCACGCATTGAGATCCTGCACTTCTCCCTGTCTAAGTGGTCACAAAAATGCTACCACGGAGGTCCCGGACTTTAATCTCTCACCCAGCAGCTGAAATTTGGCTTCCAGGTTCTCCTTCCTTTCGCTAAGTCATGGCTACCTATATGTACCACGACCACCAGCTCCATCCCCTCACCTCATTTAAGTCTTTCTAGTTGTGTCAAGAGGTCCGCAACCTTTGCTACTAGTTGGCAGAACCATATGGTGAATTGCCTATCATCATAAACCCAACTATCTATATTTTTAATCCCCCCCATTACTATTACCTGTCTCTGTCTAATAATTAGGGTCCCCTCCCCCAGAGGGGTATCGTCAGGGCGAGATACCATGACATAACGTTGAAGGAGGGTCCCGCTCATTAGTTTTAATTTAGATATGACAAAATAAAGTTAATCTAGATTGAAAATACATATTTTTTCCTTTGTGTCTGAGAAAATGCAAAGACTAAGTCTTTCTGTAAGAACTAATGGAGTTAGTAATCATGGTCATTCCTCTGGATCTACAACTAGGTTACAAGTAGAGCTGGGTCAAACTTTTTTTTTTTAAACCACAACCAAAACAATTGATCTAAGGCTTCTGGCTTTTTGTTTAGAAAAAAACAAAAACAAATTGTAATTAATTTTTTAGTTTGTGGTAAAAATATTGTTTGAAAAAAGTTTTTTTTGATTTTTAAGTTTCAGTTTTATTTATAATCAAATTTTATTGAGGTTTTAGGGGGAAGAAAACATTTCAGTTTCCCTATGATGTAATACAGTAGGGATTTTTTGACCAGCTCTAATTTCAAAAAAGAAGTGTCCTTTCCCTGCCTTTCCTCTGATACTAGTGTGCTCTTGTTGATATGCCAGGGAAGTGGATGGGGGGTAATCAGCATAGGTAGTTTGAATCTCAGTTTAGCAAGGCAAGGTAGCAATTCCTCATTTATGCTATTCGCTTTCTTTCCCCTTGTGCTCTCATCTCTCTCCCTTCCTTCTGCTAGGATATCATTCACCTCATACTACTCTGGTTGCTCAGACACTCCAAAACTGATCATAGAATCACAGGGTTGGAAGGGATCTCAGGAGGTCATCTAATCCAACCCCCGGCTCAAAGCAGGACCAATCCCCAACTAAATCCAAGCCAAGGCTTTGTCAAGCCTGACACCACCTCCCTAGGTAAACCATTCCAGTGCTTCACCGCCCTCTTAGTGAAAAAGTTTTTCCTAATATCCAACCTAAACCTCCCCCACTGCAACTTGAGACCATTACTCCTTGTTCTGTCATCTGTTACCACTGAGAACAGTCTAGATCCATCCTCTTTGGAACCCCCTTTCAGGTAGTCAAAAGCAGCTATCAAATCCCCCCTCATTCTTCTCTTCTGCAAACTAAATAATCCCAATTCCCTCAGCCTCTCCTCATAAAAGTCATGTTCTCCAGCCCTCTAATCATTTTTGTTGCCCTCTGCTGGACTCTTTTCAATTTTTCCACATCCTTCTTGTAGTGTTGGGCCCAAAACTGGACACACTACTCCAGATGAGGCCTCACCAATGCCAAATAGAGGGGAATGATCACATCCCTCGATCTGCTGGCACATCCCTCGATCTGACTGTTCCTGATCACTTTCTTCTCTTTGAAGTGCTTCAAAATGGATTCCTTGAGGACCTGCTCCATGATTTTTCCAGGGACTGAGGTACATTTTTGTACATTTGGCAAAGCATTGTCAAATGTACCCAAAACAAACAAACAAAAAAAGGCCAGGGTTTTTTTGGGTCAGAAGTATGATTTTTAAGTTGGCTCAGTAGTAACACCAAAAATAATTTAATCATTAACATGAGCCAGCGTAAAGAAACAGGAGTACTCACACTTGTGCATACTAGTTAATTAAAAACACACAATGAAGAAAATAGAGAAAAGTGTGCTCTGTGGTTACTAGATGTGTCAGGGAATTCCCCCCCCTCCCACCTCTTTGTTCTACTTGCTACCCTAACCATACAAACATGTCAAAGCATAAAGTACTTTGTGCCCCAGCTGAAGGCAAACACTGCCTGACGCTTTGCTGAATAGTAACAAGACTTAATGCAACACAAACACTAAGGGCTAGTCTATACTAGAAGTGCTACACTGGCCCAGCTGCACCACCGTAGAGCATCTGGTGAAGACACTTTATGCCAAACAGGAGAGAGCCTATCAATATAATAAATCCCTGTCTGCAAGAGGTGGTAGCTACGTCAGCAGGAGTAGCTCTCCCGCCAACATAATGCTGTCCACACTGGTGCTTAGGCTTGTGTAACTAACATTGCTCAGGAGGGTAGCTTATTCACAACCTGAGCAATGCAAGTTATACCAAAGCGGTAGTGTCAACCTGGCCTAAAGGTCCCCCTGGTGGACAGAGTCTGGTCTCACTGGCAGCAGGTCCCTAAAAATGGTCTCACGTCTGAATCCTTCACACTATTCAGTGATTCATGGGACTTGTGTTATGCCTGCTGCATGCAGTGCGTCAAAAACAAGGATACACTACCTGCTTAGTCAGGCTGATTCAGCACTGAGAAACATTTATTCTTCCTCAAATGTAAGAGATCATTGGACTGGAACCAGCAGCCTGATGACTTGCCACGTAAGTGGCTCCCTCTGAATGCCCTAAATTGTTAAACCTTCTCCCTCCAGAGTTATTTTGCAGCTAACAGATGCATGGTGGACAGCATGTACTGTAAAATGCTTGGAAAGCTCTGTACTGTTGATAGAGGTGGAAATAGAGCGCTCATCTTTTGTAAGCCATTGGTTACACCTGGAGTCTTAAAACAAAAAGTTAATAGGGAGGATGAATTCAATCACATCAACTCTTCCTTCAGTGAGTGGCAGGAATGACCATTCTACACTTCAGTTCCTCTAACAAGTGCCATGATAAATACAAGTGACTAATGGCTCAGTTTTACAAACTACTGTTTAAGTTAAGTCTCTCTCACTAACTCCATTAAAGTAAAAACCAGACAGTATTCAAAGCCAGGGGCACTGGCAAGTTGTTCTCATACACCTTGTGCATTCCCAGTGGAAATGCTGTCCAGTGCCACAACCCCAGCAGGGTGGAGGGGTAAACTATTCAACGATTATCTCCTTCAGCAGCAGATCGAAGGTATTTTTGAGGCTACATTGGTAAGTGCTGGATACACTGTTGCATACAGGATATTTTCTGAAAGCTAGGTATGATGTGGCATGCTGTTGAATGCTACTGTTGAAGAGGTGGAGCCCATCCCATTTAGCTGTCTCACCCAGAACAGACCAATTTGGCAACTGCACACACAGAAAATGGGCAAATGGTATTACTGAATATGAACGTCTTCCTAATATTTAGCAGCCAGAGTTGAAGTCCTCCAATCCACAGCAGTTATCTGTTGGCTAAAACTGTTCTGTTTTGAAGTAGGTTGAAGCGTGGGGCAGACAAAAATAAATTTCTATTTGGAATGTGGAAACATGAATTGAATCAACATTTCCATGTTCAATTAAAGTAATATTTCATTTGAACTCCTTATTTTAAATTCAGGCCATGCATCTATGAGGAGAATCTAGCTCTAAATGCACAAAAAAGAAAAATAACCATCCCCCCCCAAATCCAGCAGTTCTAAATCAGGTAATACAAAAGAAGCAGCAGTAGAAAAAGAAGAACAAATCAAACAAGTGGAGCAAAACAGCCTCCAGCAAATCCAAATGTGTGAGAACAGTGACATCTATAGGCCACAGAGAGAAATATTCCAACAGGCTATTGCTCCAGTCTGCAGCTTAAATCATTCCCAATAGTTTACAATGTAAAGAAAACCACCCATCTTTAATGCTGTCAGAGGAGAACATGCCAGATGTACTTCTTTTGATGTACACCCACCTCTCACACAACACAATCCACACTTCTGTAAGAATTCTTCTTCACCTGTCAGGGTGGGCAGCTTCTGTTCTTTGTCTCCAAGCGTTCCTGTTGAGTGTGTCTTCCAAGCTCACTCCAAAATTTGTCCTCCTTCAGTGTTTTGCACCATCTTTTTCTGGGTCTTACCCAGGGTCTTTGTTCTATGAGTACCAGATAATGTACTCTCTGGGCAACATACACCAACTTTTCTAAGAATCAATACACTCTAGTATATAAAACTGCAGATATAGCATCAGAAGCAGAGATAATACTGGAAAGCAGCCAATATAAAGGAAAAGGTATATTAAGTTTAACCATATTATGTACTCAGGAAAGTAATGCTTCTTGAGAAATCTTGGTATTTGATTGCATTGTTGCTTCTTTAAACATTTGTACTCCTCCCCTTTGCTACCTACTTGCAAATTATGCAGCTTGTAGTGCATTTTCCTCATTCTTCCACTGTACATTTGTGTATTTATTTTAATTATAAGTGACTCCTATGCAGTTTGCAATTCTGTGGATGATTTGATGCTAATAAAGGTTGGTATACACGTCAACATTTTAAGGCATTTTGCAAAGTCTGAATTTGTAAAAAGAAAAGGAGGACTTGTGGCACCTTAGAGACTAACCAATTTATTTAGCATAAACTTTCGTGAGCTACAGCTCACTTCATCGGATGCATTCAGTGTATTTTCCACTGAATGCATCCGATGAAGTGAGCTGTAGCTCACGAAAGCTTATGCTCAGATAAATTGGTTAGTCTCTAAGGTGCCACAAGTCCTCCTTTTCTTTTTACAAATTCAGACTAACACAGCTGCTACTCTGAAACCTGAATTTGTAAAGGTACATTGCCAAGTTAGTGCTTTGGTCAGAGAACAATAATTTTCTGGCTCCAAAGGAGTAAGTTTGCAAATTTAGGCCCTGATTCTACAAACACTTCAGTGGGACTTAAATCCTTCCCTGTTCAGCAAAGCACCTAAGGGCATGCTTAAATTCTCTGCTAGATCAGGGACAGAAAAAGGACACATGGTAGTCAGAGACCACCATTTCAAATTAAAAAAGGCCTTTTCTGAAAGTTACAGTTTGAACTTCATATATAGTGCCTGCTTTCTGATCCTTAAATGGCACTTTTCCAGCAGCAATTCCATCTCAACACACCAGGAAGGTAAATTGTCAGTATTAATCTAACAGAGGGGACAGAGTGGGCAAAGCACCGAAGTGTTTGAAGTCATATTGTGCCAGTGGCAGACAAAAAACAGAACCCAGGATTCCTTGCTTCTACTTCCCTTTTCTAAATCTCAGTCACAAATAGTTCTGTGACGAGTTGTCTTAAAGAATATTTTCTTCATGTTCCAAATCCAGCAGTGTCCACATCACAACTACTGCTTTTCAGATACACTGAGTTCTGTCTTGCAGTCACAAAGAAACGGTCGGGTTGCAGGAGCAGCAGCGTGCACCGTCAGAACAACACTCCAGGTAAAAAAAAATGGGTTATTCCACATTCCGTGGACAGTAAATAATTATTAACAAGTTAACAGGCACCAAACACACTTGCGGTAAAGTCTATGGAAAAAACAGGAAAGGATTAGCGATTAACTGAAATTGAGCACAAGTTTTGCACACATGCTCAGTGTGTGCAAGTTACTATTCTTTGGCTTCATAGCCTAGTACAAATATTTCAGTCTCTACTGAATCCGGAAAATTTTGATTTTGAAAATATCTGGGTAAAATATAATTTCATATTTTCATTCCTGGCTGACTTACTTGCTTTAATGTGTCCTGGATCTCTGTTTTAATATGGTATCTGACTTTTCACATTTCCACAATACAAATCACTACTCTCTTCCCAATTATAGAAGATTTTTATACATCTGATAAAAAGGCCTGTGATTGATAACTTTGACAGGTTCTTTGGGTAGCAATCTGGCTACTGTTCAGCAACCTGTGTGAAAGATGGTAATCTCAGTCCACAAATGCCCACAATACAAAAGCCATCACCATAATTGGCACACCGGTTTGTCGGTTTCAGGGAAGACCTCAAAGTAGGCCAATTTATCCTCACACCTAAGCAAGTCCCTGACTAAATGGGGTAATCTGGGGAATCCTGCACTGCTGCTGTATGGACTGTACTAACTCTGGATAAGCTAACTTTGGTCTCCACAATTAATTTTTATTTATTACGAGGAAAGCTCAATTTACTTTAAAAGAAAGCACTGAGCTCAATCTAGCACAACTGACCCCTAAACCCCACCCTTTCAAGCAGATAAACCAAGTTGCACTTTTTTTTAAAATTGACTTTCACCTTTGTGTGGCTTTTGGAAACCGTATTAATTCTCCTTGATACAATGGGTTTCTTTTGAAGAACTACAGGACTTCAGAATTCCCTTATACAGTAGACAAATACACACTCCGTTTTGGTCAATGTGGAACTACCCTCTGGCTTTAAGGTTCTATGAAAAACCTTATATGTCTACCCCTTTCATAGAGCCTTTTGTAGCA
Organism: Natator depressus; assembly: GCF_965152275.1. Taxonomy (NCBI): domain Eukaryota; kingdom Metazoa; phylum Chordata; order Testudines; family Cheloniidae; genus Natator; species Natator depressus. The sequence continues at coordinate 41,767,359 of NC_134242.1, read as the reverse complement.
CCTCTATTATTAAGGCTTAGAATTTGGCATGCAGTTGTGGTAATTGTGAAAAATAGATCTACAATTCTAAAAAACTGAGCCTAATAGTTTTTAATCTGTTTTCCTGTGGTAGGCCCGAAATTTAGGTTTTATAAAAGCTTTTAATCAAATCTAAAGCCAACAGAACTATTTTCACTCCAGTGGAAACTAATTTTTTTTTTAAAAGTAGCATTCCAAACTCAAACATTGCAGCATTGTGTGAGGGCACAAGAATGCAAAAATGTAGTTAGAAATGGATTATAAACAAATTATTTTCATGAGCTAAAGTTCAAACTTATAGAAAAACACACACACGGAAAGTAAATTAGCTTGAAGCATTGGGTTTTAATACTTTACAGCATTACTAACACCACAAAGGTAGGTATGTCTAATAGTGATTAAACATGACTGAGTTTCAGGGAGTGAAACTGGAATTCTGGTCTCCTCACCTGCTCATTACAAGGATTTAGAGGAGGGTGAGAGAACAAGTAATGATAGTAGTCTAGTTGACATTTAACAAAAAACAAGCAAGAGAACGTCGCCTTCTGGTGTTTTTGAACAGCTAACGCCCATTAATTCACATTCAAACATACTGAAGTCAGGGGTGCTTCCCCTGCCAGTCACTTTGTCCAGAGTCCCAGAACCACTAAGCCAACATTTTCAGCATGCAAAGGTTGCATTTTCCATTTTGAACACTAAGTTTACTATTCTGAGACATTAGCAAAGATTTAATTTTATCTGCTTTGGTACAGTAAGCTATTAGTACTTTGAAATAGTAGTTTACATGTGTTAGGTATAACTGGCATATAGTTACCCCCAGCTATAAAATGTCAATAAATAAAAAGGCAACTAAAAATATATCTGTTTTATTTATCAGTTTTCTAAAATGCAAAAAGTCAAAGATTAGTCACAAGTGACAAAACCAAAATATATTGCACTGTGTACAGAAAACATTGTTGACAAAAGGTTATGTCACATCATATTACAACATAAATTATAATTTTTCCCAACCTATCTAGAAAGGTTTTAAAGTTACAGGGAAATGTTTTAAATACTACCTTGTAAATGCACACACTTTAAAAAAATGCAAGGTTATAAGTTTTTGTATAAACACATCCACAAAATGCTCTAAATACACCTTTTCCCTCCCTTTCACTAAGCTAGTTACAAGACATTCGTTAAAAAAAATTAGCCAGAAAAGCATGCTAATGGTGAAAAAAGAGTACAAAGTGGTTGAGAAGTCCCTGAAAGTTGTTTGTACACTTTGAGAAATAAAGCTTTAAGAGTGCAATCACTCTGGTCCAATTAAAATAATATATTTCTGCATGTAATAATAGCATATGCGCAATATGCTGGTATATCTGCACGGCTTAATTTCTGCACAAAACATCTAGTACATTGGACTTTATAAACACTGAAAAATTAAACTGGGTTTCCCGTTTGAGTTAATATTTACACAGATTTAAGTTTTATCTTTTCACTATTAAAAACAATGGGAGTATGAGCTCTTGCTGGTGAGTGTTTCATACAACATTAAAGTGAAATGGTCACTAGTAAGTTGTGATTCTATGAGTTTCGTAAGTTCTTCCTTTAAGCTATAAAGATGAAAAACACCAGAAATACAGTTGTAGTAATTGTAAACACATTAAGTGAAGACACACTGAAACTAATGTTTTAATTTGACTGCAGCTGAATCTCTTTATACATTTCCCCCTGCTACCCTTCAGACTCAGTACTGCCATCCAGAAGTATTCTAAGCTTAAGTGTTCTTTATCTCAACACTTATTGGCAAATCCACCCTTTTTTGTCCTCTTCTCATTGCTAAGCAGTATAAAAGAACAGCTTCTGCACCTAATGCACAAATATCCAGATCCATACTATTCCAGAAGTACAAGTAAACTTCCTGACATCAAAGGATTCTACCCACATAGCTGAAGATCACTCAGTAACCAAATATAATGAAATGAGTACTGTTCTAAAAACCTTTTCTGTGTATAACAACTATTTTGACTTTGAGAAAAGTCTCTAACCCTCTGAACACATGCATGTTTAATGTTTATTTAGCCAGAACTGAAAGACTGGTGGCCAGCTTAATGAAGGAACAAACTAGAAAGAAGGGTACACAAACTTATACCAATCTTTAACAAACAGGCAGTGGTAGAGAGGCAGTGTTCTTTTCTGCAGTTCAAGTTTTTGAACATATATTAGATACAAATTCTCAGAACGAATATTTCAGTGTAATGAATAGTTCATAGTATTTCAATGGTCATGAAAACAAAACATTACAAAGTTCATGGCTCTCCTTCATGTTCTCCCATACATTCACAATTTTAATCTGTGACCTAAAAATTTTATGAACAGATATTGACGTTAGTAATATGCTATTAAAATATTCCCAGCATTTAAATAACATGAATGGGAACAAAGAAGATGGGATCAACTAATTGGAGAAAGGATGCGAATTGTGAATCAAAATACCTGCAGAGTTTCAACATTTTTCTTCAATATAGTGGAGTAATTCAGTAATTAACAGTGATCTCAAAATGTAAACTCAATTTAATGCTGCATCATTACTAAGTGGATAGTTGAAGAAAACAATTAAATTATGTATTTTACAGCACTCATTAACCTGATTACCAGATCTATAGGCTTTCATGAAAGCTTCTACAATTTATAGAAAAGCTTTAGGCATTTGAGTCTTTTTTTTTTTTTTTAAATATATAAAGATTTGTTTCTAAAACTGCACTGTGCTCAGTGTACTGGAAAGATAAGGGATTGCCCCATTCAAAGAGATTAATTCACAAATGACTTTTCTAGAACAAAAAATCCATTTGTTTTATAAACCAGATTCATTTGACTAGAAACAAGTTTTAAAACCTTAAGACATGCTGATGCATCATAGTAATTTAAAGCAGCTGCTTTTCTAAAAAGTGCCAAATATTAGGTTTGTTCTTCACTGATTTGACTCAGGGTAGCCAAGTTGTTTTCTTCACTGGCTTCAATCATTTCATTAAGCTCCATTTCATGGATTTCTTCGTCATATGGTGTATAAAAACAGCTTCGTGTGTTGTCCTCACAGTAAATACACTCCTTCAAAAGAAATACAATAATGCTTTATGAGGATCTCTCACTAAGTGAACCAATACTTAAAAGTTGGGTCGACATAGCTGTGGCACGTAGGCAGAGGTGGATTAAGGTTTCGTGGGGCCCTGGGCCAGAACAAGTGTGGGGCCCTTTCCCCACACCTTCTGCCTACAGCCCCGCCCCAGTTCTGCCCATTCCCCCAACCCCTGTTCCACACACTGTCCCAGCCCATTTCAACCCCCCACTGCAGCCCCCATTTGCTCTTTTCTGCCCCCCCAACCATTGCAGCCCCAAGCCCAGAGAAGCTCTGCCCCTTCCTCCTCCCACCAGGTCCCTAAGGCTGCAGCGGGGAGCGAGTGCTCACCCAGTCCTGAGGCAGCAGTAGGGAGCCAGAGCTCCTCCAGCACCTGGGCTGCAGCACGGGACTGGGTGCTGCGGCTTCCCCTGCCGCCCTGTGCTTCTGTGAGGGGATGGGGTTTGGGGCACTGGGGCTTCTCACACCCCGCTTGCCCAGAGCTATCTGGGCTGACTCGTGCCTCCCCATACTGGCGGGAAGCCGGGGGAGGGGGGGCGTGGAAAAGAGAACCTATTAAAGGGGAGGACGCGTGACCTTCCTACATGTCTCCTCCCTGCCCCCTATGTTACCTGCTCTGTTCTCCAGCTGCCCCCGTCAGCACATTTGACTACCTCCTGCCCTTCCTGGCGGCCAGGCTCAGGCAGGGAGCAGGATGGAGCTGCTCAGTGGCTGCTCTGTGCAGCACAGCCAGCTGCCTGGGAGAGAGCCTGGCTGGGAGGTGGGGGACAGTAACGGCAGCCTGCTTCCTTCCCCGGACTCTGCTTCTGGGACAGGGGCCTAGCAAGCCGGAGCCCAGCGAGCCAGAGCCCCGCTCCCCAGCATGCTCTCTGTGCACCAGCTGCCGCCAGGGACAGAGCCTGGCTGGGAAGGGGCAGCAGCCTGCTTCCTGCCCAGGCTCGGCTTCTGAGGACAGGGGCCGAACATGTTGGGGGGGAAGGGGGAGCTCCGGCTCACTCAGCCGTTTCCCCAGAAGCCGAGCCTGGGCAGGGAGCAGGCTGCTGTCTCTTCCCAGCCAGGCTCTCTCTCAGGCAGCTGCTGTGGGCAGACTCCCAGCACAGCTAGAGAGGCTCTGGCCCCAACCCTGCCGCTTGTCTGCTGGAGGTCAGGTGCCCATTTTGCCGGGGCACCTAGGCAACGGCCCCATGGATAATATGCCATTGCATGTAGAGGTGTGAAAAATTAGTTAAGCTGACCTAACCTCTGATGTAGATGCAGATAAGGCCAAAGGAAGAATTATTTTGTGCACGTCAATGTTCTATATCAGTAGTTCTCAAACTTTCACACAGCAAGCCTGTGAGTATGAACCCCCTCCCCAATAAATTAAAAACTATTATAAATGCTGGAGGAAAAGAAGGGCTTGGGGGTGGAGGCTGACAGCTCATGACCCCTCACGTAATAACCTCATGACTCACGACCCCCAGTTTGAGAACCTGTTCTATATGATGGAATCTTGGACAGTCCATTTGTGGTCATCTGCAGAGGTGGTCTGTGATACTCTGTGCCTCAAGGGAACCCCCTACACCCCCATGTTAATCCTTATAATATGATTGTGTGGTATCCAATGCAAAGTTTGTCACGTCAGGTGTCTTTGGAAGGCTCATGATGCACTGAGCATTGTTGTTACAGTGATGTTATAAGAAAAGGAGTACTTGTGGCACCTTAGAGACTAACCAATTTATTTGAGCATAAGCTTTCGTGAGCTACAGCTTATGCTCAAATAAATTAGTCTCTAAGGTGCCACAAGTCCTCCTTTTCTTTTTGCGAATACAGACTAACACGGATGCTACTCTGAAACCTGTCATTATGCAAGTGATGTTATACGTTGTAATTTCACGTATATAGTTATGAGGCTGAAAATGAGTCATCATAGCTTAAAATAGGCCCAGGCAAAAACTCCCCAAGAGCAGAGGGGTAGTTCACACCTCATCAGGGCACGTATGGGACAAACTAAACCCAGCCCAGCCCAGCCTCAGGAATAAAGGACACCGGCCTAGGCAGCAACAAAGGATCTGTTGGACTCTTGGGTGAGTCACCTCCTTTCCTTTGGTCAGTTCGGGACTGCAATGAGATAATGTTCACCTGCCTCTGAAGGGGGGGCGGGGGCGCGGAAAAGCCAAGAGGGAAGAAAGAACATGATAAAAGAGAGTCGTTTGCCATGCTCTTCCACCTACATCTACAGACACCACCACCACGCGACTGAAGCGCTGATCAAAGGGGAGAGCCTGGCTGAAGGGCAACCAGCCAGCCTGCGGTGAGAAGCATCTAAGTTTGTAAGGGCACTGAAAATGTTAAGATCAGCTTAGAATGCGTTTTGCTTTTATTTCATTTGACCAAATCCGACTTATTGTGCTTTGACTTTTAAACACTTAAAATCTATCTTTGTAGTTAATAAATCTGTTTATTTTACCTCAGAGGTGGGTAAACTACGGCCCCCTCCTGCCCGACCCCTGAGCCCCTGGCCCGGGAAGTTAGCCCCTGGCCCCACCCCCTGCTGCTCCCCCTCCCCCGCTGTTCCCCTTCCCCCATAGCCTCAGCTCACTGCGTCACTAGCACAATGCTCCGAGCGGCAGAGCTGTGAGCTCTTGCCGGGCAGCACAGCTGCAGAGCTATAGCCTGACCCGGTACTCTGTGCTGCGCAGTGGAGTGGCTGGCTCCAGCTGGGTGGCACGACTGCATGCCCTGGTGCTCTGGGCGGCACGGCTGCGCCACCAGCCACCGGTGCTCCAGGCAGCGCGGTAAGGGGGCAGGGGGGGTTGGATAGAGGGCAGGGGAGTTGAGAGTGGTGGTCAGGGGGCAGGGCGGTCAGAGGGCAGGGAACAGGGGGGTTGAATAGGTGCAGGAGTCCGGGGGACCAGTCAGGAAGGGGGGGGGGGTTGGATGGGGCAGCAAGGGGCAGGAGTTCTGGGGGTGGTCAGGGAGAAAGGGTGGTTGGATGCGGCAGGGGTCCGGGGGGGGGGGGGGGGGGAATAGAGAACCAGTTGGGAATGAGAGGAGGGGTTGGATGGAGCGGTGGGGGGTTGTTAAGGTGGAGGTCCAGGAGCGGTCAGGGATGGGGGTGGTGGTGGTGGATGGGGCAGGAGTCCCTGGGGGGCTGTCAGGAGGCGACAAGCAGGGGAGTGTTGGATGGGGGTGGGGGCCAGGCCACGCCTGGCTGTTTGGGGAGTCACAGGCTCCCCTAACTGGCCCTCCATATAATTTTGGAAACCCGATGTGGCCCTCAAGCCAACAAAAAAAAAAAAAAAAAAAAAAGTTTGCCTGCCCCTGTTCTACCTGAAGCAGTGTGTTTGGTTTGAAGTGTGTTAGAGAGACTCCCCTTGGGTTAACAAGCCTGGTACATATCAATTTCTTTGTTAAACTGACAAACATATAAGCTTGCAGCGTCCAGCAGGCATAACTGGACTCTGGAAGACTGAGGTTCCTAGCCTTGTGTCTGGGTCTGGAGATATTGGCTAGTGTTATTCGGTTGCACAATCCAAGGAGCAGCTTACATGCTAGAGGCTGTGCGTAAACAGCCCAAGAGCAGGGGTTCTCACAGCATAGCACGGTAAGGCTGGCTCCCAGAGTCAAGGATTGGGGTGACCTAGCAGATCACCGGTCCAGATAACAGAGGGGAATGGCACATGGTCCACTAAAAACTTCTTGCCAGGCGTAAGGTAGCTAGGATAATGTGGTGGTAAATGCATCAGTTCCAGAGACAAAACTTCTTGGCAAAAAAAAAAAAAAAAGGGGGGGGATAGATTGCTGTCGGATGTAAAACATGGCTACTGTGTTGTCAGTCATGACCTGGATAATCTTTTATTGGACCAACTTCTGTCAATGGAAGAGACAAGCTTTTGAGCTTCAGGCCCTAAAGAAGAGCTCTGTGTAGCTCAAAAGCTTCTCTTTAACCATCAGAAGTTGGTCCAATAAGAGATATTACCTCACCCACCATGTCTCTTTAGGACCAACACAGCAACAACCACCCTGCAAACATGTTCTGGACTGTCATTCCCCATAGCATGGGAAGAAGTTAACCTAAAAATTGGAATTAAACTGTCTCTCAATGTAGTTGATCAAGTTCTCTGCAACAACTATAAAAATGAGTCAACAACAAATGAAGACTTACATAATAAAGAGTAGTATTAATCCATTTAAACTTACTGAATTAGCAACTGCTTTTGGAAGTCCACCCTTCTGGATCCATGGATGAACTTCAATAAGCTCTCTCTTTTGTTCTTCTGTAAACTTTGGCTGGAATTTTTGCATTTGCTTTAGTTTTTGTTTGTCCTCTTTTAAAACCATTTCCAAATTTCTAAAATAAATGTATTTAGAAATTGAACTGCACAGTTTTAAGGACCTAAAGTCTAATTTTTATCTGGCTTGCGCATACAAATATCTTGTGGAAAGCTAACATTTTAAGCCCCCCCATCCCCAACCCCAAATCTATGTTAAACTTACAACCAAAAGTAAGTCTGAAAGATGTTATGGTTGTGTCAGCATCTTCAAGTTTGCAGACAGACCACTCCTGTGCCTCTGCTGATAGCTCATTGCTTTCCTGAAGTGCAGCAGAGAAAACAGACTATCCGTTTTCAGAGTGACTCTTCAGAAACTTGCTGGCAGCATCTGTGAAACTGACAAGAACATTGTCAGTTGCACTCTGCTGCTGCTTAAGAAAGCTCAGAGCTAGGGCAGATACAGGCACCAGAGGTATTTACTAGAGAGGAGAGCTCAAAAGAGTCTGGATTTCTGACAGGGGTTAGAACAGAAAAAAGGAGACCTGTTCCTCTACAATAGGCCGCACAGTCAGGCAACTCTAGAATTACAAGTGACAGAGAGACAGAAAACGTTCCTCCTTTCCAGGAGTCAGAGGGGGTGGGGAATTTGGTTCTGGGGTGTTGAATTAAAATTTCAACAACATTTACTAGTCAGGTGCTGATATGGAAGATGAAACCCCAAAGCAGAGTCAAAGGACAGCACCCTGGTAGGAATCCCAGTACCGTCTCCTTTCCTGCTAGCAGGAATAGGAATAGATTGGCTTCTCACTTAGGTGTCACACTTCCACTGTCTTTCATATCAGCCTCTATGCTGGTGGGTTTAAATCTCTGGTTATTAGACACTGTTCACTGGAATAATATTTGAAACAATATACTTTTGCAACTGTTCCTACTCAGAAATTCTAAGACTTGGTCTACAACTAAAACTTAGCTCAAACTAGTTATATCACTTACGGCTGTGAAAAATGTCATGCTCTGTGCAATGGAGTTAGGTCGACCTAACCCCCACTATAGACACAGTCAGGTTGACCAAAGACTTGTTCCGTCAGCCTAGCTACCGCCTCTTAAGGGAGTGGATTTACTACAGTGACAGAAAAAACGCCCTCTGTTGCTGTAGTAAGGTCTACACTCCTGGCGCAGCTGTGCCACAGTTGCATTTGTAGTGTAGACATACACTAAGTCTATATTTATATCACATTAATAGGGAACACTAAAGTTAACCACCACCCCAGGCTTTATAAATCTAGAGGTCAAAGTCCAACCTCTTTTCGCTCCTCACAGGAGATAACAGGCTTCTCTTTTTACACACCTACCTTATCAAAACTGCAGTTACTGAAAGACAGATAAAGGAGGAGAATCCAAATCAAGTGTTTTAAATTAAGGGTTTACTCACTGCTTGTGGGTCCTTATCCTTCCTAAGGTGCAGAGAGTGGGGCTTTGTGAGGAGCAGGGGATGTGTGTGTTTATAGGGTAGGGAAAGGATTTAGACAGGAGGCAAGCATTTGAATGTGGAGGTTTTCAGTGAAATACCAAGAGTACAGTGATTTGCATTCTACAATCACCATGCACTCCAACTGATAGAGGTGTAACTAGTCAGACTAAAAGGATTTGTACGTATACGATTGTCAGTCAGTAACTGTACAACAACATCCTCAGCCAACACCATAGTTTAGGACCATATTAATCCTACTGAATTGGACTTATCCTTGTTTCTATAGCTATCAAATACATCCATCTTTCAGGCTAGTAAATAGAAAAACACACTAAAAAGAGACCAAGCTTGAAAAGCAGAATGACATAGCGGCTTAGTCCATTCAGAGTCAGATAATCTTTACTGAAATAGCAGTTCATCTCTTCTCCCCCTTAGCACCTCTGCATCTCATACAGGATGAAAAGTACTTAGAGTTACCGGGATGGTATCTGGTAAGTCATCATAACAGCGTCATCTGTATTTGCCATCAGTAACCAGATAGGATCCTGAAGGACATATTTAATGAAATGTTCACTGTTTTCCATTTCAGCGTTCTTTTTTGTATTATGATTATTTTCTGAGGAGTCGATGCTTCCAAAATATTTGCTGGTATGACTTGTCTCACTACTGCCTTGAAAAATAAAAAAAGTGGCTTTTATAATAAATGTCAAATGTTCCATTTAAGTACACTGTTTGAACCATACTTTCTTCCATAACAGGCAAATCCTTTTAGCCAATCAAAATGCCTGATGGAGGTGTACAATAGAGAATCCCCTTAAAAGTCTCTGAGTAGGTCATCTGTGTTAACCTCCTACATCCCACAGAGGGAAGATAGCTGTTGCTGCCGAACATGGAATAGAAAATTTGGAATGAAAAAAAAAAAAAAAAAAAAGGTAAACTAGAATACATATTCATCTTCCGTTGAGCTATTACCCAGAAAAGACTGCAGGTAAGAAAGGAACCCTATCACACTACTATCTGAACACACGACAACGTTACCTAGAATTATAATTAAAAAAAGCTTCTAAGATTTTTAGTTTTGATTAAAGAAACAAATACTTTTCAGTTTAAATTAGTCCTGTTAAACAGAAAATGAAGGAAAAAAGAAAACAAAAATACATCTATTGATCTGTCACAATTACCTCAAACATCTTCCTACTTGGCCTCACAGCCTCTCTACAACTAAGATAGCATATGTTAGTTGTTCCAAATGCAGCCCAAAGAAAAACATTTAAACAGAAGTCAACGTTTCTCCATTTTCAACAGGCTATTACAGCAGTCCGAGACAAATAAAGCTATATGAAATTTTTAAATATCATAAGATTGACTGTAAATTAGATTTAAAAAAAGTATGATTTTACTGTAAAGCACTTGGGGTCAAAGTGATATCTGTAATAGCTCACAATCCCGCTCTTAATGTTTCACAAGGCATGATTATATTCAACCAGTAAACGTCACCTGTTCTGCTCCCTGACATGCCACAGCCGTTGGATCCAGATCCCAGCGACTCGGCAGCTGCTGATACGCCACTTCCTGATGAAGCTGAGCCAGTGCCTGAACGTGCATCCTCTTGAAGTAAAATATGAAGTAAATCACTGTACATAGAGAGAGCATCACTATTTTGAGCTCCCACTGGAGAATCAATCTGGGTGAGAGGAAGGGTAAAAGGAAATCATGACCATTTATTCACTAATATTTATGTTAAATATATGGGACAGACTGAATTCAGTTCTTTACATAAAAGTAAGTAAAAGTACCTTTTCACAGAGAAAGGACCAGCTGCACTACACACAGGTAGTCTGACTGATAATTAAGGAGGTAGAAGGAAGTGGGTTAATAGGTTTGTCAGGTAATCTTTTAGTCAAATAACTACATATTCTTTTTCAACACAAGTGAAAGCTTAAACATCGCTCTTCAATGTAAGGAAATAGTTTGTCAAAGGTACAGTATTAATGTATGTCACTCTGCTGGAGCCATCTGACTTCTTCTGCAGCATCTAGATTCTACTGGGACAGGAAAGACCAGGAATCGTCCCTATTGCAACAACTCAAAAAAAAGTGACACTTGCTACAATAGCTATCACCATTGCTGTAAAAGGGAAAAAAGATAAGCCTTATCTACACACAGTTCCCTAGGGGAAGAAGCTACATGTGTATAAGCATCTTTATATTGGTTTATAATTAGTGCACTCTAGGGGATTGGACCAATAACTCTTTTTTTTATAGTACAGTAACAGTATTTTTTTTCTAATCGGGGCTCCTCAACGCTGTAGGAAGTGTCGATACCACTATAAGTTCACATGCACCCTTTGTGCACAAGACCAGAGGCACACAAGCCATTTGTGCTGGAGCCACGCACCTCTGTACCTCCTTGTACATCTGTATAAGGGAAAAGTGGCCACAACACTCCTTCAGTTCTCTTGCAATTCAAGGCCTATGCTGCTGAGGAGTCTAAAAGTGGAAACAGGGGACAGGTCACAGGATCCACATTGACTACATCTCAAAAAGCCTGTGACTGTAAGGTAAGCAACCGTTCTGAGTATGTGACAGTGTGGAACTCCACTCAAGGTGGCCAGCAAGCAGTATCTACTGGCAGCAGTACCTGGACAGTGTGAGGGAGACTCTTGTCTATATCAGTCAAGCAGAGACTGAAGTACTGCTAGTCTGAACTTGGCATCTGCCTGGGCAGCCATGTCAAGTGCATAATGCTTGACAACAGTTAGTGGGTTACTCCAGGCATCTGCCCTACAGATCAAGGACTGGCATGTTCCTGAAGCAATAGAAAGCTGCTGCCTGTGCCCTGGTGGAGTGTGCATTAATGTCCAGACGAAATGGCTTGCTAGCCAACTGATAGCAGGTGGAAATACACAGTGTATTGACATTTCTAGGCTTGACCTTTCAACACGCTGGATATAGCCATGCGGAGGAGGGGGGAGGGAGTCTGAAAGGCTTTGTCTTGTTGAGATAACAAAGCAGGCCCTGCAAACATCCCAAGTAGGACGCTTCTTTTTTCCAGCAAAGAACGCAATTTCAGGAAGAAAAGCAGTAAGGTCAAACTGGTTCAGGTGGAGTTCTGAGATCACTTTAGGGAGGAACTTAATGTGCAATTTCACCACCATTTTGTCCCTGTTGAAGGATGTTTCGGTCATAAGTGCTTGGAGCTAATTGACTTTCCATGCTGATGTGATGGCCAGGAGTGAAAGTCTTGATGGTGAGGTGGTATAACAATCACTGTGAGAGAAGTTTGAATGGAGGTTCCATAAGTTGCAGGAAAACAATGTGAAGGTCTCATGTGGGGAGTTGAGACTAATTAGAGAGCAGGGATGAAGAAGGCTCTTGAGAAACCTTGACAATAGTCAGAGAAGACTGAAAATGACTACCAGAGCAGAGATTGGGGGGGGGGGGGGGGAGAATCTTTTCAACTTTGAGGCATTAGTCCTCTTGCTGGAGGTCTTTTGGCTTTGTAAAACAATCTCCTGAACCTATAAGGAGTAGTCTGTCAGTCCTACTCATCCAATCAACGTCCAGGCAATTAGGTGCCATGACTGTGGGCCTGAGTGAAGTATTTGACTCAGATTCTGAGACAGTATGTCTGGACATATGGGAAGGCATACTGGGAGGCTGGCTGGACACATGCACGAGATCCAGCAGCTAAAGCTGCTTCAGCCAATAAGTGCTACCATAACTATAGCCTTGTCCCATCGTATCTTGGATATTATCCTGTGGATCGGGGGCGGGGGGGGGGGGGAAATCAGTGAGAAAACATAGGAGTTCGAGACCAAATGAAGAAAGGCTTCTACAAGGGAGGCTGGGTTCACAACCCCTCTGAAACAGAAGTCCCTATATTTGACACGGTTGACTGTGCAAAGAGGTCTACAGTAGGGGGTCTCACACTGGCAGAATATCCTGCTGTCAAGGTTCCTTCCCCACTCTGAACGCTAGGGTACAGATGTGGGGACCTGCATGAAAAACCTCCTAAGCTTATCTTTACCAGCTTAGGTCAAAACTTCCCCAAGGTACAAAATATTCCACCCTTTGTCCTTGGATTGGCCGCTACCACCAAATACTGGTTACTGGGGAAGAGCTGTTTGGAAACATCTTTCCCCCCAAAATACTTCCCAAAACCTTGCACCCCACTTCCTGGACAAGGTTTGGTAAAAAGCCTCACCAATTTGCATAGGTGACCACAGACCCAAACCCTTGGATCTGAGAACAATGAAAAAGCATTCAGTTTTCTTACAAGAAGACTTTTAATAGAAATAGAAGTAAATAGAAGTAAAGAAATCCCCTCTGTAAAATCAGGATGGTAGATACCTTACAGGGTAATTAGATTCAAAACAGAGAATCCCTCTAGGCAAAACCTTAAGTTACAAAAAAGATACACAGACAGAAATAGTTATTCTTTTCTCAGCCATTTAAAGAAATCATAATCTAACACATACCTAGCTAGATTACGTACTAAAAGTTCTAAGACTCCATTCCTGGTCTATCCCCGGCAGAAACAGCATATAGACCGACACAAACCTTTTGTTTCTCTCCCTCCTCCCAGCTTTTGAAAGTATCTTGTCTCCTCATTGGTCATTTTGGTCAGGTGCCAGCGAGGTTACCTTTAGCTTCTTAACCCTTTACAGGTGAGAGGAGTTTGCCTCTGGCCAGGAGGAATTTTAAAGGGGTTTACCCTTCCCTTTATATTTATGACACCTGTCAAGAATGGATTTCTACAGTGACCACTCAAGACTAGTTAAGTTCCAGCTCAAAAAGAGCGCCAAGTCATTGCGGACTCCCAGACGATTTTGAGCTACCAAGATTGTCCCATGCTGATGACGCCATTCCCAGAACTTCATGGCTTCCAAAAAGAGAGAGTGATTGAGGGCCTCCTGGTTTGTTTATATAGTGCACTGCCAATGTGCCATCTGTCTGCACCACAGAGTCTGAAGAACAGGCAGGAAAGCTACACAGGCTAGCCTGACAGCCCTTAGTTCCAAGAAATTCATGTAGAGCTTCAGATGATTCTGACACCATGAGCCTTGCATCTGAAGGTGGTTCTATTGGGTGCCCCAGCCTGTTCTGGATATCTGTAACTAGCATAATCATTGGGGAGGAACTGAAAAGAGTATTCACTCATGTTCAGTGGATCTAGCCACCCATGCGGTCCTGTAGGACATGGAGGACAAACTGTAACTCATCTGCTCATATGATGCTTGGATAGGAGTAGGTGGTCCTTGACCACTGTTGTGGAGTCCACAGATTAAGTGTCAGATATACAAATGCTGACATATGACCTAAAAGTTCAAGGCATGTACGTGCTATTGTCAATCTGACCACACGTCATGCACTAATCAACTAAAGAGACCAGAACCTGTCCTGCAGCAGACCCCTTTGCTGATCTGGAGTTGATTAGAGCTATTATCTCTACCAATGGAAAAGGACAATTTCTTGTAGGTCACCAGGAGTCCCAAGTGAGAAAACTGGGAAAGAATGTGATCTAGGGCTGTTTCAATCTTTTCCTGGGACCTGCCTCTTATCAGCCAGCTGCCTAGATGGGGATTCCTGGTTTCTTAGATGTGCCATCTCTACAGCCAGGCACTCAGTGAACACTCTTGATGCTATGGAGAGTCCAAAAGGCAGAATCCTGTACTGATAATGGTTGGGACCCACTGTGAACCTTATGTATTTCTAGTGGGCCAGATGGATGGAGATGTGGAAGGATCCTGCAAGTCGAGAGCCATGAACCAGTCTTGAGCGTGAAGCAAGCGTAACTTAAGACATTAATGTCTCAAATAAAATATATATGCCTAACTTATTTGTTGAGTATCCTCAAATCTAGGACAGGATGAAGTACCAGGAGTTTGAAGCCTCTTCCCATGTTCCTGGGGAACCTCTTCTACAACTCCTAGATAAGGCCATTTCTGTTTCCAATAGTTTCCTGTGAGACGAATTCATAAAGAGGGATGGGGAAGAAAGTCATGTTCTGTGGACTGGTTCTGGTGCTACTCTTGAACACCTCATCAATTCTGAGGATGTGTCAGTGCAGCAGAGTTTAGAGTCAGGGTTGAGATAGCTGTTGTCCTCTACTGTACTTCAGATGCTCCTTTGCATCACATTCTGTCTCTATTGTAAAACTGTAGATGCTGCCTCTGCTGATATGCAAGCTGAGGGCAGGAAGTCTTTCAAAAGGGTGGAGGGAGCACAGATCCCCAGAAGCAGAAAGTCACTGTAGGATCTTTCGGCAAGAGGAGAACACGGTCAGTCCTTTCAATGAACAATTCTGAGCCATCAAAGGACAAGTCTTCAATTGTGGCTTGTACTTTACGAGGGTTATCTGAAGCTTGGATCTAATGTCTAGCAGCTCACACATCAGCTAGGGTAAGTCTTACTGCCACTGGTGGTAAAAGGGAACCGAGGGAGGGTAGAGGCCATGCCACCTTTTAAGCCCTCATATAGCAGCATGAGGCAGAACAGGGCACATGTACAGCTATGGACACTACTAGTAAAAAAACCCAGTCTTGCAGGCATGAGGTACATGTGCATCTACAGTTGGATCCAAAACGGACGCATGCCATAACTATATGGGTGTTTCTTTGGGCATGAAACCTGTGTGTAGACCAGCCCAAAAGTTTAGTGGGGTGACTAAAGATTGAGGTTGGGCAGAGGAGTTAGCAAAAGAGGTGACATTTGTACGGACTAATTCTAACAGCAAAGACAGAGCTGTATAGAAAGTTCTACCTAGCTTTCTTTCATGTTGAAAAGAACTCACAGTAAAAAATTTCACAGCAGGTACAATAAAATTATGTTTTGAAGGTTTACGAAAAAAATATGGACCGAACATTTTAGGAAGCTCAGACAAGCAGTAAAAATTTACAGTGAAAGCGTCAACAAGATGAACAGTTCGTGGTTAAGTCAAACACTAGGAAACATTTTCTACCTCAACATCTACATCTCAGAGCAGGTATAACTGAAAAGCTGCCTAACAGTTATATTGTAAAGGTTTTGCTGCAATATAGGTCAAAGATACTTGGAGATTCAAGCTTTTGACTGAACAGAATATATTAAAAATAGAAAATTAGCTCAAATATAGCAGATGATACTGAAAGTTCTACATTTCCAGGTGGGAGTGTAAGTTTAATTTTCATGACTAGCATAAAAACACAGAAATAGCTTGTTTATGAAAACTGAATTTTCCACTCTATCATCTTGCCAAAGTGCAAGATATCAAAAATGTAATTCGTACATCAGTCCCTGTTTCAAATCAATCGAGTTCAGAATTTCTTCTTTAAGAAATGCACTGTAACACAATTAAGATGAATGTTAGATGAAGAATTTGATGGAGACAGAGAGAGTCCTAAGAAAAGTTACACATATGAATTGTTCAGACCAGTGATCTATCTAGTCCAACAGAGTCTCTGAAAACGGACAGCATTAGATGCTTCAAAAAAAGATGCAAGAAAACCTGCTACAGACAACTACAGAATAAACTGCCCAGTGGGGAAGTTTCCAATTTTTGAGAGTTAGCAGTTGATTTATGTATTAAAATAGGATTAACATTAACTTTTATGCTAATTTTAAAAAAATCTTATCTAATTTAACTAGATATCCTCAGCTAATTAAACTGGATTTTTTTAAAATCATATTACACTGTCAGCCTCAATGATATTTACTGGTAAGAGAACTCCGTAGGTTAATCAGGTATCATAAAAAGACAGACAGACAGTTACCTTTTCCATTACTGGTGTTCTTAGACATGAACAACACATCTCTATTCCACAATAGGTGGTGCTGGAAGTTTTTCCCCTAGCAGTACCCGTAGGGGGGAGCGCCCCCCACGACCCATGGATTGGCGCCTGCTGGCACAGTATAAGGGGAGCTGCGCGCTCCCTCCACCCTCAGTTCCTTCTTGCCAGACAACGCCGACAGAGGGGAAGGAAGGTGGGATGTGGAATAGACATGAGCAACACATCTCGAACACCAGTAACGGAAAAGGTAACGGTCTTTTCTTCTTTGAGTGATTGCTCATGTGTATTCCTCAATAGGTGATTCCAAGCTATGTTGGGAGGTGGGTAGGAGTTCAAGTTCCCAGGACGGAGGACAGCCCTGCTGAACCCGGCGTCATCCCTGGTTTGTGGGGGGATGATCGCATAGTGCGAGGTGAACATGTGAACCGAAGACCACGAGGCAGCCCTACAAATGTCCTGGATGGGGATGTGGGCCACAAAGGCAGCCGACAAGGCCTGCGCCCAAGTCGAATGTACCCTCACAATGGGTGGCAGGGACACCTTGCAGCTCATAGCAGGAGCGGATGCATGAAGTGATCCGATTGGAAAGCCGTTGAGTGAAATCAGCCGGCCCCTTGCGCACTCAGCCGAGGCTTAAACAGACTTGCAAATCTTGCACCTTTCGCCGATATGGGTTTCTCCCAAACAGCACAAACAGTCTGCGTGCAGGTCACTACTTGGCATAGAACGCCTACGAGAGCCGTATGACTTAAACCCCGGGGCATGTCCTGGCCCGGGCTCAATGACTAACTAAACTACCTACAGGTACTAACACTGAATGAAGGAACAGTTCTTGGGACGAGCTACAGCAAAGCTGGAGCAGAGCAGTTCTGACACCTCCACTGGCAGCAAGAAGGAACTGGGGGGGGTACGCAGCTCCCCTTATACTGCACCAGGTTGGTGCCACTCCAGGTGGCACTCCCCCCTACAGGTACTTCTAGGGGAAAAACTTCTGGCACTGGTGCACATGGCAAGCACGCACATCTATTGTGGAATACACATGAGCAATCACTCGAAGAACAAGTACTTCCTTTTGTCAGTTTTAATTTGTTGCCTTTCATTTTTGTTAATGTCCCCTTTTTTTGTATTAGGAGAAAGGATAAATGAAAGCACACAATTTACCTTCTTCATGCCATCTCCCTTTTTATTGGTCTCTTTTCTAAACAGTCCCTATTTTATCAATCCTTCTCCATATAGTTATCTCTTGGACCCTTCTATTTCTGCTCGCTCTCTCTCCCCCTCAAATAGGGTGATCACGATTGATCATTTGAGAACGCCACGAGGTCATTCCATTGGCTAAGATGACATTTTCAGTATTATTTTTCATCCCATTCTTTATACATTCTAACATTTGTTTGCTTTTGACTACCACTGCACACTGAACAGAAGTTTCCATTGAGCTGTTCAGTGGTATTAGGTCATTTTCCATGTAGTTACTTTCAAACCCAACCATGAGCATGAGTAATACAAATTATTCCTTCCAAAGTACAATGCTTTGTATTTGTCAACAATTAACTTTTTCCTCTCAAGTTTCTCACACAGTATTCTCTAGAGGTGCACCTATTACATTAAATCATTGGTTGAAAACTTGATACAGGAAAAACATCTAGTAAGCACACCTTGTACTTTAGAAATGAATCCGGACTATTTGTCTTACTATTTGAAAGCAACCCCCTTAAAATAATAAGCTTTATGATCCATTGTGGGTAGAACAGTTAAAAAAATCATCCAAAGATCTAAATCCAGAAAATTTTGACCAACTCTAAATATGGATTAGTCTATTTTTTTTTTTTAGTGGTTTTAATCTAATTAACCTTTAAGAGGTGAATACTGCATGCTCAGCTTAAACTAGTTAAGGCTTATAAAAATCACATGGCATTCATTGTGTGCTCTCTTCCCCCAACGACACAGGGGTATCTGGATCTTGCTTAATATGCCAAGAAAAATGGCTATAGCTCCACAGAGCATAATTTAAACACACAAACGCCACTGTAAGACAATTCTATGAAGTAAAAAAGTTGTACGTATTGGTTAACTCCTTTGCATTATAGACTGGGATTTCCCAATGAACGCTAAAGTAAAATGCATCAAAGATTCTTAGTGTTGAAAATAAAACACTGGGTGATGGCAAGGTCCGAACATTTTGGAGGTAGGAATTCCAGGGCATATGCATTAGCATCAATGTATTTGGCATCAACTACATCAGAAAATCCAAATGCCCAATAACTATTTTTAGGGATTCCATATTAGGTTAATACTGCTAATGTCATTTACTACAATTAACTGCATAATATTTAATGATTCATAAGTACACAACAGTATACATATCTTGGGTATGTGTTTGCACATGCGCACACCCCCCCCACATACTACATAAGTTTTTAAAGGTTAACAGGGGTCCAAATCATCTCACTATTAGCCTACCTCAGTGTTGTTAAATCCTGTATAGCAAACATTATTCCAACAGAGATCCTCAGATTTTCTGAGTTTAAATTCAACAAAATCAACACCCACATGTTGATCCTTGAAATTTAAGGAACGTAAGGTAAAGGGGAAACTGACTGATGGTCTGTACAATTTTACTATACCAAGTAGACCAAGGAAAAGCTACAATGGTGGAAAGATACATATATTAATTCATTTCCTCATTTCATTTGCCAAATGTACTGTACTTTCTGCACACGGACTATGAAGAATAGGTATGTTCAAACTGTAAAGATGTATTTTTTTTTGGAAACTATATGCAAATACTTACAGGAGAGGATCCTTTTCTGCTGCTGTCATCAGTTATGGGTTTGTCCGTGGCTCCTCTTTCAATTAAAGTGCCATGTAAACCAGCAGCAGCTCCACTTTCAGCACTTTTGGGGGTTTCTTCTAATTGCAGAAGGTTTAGCTGTAGAGGAGAACTGCACCTTGACTGGAACAAAGGTGGTGAGGTGTGATCTTGAGGCTCAAGAGACTGCGGCGTGGAGGAACGGGATGGATCATTTCGTGATTCCATGGCAGGAGCCTTTTTGCTTTCTGCTAGTGTATTATAATGGAATGGTTGTGTTGGAAAGAACGTCCGTTGAGGGAAAGGATTTGGGGCAGCTAATGGCGGCTGTGTTGAAAACACTGACTGTGAAGAGAAAGTAGGATCAGCAGAAAAGTTAGGCTGGCCATTGTAAAGTGTCTGGGGTAAATTATTGTTAATTTGAGGGTACATGTAGTTGGGGAGCACAAGTGCTACCACTGGCGTTACAAGAGGTGCAGAGAACTGCGATGGCTGCATAGGACAATTATTTCCAGAGTCTGGTAAATCACTGAAACCAGAAAGGCAAGCCTCAGGACCTGGTGGCACAGTTCCCGCTGCTGAAAAAACTGGGAGTGGATATGCAGGCATAGTAGCAGGGAAAGACATGGCTGAATGGCTAGCTTGAGAAGTATCTGATGGTGACCAAGCTGTACTATTTAGACCTTGCAGAGGGAACTGATGAGGGGGATTGGGTCCAGAAGTTGTACTGTCTGAGGATTCCTGTGGTTTAATTCGTTTTGGTTTTGATTTCCTGTTCTTTCCACTTTTCCTCCAGGACTGATTTATTCCAGAAGTGCCATTTCTTTGCCCACGAGCACCTGGAACACAGTGGGGAAATAATTACATCAAATTGTGAAGTGTCCCCTTCAAGTCATCCTCAGAAGCTGCTGAAAATTGCGTCTGTTGCTCTATTCCAACAGAACGGAACTAACTAGGGAGGAGTCAGGTTCACTCTTCCACCTCTGGCGCAGAAACTTGGCAGGAGCAGCTGTATTAGCACAATTGCAGAGAGAGGAAAATCAAGAGGAGGGGGAAAAAGCTGTGCATTTTGTGCCCAAAATGTTGTCCTTCGCCTCTTTGGCCAACAGTTTTGATGCAGTGACTTCAGTTTTTGAGGAGCGAGTACCTCTAGAATTCTCTGGCCAATAAAAACAGCAACTACAGAAAGGCAATTCTAGCCCTCTGTTTTAGAGGATCACTGACACACACGCCTTTAATTTAGGAAGAAACTATAAAGACTCTCAAGCAAGCAAAAGAGGTGCAGACAAAAAAGAGGGAATAAATCCAAAACAAAAGATGTAGCAAAATTAGGAGAAGGGGGGTGGCGTTTGGGGTCCCCCCCCCTTTTTCTCCCCCCCCCCTTTTTTTTTTGAGGAAAAGATCTTATGTAGAAGAGAGTATTGCTTTATTTTATGTGGAAGACTACACTAAAAATTTTTTTGTTACGAACTAAACTGGTGTCAGTAGTCAACTGGATTGATAGATGAAAGAAATTCATAAATTTCACATATTTGAAAATCTCAATTCTGGTGCACACTTGCCAGAAGGCAGGGAAGAAAGTTTCTCAGTTATCAGTGGTGTTAAACACCTTGCTGTGAACTGTGCACAGTATGTAGATGTCAACAGCCACCATGATACATGAGCCATAATTAAAAATGGAATTCTGCCCTCTCAGACTGAGTTTGACACTGCTGATCTAAAATCAGTTCAATACATTAGTTCTCTACCCCATAATATGACCATCTTTTCATGATCATTTTCATTCATCACCATCACAAAATTACTTAAGTGAATTTATCCATCAGTTCCAAAACTTGGGATGAGACTCCCCCTTTGTTTTTAATATTAATGTAAAATGCACTAGCGCACAATTTGTAGAAGTTCACATCCTGCCATAAAGAGGTTAATAGAATTTGAATCTTCTGTTAAAATATTGATCATATACACTGTAGAAGTGAAGAACAATTCCATACATAAGTTTAAATATTACTTTTATGGATTTGATTCTCAGTGGCTAACTTTCAAACAAGATATTCATTGATGAAATATTTTGTCCTCATTTGTCATGGCAACTTGTAGTACAGTAGAACCTCAGAGCTACAAACACCAGAGTTACTAACTGACCAGTCAACCACAAGCCTCATTTGGAACTGGAAGCGCACAATCAGGCAGCAGCAGAGACAAAAAAAAGCAAACAGAGTACAGTACTGTGTTAAATGTAAACTACTAAAAAAATAAAGGGAAAGTTTAAAAAAAAGATTTGACATAGTAAGGGAACTGTTTCTGTGCTTGTTTCATTAAAATTAAGATGGTTAAAAGCAGTATTTTTCTTCTGCATAGTAAAGTTTCAAAGCTGTATTAAAACAACATTCAGTCGTAAAACTTTTGAAACAATGGTTTGTTCAGAGTTACAAACATTTCTAAGTTACGAACAATCTCCATTCCTGAGGTGTTCGTAACTCTGAGGTTCGACTGTATGTTTTGTTGATTTATGTTTTAAGGACCTAGTAACAGAATCCTTGGTGGTTCCCCACTGCGGGGGTGGGAGAACCTAACCATGCCCAGTTATCTACATTGTGTGGTTCCTTACTATTTGCAAGTGGGGGGAGGGAGTGCTCTGTCCTTTGTGGGCCTTCTTAAGTCTCTCCAGATGAAAGTCACAACCCCAAAGATGTTCAGGGATAATTCCTCCCTGCAGTTGCAGTAAGGGGGTGTGTTTGGCAAGTCTATAGTGCTACCAGAGATCCAGCACCAAAGTAGTGGGTTTTGGGGAGATTGCTCTGGCTGGACCTCTGAGTCAGGCTCTGAGGTCTGCTATACTCTCCTCTAGGTCAGGGTGAAGGTATCCTGGCTACGGGTTCCATCCACAGCTTCAGGAGTCACTCCTGCAGTCTGCTGCTTAGGACAATCCTGCTCTTCCCCCACAGGTGACTGCAGTTTAAAAGCCTCCTCATTATCATCCACGATTGACAGGGCTGGAAAGACAGGGCTAGCCCCACCACCTGGACTCTGAGGCCTTCCTCATCTGTGTGGGATTTATACATCCCATCACAGGTATAGCATAACACCACAGATATAGCATAACATCTCACTTTTAAAGGACTTACCAATTTTATGCTTTATGCTATAGATCAACAGCGGCCAAACTGAGGCTCATGAGCCACATGCAGCTCTTTTATTGTAAAAGTGCAGCTTGCAAGCCCCTGACATCTCCCCATTCTCTGCCTACCAGACTTGGGGGGCGGGGAAAGAGCTCAGGGCCTCTGCCTTGCAGTAGGATTGGGGCTTCTGTCCAGCAGAGATAGCGGGGGGGGGGGGAAGGGGGAAAAAGGGTGTCTTGGGGCTTCAGCCCTGCAGGCGCACCTGCTAGGGCTCAGGGCTTCAGCAGGAGTGGGGCCGAAGACCAAAGCCCCAGCTCCTGGCAGGTGTGCCCCACCTTTCAAAACTTCTGAAGATTGTTGTTTGCGGCTTGGAAGCCAGTAAGTTTGGCCACCCAGCTACAGATTCTTTAAATACAAATGCAAACAATCTTCAATTTGTAATGGATGCCAGTTACCAATACAAAAGATACATGCCTATTTTACATATAATGTTCTTCTATTGTTTCCTCCTACCACTGTGCCCTACAGATCAGTGTCCCTTCTCCATTCCATTCTGGGCTTCCTGGAAGGGGCAGGATTTCATATCCAGGGTTCACTGAACCCTGAAGCCTAACTTTACGCAAAGAAAAGTGACAATTGCATTTGTACCACCCTTAAAGCGATCCATGGTTTAACAATAGCTTCTGAACCTGCAACATCTAAGACATTGTTTTCCTGTTCACAGATCATTTTAATGGTTAAAAAAAATAATAATTCAAAGGACAACAACTATTGTCTTACCACGTTCACCAGGACGTCCTATGGGTCTATCTTGTACATAGTAATTGCAGCAGGATTGAAAAATCTTGAATCTTTTGATTTCTTTGAATTTATTCAAAAAGCTCTGCTCTTCTTTTTGTGTATGCACTGCAAGGATTTCCTTTGTAAGTCCCAGTTTCTTAAATGGCTCCTTTTCCTGGTTTACATGTATAGTGTTGGATGGAGGGACAAGAATTTGACTAACTAAGAGTTCTGTTCCACTAGGACCATCTTCTATCATTTCTAGAACAAAAGTGAAAAAATATTTAAGGCAAATGAGGCAAAATATTCTGCCAACTTCAAAATTAAGACTTTATGATAAAAGCACTGTAACTAAAATAAGATGTCTGTCCATAAGTATTCTATAGCAACAAAAAACTTACATCATTCCCATTGTAACTAGCTATTCCACTGTCAACCAGTGGTAAAATGTCTTAAATTAAGCTATTCATTTCAACAGTAAGTACTGTACCTAATTCAGGTTGTGTTTTTTTGTCCCCAACATGAACTATGGTGCTACTGTAGCTGCACTGACTGGTGAAGGATACAACACTTTCTGGTTTCCCAGGTAAAGCCAAAGAGGTTAAGTGAGCACCAACTACCGGAGGACCATTTGATTTATCAGATGTCTTCAACACAGCAGGATCTATACGAGTTTTCAACAGCACTCTTTCTTTAGAAGAAAAAAAGTTAATAAAACTTCATTAGATGAAACATGAAATAAGCTAATGAAAAAAAAAATCAATCGCCTGAGTCATAAAATGCCAAAGACTGAATTGCTTTTGAGAAGACAGCGAAGTTATTCAGATTCTGTTCATTCCCAATAGTTCAGCAAGGGCCAACGTGTTTATATCAGATATTACCTCAACTTTCAAGACAACATACTATTGTCCTCTAACACATATAGAAAAGTATTTCCATCGATAACAGCTGAAATTTACAGATACGCGAAGTAAGAAGAATGCTGCTTGAGAACTTAGTATTTGATTTAAGGATATATTTTGACATGTGATGTTGACAATTTGTGTTTTAATGGTTATAAAGCTTTAGCTTTTTGAATCTCACTGTCTACCGTCATTAAATAAATAATTGTTTGACCCCTCTCATAACTTCCAACAATTATGAACACTTAAAAAAAAAGATAAAAATCAAAACAAATGCTTAAAAACAAATATCTGTCAAAATTATAAAAAATAAAAATCAAATTTGCCATGCCTATTTATGTAGTCCTTCTGCCTCCCTTTTCTATTCCCTCTGTCTCTTTTCCAACAATTATGCCAACCTTATACCTAGTTCTTGGAGATGCAATAGCCATCAAAAGTACAACATATCTTTGGTTACTTTAAAATTGTATAATTACTTATAAACTTGTCATATCCAATGCTTGCCTCTTAATTGATTTGCTTTAGCTTTGACCCCCAGGAAAATTATGTATATTAATATGCTCAATGCACTTGTGTGATTACCATAAAAAAATCACAGCTGTTCAAATGTCAAAACCAAAATAAGATAATTGCTATTTCTATTGTGATTAGCTGTCAAGGCCTTCAGAAACTTGCCAATTAAGGGAATCTTAACCAAAAACAGATTAGCAAACTACAAAAACTGCAAACATACATGAATTTTCACAATTTTATGTAGCTTTTTAAAAATCTAATACTAATGTGATTTGTTCAGTGTGCACAGATAATGAAACTAAGAAATTTCAAGAATTGTCTTTGACAGTGCAGAAGTTACCCTCAGCTAGAGTTATTTGGAATTTTGATTTCACTACCACATTGTCTCGTTAAAAGAAAAAAGGAGTACTTGTGGCACCTTAGAGACTAACCAATTTGAGCACGTAGCTCACGAAAGCTTATGCTTAAATAAATTGGTTAGTCTCTAAGGTGCCACAAGTACTCCTTTTCTTTTTGCGAATACAGACTAACACAGCTGTTACTCTGAATTGTCTTGTTAGACATGAGACTGTCAAAATCTAACATGGGCATTTCCCCACTCCACCCAAAAAAAAAAAAAAAAAAAAAAATCTATATTTGAGAATGTTCTGCACAGAATTGACGTTTATGTTAAATCCTAATTTTAAAAATTAATTTTTACCTCCTAATGGCTTTATGGCATTATCAGCTGTTTTCTGCTTCTGATCATCAGAACTCAGTGAAGCAGCATTTGATGAAGGTTCACATTTTCTCTTTACTGTGCCAGGTATGCTGCAACTCTCCAAATACCTATATAATAAGTGTTTAACAAAGTTAAATAAAAATGTTGTAAACTTCGGGGTTAAAAACAGTTTACACACCAACAATACACATTGGATGGAAGCCTACCTGATGACACTGTCTAAACAACTAATCTGTTGATAGGAATACACAGGTTGTTCCTTCCAAGCCAGTTCCTCTGTAATCACATTCTTATGAGCAGCAATGGCTACAGTATCCTTTTCAGTTATATCTTCCATCCGAACACTGGAACAATTTGTTTTTTCTGTATAAAGATTTATGCTTATTACAAGTTAACCCTTCATAACTCTTAAAATAAAGCAGATGTAAATCCCTAATTTATGTCTTCCCTCAATGACTCAGAAGTTATCCTTCATTAAAATACAGTAAAACCAGTAAATATTGCAATAAAATGTTTGTGCAAGTCACATGCAACAGAATACTGCATAAACGTTTTTCACATTTAGCGGAAAACCAATAGTCCTTATAGTTTTAACTTGAAATTTAATTCGCATTACAATGCCCATGTATTCAGTAATTACTTATTTTAAGTCAGCATAATCACAGAATCTATGGGGTCTGAGGACTACTATGGTGGATGTACAGTATAAAGGAACCAGGGGAATAGCCAAACTCTTTGTATGTCCAAATTTTAAATCTTATGAGTGATAACAAGTTGAAAGTATCTATTAATTTTTGGAGTTACAAGCAAAGAGAAAATATTTTAGTTGTTTTTGTAACCTTTTGTCCCTTCCTAAATTTAGCTTTTCACTTTAAAAACTGTGAGCTCAATTCATGTGCCTCATGACATTTTCTCTGAGTCACACCAGAATTGTTGGGCAGAAGCATTTGTTACAATATCTATGCTGACATGATCTAATACCCACTAAAAAATGCAATTATCTGATGGTTTGGTGGAATACTCCACAATAAGGCTAAAGAGAATAGTGTGCAATGAAGACAGGATCCAGGAAAGTTCTCACTATACATCTTACAACTGCATCTATATTATGTACCAACAATGTTGCAGTACAAAATAAAGTCCCTGCTTGAAGGAATTTACTACTTACAGAAACAGAACAAATATGCAAGGAGAGAGACAGAGAATAATAATTAAATTACTTATAACATAGCATAATCCAAATAGTTATCTTAGAACACACTTGGACAACTTCCAAAGACTTAATAGCTATCACAAAAATATTCAATTAACTGGAAAATTCCAAAAAGATATTAGATACAATTCTCAAACACTGAGCTCACATCCATAAACACAAAAAGTACCAAATAAAAAGAATGTTCTGTTTCCCAGTTAGTATTATAGTCTGACAGTTATATTTGGCCTGGAAATTGTATTTAGTTACTTTAACACAGCTGACTTGTGAACAAAAAAATCTGAAATTCTGCTGTTTTACAGGGGGGGGAAAAAAAAAAAAATGCAAACTCATGCTGTTTTACCTCCAAAAGACTTTTTCGTATGTTCCAGCTTCACTCTTCTACCAGTGAAAACATGTTGCCCTTCATTTCTGGCCGTATGTGCATCTTGACATGTCACCTGAAAAGTGTCAAGGGGTGTGTGAAGAGAAAGTAGTCACTAGAAAATTTTGGCTTATTCATACATATTGGGTCCTCAATGAAGTCCCTAGGCTTCAGAACCCAAGCTCCAGCCTGAGTCGCAACTTCAAAGAGCTTTGCTGTCCACACAGCCATTTTTAAAGTGCTAGTGCGAGCCTCACAAACCTAACCTGTTGACCCGAGCTGGGAAGGTTGTTTCCATGGGCTGTGTACAAATATTGAAAGGACTGGTGACTATGATTTTTTTCCTTGACTGAGAAAGCAAAGCAAAGACTTACATAATTTTACTACACACTGTAGTTGGCATAGTCGCATCTCAGACTGCATTTAATTCTTCCAGTGTTAGCTAGGGGACCACAAACTACCAAGAACAAAAACACTTTTCCCCAAAATATTGGGCCATTTAAAACTAGCAACTGAGCTGGCAGAGGAAGATTAGAAAAAGAATATTCTACACAGACGCAGTCCCATTTATGGTCTCTGGAAAAAAAATGCTTAATATAGCACTTCAAAAGATCTGCCTGCCTTTTTAAAAAGCATTAATTAAAAATTCTTAGTCTATCCCCACAAAATGTATAATTCTGACCCTGCCTCTGGACTTGCTAGAATAGTTTCAACAAAAAGCTGTATTTCTGATGCGGATGTTTAGAAAAAAAATTCTTTAAATCAAGACGGGGAAGGTAGAAGTCTTTAAATAAGGTTTTAGTGAACGCTAAGATACTTTTTCCTGCACACAATATTTGTATTGATCGGTAGAAAACAAAGACAATGACATACTCGAAAGCCCACAGGAGTTGTAGCACAACAGTAGTATCACTAAGAAGTTATATTAAATAAATTTTTAAAATATTTTTCAGAAGAATCTGCAAACTTCTGCAGTCCAGATTTGAATGCCAGCCCAATGCAAAACACACAAATACTAGAGCTGGGCGAAATTTTTCAGTGAATGCTAAATTGCCCCAAAAAATGCTTCTAGGTCCAGGCAACCAGAGCAGTCACCCTGGGCATCGTCTTCCAGAGGACTCTGTACGAGCCAGAGAGGTGGGTTTTTTGGCTCAGTTTCTCCAGGTGGGCACCAAAAACATAGTCTGCCCTGGCCAGCAAAAAGGCCCAGGACCATTCCTCTTTGGGGGGGGGGGGGGCATCAAAACTATTTGTGAATTCAGGTCCAATTCAGTGAATAGTTTCAACCAAAAATGGAAGAGAGTCAAAAAGGTCAAAACACATTTCAACTTGTCATTTCAAAATATCAGTTCATTATGAAATTTAGCTAATAAAAAAAAGATCTATAGGTAAAAGTATCCAAAAACAACCCAAAATGAAAAATTAAAATGATAAAAAAATTTCAGACTGAACAAAAATGCTGCACTCAACCCAAAACAAAGGGGTCTGGTTTTGTTATTTTGGCAAGAAAAACTAAAAATTCAGTTTTAGTTTGAACTGAAATGAGTTGTTTTCATATTTTTTTGATTCAACCCTGAACTAAAAAAAACAAAAACCCACTAACTATTTGCTAGGGCAGTGTCATCAGTTTTTCTTGTTGGCAAAGGAATCCAATCTCAAGGCCCAGGCACAGCCTCAAAGGACACTGCTATTCAGAAAGAATCTTTTCCCATGTACATGAGTGGAAACCATATGGACAATCATTCATAGACAACTGTCTCACACTTGCAATGCAGTGGGGGTTATTTCCTCAATTTAGGCCATCCACACATGATACAAGTTCACTGCTCTTCTGTAGAATGTCTCAACCCTCACAGGAAAAAGACAAATACAAAGATTTCCTCCCCCTCATTTCTTCCATCCATAAACAGATAGCCACCCAACTAGCTCTTCCCTTACAAAATTAAGGAAAAAAAATGTTGTGCAAAACTAATAAAGCTATGTCCCCGCTTAGAGGCAGATTAAGCTTTTGTGCGGCCCTGGGCCAGAGCAAGTAGGGGCCCTGCTCCACCCCTTCCACCTGCAGGCCCGTCTCCTCCCTGCTCCTGCTGGGGAAATGGGGTGAGGGTATGGGGGCTTCCCCTGCCTGCCCGGTGCTCCTGCCAGGGAGCAGGGTCAGGGGCTTCCCCGACTCCCTGGCAGGAGCACCAGGCGGGCGGAGTGGGGCAAGCCCCTGTGCCCCAACTCTGCCCTCCCAGCGCTCCTACTGGGGAGCAGATGGAACAGGTCGGCGCCCATTTTTCCAGGGTCCATGGGCACAGGCCCCATTGGCCCACTGGCTAATCCACCACTGTTTTTGGTCCTGGATAGGAATTCCTCTCAAACAGGACCAACCATCTCCCCAACATTTCTGCTGGAGGGGCCTAGCCAGAGCCACAATGAAGCAATAGCCTCAGTCCCAGCCCAGAATTTGAAACCACAGTAACAGTAAAAATCATTTTCAGTTATAGCGAGTTTTGTACCAAAAAGACTTCATTTAAAAAATAAAATTAAAAACTTACATGCTTGTCCTTTAGCGTCTCCTCATTGTTGTTCCCATTGCTGTCACTGGATGATGCTACACTCATTAAATGCTCATGTGATCCATTACTACCCAAACTTCCATAGCCACTAGATCCACTGTTGTGTACAGGCTGCAAATATTAGCCATCAACTTTAACAAAAGTTTAGCACATACTGATAATTCAGAATGAGAAAAAACTAGCAAGATACTACAGCTGCATGCTTTCTTAAGACCCCAGACAGGGATACACCCCAAAGTAGTCAATAGGACTCTGCACAAAGCGAAGTTCATTGCAGGGTTGGGGTAGTTTGAAATATACTTTAATAAGGATAGTATATTTGACTTCTAATGAAGAAATCATAGCAAGTTAAACCACAGCATGATTTTGAATGCAACACTGACAGTATTTCTACCTGGTCAAATATACCTATATCACTTTTGATAAAGATAAAATACTGTCTATTAATGTCTTTATTGTTAGACTGAGTGGGACTATTGTGTAGCTTCTTAAAATCCCAAATAAAGAAGTTTAAAAGATACCACCATCAGGCAAATAAAGAATTCAACTTTATAACAGTTTAAAAACCTAACCATTATCAGACAAAACCCCCCCAAAAATTAAGGATAAAGCTATAACTCACTCCATCATGGGATATTAAAAGCAAATTGTAGTTTTAAATAACTAAGTGTCTTGCAGTCTGGAAAACTGTCATTAAGATTAAATAATTAACCTTAACTCTACCCCTGTGTAATATATTGACAGTCTTATGCATGGAATAGTGCCAGTATCTGTTGGATACTTGGGGAACTGCAGGTGTTGTTCGATTTGGAGCACATTAGTGGAGTATATGAATTTATGTGGCCCGAATCCAGTGATCCCCAAACTTTTTACCTCATGCCCCTCCTTACTTGTCTGCACTCCCCCATCCCTTCCAGAGCTGGGGCTGGCAGCTGGGGCCCTGGGTGCAGGACTGGGGACCAGGAGCAAAGTTGGGTGGCGCTCCCTCCCCACTCTCCCATGGGAGCTGGCCCAGCCCCCAGCTGTGCCCCTGAAATGTTCCTCCATGTCCCGCCTCCCCCCAGGGGGCACACCCCACAGTTTGGGGACCTCTATCCTAATGTGTCATACAGGAAGATCATTTTCCACCCAAAAGAAAAGTGTTATTTTGATCTCCTCATTATGATGCTGAACAGGCCATTTTGTCTGAATTGGGAGAATGGACTGCAATGCAATTAATTCTTGTTACCACTGCTATGGTGATGGGGGGGGGGGGGAGGGAATATAACTTTTGTACTTAAAAAGTAAACTGTAATCATTTAAACTATTGAATGGGGAGAATAAAAGGCTGGGTACATTTGTTGGCGTAGGTTGTGAGATTCCTGGTGTAAAATGCAGATGGGATCATAAGGGCATTAAGTTTTTGATTGTAAATTTGTGTAAAGGAACGTGTTACATAGTGGAGAATTAGATAATTAAACAAATGACATCTGTAAAATAGGGTTAATACACTGATACCGCAAAGGGATGTTATGAAGACAAATGTATTAAAGATAAAAGACTCTCGATACTGCAGTAATGGGGGCCATGTAAGTACCCAAGACCCCAGCACCATATAAAACCCCAGACCTTACCTGTAACAACAGCCGGTATATTTGTTCTGTGATTTCCTGAATGCTAGGATGAAGGATTTTATCTTCTGTGTAGGTGGGAGCAGCAAATACATCTTCATTTAAGGGACCACTGTAAAAATCATCATACCCAAAATATTCCAAATGCATGTAAAAACACAACTTTAATTAATCTCTCATATATATTAAATAGGCTCTTGTTCCTATTCTATTGCATCTAAAAAACTTTGAATCTGATAAAATGTGCAACCTTACTCTGAACATGGCTTCTCCATTCTGAAGTAACTCTTGACAATATTGGAAAAACCTGCAGCACTTACAAATTTGTTAAAAGCATTTAATGTATTATAATATACACTTACAATCACAAAACCCAAATACCAAGATAAAAAAAGCAGTCTGAGTTGGTCATTTTTGTACAGCTCTCTTCCACTAATTTAAAAAGAGCTGCTACGCAAACTTGAACCCCCCACCCTCATTAATAAATATGAGAATCTAATAACTTGTCTACTTACGTCCTAACTTTGTGTCTTCCAATTATAAATGAGACTTTTCGGCTCCAAGGATTAATGAAACTAGACCAGCTGGTGTCCATAGTTATGTATTCCCCATTTCTAGTGCAGAACCTGATTGGTGAATAGTCAAAAGGCTGTCCACCATACTGAAGTACTATAATGCAAGTTTTAGAAAAAATGTCAGTTTTATATTCCATATTTCATGTGGAAATTATATTTAATATGCTTTTATTCAATGTTTACAATAGTTTCACAACAACAAAAAATTGAATATGTATATATTTATGGCAGACATAAGGTTTATCCAGTAACCAAACTCGGGGTAATTTCACATCGAAGGGAAAATTACAAGTGTTTGGCCACCAGAGGAAACCAACCTTCACTGAACATATTTAAATTTATAAACATTTAAATTATATTCCTTGCCCATACCAACATCTACAAACACATTTTAATGAAAATAAATCAGACTATTTGCAATACTGAATTTTTGTTCTCCAACATAAAATTATTCACTAGATAGAAGACCTAAATATATATATTTTTGTAAATGCATTTTGTACATAAAACATACTTGATGCCATCGTAGCAACACTAACTGCACCAAGAAAAATGTCCCCAGAAAAAATAAATGAAAAATTATTCCATTTTCAAAATTTATGCAAAAAGAGTTGACACTGACCAAGAGGCTCATATTCTCTTTCCTGTCAATTCATTAATCAAAGAAAAAAGATCACTCAAAAATGACTATGTATATGAGTGTGATCTTGAGACAATTATCTTTCTGATAAATGGCTAACATATTTACTTATTATGGCCATTTTGTCTACAAGAGTCAGATTTTACCCTAAGGAGCAAGAACTTGAATAATAATTCTCCTGTTTTGTTGTTGACTAGTGTTAAATGTTCAGCTGTAAACCAAATGAAAAATGTATAGTTTAGTTTTTCTTTGCTTTCAAAACAAATAATCAGAAAATTGACTAATTCTATACAACCTACCAGCTTGTCTCCCCTTTAGTTCCTTGAAAGTTTTAAGGTCTCTGAATTCTAACTTGTATTTTGTAGAGTTCTTAGACAAATCTACCCTATTTGCCAATGTAAGAGATAACATACTTTTTTTGTGAATTGCTAGCATTAGAGGTCTGTCACTTGGGTGAAGATGCAATAAAACAGGGGTTCCTATTAAATCCTGAGGTAGGTATCCCAAAAGAGGTACAGCTCTGAAAAAAAATTTAAGAAAAAGAAAGTCAAGTAGAGTAAATGCACAAAAAATCCTATTTTGAAATATTTCATTTGAAACTCTCTTTTCCAAACTTTAGCTTTTTATTTTATAAATTAAAAAAAGTAATGTGGAATTGCATTGGGGAAGCGTTCGTATCAGTTCCATAACATGTGACAACCCTTTGGAGAAGACTGCATTAATTTTTATAGCACTTACCTATGGCACCTACCACCAGAGTATCTGAGTACCTCCCTAACATTCATGAATATGAATGAGTTTGTTCTCATAAAACCCCTCTGAAATAGGGCTGCATCCTCAATCTACAGACTGGGAGCTGAGACAGAGAGGTCATACCAGATGTCTGTGGCAAAACCAGGAACTGATCTCCTGAACTAGTCTGGTGCCTTAACTAGAAGTCCACTCTTCCTCTCAGATTAAAGATTTAATTTTCTGAAGAGTTGCCACATAGTCAGCCCAGTAGTTTAGGTATTTAAAAGGAATTAAGGAAGACTTAAAATGTTAGAAACTGGTCTAAAATTTTATTAGACCACCGTAACTTACCAATGACTTTGTTCCAATGAAGAAAGCTTTTACGTTAATGCAACAAAAACTCATTTATAGACTAGTTAAAATATGCATATTAGGGAGATTTTCAAAGCACAATTGGCAACTAGGTGCTTAATTCCCACATGTGCCTTGAAAAACATCTTAGTACTACTCGCAGCATTCCTACTTATGCCAAACAAGTTGATGGATAAGAAGTTATTGGCAAGATACAAAAACAACTACCTTTGTAGACATCAAAAGTTGACATATGGGATTTCAGACATCTGCATTTTTATCAGAGACAAAGTGCCTGACAAGCAGAGAACAAACTCCAGGGAAGCATGGTCCTTGCTCCCATGGAGCCTAGAAGCATTACAGGACAGGCACTGCTTTCAGCAGTGTACTTCTGACAGTCCATAGGAGAACTCCCCTCCAACATGTTCAGTCAGCGTTTCCAAAAGCATGAAGTGCACCTCCTTGGGATAGGGGCTGGAGCACACAGACAGACCTCAACTATTCCCAAATCTCAGCATTCATTTAAGAACAGGTCTGTAGCTGTTGTGCTGCAGAGAAAACATGACCTGAGCATAACTGATCAAGCAACGTCTTCCTGAGTTTACAGACAGCCTGAAATGATAACCTCTCAGAGGTGAGCTGCCTGCTCATTTTAAATGAGTATGCCAATTATGACAGTTAATGTGGATATTTAAAGTACTTCAAAGCTACAAGCACATAAGGAGAGGAAGTGTATTATGAAGGTTTCAATCTACTCTCAATGACTTCTCATTTTGGGTAGACTTCAATATCCCATGACCAGGTTGAAAGAGATGGGGGTGAAATTGGTTTCATTTTCCTGAAAGTAGGCAGGTGGAAGACACTCAGCTAGCTTTCAAATAAAAATTTAAAAAAAAATCTAGCTAACACTACCTTATGTGGTGTGTTGGAGTGCAACACCTGCCCTACTCATCTTAGCAACTTGAACTCTTATCACTAATTTAGTTATGAAGAAACATGCAAGTTTGGCTACCATTAAGCAAGAAGTCAACAGGCATGAATTTTTAATCTGAATTTCAAGATACATATTAACAACAAATAAGGTATTATCAAGTACATTCTACATATCAGAACTGTTAGTATCATTATCTATTTCCACATACAATATCTCCTCCATGAGCTGATTAACAGCATTTCTAAAAACTGAATGGATGGTTAAGAGCTAAGGTTATTATGAGATTTACTTGGATTCAAATGTGTATATTGTTAATAGAAAGTATGAAGTATTAAGGAAACAGAATATGTGTAGAAGATACCTTATCTGGTCATTCACTAACACTAACACACACAATCTAAATTGTAACACTTATGTAACTGGTAGGAGAGGTTTATTATACACTATCAACCTTTACTGTGAGTTAAAAATTTTATGCAGGAATTAAATTAGACTCAAGAGAAGCACATATTGGTCAGTATACTAAAGTTCATATTTAAAGAGAACATGGCTATTGAGCATCATGTAATTGTAACATATGGTAGGAGTGACAGTTAATTACAGGGAAGGGTCTACTTTTTACCCAACACATTGAATATGCAGATCTACTTGCATAATTAAGACAAATTCTGATTCTGCAACCCCTAAACAGACACTAGTCATCATGTAAGCTTTACTTACCTTGTGCAAGTCTGTTCATAGTTTCAGTGTTACATAATGAACAACTTTCAGTTGACAGCAGGATCTCTATTATAAATATTTAATTCTATACTCTTAAACTGAAGCTCTAAAGTTGAGGTATTGTTTTACATAGTCTACTTGACTCCTGAGAGACTGTGATAAAACTGCATACACATGCATGTCTTCCTAAGCATTCATCTCACTTGTAGTTTGGAAAATGCCAATGGTCCTAAAATTAATAAAAATATCAGCTGTGTGGGCTGCGGAACTTATTGTAACAGTCTTAAAACCATCCTAAGTTCATTGTGCTGCAGCAGCCCTACTCTGCTCTACAATGTGGAGTACCAGAGTTCAAAAGTGTTCATTGGTTAAACTAGACTAATAGAGGACGGAAGACCTCAGAGCATCAGCCACGAAGGAGGGGGGAGTGCTGTACCCAGGGCCAAGGAAATAAAAAGATGATCTTCTTCCTATAGTCATTCCCACTCCTTTTAAATTTAACTCCTGGAAATGCACTTTTGGAAAAGCTCTTCTTGAAGAGGCATCATGAGTCCAGCTCTTTTCCCAGGCTTAGCCTCACAAGCCCAGTTGTTGGCTTTTAAGTGCTTAACCCTCGCTCAGGCCCAGGCCTCACCTCAAGCTCTCACCCCACCTCTTCCCTGCCCCTCCCTCAAGGTGTGCCCCCTCCCCACTCCTTCCCAGCAGGTGAGAGGCACTTGGGGGAAGGAAGAAGGGGAGCTGGCTGCCAAGCACCCACTAATTTTTTTTTTCCCCCCCGTGGGTGCTCCAGATAACATGTAAATGGAAATCCCACAAAGTAGCTAATGCTTCACATTTTATAAGATCCACAAACCAAAATGGAGTCAGCACCTATACTCACAGGTACCAGGGAGCTAGCAAATTTAGGAAGGGCAAACACATAGATGTGTTTCAGTCTTCAGGTAAAATGGCAGCCAAGCCAAAAAAATCCAAGAAGTCCAAATGGAAATAAACAAGCGCATGCCCTGTGGAGGAGGAATTTGAGGAAAAGAGGAGGACCAATTGACATTTAAGCAGTACTCAACAATAAAATTATTTCCTTTAGACACATCTGAGGTGATAAACACCAAAAAGGATACAGCAAAACCCCTCTCTCAAGCAAGTACCTGCTCATAAAGTCAAATTACACTCACTTAGAATCATAGAATATCAGGGTTGGAAGGGACCCCAGAAGGTCATCTAGTCCAACCCCCTGCTCGAAGCAGGACCAATTCCCAGTTAAATCATCCCAGCCAGGGCTTTGTCAAGCCTGACCTTAAAAACCTCTAAGGAAGGAGATTCCACCACCTCCCTAGGTAACGCATTCCAGTGTTTCACCACCCTCTTAGTGAAAAAGTTTTTCCTAATATCCAATCTAAACCTCCCCCATTGCAACTTGAGACCATTACTCCTCGTTCTGTCATCTGCTACCATTGAGAACAGTCTAGAGCCATCCTCTTTGGAACCCCCTTTCAGGTAGTTGAAAGCAGCTATCAAATCCCCCCTCATTCTTCTCTTCTGCAGACTAAACAATCCCAGCTCCCTCAGCCTCTCTTCATAAGTCATGTGCTTTAGACCCCTAATCATTTTTGTTGCCCTTCGCTGGACTCTCTCCAATTTATCCACATCCTTCTTGTAGTGTGGGGCCCAAAACTGGACACAGTACTCCAGATGAGGCCTCACCAGTGTCGAATAGAGGGGAACGATCACATCCCTCGATCTGCTCGCTATGCCCCTACTTATACATCCCAAAATGCCATTGGCCTTCTTGGCAACAAGGGCACACTGTTGACTCATATCCAGCTTCTCGTCCACTGTCACCCCTAGGTCCTTTTCCGCAGAACTGCTGCCTAGCCATTCGGTCCCTCGTCTGTAGCGGTGCATTGGATTCTTCCATCCTAAGTGCAGGACCCTGCACTTATCCTTATTGAACCTCATCAGATTTCTTTTGGCCCAATCCTCCAATTTGTCTAGGTCCTTCTGTATCCTATCCCTCCCCTCCAGCGTATCTACCACTCCTCCCAGTTTAGTATCATCTGCAAATTTGCTGAGAGTGCAATCCACACCATCCTCCAGATCATTTATGAAGATATTGAACAAAACCGGCCCCAGGACCGACCCCTGGGGCACTCCACTTGACACCGGCTGCCAACTAGACATGGAGCCACTTCTGCACCTTAAAGATAACATGTAAATGGAAATCCCACAAAGTAGCTAATGCTTCACATTTTATAAGATCCACAAACCAGAATACTGAACAATCTGTGTCCCAAAAATTTATATTAGGTAGCTTCTCTGGAAAAGTATCTCATCCCATCTGAGGAAGATTTTTCTCCCACAGACCACCTCAGCAGAAAGATCAGAGCTCTTTGACGTATGTGTTTGTCAGAGCCACTATGGCATAATGTGATAAAGTCTGTGCACAGCACTTAACACTGCTGACCAAACTAAGTTCAAACTCAAAATAATTCACAGCAGTAGTTCAGAACCAGAGTGCTTTGAGATGGGACTATTGCCTAAACTGAAATCAATATAACTTTGCAGCTAAGTCAGTCAAAGACAAAGTGAATAAATACAGCTTGTGAAACCACAGCACTGGAGTTGCAATGACAGCTACCATATAAGACAAAATTTTACTAAACCTAAGCTTTCAGAAACAGAGCTATTAACCAGGAATGTAAATTGCTTTCTTATGCACTACCAGTTTGCCTGCACAGTAGTACTGGAAAATCAGTTCTTATAAATAAAAGGTATTTATTAAAATATGGGAAGTGGTTATTGTAGCAACTGTAAGTATAAAGGGAAAGGTGTTATGCAATCAAAATAAAAAACAAGATGTACTAGGTAAAGTGAAAAAGGGCAAAATGCCTCCCAGTAGGTATAAATACAAAGGAGTAAGCACAGAATTTTGAGACAGTTTGATCACTGCAACTGCTGTTTACCACAGGGGTTGGTCATATATGTACTTTTCCTTTCTGTATTAAACTCTAATAATCTGGTTAATAAATTGATTAAGCCTAGTTCTTGGACGTCTCGTTATTAGTTTATATTGTACATAAAACATGCAAGTCTCTCTCCAGGTAAAGAGATTTACTTAGTCTCCACCATAGTTGCTGATGTTTCATGTGTGCCATATATTTTCCAGATAAAGTCACAACCTCCAATCTGGGGGCTTGATGCCTTATTTGGCTTCACCCCTGGAACGTGGATCATTACTCTAAGCAGATTCTACGTTCTTCAAATTTCACCAGATCAACTTTTCATACTGCTCAAAGCAGGTTTTTCAGAATCAGACACAGCAGAAACAACTGCAGAGATCTCAATTTCAACTGCAACAAATGCTGCAACACGGGAAAATCATCTGATTCCTCTGCAGTGTTTACCCTCAAGGACTCAGTAAAACTATAGAAGAGAACGGATTGCTATCTAATTGGATAGTGCGTGTCCACTGTGAAACTGTGCCAGCAAGGAATGCGTGTGGCATACAGTTATTTATTAAAATGTTCTCCAACTTTAATTCTTTGACTCCTTTTACTTAATACGTAATGTTTTGTGGTTTTAAAAGCACTCTTCTGCAGAGACAACATCGCCCCATGTCAGCATAGGTTGGAAGAGCGATTGATTACTAGCAGGCAGTTTATTAGCTGGCAAGTATGTTTTCCATTTTCAACTGCAATAAAAGTCACTTAAAAATTAGCTGTTAACGAAATCCATAGTGTGAATTCACGTTATAATAGATATACGGTCAGTTAAAGTTCGAGGATTTTTGGTTTTTCTTGGTTAAATTCATTATTTTAAGAATGAGACACACAGAGTGAGAGAGTATCTATATCTATCTGCCTTTATGCTCCCTCTTGTAGTCCTTAGTATGCCAGGCTTTTTTTTAATATATCACAAAACACATACATAAATAATATATTTGACAGCAATGTAAGATATCTGCTTGTTTCCTAAAACATGGAAGCTAGTTAAGGGCTAAAACTGCTGTATAGCTATTGGATATTTTGTGGAGGACAGATAAAAAGAGCCCTTCCCAAAAAATAGTTTCAGTTGTTCACCTTTCATCTATATCCTGGAACAAACAACTTGGCGTGTGCGTAGTTGTAAAAATTCTCTTGTCCGGAGGAATTCTGGGTGCTGGGGAAAAAAAAAAAAAAGAAAGAAAAATAGCTTGAAAGCACTTTTCATATGCATACATTGCTTCAGAATACTTGGATCTTTCTGTCAGCATGGAATAAATTTTAACTCAACAGACAGCCATCTTCAGTGTTACTAACTGGCTCACATCCATTTGCACCCTCCTAATGACAGAGCGCAGTCCTGATCACCCATATATTACAATTTATAGCAATATTTTACCTCCAAGATGAATGTGTTGGATACAAACTCAAAATTGTTGTGTTTCTTGATATCTGGGATTCACTCCTTGGGTGTGGCTGAGCTTCACCTCACACAGGACCCAAGAGGGTAGTGAGACCAAAAGACAATGTACATTGCTTTAATATGCCACGACCTGATCCTGGGCCTGGTTTGGCTCCCAACACAGGTGAGGATAGCCCCAAAGCTAGTATTACTTTCACTCACTTGCAATCACCTGAAGGGACCACTGTGGCATCTGGGAACTGCCAGACTGCAGCTGCACTCTGGAAATGGACCCAAAAAGCCTGGCATAATAGGGACTACAAGAGGGAGCATAAAGGCAGATATTCTAACTTTACATCACTCAGGGATCCCTCTACACTGGGAAGTCTAAGTATCTAACTAAACCAGCTGCTTTGTGTTGGCGTGCTGGTACAATGCAGATGCAGCAGGGACCAGGATCTGACCCTTGAGGCTAGTATGATTTGTTTCAAGCAGAATGGCTCTTACAAGCAGAATCAGATTCTTAAACATGCCTATAGAAAACGTCTACCCAAGAAGACTATTTTCATTTTAGGATGGTTTCATGACTTGGCTCAAGCTTAACAGTTACACATTGCAGTTCTGATGTTGCTTTTAAGACCATTGTGATTAAAATTAAAAGTACATGACTGAAAATGTGGGCCTATATGTTTTTTCTGAAAAACTAGTATGGCAAAACATAAAATGAATCCTGATAGTGTTGCCATAACTTCAGTTAGGTGCACACCTGCCTTATGATTACACATACCCAAATAAGGATTTACTTGTACGTTGGGTATCAGCACACTTGTGCATTTATAGGCCTTCCCTACCACAAAGGGCTCTGTGGTCCTCCTGTAAGGAGACAAATCCCACGCCATGTGAATAAATACATCCTCATGCAAAATATGTACAAAGAGGTTTCTCTTAACCATAATCAGAAAACTGATATTTCAATTTGCAATTATTTTCTCTGCTGTTTATGTTCCTCTTCAAGAACAATGTTGATGTCATCTTTCTCTCCACATCCCAACGTTCTGCAGGCAATTGAGGATACATATTACGAATGAAATCCTGACACTAATGAAGTCAATGGCAAGACTTCCATTTGACTTCAGTGGGGTCAGGATTCTATCCAAGGACTCCAAATGAGCTTCAGCAACTACCTCAACTGCTGCATTTATAGTTATTTTTTAAAAAAAAAACAAAAAAACAAAACACACATAATCATGACTTGGCTGTGAAAGCCCTATACTGCTGTTCACGAAAGGATGTGAAAACCCACAAATAAAAGTTTGAGTACCTTCCCCCTTAAATACTCATGTTTATAACATGAAAAATGGGTGGCAACCCTGATCTAGTTACCTCAAGACAGTTCTTACCAGACAGTAATTTTTCCTAAAAAAATTACATGCAATTTCATAAAACTGAATGTTTGTTATTTTAATAAAGCAGTCCTTTTGGTTTTTACAGATAAAAAAATCACTGCATCTTAGTGTTATTACCTTCATAGCCAGAGTGCACCTTTTCTGCAAGCAACACACAGCAAAGCTGATCTTCTGCATTCTCAGTATCTTGTATTTTGATAAGGTAAGGAGTTATACGAAATGGGTGGTAGCAGATATATTCATGTTCTTTTCCCGCACTAATAATGAAAAGAACGACTAATTAATTATTTATTTTGCACAGAATTTAGTCTTCAGTGAGGTCTTCAGTGCAATAGCTCATGGACAGAACTTTCAAAAGTGCTTACGAGAGTTGGGCATTTAACTCCCTTAAGAACTTTGGAAAAATCCCATCTCACGGTCTTCTTGGAGAGTACCTAGAGGGAGACCTAATCCTGACTAGGGCCTTTGAACATTAACTGTAATGAGAGTAAGTTATTCTGTCATCTTATGTAAAAAACCCAACACACTGTTTTTTTATAATGATTTTCACATTAACAACAAGGAGTCCAGTGGCACCTTGAAGACTAACAGATTATCTGGGCATGAGGACCCATCTGCATCAGCCACACCATCAGGGGCTCATTCACCTGCACATCTACTAATGTGATATATGCCATCATGTGCCAGCAATGCCCCTCTGCCATGTACATTGGCCAAACTGGACAGTCCCTATGTAAAATAATAAATGGACACAAATCAGACATCAGGAATGGTAACATACAAAAGCCAGTAGGAGAACACTTCAATCTCCCTGGACATTCAACAGATTTAAAAAGTAGCCATCCTTCAACAAAAAACTTCAAAAACAGACAGAGAAACTGCAAAGCTACAATTCATTTGCAAATTTAACACCATTATTTTGGGCTTGAATAGGGACTGGCTGGCTCACTAAAAAAGCAAAAATTTTCCCTCTCTTGGTATTGACATCTCCTTGTCAATTATTGGGAGTTGACCACATCCACCCTGACTGAACTGGCCTTGTTAACACTGGTTCTCCACTTGTAAGGCAATTCCCTTCTCTTCATGTGTCAGTATATTTATGCCTGCAACTGTAATTTTCACTCAATGCGTCTGAAGTGCAGGTTTTTTTGCCCACGAAAGCTTATGCCCAAATAAATCTGTTAGTCTTTAAGGTGCCACAGGACTCCTCGTTGTTTTTCTGGATACAGACTAACACGGCTACCCCTCTGATACTTGATGTTCACATTAAATCACATGAACATCATTCATTCTGAACTCGGTCACTCTATAATAACTGAATCTTTCTCTTGCCTTAATCCTGGTCTTTCCTTCAAAAAGGGATTAATTTTATATTTACACAGTGGCTGTATGCTAATATGACCTTCACTTAGTAAAACCCCCCACAAAAACCTCTAGTACTCAAAGTAGTTTTTCTAGCTCAGCATCAATAAAATCAGGAGTTCATAGCTACAACATAACAAAACTGTTATTTGTGTACTTTTGAAGTATTATCGGAGACAAAAATGACAGCTCTTCAGGGAATATTTTAGTTGACATATGGAACTATCTAGCTATATTCAATGTTACCAAGTTTCTATTCCTCATGCTTGAGAAGAGCTAGAAAAAAGGAACCTCTAAAGGCTCAAAGAACCTGTCAGGCAAATAAAAATATACAAATTTATTATATTCTGTGCTTGAAG
Organism: Natator depressus; assembly: GCF_965152275.1. Taxonomy (NCBI): domain Eukaryota; kingdom Metazoa; phylum Chordata; order Testudines; family Cheloniidae; genus Natator; species Natator depressus. Next base: position 41,724,668 of record NC_134242.1, on the reverse strand, counting down.
ACACTTTAACAGAAAACTTATCTGTTAATTTCCCCTCTTTAAATGCCATCTCTACTAATTCTCACTACAGGGTTGTTTTCATTTTATGCAGATCAGGTGGGTACTTCTGTGGTGGTGAGCAATCCAACTGGCCAGAAGAATTCTTCCACAGTAATAATAAGTACAGTTCTTAAAGAGAACGTTGATTGTGGTAAAAATTAGCTGTTAAATTTTCCAATCGCTCAGCTTTAACTATCAAAGAAAAGTGAAATAGTGAGGGAAAGAAAAAAAATGTAGGCTGCAAAAAGAATGAGCCCTGCCCTGCCCCCTAACAAGGAGAGTTACTCTGGGACCAACTCTGTGGCTGAAGCATTCATCAGAGATGCCTGGAAATCAATCTTGCAGTGCCCTGTGAATGCAGAAATGGAGGCCCAAACTTTCTAATGGATATTGAGGATCTCTCTGCTTAAGACTTGCTACTTATCTGGTGGAATGGAAGAGAATCCCTACTAAAACTGATTCAATTTATGCCTTGTACAGATCTGTAATGCAGCATCTGCTACATCTGGAAGTAGAGGACTGAAGACTTTCCTCAGCCATATGAGACAGAAGGAAATAAAATATGATTTTCTGATGATTTGGGACTGGTTCTTTTGAGGTAAACAACCAGCCTCTTGACAGCTCACATGTTCTGTAATTTCTCTTATGAATGCACTGGATTCCAACATGAGTGGGAGAATCACAAATCCTAAAGAGTATTTTTAAATTTTAAATAATAAATAAAAGAAAAAAAGAAATTCACTCCAAAAAATGAATGCTAGAGGCATTCCTGAAAACAATGTTGTGTTGGTTAATAAATACTACCTGGTTCTTCCATAAAAATGATTTTGACCAGAAATATGCTTCAATACAGAAATTAGGACTCTACAGAGAGAAATGGCCTTGGAGGGTGGGGACAGTCCCTATTGCACAAGACTTAACCTCCACAGGAGGAACAGTGTATTTAGGTTGTTTGGCCAGCTTGTCAATCCTTCCAGGATCTACTGATGTGAGTGTTTGATATTACTGAAGACAACACGCTCAGCTTCAGAACCCCTCCTAAACCTGAAACTTCGATGTTTTAATAACTAGATCTTACAGTGAAGCCATCTTATAGAAAATGTATAATGGATTCTGAGGGTCTCATTTTCTTTCCCCCGCATCAGAACGATCTTCAAGACCTGGAATAAAATTCACAATGCTGGATTTCGTTGAGGAAAGCAGAGTCTGAAACACACAACTCTAATGTTTCAACTGAGAGGGCCGGGGATCCAGAAAAGCCTATTCCTATTGGTCATAGTCAAATTCTTCGGCCTCCAACAGCAATAGTTCTCTATTCCTTGGGAAACAAGGAGATATGATGCCTCCTAAAATCTCTTTTTGTGACACTTAGATTTTTGCTGGCTTCCTGAGGCTTTTACACAGCTTCTTTTCCATTTTGGCTCATGAAAGAAACGTTCACTTCGTTCGCGCTCTTAAAGAGGAAGCGTGCTCTGTCCTATGTCTGAGGACCGCAACCTGAAGGAAGGAGACTAGTCCTCTTAAAGGCCTGGGTTGAATATTTTCAAAGGTGATTAGGGAATGTGACCACACAATTTTCTTAAGTGTCAGTGGAAGTTGTGCTGCTAACACCCCTAATCACCTTTGGAAATTTCAGCCCTGGACAGAGGACTGTTTTCCTCATGGACAGGTAATGGCAGAATGCCCCCTTACTAACATTCAGTGGGGGTGTTTTGGTTGGCTCGCTCCCAGTACTAAAAGGGGAAGGCTCTATGGGAAATCAGGACCCTGAGACTGACAGTCCCCAGGAACAATGGGGAGAGGCCAATGCTCCAGGTCAGCCTGAATGACAGGGCGGGCAGGCTGGCTAATCAGGGAGTCAGGAGGCCAGGGAGGTCCTGTCCTCTGTGTGAGCTGGAATTGCCTGGGTCAGACAGAGTGGGGCCAAGCTAAGGAGAAAGCAGGGGCCCAAGCTGAGCTGGGGAGAAGAGCTGTGCCAGATCCAGAGGGACCAGAAAAGCAGCCCAGAGAGAGCAGACCCTGTCCTGGGAGCAGAGCTGCAGCCCCAAAGCCAGAGGCACAGCCCAGAGAGAGTAGACTTGCCCTGGGAGCAGAGCTGCAGCAACCAGAGCCAGAGGGGCCAGAAAAGCAGCCCAGGAAGCAGGTCAGTGCTGGGAGCAGAGTCACAGAAGCAGCCTACGGAGCAGACCTGTCCTGGGAGCAGAGCTGTAGCAACCAGAGCCCGAGGGGCCAAAGAAGCAGCCCAGGGAGCTGGAGGCAGAGCAGCAGAGACAGAGTGGTGGAGCTGGGGCTGGAGCAGTTCGGAGCTGAGTGTGGTGAGCAGCTGGGGAGAGCGAGGGGGACCCTGGGCAGCGGGCCCAGCACAGGGAGACACCTCAGCCAAGAGGCTCTGCAGGCTAGGCTTGGATCGTAACCCTGACAGGGCGGGGGCGACACTGGGGAGAAGGGTCCTACCACTTAGAGCCTGAGAGCGTGTGGCCACCACCAGAGCAAGTGTCCAACCCACAGCATCCCTACAGCACAGCCAGGGCCTGAGAAGAAGGCCTGGGACTTACAAGGAACAGACTGTGAAGTGCCCTGACATTCCAGAGAGACTGTTTGTGATGTTCTGTGCCACAGAGCGGGTTGATGTTTCCTTTAACCTTTCCCATTTTTCCTTATTCTTTTTAAAACTAATTGTTGATTAAATAACTTGCATTTGCTTTAACTTGTATGTAATGGGCAGTGGGTCAGAGACGTGCCCAGGGCAGAGAGTGCGCCCCGGAGTGGGGACACCCTAGCCCCTGTCCTAGGTCACCCCAGCAGGGTTGGGGGTCGAGCCCCCCAGGAATCCTGGGCCCAGCCTTGTTGGGGTTACAAGGACTCTGCCAGACAGGAGTGGAAGGGGAGTCCTCAAGGGCAGGGAGACCACTAGGTAAAGGAAGTGGGAGCGAGGACTCAAATCTTTTCGCTAGCCCACTTCACCGGGGTAGCGCAGAAGCCAGGAAAGTTCCCCACAATAGCGGGACTATTCCCCCGCTTACATCAGGTACGAAAGGACCCATTTCATGAAGTCAAATAGATGACTGGAATCCTGGCATCTTTAACTGGCTGCAGTCTCTTCCAAAGACTTCAAGAGTTTTAAGGTAGTTATGGTCTAGACTGAATAAATCAGAGCTAGCACAAGGCTTCTGCCCTGGATGCCAGCTTTCATTCTGACAGAGACCATGATGTAACATAGCATGAATGCTCCCTGCCCTGGCAGAACGAGGCTTCCTGTGCCAGACACACAGCTGGCATAATTCTTCTTCTGCAACAGGTTGCAGGTATTCAGCATAAATGAAATATGTTTTGTATCTGGCCTTCTGCTTCCTTGACTGTCCTATTTTTTTTCTTTGGGGGGTGGGGTGGGGGGGGAAGAAGGTAAGAGGGGTAAGGAGGTAGGAAGCATGAAGGGAGCAGCAAAGAGTAGTCCCCATGGTGGGAGGAGGGAGAACACCTGTCCCTTAAGTGAGTGCCCAGAAAGTAGAAAAAAATGGAAGGAGCTCACTACTTAAAAGAAAAAAAAAAAAACTGAGGAGAAAAGCCTGAAAAAACAGCAGTGTTCTGAACTGCTGTGTTTCATCTGCATGGGGGTGGCAGAACTAGCCATTTGTCAAGGAGTTGGGGCTTCTAAGCTCTTTGGCATATTGATGTCTTATCCTTTTATCCCACACCCACTTCATTTCTGTTTCATCAAGACTGTAAACTCTCTGGTACAGGGATCATCCTCAGGTACCATACAGACAAGTAACAATCACAATGAGGTTCTTAAGACACTAATGTAATAAATTAATAATGTGTGTTGAACTGCCCTTCATCAGGATCAAAGGAAGGACTGAGCAGAGATGGACTGAGTGGAATGTACAAGTATCCACTGAATTAAATGATGGAACCCTTCAATGATGGAAAAACTTAACAAGATCAGTTTCATTTGTACCTAAGTGCAAAGGTCAAATTCCAAACTGATTAATAACGGAGACATAAGGAGGGTGAGGGAATATTTTTTACTGGACCAACTTCTGTTGGAGAGAGACACAAAAGCTTGTCCAATTTAAAAAAAAAAAAAAAAAAAAAAAAAGATATTCCCTCCCCCCTCCTTCCCTCGTTGTCTCCAATATCCTGCGATAGACAGCCTCAACTACACTGCATTAACAAATGAGATGCAATTTCCTGAAACTGCTTTGCAGTTATTTTCTATAACAATCTCTAAAATGTAAGTTATGCATGGCCTCTGGTTATCTATGATTTGCCTTGCTTTCAGATCAGGAAAAAGACAGTGAATCAAAAAATCACATCCTACCCGGTACTCGTAATGACAGAGTACTTTTTGATATGCATGGTCTCAGTATATAATACTTCAAGTCTAATTTTAATATTTGGTCTTACCTGATGCGACAGAAAAATGATTTCTCCTCCATGCAGTCTGGTGTGGAATACTCTAAAAACATTAAATGGATTTCATAACAAGTTGCAATAAACAGTTTAAAGTTTCGTATTCCAAAATGTTCATGTTACTGAAAAACAGATGTATTCAATGCTGAGAGTACTTACCAACTCCATTACAAATACTCCATGATGGCAATCTGTAAGGGGTTGTGGAGCTGTAGAAGACACTGACATCCTGAGGTGCCAAGAACTCCACAAATTTGGCATTTTTAAAGAAATCCCTCTTACAGTGGAGAATAGAGGCAGCTTGATCAGAGATGTACAAGACTTTCCCAGTAATCAGGGAAACAGCTACAGCAAACATGTCCTAAGCAATAACAAAATCTCAAACATTTTAGACAATTAAGAGAACATTTTTAATCTTCTCTGATATATAGTGGTTTAAAAATGGTATTTGGAAGTTCAAGCTAATTTGATGTTAAGTATTAGTCATCTTGTCTATTTTTAACTAATAAGAAATGATTAAACCAAGTGTACTGTATGAGACATCAAATCTCAAGACAAATTCTTTTAACTGCCTGAAAAGTACATGTAGCTGGTATAAACACTTTAGGTGATGGTTTTAATATGTACTTTGATGTAGTTTTAGCAGTTGGTTGTAGAATCTTACTATATGGACTTGACTATCATACTGCAGAAGTTACTTTGGATACAGAGACAGCTGGACTTGGTCACTACAGTTCCCCCTTCATAAATGTTAATATCACAGGCATATTTTGCATTTATAAAAAATTAAATTATTTAAGTGCCTTAAAGATGACACAAATCAATACATTCATCTACCGCCAAATGAATGTGCCCAGTGCTTAGTAATTTAGTACACTAAGTTTAAGGACAAGTGGTTAACACAAAAGTTAACGGAAATCTATTAGATGGCCTAGTGATGTCTATCTTGTTGAAATACATGATTGTTCTATACAGCACGTGCGTCGATACCTTTGTCCAGTTCTGTTTCATACATATTGAGAACAAAAGTTTGATCTCTGCTGCTGGAAACCTCTACAGTCGAATAGATCTCAGTGTGAATGAACGTTTGACATTCAGCCTACATTTTTTTCCCTTAATGCCATCTCATCTGCTATTTATACCCCTTTAACTATTCATAGGAACACAGAAATAGCCTTTCCTGATCAGACCAAAAGGGATATCTAGACCGGTATCCTGATAATAGCTAAATGAAATACTTCAGAAGGTGAAGAATTCTGTAGTAGAGAATTATGGAATCACTGATGCATAAGGGAAGTTTCTTCCTCTAACCCCCATCAGGTAGTGGTTGGCTTACGCCTTAAAACATGAACTTAAAGAACATTTTTTCTCCCTCATTGCTGTTAGACCCTCACAAACCCAGGGCAATCAGCTGCCACCTGCATGGACTACAAAGGCCCACGTAAAGAGAGGTCAAAGCCCTCTGTTGTGCTCTCCGGAAGGCAGCTAGAGGTAAATGCTGGCCCCCCCCACAGTATAGAGCCTTGGCCACTCAACTCTTGCATTCTCAAAAGGAGCCAGATCAGAGCATCCCTGCTGCCTCTCCAGTACATACCTCTCCCTGATCTCAGTTCTTGAGATAGTGGTGAGGAACATTTTTCTTTCAGCTCCTCCGCTGCCTCTCATTCCTAACTCTCTCCTACTGGAGAGCCCAATCCCTTCAAACCATGTCTGCCTCTTACCCCTACTCTTTTTGGTTATTACAGTGGGGTGGTCCCTCCAGGCCCACAGCCTCCACCTCAGCTTCTTCAGAAGGGGTAGGGAATGTACCTTCCTCAGAAAATCCTAGAAAAGAAACAGAAGCTGGGGAAGGGGGTTTCCTCCCTCTCCTGCCAACCCAGCATCTCCTGGTTTATCCCCAATGAAGGGCTTGCTTGGAGTCTCCCAACTCAGGCAGGCACCTCATCTATCCCAGATTCTGCAAGAAGTTTAGGGCAGGGATGATGACATCTGCCCTGATGTTAGCAGGTGCTTCCAAGCCCATGAAGTAGTCCAAATAGTAAGGAAAACTCCCAGGGCATATCTACACTGTAAACTTAAGTCGACCTATGTTATGCTGTCTTACAGTAATTACTGCAGTACTTCATGTCCACACTAAGAACATAAGAATGGCCATACTGGGTCAGACCAAAGGTCCACTCAGCCCAGCACCCTGTCTACCGACAGTGGCCATTGTCAGTGGTACGCATCCTCACCAGGAGCTTCCACTGAATTAACAGTGGCAGTGTGGCCAGGACTCCGGGCGCAGAGCTCCCCTTTAGGGGCAGCCATGCTCCCAGTGGGGAGCAGAGAACCCAGAGGGGGCAGCTAGGCTTCTGGCGGGGGGAGCCGGGAGCCTGCAGGGGCAGTCAGGTTCCTGCCGGAAAGATCGATGTGTGGTGTCCTGTGTGGCTGCCCTGTTCCTGGCAGGGAAGCAGAGCCATGAAATTGACAATAATGACAGCCAACAGATGCAAGTTACTCATAACTACACCAACATAAGCCCTATGACTCTTGTGGAGGTCGAGTTATGATGTCTGTGTAGTAGGGCACATACATAGGCGGGCAAGGCTGTAGTGTATACACTGATCTAATCGGGTTGATGTAAGCGGCCTTACATCGACCTAACATTGTAGCGTAGACCAGGCCCCAGGCTGTTTGAAGAGTCACTGTTTTAATTCTGTCCTCCTAAATTCTTATTTGAATTTTCTATAATTTGTAGTCAGCTTTCCTGTACTGAAAAAGTGTCCAAAACTGAACATGGTAACCTAGGTGTAGTCTCACCAGACACATTAGCTTCCTGGTCTGTGAGGCACTACTTCTCTACACATAAGCCAAAGCAGTTTAGTATTTACCACCATACTTTAAGTTCCAGAGTGAACTTCTGCCCAAGATAATTTAATCATCAGATTCATAAGTATATGCCAGGATCAAAACCCTCATTTCTGGAGCGGATGCTTTGTAACAGATGATAAAGTAGCAGTCAGGGACGGATAACCCACTATTTGGGATTAAGTATTTTGCATTCTTTTCAGGTGTTTTTACTTATATAGCATATGGGATAATTGTTTAGTTGCAATATCCAGCATGATCAATTCTTTCCCATCACAGGGCAAATTCTTCAGAATGCAGTGTACAATACCAGCAACAAAACCATCAAAGCTGCTGGCAATAAGGCATTAATCCATTATGCCCAATTTTTGTTTTGTTTGGTTTTTTTTTTAAAGAAAGGTTACAGTTAAGAATTCCAACCACACCCACCAATTACATACACACAGCAGTAATCGGTCAGCATACTCACTGCATTTTTCATGATGTATTCTGAAGTAATGTTCTCAACTTCTTCCACTGTATGGGATGACACATCAAGACCAGAAGGATGGCTTCCATTAATCATCAGTAACTGGTAATATTCTTCATTGGCTACATAAGAATATTAAGGCAATTTTTTATATTTCACATTTCAAAATGTGACCAGTTAACATCGAGCCTGCTAACACTGACTGGACAGAAAGCATGAGCTTGTGCTTAAGTACAGAACATGGTATCTAGGTTCTATTCCCACTTCCACCATGAGAAAAAGCATTTAACTTCTTCCTGTTTCAGTTTCTTCATCTGTAATCTGGGGAAGTTTATGTAGCTCATAAGGGTGTTGGGTAGCTTAGTTCATTACAATCTGAAGTACTTGGCAATCCTTGGATAGAAGGCATTGCTGAATATTGTCTGTAATCAATATACCACACAAATTGTAAGTGAATGGCTAACTAAATACCAAAAATGTATTTTAAAATAAAATATAGAGTCTCACTCTACATTTTACTAGGTTTTTTATTTTTAATATCTGAAAAAATAGTTACTGTAAGTGCTAACCCAGCCCAGTCCCCCTCGGCCTTTTTTGGCAGAGTCACAAACCCAAATTATTAAAACGCTACAACTACATTAGTTTTATGATCTTTCATTTATTATGAACTTGACTTTATAAGGAGATCCACATTCGGACACTAGTTCTGGAGCTGACATTACCTTTAACTTGTTTAATGCTTTTAAGTGCATATTTCAATGTTGCCAGCACACTAGATTTTCCTTTGATTCTTTTTTCAGGAGGAAGGCGTGCTTTCAGTTCCTGCAATGTTTTCCTCAATTCCTGTTGTGTTTTGGCTTTAGTGGATTGCTCACTGCTATAAAATTAAAACAAAGAAGTTACGCTGATATTTAAACGAATACCATACCTTCTAGAAAACCAAAGCCTTTTGACATTTATCATGTCATTAGACTAGTTCTAAAATGATACTAAAACAGATTTGTAGAAGTATTTAGCTTCAAAGACACTTTAGGATTTGCTACATTAGCCCAAAAAGGTTGAGAACCCCGATTTAGCTAATGACCCATTTGTAAACTTGATGGCCTGTTACAACCCAGTAAATAGCTCTAGTGCAAAAACACCTGTCTTACTAAATATTTTTTGCCCACAACATCTGATACACACATGAATGTAATAAATACACTAAGTACCTTTGAGGTGGCTCCTGTTACATGGGACTGGCTGAGTTAGTCTCCCGGTTTTGTGCGTTGCGACCTCCAGAGTCACAGCTTCGCTCAGGTTTGGCCCAGTCCACCTGACAGATGGGCTGATGGGTCCAAATTTGTGTGAATGGAGTTGAAACCTGGCACATGGGGTTGCAGCAATACTCACCCAAATTTAGCCCAGCCGGCCACCCCCCCTCATAACGGGGGGTGGGGGAGACAGTTGGGCCAAACTTGAGCAGCACTGAAACCACATGCACTAGGTCACAGACGCCCAGGGCAGGGAACTAAATCCAGCCAGCCCTGTGGGACTGGAGCCATCGCTGTGAGGTGAGTGCAGGACACGCTCTGCAATCCCACAACCCCGGGTCTTCCAACTGCCCCAGGTAGAGAACCCAACCCTGAACTAGGGCCTCCCACGTGACCTTTGACATATTCTTGTGACCTATTTTTGGGTCACAACCACGGGGCAAGAGATCCTGAACTAGATTTACCAAATTTTAAATTAATTCATTTTTTGTTCATAATAATTACCTCAAATAGCTTTATTCCGTCATTTTTTTTTTTTTTTTTTTTTTTTGTTTAAAACAAAAACACAACAACTTATTTTAAAATGCACAATAGTTATTTATTTACCTGCATCCACTGGTAGATGGATTATGTTCAGAGTCTGCAATCATCAGGCTAAATGCATTTGAGCTGAAAAAAGAACAACCTCAGTGATGTTAAAGTCAAATATAAGTTGTGTTTAGCTTTGAGATCTCCATTTTCTATTTGTTACTTTTAATTAACAGATCAACTTTACACCAATGAAACTGGTGATAATGCCAATTGAGCAGCTTCAGCCAAACTAGCTTGTGTGTAAATGTTGTGTGCTTAAAAAAGATGTAATTCTATGGCAGATTGGTGTGTCCACTAAATCAATCACTACAGAGTAGACTAATAATGGTAGAGAGTGTCCAGCAGCGGTGTCATTAACAGACCATCATAAAAAAAGGTATGACGTATTTCTTCCCCAGTCTCCTCAAATAATAACACTCAGGACTTAAAAAGAAAGCCACAAGGTATCGTTAATGCTTCAACTTGGTAAACAAGATTTATTCATGGGAAAGACACATTCTAAATTTGATTTTAAACTGAAGTTCTGTTCTGAACTCACAATTTGACCACTTTAATTTAAATCAGACTACTGTTTTTAATCAATAATAAGATTCGGAGATTCTGAGATGGTGAAAACAAGCAGTTAAAAGCCTTACCTCACTGATCTATTTTATTTGCCTTAGCAGAAAATATGAAGACAAACTTCTTTGCTGCACTTCCAGCAGGATTTTTACTATATTTTCCTCCTTGTATGTTCTCATACGGCTCTACTTTCAAAAGTATTTCACCATAGCATTATTCTCTTCAAGTAGAAGAAAGTAACTATGTAGATGCAATCTGCCACCTCCCTATTATGGTATGAGCCAGTAACGAATGAATAAATAAATCAGCATGGAATGGAAAAAGCATTAAGCATAGGAACAAAGCCCAACACAGATTATACTGCATGTATTAACATGAAAGATGGTTAGATTTTAGAATCTTAAAAACATGAATGGGGAAAAAAAAATCAGCATATCACCTTTTATGACAATCTAAAGACTCCACAAGCATTGCTGTATCTTTTCCATTTTCATCAGATTCATTGCCATGAGAATCATGGCCACTAGAGTAGTTTTCATTCATATACTTTCCACTGAAGTCGTTACCACTTGATCCACTGCTCATCTCAATGTCCTCCTGACAAGTATCTGGATGTCGTTCAGGCTTGGTTTGAACACCAGTCTCCTCAGCAATCATTTGACTATGGTTGATTGCAAATTCAGAATATCCACTCATTTTGTATTGCTGCTTTGATGAGTCTGACTGCCAAGAAATATTTCCACTGATTTCAAGCTGTTGTGGGTTCTGCTCCTCAGTGCTAGAGAACCCCCTGATCTTAATACAGTCCACTGAACACTCATTAGGAATATTTGCACAGAACAAGAATTAGTCAAGCCATATTCATGTTTGTGCTCTGCATACAAGATTGCCAGTCTTGAAGTGTGAATCCAAAATCCTAAAGGGGCAGGGGGGGAGAAAAAAGTAAACTATGTTGAAATACAATTTGTTTTAATCAATTTTTTTCAGTTTGATCAATATTAAAGTTCCATTATTGGCCAATCAAAACTGAAATAATGAAGTAGCTCTAATATTAAGCTTTAGTTTCAAGAGTTTCGTTATTAATATTTTTATCCCAGAATTTGACACCTTTAAACATTTTACACACCAATACACTTCCGTAATTAATTCAAGGCTAACAATGTTATAACAAATATTCATTTTGGCATAAAATTCACAGGGGAAAAGGAAGCTGAAATAAAGTGAAATTTTTATTAGAAGACAGCCTTTTCAAAAATTTCAGTATTAATCATTTCTTCGTCTATATCATTTCTGTCATGCTTACTGGCTGGAACCGTATATAAATATGAAAAAAATCAGAGTGTCTTACTACTTCTGCTGAAGACTTAACACAATGAACTATACTAATCTCATTTTCCTATTTTAAAAAATTCTTTCCTCTGGTGCTGCACGAGAGACCCACAAACAGAGGAGACTGACTATCCAGTGGAAGCAGTGAATTGATTATGTATTTAGTGCATGTTGAGGACAACCTAGAGAAAAAGAATTCCCTCATTTCTTTCGGTTACAATAATCCTAAGTGTCAAAAGGAAAAAAAAAAATCCAGACAGAAGTGAATTTTTTAAACTGACCTTTTAAGATTAAGTACAATCAAAAATGTCAAGTAGTGCTTTGGAAATTATACCTCTAAAAAGAAAGAAAAAGAACTGCTATTAAAGCAGTTTCAAATTTTAAAAACCAACATCAACATTAAACAGTATTAAAGCAATAACACACACATTAAGGACTTGCCATCAAAAGGTAAAAAGCACCAAATAGCAGTCATCCTTAAGTAGCAAACTAAACACCAGAAAAACACATAGGCGAAACAAGGTCAGGAAATTAGATTTCTCTGATCCACAGACAGCAACACTTGTTCCATAAGAATATGCTTAGCGGTCATTTGCACTTTTCCAAGATTAATGTGCTCTGAACAACATTAATGTAATACTTGACAATGCAAATTATTTTTATTCTTACCTAAAATATGGGTGATTCAGTGTTTATGTTTTAATGGTAAAAATGCCAAACACTACCTACTATTTGTTTGCAATTCCAATCTGACGGTTTTCAGACTGTTGAGTCCAACAGAATTAAAAAGTTTAAGTTTTACCAGTACTACCACTAGTGCCTTGCTTTTTAACACGCAAAAGAAAAACGAACAAACCTACAACAGTCAGGTAGTTTTAACTTAAAAATTCTCCTACCGTTTTCCCAAAAAAACAATTGAAACTATTTTGTTACCCTCCTAATTTTTGGTTTTCCAGACATTTTACATTTATTTTGAGTTCTCAGAAGCAAATATCACTCTTCCTCTCATTCAGCCAAAGATGTGCACAAGAGATCTGTTTTTAGTTGGAAGAGGAAGTGTTTTTAGGGGCATTTATTTTAGCTATCACTACTGATAACTATAAATATTTTCTTACAGCTAGAATATTTTCTGGAAACCCAAACAGCCTTTTGCAAGTAACACAAGGCAGTATTTTTCTACCAGCACAGTGAATTTATGCAATTCAGATCCACCAATCATGACTGAGCTGATAGGCTCAAGGCTGTTCATTCATATGACAGACAGATCAATAGATAGAGAGCTGTTATAGTAGCACAAATTCTGAACTACAGTTTACTTCAGCAGTTTTTCCTGAGCCAAAATAAGCAGCTACTTGTGTCTCCCTAAAGTTACTTAAACTGAAACACCAGGAAAAAGAAGAAGAGGAGCTTTGAATTGGTCTATAGTGTGGCAAGAAAAATGTTACAGGATAGGGGAATTTCTCTTCCTTCATTTCAGACCTATGGTCTTTAAGTTACTAGCTAGAAGTTACTAAAGAAAAAAAAATCTGTTCAAGGTCTCAGTCACATTGAAGTTTGCTCCTAGATGAAACTCCCAGTAGCATTTGACATATAATAAAATATCTTCTGTTGGTTACCTAGGATCAAAGAGACTAGACAATTCACCTCTAGCGAACAGACACTCTAAGTGGGTCGGCGCGCGCCTATAATACAAACCAAGCACCAGATCTAAGGAACAGTCCAATACGTTATGTTGACCTAATTCACTATACCATTTGTCCTTCCAGCATTTAGGATCATGACATCTAAAGCTGTACTGCTGCTAGAAAATCAAAATTTGTTACAGTAATTTGCCTAAGGCAATAATTACTAGTAAAAGTTTTGCCCTGTATGTCTCAGCAAATAAGACCTGGCCACAAGATCATTTTACAACCTTGTCATGCTAGGTTCATTATGGCCAGTTTCATTTGTTTACTTGGTCATTCAACACAACAAAAATCTAAAGGAATTGGTTTAGTGACATACGCAGCTTCCATGGGATCCATTTTTAAGACCTTTCCCACAATGTCCAAAAGTGTCCTTGGAAAAAACTAGTATATAATAATTTAATGAAGACTTCTGAGAAATAAGATTTAAGTCCTCTTCGGTTACTGATGTCCTGGAATTTGGGCTTGGTTTCCAAGGTACAAAGGAGGCACAGTCCCTTTATGTACTATGGTAATTAAAAGACAAAAAGCTTACAAGATGGTTTAAGTAAGGACTTCTGAGAAGCTGAAGAGGAAAAAAAAAAAAAAAAGTCTTCCAACAGGAAAAGCCTTTCTGTATGACAACCTCATGTAGACACCAGTTTAGTATTGGCACACATGGGTCTGGAAATCAAGAACCACAGCAGCCAGGATAAGCAAACTTAAAAACTTTGAATGGAGTTCACAAAAGGTATTTAGCCATCTAGCTCCCACTGAACTCAATTTGAGTTAGGCACCTAATCACACCTTTAGAGTATTGGGGGGGAGGGGGGAGACGAGAAAAAACACCACATTTCAAGGCTCCCAAAGCGTAAAGAGATCTTTTGTAGGCCTCCAACCTTAACATGGAAACTATATTGGGAGGAAGGGTTGAAATCTAAAGAACTGGAAGATGCATTTACCTCAATCTCTGTTACAGGGCAGCTTACTGCTGGTGTAAAATCAGGTCAGCTACTTAGAGAAGGTAAGCCGGACTTATCTATAGTCATGCCTTTGGGTCACGAAGAGCAAACCAGTCCAGGTTCCTCTTATGGTAAATCATTCCATCACTATTTATTTTACATAAGTCCTTCCAGAGAGTAGAAGGTAGGAAGGAAACCAGTAACTAGAGAAGTCTACCAGAGGGCTTGTCTTCACTATAACAGATATCTTGAGTCAGTACACTTAAGTTACCACATGAAGTGTGACTACACTTCACAACAGCATTGGAATTACACAGTGTGATTTCGTTATCAGCACAGAGTGATTGGCTTAGTACTGAGGAGTTGATGCAATTTGAGTTGTACCGCCATTGCATTACTAATTTGAGCAATGTTCATTTTGGTGTGTAACAACCTAAAATCGTGAAGAGTGATTGGTTTCGTACTACGGGATGAGTACTACTGGATGCCTTGATACAACCACTTTCTTGTTAATATGTTTGAAGCCCCCACACCCAGAGCTATTGGCAAAGTGCCAACATATAAATTATGGCTCTTCATATGGCAAAAAGGAAAAGCAAATTAATTTCAATTCCCCCAAACCACAGAAGTACTAGTGATGTACCTCAGTGAACACAATCAACTCTCTATAAATCTAAGTATGAAGATTTTGCCTTATTTTCTAACACCTTATGATAATGTTTTTACCAGGACGGTCCTGTCATACCGCATACATGAGTACAGATATCAGAGAGATCATTCCTGACAGTATAGATTTTAGAGTTTGCTACTGTAATTTTCATTAATGTGAAATGTTTCCAGAAGTCCTCTTTTAGAGGGCTGCTTTGCCAACTGGTATTGTTTTGGAATTGTTATATGGCAAACTGGCAATGATTTGACCATTCCGTGCTATTTGAATAAAGAATTAGGTGTGAAAATTTACATTGAATGCAGGCTCCCTGGGCAAGCAGGCAATGCTTAAATACTTCCTCATACTTGGTAGCAAAAGAATGCTAACTTGACAATAGCCATCAAAAGTGAGAAGTCACTTTAGTATTAATCTAAAAGTTGCCTGTGCATCTGTAAAAAACTATACAAACAGTTGAGTTTTAAAACTTATTTGAGGGCTAAGAGTTAGCAGATTATCCTAATTGTGACATTCTTTCCAGCTAAGAGACAGCAAAATACTTGTGTTCTCAGATCTCAGCACAAAGAAAATGCAGAGCAGTATTTGGCAGACTTACAGTAATCCAGGAACCTTTATTTCCTTAGTATTTTTTTTCCCACATCTAGTCTTCTTCAAGTTGCCCTGAGCATAAGCTTACTACTTGCTTAATGAAGAGTTTAATACCAGAATTCATTAAAAATTCACAGCAATAAAAAAAATTCTCAGCAATATCCAGACCAATAAGCAGATGCTGCAATCTAACCTGAGAAACCCTAATGCTTGAAAATTCAGTCTTAACGAAGTGAGTAAAGCCTAATTCACACAACTTACATATTTACATTTCTGGAAATTAAAGATAAATTAAAACACAGTTGGAACAAAAATAGCTTTCTGAATAAACTATTTAAAATTTAACTTTCTACTCAAATGAATCAGAACAATTACACACATTCCTTACCTGCTTTTTAAATCAAGGTTGGCATAAGTGTTATCAGGTTCCCTCCCAGCTAGCATCAAAAAGCATGAAGTACCTAGGTCCAGAATTTCCCACATGCACTCCTCTTGGTCATCCTCATCCATTAGAGTCTGGACACCTCTAAAACTATAAAATATAAAAGAAATACCAGGGCCCCCCCAACAATGTCCTTTTCTTATAGTTTTGAGAACAAAAAATACCACATATTGCTCACAGTTATGCCAACCCTATACAGATAACCCCTTGGCAAAGAAGGAATTCTCATCCAGCAAAGGAAGCATACCGACATTTTAATACACTTGGATTTCAGCAAAATTATTTAAAGCTTCAAAATACAAATATCTTTAAACTAGATAGAACACACCTAAACAGTATGTAGAGTTCTGGTTCAGCAGTAGCATGGTAGGACTCTAAGTCTGCACAGGCTAAAAAAAGGTCTCCTCCAAATTAAGAGCCACCTATTGTGGCCTTTACCACCACCACTGAACACCCAAGTCAACAGGAGCTGTGTGTATTCAGCACCTTTGGAAAAACTAGGCTACTTGCTTAGGAGTCCAAATTCAGATACTCAGATTTCAAATTTCTGGCCTAATGATTTTCGCTATCCATATTTCTTGTCGGCGTCAGGCTAGGAGGCCTGCAATTCAAAACCTACAGTTTCCTGAAATAATAAAACGCTGGAAAAAGGTTGTGTTTCTTCTCCTCTCCTAATGCTCTGCAGCAATACAAAATTTGTACAATTCTTGTCAGTTTAACCGTTGCCCACAAAGGCTCACAACAGCAGTAATGTTAATGAAAAGATATTCATTCTAAGGCTAACATACATTCAACTAAGGCTATGTCTACACTCGCAACTGAATGACAAAACTTTTGTCTTTCAGAGGTGTTTAAAAGAAAAAGAAAAGAAAACCCCAAAACCCTGAAAGACAAAAGTTTTGCTGCCAACAAACGCCAGTGTGAACAGCACTATGTCAGCAGGAGCCCTCTCAGGCCGCCAACGCAAACGCTGCTCCTTGGGGGTGGAAGTTTTTTGTTGGCAGGAGAGCCGACAAACAGCAGCTGCACTGCGTGACTTAGTGGCACGGCTGTAGCGACATAGCCATGTCACTAAAAGCTGCGTAGTGTAGACATAGCCTAAGAAGCAAAAGCACTGGAGCTGCCTGTTTATTGACAAAGTCAACACCCATTCTTTAGTTTTCAATCCCCTTTGAAAGGTTATCTTTACAACCATATGGGGCATTTGGGTCTTTTGTTGTTTTAAACGAAAGGTTAAATTCTACAGAAATGGATGTCTTAAGCCTTCATATTCATCAGTAAAAGCCTCCCACTAGCAAGGGTATTTTTCAAGTCCTGGTTTGGTGTACATTAAAATCCAATTCAGCACATCTTAGGGAAAGTAAGACTCTAGATTGTGTGAAACCTGTGGGGGGGAGGGGGGGGTTTTGCCAGATTTCCTGTTGAACCCAAAACATCCAGCTATGTTGGAAAGTATAATCAGTACATGGCCGGCACAAGTAGCCGAATAAAATTAAAACAAACAGTATTTTAAATGCGACAAACATCTAAATCATTTTCAAAATACTTAGACTGAAAAAAAATTGCATTTGAATACCCAAGACTAATGGTTTAATAAAAAAGGACTAGTACTAGAACCTTTAGTTAAATATGCTTGAAAACAGCATATGTCAGTAAGTCTCATAATAAAATGCCGTGTCTTTACAGCTGCTGTTTGTTAAAGTACACTACAATGTTGGCCAGACTTAAGGAAAAAAACTTATTCACAATGTTCCATTCTGCAACATGTGACATGAGTCAATGTGAGTTTTGGATGTGCAAGGAATACAGGATGGGCCCTTTTTATTTTTTGGTTCTAAAAGACTACAGAAATTTTTTAAGTATAACATTAATGATTTTACCAAAGAGTAGTATAGAATGTCTTATGTTATAGTTATAGGTTACACAGCAGGTAATCTTGTGAACAGATTAATTCCATCAATGTTTGGCCTCCCTTATTGTATATTTTAGCATGATGGGATTTGGCTAATTGCTTCCCCAAAGAGACTGTCTTCTGCTTTGAATTGTGGCTGAGAAGAGAAAGTAAAGCATTCAAATATGGCACCCTAAGACGAGCTTTTCTCTGAGAGGAAATCTAGTTCCATCAGTACGAAAGGAATGTTGAGCTAAAGAGAACATTCAGACCAAATAATGTCTTTTGAGATTGAGTTATGCATATTGTACAGAACATAAAATAGAAAGTCTTCAAATATTAGAGAAGAGCCAACAACCTGATTTAGGTGACACACCTGTATCACAGGATCCAAGCCAGATCCCCCTTTTAAAGAGAACAGAAGTCACACCTGTAGTATTAAAAACAGAATAGTAAACTGTCAGTTTTAAAAACTTAACTAGTTAAGGTTTTTGTAGCAACAAAGATCAAATGATCAGAAGGATAATTAGGTATGTATGTGATACAACTGATGAATACAGTAAGCTTCTTTAATTACCAAAATACTTAGAATTCTGATTCTACATGTTCAGCAATGTTATAAACCTAGCCAAAACTCATGTACAGGTACCCATCTCCTCCCTTCCAGCTTCTCTAATACATTGTCCCTCTCCAGCCTACATAAAATGAAGCTTCTAAGATCATCTTCCTTGCTTATTGCCCCGACGACATCACTCCTTATTTGAAGCTCTCCACTATCTTCCCTTATTAACTGCATCATCTTCAAAGTCTTTCAGAACACTGCATCCAATAATTCTTGTTTCATCACACACATCCCAGCCCCGCAACATCAACCTTGTTTACCTGTGTCAACTTCTTACATATGGAAAGCACTCCTTGAACTGATCTATAAAGAACTGCCCTCTCCAAAATGTACAATGTAGCCTTATCAAAATTTAGTTTTTCTTCAGTCTGTGCATGCACTAAGCTTTCATCTTCTGAAAGAATGTTTTCCTACTTTTTAGAGGAAATTAAAGCGATTCTTAAATAACTCAGCTGTGATTTGTGATTAGGGCTTCTGATTTTAGGTTTTAACTTGTGATCAGTAACCCACCCCCCCAATAAAAATAAATAAATCTGTGTTTATCTAATGAACACTGGAAAAACCACAGGAAATGGTTACTCATCATGGTGATTTCATCCCTTTCCCAGTGCAATTTATTTAAATAGGTAGGGCCCTACCAAATTCACAGGTGTGAAAAACACATCATGGACTGTGAAATCTGGTCTTTGTTGTACTTATACCCTATATTATACAGATTTCACAGGGGAGACTAGCATTT
This sequence comes from Natator depressus, assembly GCF_965152275.1. Lineage (NCBI taxonomy): Eukaryota > Metazoa > Chordata > Testudines > Cheloniidae > Natator > Natator depressus. Next base: position 41,705,588 of record NC_134242.1, on the reverse strand, counting down.
CTCAAACTGTGGGTCCCAACCCAAAAAGGGTTGGGGGGGGTGTCTCAAGGCTATTGTATAGGGGGTGTCACAGTATTGCCACCTTCACTTTTGTGCTGCCTTCAGAGCTTGGTGGCTGCTGGCTGAGACCCCAGCTCTGAAGGCAACGCCGCAGCAGTAGAAGTAGCAATACCATACCATCCTTATTTTTGCACTGCTGCTGGCAGTGGCACTGCCTTAAGAGCTGGGCTCCCAGTCAGCAGCTGCAGAGGTTTCTGCAGCTGGGGGAGGTTCCTGGAAGTGGGTCTGACCTGGCCCCAGGGGGGAAGATGCCCCTGCAGGTGAAGAGGACGTCCCATTCCTCACCAGCCTGTCCAGGACCAGCAGCTAGATCCCAACATACGATAGGAGCCCTCGTCCAGGACACCCCCAGCCTTGCCCCTCCCTGGCTCTGAGTAGAAAGGCCCAGTGCTTGGGAGTTAAAGGTGCCTTGGTCTTGCTCTGTGTGTGCGGGGGGCAACCTGGGGAAGCCCCCCCCCATGGCACCTTGGGTGGGCGGTCGCTCACATATAAGGCTAGCCCTGCCCCCCCAAAAAGTGAGAACCCCCCCCCCATACCATGCCACCCTCACTTCCGCACTGCTGTTGGCAGCGGTGCTCCTTCAGAGTCAGGTGCCCAGCCAGCAGCCGCCGATCTCCAGCCGCCCAGCTCTGAAGGTAGTGCTACTGCCAGAAACAGCGCACAAGTAAGGATGGCAATACCACGACTCCCTGCCAACCCCCTTTTGGGTTGGGACCTGCCCAGTTATACCATGCAATTTCACATTTAAGTATCTGAAACTGTGAAATTCATGATTTTTAAAAGCCTGTGACCGTGAAACTGACTAAAATCGACCATGAACTTGGTAGGGCCCTACATATAGGCAATGTCTCTGCTTCCTGGCTTGTATTTAAAGCCCTGTCTACATGGGGCAGTACTGCAGAATATAGGGGTACAATTTCTGAAGTGCATTATGTGCTGCTCATTAATTGGTATATGTAAACCCTGCCAATATCCAGTCGTGCACTTTAACATAGTTATGTTTGAAACAGTACTAGGGGGTATATACAAAAAGAAAGCCCGTCACCCACCCCAGCCCTCATTTTTGGATATCTTCATAAAACTGAAAATATGCCAAAAAAATAAACTTCCAAAAATGAAACAAAGCCTGAAAATCAGAAGTCTTATTTATAATTCAGTTCTAATTTCCTATCTAGGACAGTATTAATTCAGTAAGCAGCTATATTATTTTGATTTATACATTACATAGGCATCACTGGACTGTTCACAGATAAACTAAAAAAATTATACTTAAAGTAACCTTTTAACTATCACAACAGTTCTCTGCATAGGGAAGGCTCTGTGATGAAATCTGTGTGTCAAAGACTATTTAGGTATAGATAATCCACATCTAAACTAGCACTGAAGTGACTAGAAACTAGAATCTCTCCATAAAAGCATACTATGCCCTATGACATCAAGCCTTGGGAGCAGAGTTGTGCCCATTTTCTCCTGAGCCACAATCCCATAGACTCATGCAAATTAGCATCTACATACACGGTTCCCAAAATCACCTTTGGCATTGGAATTCCTTAAAACCTCTGAAAGGAAAACCCAAAATATTGGAAATAACAGAAAATCACTTTATCGCATAACAAGATGCAGCGAATCTAGCAACTAGTATTAAGATGTAACACTAGAGGGCTTCCACTTTCTAAAAAGGAAACAGAAGCCAGCTCATTTCCATGTGCTTCATGACTTTTACCTCTCTCTCCTGCAGTTCCTATTTGTTAAAAAGCTTTCTATATAAATAAGTAACAGCTCCAAAGCAACATCTACCACACACACACACGATATAAATTCAGAGTAAGCAAGAAAGAAGGTACACACTTCAGATCATTTCTTGGGGGAGAGCATAAGTAAGACACTCACCTTAATGAATGTGCTAATTATGATCTTTCCAAACCAAGGTCTGAAACTGTAGTTAATACTCTCCTGCAAAAACAACAAACCCAATATATAGTTTTATAAATAAACTACAGAAGAAGACTTTAAAACCCTGCCTATTTAATAAGTCCACGTAATTAGTGGAATAAAAGGCTAGTCATACATGACAGAAAACATGAATTGTAAAGTTAGAGAGCAGTTATATTCATTACGTATTATTGATTCAAAGGTAAACCAGAGGAAATGGGGAAAATTCCTTAGCTTAGCGACAACTGAAATCTGAAAATAAAACTACAGTATTGTTTTCTTAAACTGTACATGAAGAGTTACTGATTTGTTTTCCCTTGTAAATTCGAAAAAGCCAAAAATGCCTTGCACCTGTTTTAGATCCTAAATCAACAGGACAGACACAGATTTAATACATATGTTCGAAAAATCTATTTCTAATGCATTTATGTAATTGCTTACCTGCCAAGATCCAAGTTAAAGAATCTGTATTCCTACAATAAAAATTGAGATCAAACACCCTGAAGCAAGGAAAAAGTTGCATTTCTTACTCTACCGGTGTTTGAGAAATAGTCAACTCTTGCAAGACACACTCAGAACCTTGAACTAGAGTCTTTGCAAGAGAAAAACTTTTCAGATAACTGTTGAACTGCATTCAGCTAAATAATCCAATGGAGTAAAAGTACACAGTACATCATAATGTTTGGCACCCATTGTGGCCATTACTAGCCCCTTGCTCTGACACACTGCTGTGCATTCACAACTGCAGTACCTATTCTTGGGAAACATGATCTACGACCATGAAAGAGGAGGTCTCAGCAGAAGCCACTCACTATCAGCATGCTGCTGTCAGGACAGTAGAATGGATATGTAAAGTTCCTTCAACTATGTTCTGGTGGAATTGAAGGGAGTAGGAGGCCTCAAACCTCAGCAGCTGAGTCCTTGAGTCCAAAACCCACCTCCTGAGTTACCTGTGATCAATCCTGCAGCACCTAATCCAGCTGAAGCAGAGTTTGACTTCCACCTCCCCACAGCACCTAGTTATTCCCACTACTTCACTTCATCCTTTATCATCCAGCAGGACCATGTTCTCTCCCCTAGCCAACAATAAGCAGTGCTTATCCCACTCCTCTTACATAGTTAGCACCATTCTCTTGTTCCTCCTTCACCATCACTGCTCACCTCCACAATAGGTCTGATTATTCAAGGCTTCCCAACACCCTCCAATAGCTCTCTCCCTCCCCCTCTCGAGCCTTCTTATTCCCCTTTAATAATAGGTTTAGATCCTAGTCATCACCACTACATTCAACGTTTTCCTTTGTTCCCTTTCTTCCTCTTAGGAATAGCACTGCACAGAGAAGTTTGCCCATGACTAACAAGCTTGTTGCAACCTGTTCACCACGGTCGTTCTTACCGATATGCAAACTATTCAGCTGCATCAGGCACCAGGAAATTTGGGACACCAAACTGCCCCAAATTTCCTGGTGCCCTACGCAGCTGTGTGCTGCTCCAGCAGCCAGCCCGATCCCCGCCCCACCTCTTCCCCAAAGCCCCACCCCTGCTGCATCCCTTCCCCTGAGCTACATCCCAGGGGCTGCAGCAGGGGTCAGGTGCACCCTACACTTACGGGGCGTCAGGAAGTGGAGTGACCCAGCCCCAGCCTGCTCCGCTCCACCGGCTCCCAGCCAAGCCTCCTGTGAGTGCTGGGGGGCGGTTCCCCCCAAGTCCGAAGGCTGGGAGCCAGGGGAGCAGAGCGGGCTGGGTCACTCCACTTCCTGCCGGTCCACAAGTGCGGGGCTGAGCCCGCCCTGCAATCACGAAGCGGCAGGAATTGGAGCAACCCGGGCCCAACCCTCTCCGCTCTGCCATGAGCCAAAACGTCTAGGGCCAGCCCTGCTGTTCACAGGCACATTTCCGCAGAGGCCAAAGATAGCCTCCACATATGTCCCATGCTAAGGCCTTGTGTACACTGCCACTTTACAGTGCTGAAACTTGCATCACTCGGGGGGGGGGGGGGGGGGATGTTCATACCCCTGAGCGAGAAAGTTTCAGCACTGTAAAGTGGCAGTGTAGACAGTGCACCAGTGCTGGCAGCTATTCCCCTCGCGGAGGTAGTTTTTTTTTTTTTAAAAACACACACAGTCGCTGGTGCTGCGACAGCGCTTTAACATAGGTAGTGAAGATGTACCCTAAGTTATAGTCCCTTGCCCTCAAACATTAGGCTGTATACTTGTAACTCTAAGGTTACTCATTCAGTAGATTTTGTACTTTTCACTATAAACCATTTAAGTCAAAACAGCATTTTTGTTCATTCATTTATTTTTATTCAGGGTAAGGTTATTCATAGATTCCAAGGTCAGAAAGGGCCATGGTGATCATCTAGTATGACCTCCTGTACAACAGGCCATAGACCTTTCGGGGGGGGGGGGGGGGCGCGACGACCTAGAGCTCATCTTTTAGAAAAAAGATCTAATTTTGATTTTAAAAATTGTCAGAGAGGAGAATTAATCCACCACAACCCTTGATAAATTGTTCCAATGGTCAGTGACCCTCACGGTTAAAAATGTATGCCTTATTTCTAATCTGAATTTGTCTAGATTCAACTTCAAGTCATTGGATCATGTTATACATTTCTCTGCTAAAGTGCTCATTATTAAATATTTGTTCCCTATGTAGATACTTATAAACTGATCAAGTCACCCCTTAACCTTCTCTTTGTTAAGGTAAATAGACTGAACTCCTTGAGCGTATCACTACAAGGCATGTTTTCTAATCCTTTAATCATTAATCCTCTTCTCTGAACCCTCTCCAATTTATCAATATCCTTCTTGAATTTGGGACACCAGAACTGGACATGGTATTCCAGCAGCAGCCCCATCAGTTGCAAATACAGAGGTGAAATAACCTCTCTAATCCTACTTATGGATTCCTGCTTATGCATCCAAGGTCACACATAAGCCCTTTTGGCCACAAGCTGAGAACTCATGTTCAGCTGATTATTCATTATGACCTCCAAAAAAATTCAGAGTCATTGCTTCCCAGGACAGCGTCCCTCATTGTGTAAATATGGCCTACATTCATTGTTCCTAGGTGCATACATTTAGCCATATTAAAATGCATATTGTTTGTCTGTGCCCAGCTTACTGAGCGATCCAGATCACTCTATATTAGTGACATGTCTTCTTCATAATTTACCACTCCTCCAACTGTGTGTCATCTGGGAACTTTATTAGTCATTAGTTTATGTCTTCTTCCAGGTCATTAATAAAATGGTGAAACAGCAAAGGGCTAAGAATGGAATCTGTGACTTCCGCGACCTCTGTGACAGAATCGCAGCCTTACGGAAAATCATTAGGCCATACCATAAGTAGAAGGTACTACTTCAAGCTTGGTTGATGGCAATGTGGAACGCAAATTGAAAAAGTTACAAGCCAATCCTGAGTCTGAAGTGATGGTATGATGGAGGCAAGCATTACCACATCTTGAAGCCAAGGCTACGGAGGCACTGTTCATTCTCCTCAAGTTTGAGTGGTTAATGACATGACAAATCTGCTGCAACCTTGCTCTGCTGTGGGCTATTGCTTCCCAGTTGCTGGAGACAATCTGACATGCTTTCAAGTTTGACTTCAGCGTGACTTTATATCATTTGTACTGACTACCATAAAGAACGAGTGCCTTGCTTTAGCTGACCATAAAACATAGCTGTAGGTATTCTCGAGTCAGCCATGTGAACTAGGAGCCCAGACCAGTACAGCTGAGTTTTTATGAGCACATTTGAATGCCAGATAGCTGACTGTGATGAAGGATTTCGATATTGGGATCTTATCCCACCACCTGACCTTGCAAACTGACCAAAGACAGCTCATATAGAACAGACAAGTTTCCTAATGTAGCATCCATTTGTTGTCCATGTCTCACAACCATATAGAAGCATTGCAAGTACAACTGCCTAACAAACATCTAGCTTCCTGCTTATTTTGACACCAATAGCATTCCATACATGGTGTGACAACATTCCAAATGCAGAGCTGCCCTTGGCTGTGCAATGAGTAATCTCATCCTTAACTGCGGCATTCTGACACAGCATACTCCCTAGGCAGAAAAAATTCTCCACAGACCTGAGAAAGCACTGCTGACCTTAACTGGGTAGATGTGTGCATCCCCCAGCACAGGTTGGTAAATTCTTCAGTTGTCTTTAGACTGATTGTGAAACGAATACAATTGACTTCATGAGTGAAATGATCAGTTATAAATTGAATGTCATCAATCAACAGAGCAACCAGCTCGGTCATCAGCAAATAAAAGCTCCTTAAGAAGTAATTCTGCCACTTTTATGCAAGCTCAGGTGTTGCGGATTGAACTGCAGAACTGGATAAATTCCCCTCTGTCAATGGCATGAAATGCATCCATAAGCATAGTTGAAAAAAAAAAAAATGGAAAAAAAGCATGTCAACCAATATACAACCTTGTTCAGTGCCACTGGTGACCAGAAATGGGTCTGATATCTTGCCATTTTCCACAACTCTGGACAGCACCCCCATCAGGAAAAGGCTGAATGACCAAAAATTAAAATAAGAAAAACACCTTTGCAGGATGCATTTCTAGAGTCCCTCATGATTCACAGAGTCAAAAGCTTTAGCTGAGTCAAAAAAATACCAAACAAGGACCATGGTTTTGCTCTCGGCACTTTTCCTGAAGCTTATGGGCTGTGAAGATCATGTCTACAGTGTCCCAACCAGACGGATATCTTTCTATACTGAAACTTGGGAGAGAATGGGTTCCACAAGATGGGTGTTAATTCTATTCAATATGACCCATGGAAGAATTTTCCCAGCAACACAGAGTAGGGAAAGGCCATGGTTTAGGATCAGGAAATGCCTCAGTTTTTGGCTGGGATGAAGATCCCCCTTATTCAGAATGAAGAAATAATGGGAGTAGAAACTCTTGCCCCTGTATTCTTGAAGAATTTTCCACCTAGGAGCTATAGAAAACAAAAAGAAAAGGAGTACTTGTGGCACCTTAGAGACTAAAATTTATTTGACCATAAGCTTTCGTGAGCTACAGCTCACTTCATCGGATGTTGTAGCTCATGAAAGCTTGTGCTCAAATAAATTTGTTAGTCTAAGGTGCCACAAGTACTCCTTTTCTTTTTGCGAAGACAGACTAACATGGCTGCTACTCTGACACCTGTCATAAAAAACAGAGGCCACTTTTTTGTCAAAAGGCTCTTGTGAGATGGGTTGCAGAAGAAGGAAGATGGGGTGGGGGGGCCGGTAGACGACAAGAAAAGAATGTTTAACACCCATTTGTTAGTTACAATCTCCACCCGTACCTCCTGGAAGCAGGGGAAACTGGTTTCTGAAAGTTGGCTATGCAAAAGATTCCGAGCTTGAATGCCTGGGGGCATATGCACACCTACAGATCCACAACAACGCATATTTGAAGAAGAACCTGACTTCTCACATTACTAGTAACAAAAGTAATTTAACTACATAAATTGTTAAACCAAAGTGTATAAAGTGCATCCACAATGCCTGCATAAGGATTTTTAGCATGTAAAGGCCACCTGATTCCTGGTGACTGTCTAGGCAGTCAATGAATCATGCTACTTAAGTAACCCTTGACACAATGAGCTCCTGAAACAAAGTGAGTAAATACCGATTTTACAAACTGTATAATTACATATTTAGACTAACTAGTACATGGACTTCATACCGTTGGCCCAATCAATGTATTCATCCAGCCCCTATGTCAGTTTAAGAGCACAATGTAGTCAGGCACAATGTCAACAGTCACACTCAAAACAGCTAGCAAGTAACGAAAATGTGTAAGATTACATGAGCTTACTAAATTTTATTTTTTCAGCAGATTGTGTAAAGAGCTTTACTGTAGCCAAAAGAAAATGATTAGTAAAAAAATGCTTTACAAGCTGCAGGACCCCGGGGGAGGGGGAGGAACTGAAATGGATGAGGCTAGGATCTGAAAGAAATAGCCTTAGTTTCTGTGTCTTGACCTACCTCTACACTAGTACGTTTGTCGGTATAACTTATGATGCTCAGGAATGTGGGGAAAAAAAATCACCCCTTCGAAGCAACAGCAGTTACACCAACAGAGGTGCCACTGTGAACAGCGCTATGTCAGCAGGAAATGCTCTCCCACCGACATAGCTATGCCACTAGTTGGAGGTGGTTTAATTATGTTGACAGCAGGGCCCTCTCCAATCGGCATAGAGCAGCTACACAAGCAATCTTACAGCAGCACACTTCCTCGATACAGCTATGTAAATTTGCTCATGTAGACATGGCCTAAGAATGACAAAGAAAAGGTGATAAGAAACCGAAACGATAGAATGGGAAAAGAAACAAAGGGCAAATATAGAAATGATCCTCAGCACTCCCCCACAGAATCCAGTTGGAAATCTTGGTAACCTACAGACACTCAGAATGGATTCATAAAACTTAGAATCAAAACGGAGGCACAAAACTTCAAACATAACAGCTGTTTTGTTACTATGTATCATAATTGCTAGGTAACCAAGCATTGTCAGTAAAGAAGCTTGTGCCCAGTATTACACAATGCATTAAAGAGAACATGCTGTTCCCTTTTAAAATGGGGAATTATGAGTACAGTGAAATTACTAATAGACTAAAAAGAAAAAGAGTACTTGTGGCACCTTAGAGACTACCAAATTTATTTGAGCAATAAGCTCTCATGAGCTACAGTTCACTTCATTGGATGCACTGAGCTGTAGCTCACAAAAGCTTATGTTCGAATAAATTTGTTCGTCTCTAAGGTGCCACAAGTACTCCTTTTCTTTTTACAAAACCAAAGTTTCCCTACTTCAGATCCTGCAAAACCCTGACCTACACCTCAAATAAAAGAGCCTAATGTCATAGAATACATTGGATTTCACAACAGAAGTTCTTAATTCAGTATTGATGGCAATATTTCCTTTCAAGAGTTTAAGACAAAAATGTTTCCATCCAAGTAAATAGCAAACATCGTCAAAAGTACTCAAAGTTTCCAAATGTTACTATAACCTGCAGTGGTATTCAGTCCTGCACCACTATCATCTCTAGATTTTTACTTATGTATTCTTTTTAAAAAGCTGTACTGCAGTATTTGGGTGGTATTCTGATGTGGTTTCTCATTAACTTCATTTTCTTGCAGATAAAAATAATTCTAGATCTATAGAGAAAACAATAACGTGGCCTCAAATACCTAAATAAATAAAAATACAGAGTGATGAAAAACTAGTTTGCCGATTTCAGCAGAGACAGCCGCTATTCATAAACAGGAGAAATCATACTGAATGGTACATCTGTTTAAAAAGAAAAGATCAAAAATACCTAGCTCTTTAGCACTTTCAAAACTGTCTTTAATATATGTTGCATGCATAGTTATAAGCATAGGAATTTTTTTTAAACAATAGTAAACCACTCAAACCGCTCCAACTACTGTAAATGCGTTAGTAGCTCAAGGTCACTTGACATATAGCATTACAACACAATGGTGGTAAAAAAATATGATATAACTAGTAGTGGTAGAACACTCCTGCCTTCTCTTTGAAACTAATAAATAATGTTCCTCTGCGGTTCACTTACACTACAAATCCATCTGTGGCAAAGGACCTAGTTACAACACACCGTAAGGCAGACAGCTGTTAGCCATATTCCAGGGATGGCCAAGCTTACTGACCCTCTGAGCCACATATGACAATCTTCAGACCTTTGGCCCTGCAAGGGCATGCCTGCCTTGGCTCAGGGCTTCAGTCCAACTCCTGCTGAAGCCCTGAGCCCTGGCAGGTGCACCCTGCGAGGCTGAAGCCCTGAGCTACCCTCCCTGCTGGGAAGAAGCCAGAGGTGGCTTATGGGGAACACGTGGGGGGTCATGTGCCCCCTAGATTTTTGCCAGGGTTTGCTGGCCCTGCTCCAAGACATGGTGCCACTGCCCCCCTCTCCCCACGGCATGCAGCTCCTAGATCCAGCAAACTGGAGAGAGGCAGTGGCAAAGAGCTGGGAGTTGCAGGGAGAACTGCTGCTTTTGCTGTTGCTTCTCAAGGTGGAACTAACACCTGGGAATTGCAGGCAGGGGCTGCTGACGGTAAGAGGGAAGGTATGCCTGGGAGGGCATGACTCAAGCTGTGTAGAACCTTTAAATTGTGCCCCCCAGCAGGCATCAGTTGTCTCTGGCCGAATCCCCTAATCCCACAACCTCACCCCAGTCTGGTAGGCGGAAAATGGAGGCGGGAGTAGTGGGAGCTCCACGAGCCACATTTTATCTGTAAAAGTGTTGCATGTGGCTCACAAGCCATGGTTTGGCCACACCTGCCATATTCCATAACCAGGCTAAAATCTGTAATGGTGCAGACTCAGGGCCTGAGTGCATAAAATTTAGCACATGTGTAAGTCTTTTCAGGAACAGGACCTTAATTTGACACTGCTATGCCATGTATTAAGCCTTAGTGTGGCTGCCTCACATATAGATAAGGATTTGGATATCTCAGTAAATGCTCAGATGGCAACCACTATCATATTAGCATCTTCTGCATTTATTTTCCTCATCCCTGAGAGATGGAAGCCAATTCCCAAAGGTACTAGTAGTACTGAGAAATGTTAACTAAACAGGTATGTCATAAACCGTCTCGATGGCTAAAGGAACACTGACAACTTGAAATCTTGTCAGTTTTAAAAATGTATTTAACAGCCTCAGGTACTACTCCTGACTCCATGCCAAATTTGATTTTAGAATCATTGGTTTGGTTTTTCTTTTTCTTTATGTTCTTTCCTTACTTGCTATATGAAAGTCACTTTTATCGTTTCTCTGTTGTCTGTGTGGGCCTATCTATATACATACACAAGTGCACAGAGAGCTGTCAAATGAGCAACATAAAAAACAAAATAACTTTTTTCTCTCAACTTTCAATAATACTAATCTTGAAACAACAGTAGAAGAAAAAGAAATGTGGTATTTTAGTTGATGGTGTTCACTTTAAATAAACCTTCCATTTTACTCCAGTATTAAAAACATTTTCTATTTCCCTATGTAATCTACTAAATAATGACAATATTAGTATAATGTAAAGTACGACCATTTTTAATGAAAAATAATCAAGCAATTAAATATGTAAGGTTGTGGAGTTTAGAACTTTACATATCTATTTTAGAAAGTCACTTTTCTAGCACAGGTCTTAAGACAATTAAAAAAATATAGTTCTTTAAAATCCTGCTAATCTAGTCTCTCAGCTGAAAACAGTTATTAAAGTCCCAAATACTCTGTCTTGGTGTCCAAGTTAGAATACACCATAAAGCTGCATTTTTCAAATTTTGGGTCGCTCTGGTCAGCACCACTGACTGGGACATTAGAAGTCCCGCTGGCAGTGCTGCCCAGCTAAGGCAGGCTAGTGCCTACCTGTTTCGACACTACATTGTGCCCCGGAAGTGGCCAGCAGTGGGTCTGGCTTCTAGGCAGGGGGGCCACGGGGCTCCGCGCGCTGTCCCCACCCCGAGCACCGGCTCCGCACTCCCACTGGCCAGGAACTGGGGCGGGGGGGGGGGAGAGCGTGGTGCCTGTGGGCGAGAGTCATGGGAAGCTGCTTGCACGCCTCCGCCTAGGAGCCGGACCTGCTGCTGGCTACTTCCGGGGCGCAGCAAGGTCCGCATGCCAGGACAGGCAGGAAGCTTGCCTTAGTATCCCCGCTGCACCACTGACCAGGAGCCACCGGAGATAAATCTGCACCCCAACCCCCTACTGCAGCCCCGAGCCACCCCCAAACCTGTATCCCCCAAACTCATCCCAAGCCCCACCCCAGAGCCTGCACCTAGATCCCTGACCCCCTCCAGCCCAGAACCCCCTCCCACACGCTGAAACCCTCATTACTGGCCCCACGCTGCAGCCCTCACCCCCACACCCCAATCCTCAGCCCCAGCCCTGAGCCCCTCATCCCCAGCTCCGTTGGGTCGTGTGCATCAACAATTTTCTTCAACTGGATCCCCCAGAAAAAAAGTTTGAAAACCACTGCCATAAAGCCATCTTTTAGAGATCCTGTTGTTGGCAGGACCACATTGTCGCTAAATTCTCTCAAATTATAATTTATTCAGTGTATTACTGCCAGTTATTAAAAGAAATTAATAACAGTTTTGTCCATATAGTTACATTAAGTGAAGTTTAGCCATTAGTATGGTTTTACAAAGACAGTGTATGTGCATTTAAGGTAAGTAATAACATCTCATAGCTTTGAGATGGTTTGCTTACATGCATAAAAAGCAACATAAAACAAAGCATCTTCTTGCCTCATATATGGTTTATTTAATTCCATAATGGAGATTCAGCTAGCTAGTACAATCTTATGTCTCCACATTTTAACAAATAGAATTTAACTTGCTGGCTGCTAAATCTTCAGTGTATGCATGCAAATCTCTATCTAATTTACATTCTGAATTGATATTTATCATTTATCTAGTATTATGCACATTTAAAAGCATTTATGATCATTAACATATATAAATGCCACCTACAACATACAACTCAGCTACAATATTGTATAATACTCCTATTGGAAAAGCAGGATCCAGTATAATACACTTAACAGGACACAGCAGAGCTTAACAAAGAAAGTCAGCAACAGCTAGATGTTAAGGTCACATTTACCATCAGTTTAAGTGCAAGTGAAGCCCTAAATGTGATTAAACAATGCCTCTGTCCCATCATCCTGCCTCCTAATGCCAGACTCCAAGGATTATAACCACCTGCAGTGCCACAGTCTAGCTGGGAACTCACCTCTCACAGTACAGGGAGGATTTTAGCCTCATTGCAGTGCCAGAGCAATTACTTTCCACTCACCATGGAAGAGAAACTAGATAAGAGCCATATATCAGAGCGAAATATGGACATTCAGTGCACACCCCTCTGTATAGACAACTAACACCTCCTTACATACACATTTCTACCTCCCTAACACTACCATATATGCACCCACTGCAAACCCACCTTCCCACTCTCCCCTCACTCACCCGGCCCCTAGCCCAGCTGACTGCATCCTCAATCCGTTTGCCCCCAATCCCGTAAACGGCCCCACCAGCGCCCTGCACCCCCAATCTCATAACCGGCCCCACCCAGCGCCCTGCACCCCCAATCCCCTCGCCCCAATCCCATAATCAACCCTGCCCATCCCCCCAATCTCATAACTGCCCTCACCCATCCCCCCACACCCAAATCCGCTCACCCCCATTCCCATAACCGTCCTCGTCCCACCCCCCCGGAACCCCAATCCGCTCGCCCCAACTTCCCTCAATCAGCCCCCCCACTCACCCACTCTCATACAGGGCAGGGGGCTCCCTGTGCTCGGGGCCGCGCAGCAGCCGACCCCCCGGTCCGCACCACACCCCCTGACAGGCCCGCCCGCGCCCCGGCCCGCCCCGCCCCGCCCCGCCTCGCCTCAGGCGCAGAGAACGGGATACTCCCCCTAACTGGGCACGGTTACATAACGGGGGGGGGGGACGGGACGGGACCCACCGTCCGTCACTCACCAGGCGCCCCGGCTCCTCACAACGCCACTGACCTAGCAAAGCCCCGACTTCATACACTCAGAAACGTGACTAAGACACCTCCCCGCGCCTCCGATTGGCCGGGGAGGCACCGCCTCTGCATGCGGCAGGGGGGCACCTGCCACCCCATTGGCTCCGGCAGACGTCGTTCATTTTACATAAGCCTCACGTGTGACTCCATGTTTCACTACAAATCAGGCACGGGCGTTTTCGGAGTAACAGCCCCCCATTCTGGAGCGACGGTCTGGCGCAGGGCCAAAATACTCACCCCTCCACTGGGCTCGCCAGCCCCGGGCTCAGCAGGATACTAGACAGCCGTCAGCAACGGCTGACTAGGGCAGCGATTGCCTCACGGCTAGAAACGCAGTGAGACTCCTCCCCACCTGACACTGTGGCTGACGTCAACGGGGGCCGCCGAGGGCAGGCGGGACGGAATCGATGCGTGCGTCAGAAGAGACGAGGCTGCGCCTGGGCTGGCCGGAGAGGCGGGGCTCCGTCCCAACGGCTGCCAGCACCGGAGCAGGAAGGATCCGTTAGTGGCCGACCAGGGCAGGGTCCTTCGCTGCTGGGGGCCTCAGTCTCCCCTCGCCCTGTTCTTGGAGGGGGGGTGGGCACTGTGTAGGAGTGGTCCCCGGGAAAAAACCCGGCGTAGACGTGACATTTTAACGTATGTCAGACTCTTTATCTTGCAGTCAACCAAGAGGTGACCAGCCCTCCTCCCCCCCGGGCTGACCTGGTAAAACGAGAGCACCTGGTCAGCCCCCTGTTCCTATCGTGGGGTAGCACGTGCATGTTCGCTTACTTTGAGGGGGTTTAAAAAACAACAACACTTTTAGCAGTGAAGACAAGGCTGCCCTTTGGGGCAAGGGCTGCCCGTTGCCAGCTGGTTGTACTGGGCCTAGCCCCATCCTAGCTGAGACCTTTGAATCACAGAAATGGAGACCTGGAAGGGACCGGGAGAGGGCATTTAGCCCAGCCCCCTGCGGTGAGGTGGGACCAGGTACATCATCCTAGACCATGGGTGGGCAACCTACGGGCATGGGCCAGATCCAGTCCCTCAGGGCTTTGGATCCCGCCCGCGGGATTGCCCCCCGTGGTGCCGCTCTCTGAAGCGGCCGACCACGGCCCGGGGGTGGGGGAGAGGGCTTGGTGCATTGCCCTTGCTTCCAGGCACTGCCCCCTGCAGCTCCCATTGGCCGGGAACGGGAAACCGTGGCCAATGGGAGCTTCGGGGGAGGAACCTGGAGGTGTAGCAAGGGCAGCACCTGGAGCCCTGTGACCCACCCTTCCCTAGGGGCCGTGAAGGGACCTGCTAACTTTTAAAGAACCCAACCAAGAGACAGATAATTTTGTTTACCGCTCTGTCTTTTCTGTGTTTTAAGGTTAAAAGCAGGGTATTGTTTTACATGGTGGTTTCTTGTACATTTCAATAAATATTTAAAAGAAAAAAGAGAAATACTGTATGCGTGCAATGCGGTGAGTTAACATTACTATGAGAATCTTAAAGAGTTCTGCTCCTTTAAAATCAGGAGCTAGTTTATTATTGGCACCAGAACAAGTTACTCTTGATGCCAAAATCAACCTCTCATTTTTAGGGTGTGTTTAGCATATGTTCATCTCAAAGTCTTCCACTTTATGAAATTTATTATTTAATTATCACACATTTACACCATCCCCAAGCAGTTTTTCCTCTCATAAGACTTGTCAAAGTTCTATATCGCATCCTGCTTGAAGTTTTATGTCGGGCCCCACAATCCTGAAAGACAGACCCTTGCGCCCACAAAATCTCACTAAAATTAGTGGACCTCCACCTGGGCACAGCAGTCCATCAGCATGCATTGCAGGTTTAGGGCCTATGTTCTTATCTGGCATGCATCACCATGTGTCGCAACCTGCCCCTTCCCGAGCACACGTTTTCTTCAACATTGGTGTCTCTGGGTGTCTAGAACAGGCCTGTTACTCCCCAAAGCTTTCTCTCTGTGACTGTGAACACAGGGTAATCCTGGCTGCTCTTCCTCTTTTTTCAGGGCCCTGCATATCTCTTCACAACTGCACTGAACACCTCTGCCCTCTGGACTTTGAAAATCACTAAGCTTTTATTTAACTTGAGTAAACAGAACTACAGCTTTTGGTAACCCTTGTTATTAGGGTATGTCTACACTGGCAGAGTTTCTTCACCGGCAGTTACATCGCCACTCAGAGAGCGCTGAAGGGAAACCGCTGTTGTGTGTTCACACTGTCAGCTGCCTGTGCAATAGCATGTTCAGACTTGCAGCACTTGCATCGGCTTTCAGAGCAGTGCACTCTGGGCAGCTATTCCACAGAGCATATCTTCCTCTTTTGCTTCTAAGTGTTTTGGGAAGGTGGAGCGGGTCTCAGGGCATCCTGAGTCCTGTCCCAATGCCCCGTGATGCATTGCTTTGCATCCCAGAAATCCCTGTGCTTCTGTCTGCATTTGGCACCATCTTTCAAGGGTTTGTGTAGGAATGGCTCTGGCTCTTCAGTCTGTAGGAATGGATCCTGCACTGTTGACAAATATGCTGCTCGTTCTCACTAACACATCATGCGTGGCAGTGGAGTTATTCCTTAAACTACAAAGACAAGAGGTGTCTGACATTGATCTCACTGCTTTTGGGCTCAGGAAACAAGCAGTGAGTGGTGGGATCACATCATCATGCATGTCTGGGATGACGAGCAATGGCTGCAGAACTTTCAGGTGAGGAAAGCCACTTTCAAGGGACTGTGTGATGAGCTCGCCCAGCCCTGCAGCGCAAGGACACAAGAATGAGAGCTGCCATGCTGTTGGAGAAGCATGTGAAGATTGCACTGTGGAAACTGGCTACTCCAGACTGTGACCGATCGGTTGCTAACTGGTTCAGAGTGAGAAAGTCGACCACTGGACTCATGTTGACGGAAGTGTGCAGGGCCATTAATTGCATGCTGTTGTCAAAGACTGTGACTCTGGGCAACTTGTGTGACTATGTGGATGGTTTTGCACAAATGGGCTTCCCTAACTGCAGAGGGGCAATAGATGGCACGCATATTCCAATTCTGGCGCCAGACCACCTAGCCACAGAGTACATTAATCAGAAGGGGTGTTTCTCAATGGTTCTCTAGGGACTTGTGGATCACCATGGGCGTTTCACGGACATTAATGCAGGCTGGTCCAGACGGGTGCATGACACACGCATCTTTCAAAACACTGGCCTGTTCAGGAAGCTGCAAGCAGGGACTTTCTTCCTGGACCAGTAGATCACCGTAGGGGAAGTTGAAATGCCCATTGTGATCCTGGGAGACCCTACCTACCCCTTAATGCCGTGGCTTATGAATCCATACATGGGGCACTTTGATAACAGCAAGGAGTGGTTCAACAACAGGCTGAGCAAGTGCAGAATAACTGTTGAGTGTGCTTTTGGCCATTTAAAGGCCTGCTGGTGCTGCCTATATGGGAGGCTGGACCTGGCCGATGGCAGTATTCCTATGGTTATAGCTACGTGCTGTACTCGCCATAATATTTGTGAAGGGAAGGGTGAAAGCTTCACTTAGGGCTGGACCATTGAGTCTCAGCGCCTGGAGGCTGAATTTGAACAGCCAGAGACCAGGGCTATTAGAGGGGTGCAGCATGGGGCCATAAGGATCAGGAATGCCTTGAGGCAGCAATCTGAAGCTGAAAGCCACTAATATTTGTTGCTATGCTCGAGAGTGCAGGGCTTGTAATGCTAGGAGGTGATTGTGATCGGTGTGGATGATGCACTGTGAAGGTTTAAGAAAATTGCCTGTTGCGTTGCAGGGCTATATTTGCTTTCAGTTAATGGAATGAAGATTGCTTTAAAACCAAAACAATTTTTATTAAAAAACAACAACTGGAGGAGAGACGCAAACAAAAAAACACATCAGCACTGTGTGGGATGGTGGAAGGGAGGGCCCCAGGAGGAGGTGGGGTCCCGGAATGGTTAAAAATTTGAGTATGTCCAGGTATCATATGCAACCTTGTCCTTTGAAGTATAGTGCAGTGGGTATTGTACTTCACCAGGGCTAAACTGCAGAGGAACAGGTGTTGAGTGCAGGGGGTACTGGGAGTCCGCAAAGCTGGACTGTGACGGGGCAGGTGTAGAATGCAGCAGGTATTGACTGGAGCAAGGATTTTGACAAGATTGTGTTGGTATCTTGGGGGCCCATGGGAAAGAGTTTTGCAATAGCGGCTGCAGGGGAAGGCGGACGCAGAGCTGCTCGGTTTGCAGTACTAGGAGCACCTGGAACATGTCCACTTGGTGCTCCATTACATTTAAGAGCCGCTCCGTGGCTTCATTCTGGTGCACCGCGTTCTCCTTTCATTCCCTCTTCTCGCTGTCCTGCCACTCCTTCAATTCTTGTTTTTCTGCCACAGCGTGCAGGATGACATCACGCAGAAGGTCCTCTACTTTTTTGTGTCCACTTCCTACTCCTGTGCAGCCGTTCAGATGGCGATAACAGAGTGAGAGGCTGGGCTCCCAAGGCCATATCTGTGAAGCCAAAATGCAACGTTTTACAGAAGCACTATTGTTTGCAACACACAGACCACTGTATCAGTGGTTTAAAACACAACCACTATTCACATACTTATCACTAACTGGCCGACCCAAGACAAGCACACATGAGCCACAAGACCCCCAAAATGATGAGCAGCCACTGGGGCATGGGAATTCAGTGTTCCAGGATAGTACTGTACACTGGGCACGTGGCTCTTGGGGAGAGACAGCACTGTAGGGGGGGCATTAAAATCATTACCATCCCCACATTTTCCACAAGCTGTGTTCATTATGGAAGATATCTCGCTGCGGAGGGTGATCAGGGCATCAAGGGAGGGTCTTCTCCAAGACTGCAGCTTACGCCCTGGCCCTTACACAGCTCGCCTGTGTGCAGCTATGGTCACCCCCAGTGATGGCAGAGTGATGCGGGAAAGTTACCCTTAATGGGGCAAGAAACAAAGCAGCTCTGCCAAAGAACCTGCGACAGTGGATTGCCCAGTATCTCCATATGAGTTTCGTGGAGATCTCTGAGGCAGATTCACGTGAAGTGTGGGCGTCTATCAACACCATGTTCTGCCACTCTGACTAGGCATGTGGTGGTACAGGCATCACACAGACACAAGCCTGCCTTCTGCAAATCCCTCCCTGCAAGCTCAGTGCACAGAAAACTAGCCATCCTTCTGCAACCCTTCTTCCCCCAACAACTTGCTTCAGCGATTCCCAACATCAAAGCCACTTGCCAGAGGCCTCCTCTTCTGTTCCCGCTTTGCCAAGCGCCAACCACTGTGACTGGCTAGCCACCTCTGGGGTAGAGAAGAGCTACTGGCTGCATACATGTCTGAACACTGAGTCGTCCTCTGCCTCTGCCTCTGGGTCCCCGTCCTCCTCCACATCCTTGTCCAAGATTTCTTCCTCCTCGCTTGGTCCAATCTCGACTGGTACACGAGCCTCCTAAGTATCCACAGGGCTCTTCGCAGTGGAGGTGGGTCGCTACCGAGTATCGTGCCCAGCTCTTTGCAGAACCGGCAGCTCATGGGCACAGCACCAGAGTGGCGGTTTGCCTCCCACGCCTTGTGGTAGGCATTCTGCAGCTCCTTCACTTTGACCCTGCACTGCATTGTGTCCCTGTCATGGCCCATTTCTATCATTCATCGTGATATCTGTCCGTAGGTTTCATAATTTCTACAGCTGGAGCACAGCTGGGACTGGACAGCCTCCCCTCCCCAAATGCTGATGAGGTCTTGCAGCTCGGCATTGCTCCAAGCCGGGGGTTGTCTGGTGCGTGGCGCAGCCATGGTCACCTGGAAAGATGCGCTGAGACCACTGCACTCATTGCCGAGCAAACAGGAAGGGGACTTTCAAAATTCCCAAGGAATTTAAAGGATGGTGTTGACAGTTGGTCACTTGAGGGCAGAGCAGTAGACTTCAAACCTATGACCAGAGAGGCAAGAACAGGCATTGTGGGAGTTCTTGGCCTTGAAATGGTCCATTACTGAGAAATTTTGAGACTACTTGTATGGTGCTCAGTTTCAAGTGTGGACAGACAACAATCGACTGACTTATGAGTTAACATGTGCTAAGTTGGATGCTACAGGGCAGTGATGGGTGGCCACCCTGGCTAGTTACGAGTTCAGCATTCAGTACCGATGAGGGAGAAACAATGTAGATGCAGATGCATTATCTCGGCATCTGCAGGCATCGGAAGTTGCTATGATACCTATGGATGGAGTGAGAGCTATTTGCCGTGTGAGTCGTCGAGAGCCAGAGGCCCATGAGAGGCTTTATGGGTTGCTGCAGAAGCTCTGGGCCTGCCCCCTGAAAGTGTGCCTTCTGCCTCAATTAACTATATCGTGTTGGACCAATCTCCATTGGCGATGCTCAATGCGGCTGACTGGCAGGAAGCCCAGCTGCAAAATATTGAAATTCATGATACACTACTTGCTAAAAAGGAGAGGCGAAGCCCAGCTGCTATTATCCCACCTAACGCTGAGGGTAAACTACTGTTGAAAGAATGGAACAAACTAAGACTGATTTAGGGAGTGCTGCACCGAATTACCACTGACCCTTTAGAAAAGCAACAAATGCAACTAGTGCTTCCAAAAGAGTACAGAGCCCTGGCCATGAGGGCCCTGAATGATTACTTTGGACATTTAGGAATGGAGAAGACCCTGGAACTTATTCATAGTAGGTTCTATTGGCCCCGGATGGCTGAAGACGTTCACAGGAAATGTGAGACATGCGCTCAATATGTTCAAAGGAAGACTCTGCCCCCTAGAGCTGCATGTCTGAAGGACATCACCACCAGCAAACTTTTGGAGCTGGTATGCATTGGCTTCTTGTCTTTAGAAGTGAACAAGAGGAACATCGGGAACATTTTAGTAGTGACTGACCATTTTACATGGTATGTGCAGGCATATCCCACACATGACCAGAGGGCCACCACCGTCGCTCGAGAATTGTGGGAAAAATATTTTTCAGTGTATGGGTTCCCAGCTCAGATACACTCCGACCAGGGGCAAGATTTTGAGAGTCACCTTCTGAAGGAGGTGCTGAGGATAGCAGGAATTAAAAAGTCTAGGACAACACCTTACCACCCTCAATGTGATCTTCAGCCAGAGAGGTTTAATCGAGCTCTGTTAGATATGTTGGGGACAGTATGGCCAGAGCAGAAGGCAACCTGGAGCCAGCATGTTGCGTTTTTGGTGCATGCCTACAACGCTACAAAGAACGATGCTACGGGAGTCACCCCATATCTCTTTATGTTTGGGCGAGAACCAAGATTACCCATAGACTTGTGCTTTGGTGTATCAGAGGATGGAGATAGCCATGAGACTCATCAGTTGTATGTATCCTGACTAAAAGAAAAGCTGCGGGATGCTTATCACTTAGCTATGTCTGCAGCTCAGAAAAACTCAGACAGTAACATGCATCGGAATGATGCTAAGGTCGTTCGGAGGAGCTCCAGCTGGGGGATAGAGTTCTGCTGCAAAATTTGGGTATTGCTGGCAAACACAAGATAGCCGACAGATGGAAAGCAATACCTTACTTGGTGGTGGGAAAATGGGAGATCTGCCGGTCTATAAGATTAAACCCGAAGTGGGGCCAGGGCAAATAAAGACAGTACATAGAAACCTTTTACTCCTTGTGGGGGAGTTGGTAGGCACCCCTTACGAAGTGGACCACAACATGGCAACTGGGCAGAGCAAACTTGCTAGACCAAAGCCACCATCCAACATAGACGGTGGGCCCCCTGCAGCTAACCTACCCCTACTCAGCACATCTGAGAGTGAGTCTGAGGAGGAAGATACTACCATGATGTATCCTAGAATGGAGATGAGATTTTGGTCTCAATCAGCTGAACCAAGGGAGAGCGCCATTTCTTCAGCCCTAAACCCCATGTCAGAAGTATTTAGGCCCGTTGCTCACACACCGTGCCATCAGTGAGACCGCTCTGTGATGATACATCTAGGTTATTGGACAGTGGAGACATACAGGTGGAAGGTATCCCAGCTGCCCTACTAGAATCAGATATGCAGGGGTCTATGTCAGTAGCCGAGGGATCCTCAAAGGAACCCTCACCATCCCTTGCCCAAGATAGGTATTTGTAGCTGGTGGTGTGGGCTTTGCCTAAAGGCCCCAGACACTATTTAGCCCTGCCTCTTTTCACTGTGTAATAACAGCTAATTTAGACTCAACTGAGAGTCTTGTTACACACGGCAGAGGTGAACTCACTGATACCTACATCTAAATATTAGATCTGCTTTGGTATAGTGTCTCTGATTCAAGAAACTGCCTAGTGTGCACCAGCAGTGAAGCTCCCCGCTAACAGCTGAAATCACTAAGAGCTATGTTAAGTGGGGGGCCCTGAACACATCTTGGTGGCCAGCAGGGCAGCTGGTGGAGAGGCTTGGCAAACGGCCAGCAGGGCAACTGGTGGAGAGGTGCGGCCAGCGGCGCAGCTGGCCAAGAGTGTCGGAGCAGAGCCCTGCAGAGAGTGGGGGTGAATGAATACCGGAGCAGTGGAGAGAGTAAGGTGCCTCCTTACTCCCTCCCCCTTCACCCAGGGTGGGAGCTGAACTCTGGAGATGCACCTCTGAACTCTGGGCCTGCAACGTCTAAGGACAGCAATTGCGAGTGGGGTGCAGAGGAGGGACGGACACGTTAAAGGGACTTTTGGGTTACTGGACTTAAGAATCTGAGGGGAAAAGGACACTGTCCAACTTACTTGGTGGTAGGTCTTTTGCTCATGGTTTATGTTTATATACCGTGTTTGCAGTGTTTCCCCAAATTAATGCTGCATTATTTCTCTCCTTTTATTAAAGGTTTTTTTGCTACACTCAGATGCTGTGCTTGCGAGAGGGGAAGTATTGCCTCTTAGAGGTGCCCAGGGGGTGGTATGTAATTGTCCCAGGTCACTGGGTGGGGGCTCAAGCTGGTTTGTGTTGTATTGTTGAAAAGGAATCCCTAGATACTGAACCTGGCCCTGGTTGCTGCCAACCCTGACTGGCAGACGGGTAAAATAATTATGGTCAGAAAAAACTTGAAATGTACCCTTTTTACTCAATATAACATGCCTGTGTGTCTTCAAGCGATGTTTATTTACAGACTAAAACAGGTGTTTGCTGCCAGCACCAAAGAGCTAATACACCTATGAAAGGGTAAATTGGAGTCCATTTTGACTCATGACTTATCACCTAAATAGCCAATAGCTACAGACTTCATTACTGGTGATGATGTAAGGGCAGAAAGAATAAAGATTGAGCTTATCAGACTGGCAGTTTTAAAAAAATCATTATCCTTTTCCTTGTAAGCTAATATGCAGAAGCAGAAATCCTTGCAAGAATAATTTGGATTCCCACCATACCTGCAAACATATAAGCACATGAGCAATTTACTCTCTTGTTTAGTTCCAGTGAAGTAAATAAGACTGCACATGAGTAAAGATATATACATACTTCAGTGTTTGCAGACTTGGGGCTTAAATTCAGATGTGATACAGTAAATGAAGGTAATAAACCCAAGGGAGAAGGATGGAGATCAGTAGGCAGGATTAAGTAACAAAACTCACATGTTATATTGTTACATTTCTTCTTTGCATTCTACATTCCTATATTGTGTGTAACTGCATCAAAAAACCCATGACCACAAAGTCAAGTGTGGAGAGTGTGAGCAGGGAGTAATAAAGGCTTGTTACCTCTTTTTACCTGAGTGGTTAGCTGATATTAGGGACATTGTGTATTATTTTCCTTAGAGGGAGAAACTGATGATGGACTCAGGTATTTCTGTGATTCAATCCTGTTTATTCATAAAAAATGTACAAAAAGGCCTGTTTCCCTGAACATCACAGGAATCAACCACCAGAGGACAGCTTCTTTTGTCACAGTTCAAAGCCCTTTTCCAGGCAGCGATCTGTCCCAAAGGTATCTCTCTCAGCTTTTTCCTCAGGGTTATACTACAAATGCTTCTCTAGCTGTCTCTGATGTGTCCTTACTTCTCTGGTGCTTTTGGCTGCTTTTTTCTCTCTCTCAAACACACACACAGTTCCATGTGTTTCCATCCAGCCCCCAGTAAAACCCCTCTATCCCCACACCTCAGGTTCCTCACCAGCTTTTCATGTGGCCTGTGTTTTGAGTGCTGGCTCCTATTGTTTCAGCAATCTTATTCCATAAGAGACATTAATAGCTTCATACATTTGTCCTAAATGAAGAGTGGCTGTTATGCCCACCAGCTTTGATCCCCCCAACATAGCAGTCTAAAACAGTGAGCATGAAAAAAATTGAATTCTACTGAAAGGCCCTTAAAAGGAACTTTGCCAATTTCTGATTTTTTTCCCCTCGGTGTTTCCTCCCCCCTTCCCCCGCCCCAAAAGCACCAATCAAAAATCTTCAACATTTGTTTTCAATTTTAAACTGATAACAGAATCTCTACTACTAATAAACTGTTGGTGAGTTGTAGGCTGGTTAGTCTTTTTTGACACACCCACACCTCTCATTATAGGATATGTAATAACTGAAATCAGACAATCAGTAGCAATCTACTATGAATGCTAAATATAGATCAGTTTATACTTTCGGGGGGAAAACACCTGGTTTTAAAATCATGAAGAGCTGCTTCTACAGTTATGAAGGGGGACTCTGCCGCAGAGTAATCCATCTTAAATTCAGTTTCTGATTTAGTATTGTTCTGCTCTCTGAATTAGTTTTTCATTGGTAGTTCAAGCAGGCAGCAATCTGAATTCAGTTCCTTCTAAAATTAAGTGGAGTTTTGATATTGTTTTCAGTAGGAGTGAATGAATATTTTGACTGGCTGAGTTTTGTTGTATTTGTGACAAAATCATTCATCCTTCAGGTTTCCACAGAGAATCCAGCTATTACAGGAGAGTGATATGCTTGATAGGCACTGATATAAAACAAAACATGGATTTTAATAAGCTTTTCAGGCATCACAGAAGTCACACATAATCTAAGCCAATTTAAAATGTCTTAAATTAATAAATACAGTTGCACCCAGCCAAACAGAATTTCTGATGAGCCAAGCACATTTTAAAACTCTCTGATTTGCTCACAATTGACTCTGTGTATCCACTGCATTAAAGACCAGAGCCACATTTTGATGGAAACAAGGGGAAAACACCCACTGATTTCAAAGGATTTGGATCAGGCCCCAAAGTAGGCTCAGAGGTTTACTCCTGGAGTTGTATGGGAAAACCTACAGGGGAATTGTTCATTGTTCACAGGGGCAGAGCTACTGGATGCTCACCTCAATGAGAAACAAATTCACCCACTATTTTTTTAAATCAATAGGTTTTGTAATAATTTTTTAGAAAATATTATTGACTTTGCAAGACACTCTACATGGATTAACGGCACAATGATACCCTCTGTTCATAATATTGGAGTGTCAGAGTTAAATGTTACCACTACAACCAACCAGACAAAGCCTACTTTCTTTAAGAAAGGAAGTGTAAGGAAAAAAGAGGCAGCTTAATATGAATAATATTAGCTATCTGAGGCTCATTAAAGAGCTCAGACACAGGGAACAATAATCTTACCTTGCAGAAAATTGGAGCAATAAGATATTGCTTCTAGAGCCAATTAAACAAGCTTTGCACTCCTCATTATTCATTTGTGGGTAGAGAGTGGAAGCTGATAGGTTTTGGAATATTTTTCCTGTATCCCTGAAGAACATTTTAATAGCCTTTTTTTGAAAGTCAAGCCTCTTTGTACTCTTCCCTTGGCTGGTAATTTACCATGCTTTATTTTGTTTTTCCGGCCTTGCGCTGTCATTATTAGCTGGATATTGTTGTTTATAATCTGGTAGCTGTTGCTGGCTTCATTCAGCACTGCAGAAAGATTTCAGTTATGTACTCGCTGTAAGATGTTGATGGCTTTTGGGTACCAGCAAATTTCTTAGTCCTTTTATTTAATACTGTGGGGAAAATATAGTAACCAGTGGAGCAGAGGCAGTCTTCACTTCCAAAGCCTCAGTCATCTGAGAAGCAACCAGTGGCCTCTTAATTTAGCACCAGGTATATTAACTTTGTTGTCTCTCTCACTCTCTCTGTGGCAGCGACAGTCTTTCATTCACTATTACTAATTGGCATCAAATAATTACACAAATTGTGGCTTTTAGTGTGCATTGTTAATTATGTAGTTCAATAGGGCTAATTTAAAGGTAGGATGTTCTTCAATATTAATCTCATCGACTGATTTTCAATCCTTACTTTGAGAAAAAACATGTCAATATCCCTAGTCTCTGGTTAATGAATGGGCAGTGTAGAAGTTTAATGTCCCCATACAATACTCATTGCTGAGAGACCAAACAATAATATACAGACTTTCACAAGAAACACTTAAGAGTTATAAGTAAGGGAGTTTGAGGGAAGTTGTGGCGAGGGTCAGAGAATGTTCTGGAACCTGGATTGGCACCTTTCTTTTAGCAGAAGGAGCTGTGAGGAGAAAGTGGCTACAGCCTGCTGTTTGAGTGTGACACAGAGAAGTGGTTACTAGTCAAGGTGGGATAGCATATGAAAGGGAGGTGTAAATTTCAACACATGTATCTAGTTTTAAATGTTTGTATTTCTTCCTTTCAGTGGGTGCACCAATTCTGGGCTCCAGGTGTTTCTGCCGCAAATTAAAAATAAAATCAATTCAAAAACAAAGCCAGCAATTGCTTCCCACCTCCAACCTAAAGAATATGTTGGATCACAACCAAATAAATTCCCAACAATACCTCTACTCCCTTAAAGATCAGTCCTTGAGCTTATTCCTTCCTCCCTATACAAAGAGATGGGCCTTATAGCATGCCCTGAGTGTCAGCAAAGTTTGGGCTGTTTTGGACCAAAGGAAGGTGGCACATTCCATAGCTCAGGACCCTTCAAGCTGAGTACCTATCTCTTTTATACGAAGCAGGGGTCAGCTTGGGCACCTACTGATCACAGCTGTGGCAATATAAATAGAGAGGGAGGTGGGCTCTCAAATAGACAGTTTCCTTAAGCTACTTAGATAATTATACTGATATCTTAAATTCCACCTGAACAGCAAGAGCAGCTCATGGAGCACTAGGATCAGACATCCTGGTGACATACACCACATGAAGAGTGCACTCCCATAGCCTGATTAAGATTCAATTTTCAAGTTGGGTTAAGGTGTAGGCCCATGAAAAGCACATGCCAGCAGTCCAATACAAACAAACAATATGCTTGCATCCATGTCTCAGCATTTGCTTTCTGTAAAGGCTTCCTCACAGCCAGGTAATTTGAATGCCGGTAGCAGGTCAATTCCTTGTTGAGAGTAGGGTGATCAGAAAGCAAATGTGAAAAATGGGGACAGAGGATGGGAGTAATAGGTCCCCCTATAAGACAAAGCCCTGAATATTGGGACTGTCCCTATAAAATCAGGCTATCTGGTCTCCCTAGTTGAGAGAGATACGCTACATACACAGGATACTGTATTCTAAGGTAATTTGTTTATAAATAAGTACGTTCTTGAACAGGGATATTAAGCTGTACTCTGTTTCCACCATCTTATAACCTACACAGTTATGGCAGCACAAGGCTTTCAGAATGCCAGCAAACAGCTCTGTGCTCATTACTGTCTAAACCCTTTCTCTCTTCCTGTTGTAGGACTTCATGATTCCAGTTCTCAGTTGGACCAGTCCTGTGCTGAGTGCAGAAGTGGAATGGTGTGGGGTAAAGATGGCTTTTTTGTGGATGCTGAGCAACTTCGAAAATCAGGTCATTAGTAATTTATCCAAGGTATGGCAAGGAGTAAGTGGAGAATAAAACCCATATCTCCTGAGCTACAGGCCCCTGCTCTTGCCAGTAGGTCACATTTCTACATAATGCCATCATGGGCACTTATCAGCACCCGTGCTTTTTGTAGATTTTAAATTTTTACTTTTAAAAGACATGATAGAGTTGCCAGTTCGTGTGTTAATACAACAGGGCAGCTGATCAGCAATGTTCTACTTTGCTACTTGTTGCTCTTACAGAGGATTAAGATTAGGATTAAACTGTGAGGGGAAAAAAAGATGAAAGCTGATGTGGGTGCAGAGGGTAAATTGTTCATATTTATTTGTTAAACAATAGTCTTAAAACAGGTTAAATGAAGTCTGAGAACACCCTTCTGATTTGTTTGAAGGACACTAACTTTCTGTTCCACCCTTCAATTTCTGCTTATTTATAGTGGGTTGTTAAATCATATGTTGAAGGGGAGGCATGGTGTGTCTTTGAGTTGGACACAAGTTTCATCCACAACTGGGTTGGGTAATTCTCTCTGAATGGTAAGGTCATTATCATTAAGGCAGGTGATACTGGGGCATTTATGTCCCAGGAAGCCACAGGCAACATCTTACATATGACTCATGATGTTATGAGTCACTGTCCATTCATAAAATGGATGCATTCATGTATCACTCTTATTCTGGCAGGACAAACATGTATCTCTGCAGTTCATTCTTGCAGGGTTCTGATGACCATAAAAGAATAAAGGGTGCCACATCAGATACAAGAAATTTAAAGTCATAACTTTATTTTTTATAGGGAAGGGGTGGTTATACTTGTAGCCTATTCACCTGCAATGCTCCTTTAACAAAGTGATCTAATGAATACAGGCACGTAGATCTAATCTGAGAAATTTTGGGCATAGAAACAGAGAATATAGGAGTAGAAATGCTATCACATAGGAGAGCGAGCCCTGGGAGAGTGAGGAGGTCATGACTGTGGTCTGGAGAAAATGTGGGAGATGGAGGGAAAGCAAATGCTCGGGAGATAATAGCACTAACCAGCAGAATGACATAAAACAGAAATTTTGATTCAGCATGAGGGAACATAGGGGGTGGGACAAAGCAAACAAGGGATTAGAGAAGGCTGAGAAAGTATTGGAGGAGTCCAGAGAGAACTGGCAACCTACAACAACCTGAGGGATTTGAAGACTGTACTGAAGTGACTGAGGAACACAAAGGAAGGATCAGAAAGTCTCAGTTACACAACTCACTGCCTGCAATGGACTGGCTTATGGAATCAGTAACCAAATTACGAGCCCTTAATCTGTCGGGTGCTATTTTGAATCTGGTTCAGGTGGGCTGTAATTTAAAACTATCACTCTATCACAGCACTTGTGTCCTTCGTGAAATAAGCTCTTACAAAAAGAATTGGTGTACAATTTAAAACAGTATCTCCTATGCAAATGGGGTAGAATTTGGCTCTAACTTTACAATAGCACAGAAGAGAATTATTTACCGGCCAGCTTTGTTTTTGAAATTATTCACTTGTCCACAAGAGGGTACACATACGTTGTTTACTCAAAATTAGATCACTTGCAACTATACATCTCCCTCTAAAACTAAATTGCTGTTCCTTTTCCATCGGCCCATATAGCTTTCAGATTGATCCTCTGTTATTTAGCTGGGAAGTGGCTGTTTGAAAGGAGTTTGGAAATTTCTGCAGTCATCTACCCTCTCCCTCCCTCCTTCCTAGACTCCTGTTTGGTTTTAAAGACAAGATAAAGCCCTCGTTTGTGAAGCAGGTTAATTTGAAATGGTTAATTTGAAAGTAACAGAACGCCAGTAGCCGTCACCTACAGCCCCCAACTGAAACCTCTCCAGCGCATTATCAAGGATCTACAATCTATCCTGAAGGACAATCCCTCACTCTCACAGACCCTGGGCGACAGGCCAGTCCTCGCTTACAGACAGCCCCCCAACCTGAAGCAAATACTCACCAGCAACAACACACCACACAACAAAAACATCAACCCAGGAACCAAACCCTGCAACAAACACTGGTGCCAACTCTGTCCACATATCTATTCAAGGGACACCATCATAGGACCTAACCACATCAGCCACACCATCAGGGGCTCGTTCATCTGCACATCTACCAGTGTGATATATGCCATCATGTGCCAGCAATGTCCCTCTGCCATGTACATTGGCCAAACTGGACAGTCTCTACGCAAAAGAATAAATGGATACAAATCTGACATCAGGAATCATAACATTCAAAAACCAGTAGGAGAACACTTCAATCTCCTTGGCCACTGAATAACAGACCTAAAAGTGGCAATTCTTCAACAAAAAAACTTCAAAAACAGACTCCAACGTGAAACTGCAGAACTGGAATTAATTTGCAAACTAGACACCATCAGATTAGGCCTGAATAAAGACTGGGAGTGGTTGGATCATTAGAAAATCTAAACCTAATTTCCCCAATACTAATTTTCCCCTACTGTTACTCACACCTTCTTGTCAACTGTCTGAAATAGGCCACTCTCATTACCACTTCAAAAGTTATTTTTCCTCCTTTGGTATCATGCTGTTAATTGACTGACCTCACACTTGGTAAGGCAACTCACATCTTTTCATGTATTTATACCTGCTTCTGTATTATCCACTCCATGCATCTGATGAAGTGGGTTCTAGCCCACAAAAGCTTATGCCCAAATAAATTTGTTAGTCTCTAAGGTGCCACAAGGACTCCTCATTGTTTTTGCTGCTACATTATGCATCACCTAGGCAATGACACTAGCCATTAAAAATAAGAGCACAGCTGGTTCACGTTTCTTATTAGCTTTTGCAGTTAAAGTGAAGGGAAAGGACTGAACAATCATCCAGAAGAAATGCTCAAGATTGACCATGTTTTTGTTTTTGCCTCCTATACATCAAAATCCTTTGAAAAATATCCAGACCTGGAGATTTTTGAAGAAAACGAACTACAGTAATCTGAAAAGAGACTGCTAGCTGATTGTCTGCCCTAGATAAAAGCTTAGGCAGCCCAGTTGTCAACAGGAAAGATGTATGAGAAATCAATATGACTTGTTTCAGTAGAAAAGACAACAAGGGAAATCGGGCAAATACATCCTTGATGTAACCCATGAGTCTAATTGTGATTGCACCAATGACTATTTTGGCCGATAAACCTACAACTGTGTGAGAATGGAATATTAAATCAGACCAAATAAAATAGAGAAAATACTATAAATTGTTACTATATGTGACTTCAAACTACCTGAGCGTAACTGTGGAGCCTGCAATGCTAAGTAACACACACAAGAGGTAATACGGTAAATAATATGGAGTTGTACAATATGTTATCTAGTAACAATAGCATCCTTTCAATTATAAGATAATCTCTAGAAATTTTTGACAGGTTTCAGAGTAGCAGCCCTGTTAGTCTGTATCCGCAAAAAGAACAGGAGTACTTTTGGCACCTTAGAGACTAACAAATTTATTAGAGCATAAGCTTTCGTGGGCTACAGCCCACTTCATTGGATGCATAGAATGGAACATATAGTAAGAAGATATATATATCTTACAGAGAAGGTGGAAGTTGTCATACAAACTGCAAGAGGCTAATTAATTAAGATGAGCTATTATCAGCAGGAGAAAAAAACTTAGGGTTAGGGTTGAAATCATGGTGGAATTCAATAATTTCCATCCCACCATCAACCTCAGCCTAGACCAATCCTCACAAGCAGTCCATTTCCTGGACACTACTGTGCTAATAAGCGATGGTCACATCACCACCACCCTATACCGGAAACCTACTGATCACTATACTTACCTACATGCCTCCAGCTTCCATCCAGGACACGCCACACAATCCATTGTCTACAGCCAAGCTTTAAGATACAACTGCATCTGCTCCAATCCCTCAGACAGAGACAAACACCTACAGGATCTCTATCAAGCATTCTTAAAACTACAATACCCATCTGCTGAAGTGAAAAAACAGACTGACAAAGCCAGAAGAGTACCCAGAAGTCACCTACTACAGGACAGGCCCAACAAAGAAAATTACAGAACGCCATTAGCTGTCACCTTCAGCCCCCAAATAAAACCTCTCCAGTGCATCATCAAAGATTTACAACCTATCCTGAAAAATGATCCCTCACTCTCACAGATCTTGGGAGACAGACCAGTCCTCGCTTACAGACAGCCCTCCAACCTGAAGCAAATACTTTCCAGCAATCACACACCACACAACAAAAACACTAACCCAGGAACCTATCCTTGCAACAAAGCCCGATGCCAACTCTGTCCACATATTTATTCAAGTGACACCATCATAGGACCTAATCACATTAGCCACGCCATCAGGGGCTCATTCACCTGCACATCTACCAATGTGATATATGCCATCATGTGCCAGCAATGCCCCTCTTCCATGTACATTGGCCAAACCAAACAGTCTCTACGCAAAAGAATGGACACAAATCTGACATCAGGAATCATAACATTCAAAAACTGGTAGGAGAACACTTCAACCTCTCCGGCCACTCAGTAAAAGATTTAAGAGTGGCAATTTTGCAACAGAAAAGCTTCAAAAACAGACTCCAACGAGAAACTACTGAGCTTGAATTAATATGCAAACTAGATACCATTAACTTGGGTTTGAATAGAGACTGGGAGTGGCTGAGTCATTACACATATTGAATCTATTTCCCTATGTTAAGTATCCTCACACCTTCTCGTCAACTGTCTAAATGGGCCATCTTAATTATCACTACAAAAGTTTTTTTCTCCTGCTGATAATAGCTCATCTTAATTAATTAGCCTCTTACAGTTTGTATGGCAACTTCCACCTTCTCTGTATGTATATATACATATAGCGTCTTCCTGTATGTTCCATTCTATGCATCCGATGAAGTGGGCTGTAGCCCACGAAAGCTTATGCTCTAATAAATTTGTTAGTCTCTAAGGTGCCACAAGTACTCCTGTTCTTTTTTCTAGAAATTTTGTTATCTGGTGACTCCATTCAGCAGAGAACATCTACCTGGTTCTGTAATATGGCAGTCTCCAAAAGGAAGATGATGAAGTCAAGTATATCTGCATTTGTCAGGGTGATTCAGCAACACTGGCAGTTATTAGCTGCTAAGTGAGGGTTAGCCGGTTCAGATGCTGAGATAGAAATAGAATGGGTTCTGGGATGATTTCTGCAGTAGGGCAGTATTTGCCTGAGAGCTGCTCTACAAAGCACACGTAAGCCCCATACTAAAGTGTTCTTATCATGCATACCGTCTATTCATAATTGCTGTGGCGGATAAACACTTTTGATGATAGCCATCTGTGCCATGCATTGAGAAATGCTCCTGTGCTGTTAGGCTGGGCTCTGTGAATGTTCTTGGTAGCTGTTTGAGAGCTCTAGGAAAGTAGAAGTATTTGTGTCAACAGTCATCACCATCCAGAGTTGTCTCTGCACACACCTTACCGAAGGTCCTGAGGCTGCATGGTTTCTCATTTCAGACTGCAGCTGTTGGCGATAACATTGCTACCTCTGCCCATTTGTATGGTGTTCGGCACCTTTTTAAAATCGTGGCTTAGTCACCACCATTCAGAAGTATTTTGTTCACTCGCTTTCTTTCGCATATTAACTCAGGAATCCACCTACTTATGGGGTCTCTTTCCATTTTGACATGTGTGAGTGACACCCAAGATGGATGGATCTCATTACAGTTTAGGGCAACTGAACTTGAATTTCCCCTCAGTTGTTCAACAAGGGCACCCACTCTTGGCTTCCAGTTCCCCAGCTGTTGCCTTTCTCGGGGAAGACCTATATCTCTCTCCCTTCTGACTGGCATATTCCAAGCCACACAGTTCCCTGTCTTCATTCTGTATTTCCTGGCACAGACAGGTTGCCCCAGCCCACCTGCTTGCTTTCTCTTCCGAAACTGATAACAGAGTGATTGTCAACAGTTCTAAGTTACCATGCAGTACTTCCTATGCAAGCCTATTTTATTCTTAAGGTAAAGAGCATTACAGAGAACGCATATTAAAAACAATAAAAGAACCAGCACGCATGCTAATAAGCTTACCAGAGTTAACCCCAACCCTAACATGGATTCTGGCAGGCCCAGTCCTTCCAACCCTACCCTAAGGATTGGGGCATGCTGTGGACCAGGGGTCCTGTCCATTTGCTGGATCAGGAAGAGGGCCATAAGCCAGTTTAAACCTGGGTTATGTATCCAAAAACCCTTGCTTTGTCTGTTGGTGCCTGAAGAATCCAGTTGGAACTAGTATATGCATCCTTCTCCAGGTGGGTGGTTTCCACCATTTCTTTCCTTTCTCTAGACTTCCACATGTAATACCAAAGCTGCTAGCTGAACAGCATACAACTTACATATGACCTGTATAGGAGAGGCTTTTACTAAGCCCATAAACTTAACTTGAATTTCCTCCCTATATAACCCATCTGTGCTTTAAACGTTTTATTTTATAGTTTGACAGGGTTCTTTGTGAGGGGAAAATGAGCCATAGGGACAAATTACCTGTGGTTTAATTAGGCATAGCAGCTGATTTCAGTGGGGCTGCACCTAGTCACACCAGCAATCTGACCCGTAGTCATTCTCTTTTAACCGTTAGTCCAGCGTGCTCCTCAAAACAAAAGCCACCATTTGACATAGTTTGTCCCATACAGTCACTCATACTCCAGCGCACATACATTTATTCATTTCCTGAGTTGCCTTTTTTAATGCTTCCCTTTGGGCTTTCCCCTCCGTATTGCTCCATATTCATTGCTAGATATTCTACCTTTTCCTGTGAAAATCAAGTTTTAAAATAAAGTATATTCTTTCCAGGATACATCTTGGCATTGTCTGCTTTTTTCCCCCTGTTACAAATGCAAACTTTAAACTGATTTGTTGGTGAAAATATAAGGAGACTTGCTGGGTGAATAATGGATTTTTTTCACATAGTGGGCAATTAAAAAAGTCATTGTGGGTAAAATGATGTGTTTGATTTCAGCATTTTAAAAATGTTTTTGATTGTTTTTAATAAAATGAAAGGAAATTATTAAATTATTAAAAGTCATTTCAAACAAAAAAAATCAAAATATTTCATTTTGAAAATGTCAAAAGAATGTTTTGGCTTTTTTTCAGGTTTTTTTGTTATCACTGAAAAAAAATTAAGTGATTTTGACACAAATTCACTAAAAGTTTGGTTTCACGTAATCTGCTTTTTTTTCCTCTGAAAAAAGGTTTGGTCAAAACATTTCAACCAGCTGTAATGGCGCGTTGTGCCCATCACTATGAATGATGGAACAGAACTATGCAGGAGGTATTGTGATGCTTATATACTGTGCCATGACTTAAAATATGGGTGCAATCCCTGGGAGGAGGAGGAAAGGGGGGGACATATGCCCACCCATTTTTTCCTTTGTTTACTATCCTGTTGTTGCTTTCTCCTTCAAAGAGTTCAGATACTAAACAAGTAATGAGGAATATAGGAATTGCTAGCCTGGACCAGATCAGTGGTCCATCCAGTCTCGTATCCTATACAATGGCCAGTATCAGCTGCTTCAGTGGAAGGTACAAGAAATTCTGAAATAGACAGTATGGTTTAACCTATGCCCAGGGAATGTTTCTTTTATATAAATGTCCAGTCCTTTCTGAATCCTGCTCAACTCTTGGCCTCAGTAATATTTTGTGGTCATAAGATCCACTGGCTAACTATGCACTGTGTTAAAAGAAGTTTTTGCAATTGAAAGGGCAATAAATAATATATACATGTGGCTGCAAGATTAGTGTATTCTCCCCCCAGCTCTCCCTGACCCACAATGTCTGGTGGTTGTGTCACTACCTCCAATCTCTCTTCACCCCAAATACGGTTGCACACACAGTTTGCTACCTTGGTATTTATGCAGTAGAGCTTTCCCTATTAGATTCTATAAATCAAAATCCAATGTGAATGTTCAGATCCTTACTTTCAGCATTCCAGGAATCCTTTAAATCAAAGGAAAAGGCAGGGACTGCAATGTCAACTGTATAGTGCATATAAAACATACACAAACATCTTAAACAAAAATTTATTGGCACAAACCTACATGTTACAAATGTATACAGTACTCTTGGAAAATATATTTACCACTTCAAAAATCACTATACACAAAAAGTAGTCATATCAAACTTTGTAAACGATATCACTAATTTAGCATCCAAAACAAAATAAACAAAAGTGTCTGCATGCATAATTTCTCAGTCAGAAATGGAGTTTCACTGACCTACAGGTAAAGCAATCGAAGAAAAATTATTGGTCTCTACAACAGTTTTTCAAAATAGCTATGATAAGACATGACGAATGTTTCTTAGCGGCACAAACAATTGTTTGCTCAGTACAGTAGAGTATACAAAGTAAGTGATGCCACTCAGAGCACAGAGATGCTTTCTGACCTGCAGTACAAAAGAATTAACATTACTGTGGGGGCCTTTAAGAAATAAAGTTAAAGGTTAGGTCTGGAGTTTAGGCACCAGTTTCTCCTAGACATGGCAACTGAATGCTTATTTCTGTTATTCTACTAGTTAGGGAAAACAGCACTCTATGGATTAAGTGGGGAGAGATAGAAAGGTGTTTTTAATCTCCTATTACTTTTCAGCTGTGTTTAAGGAGTGCTGGCCTGTCAACTGGTGACTTAAACAGACCACTAAACTATACAAGAAGAGTCCTCTTCGCTCTATCCCACTCCTGATACAGTATCGCTGGCATCAACAGGAGTCTTGTAACCAGCCTCAACAGTTCAAGATCAGGCTTGTAATGCATATGAAACCTCTATTGACTTTAATGGGTATTGTAGTCCTGTTCCTTCACCACTAAAGTAAATGGGAGCTTCTCCAATTACGTTAGAAGGCAAAGGATCACTCTACATGTGCAGAGAGATCTTGGTTCAAAGACAGACCTGGCCTAAGCAGGTATAACTTAGTACACAAAGCAATTGTTGACGTCAGTACAAATTCTTTGAAGTAGGTGGGGATACAGCTGCTTGCACCAGCCCCAAATTTGACTCTAATCTGATTATAATATTGGGACAGAAAAGACAATGGGCCACTGGATGTGCTTGCGGAGCTTTTATTGCCATTCACAGGGCTTTTTTGAGCACATCCAAGGGTAGAATTTGGCCAAGTGAATATACACTTTTCCAGTGAATATTTTCAGCCACAGACAGCCCTGATCTTTATGGTAAGTCAGTGTCCCACAGGCAGCACTGGGGGGTGGCTTACTGTATGAATCTGTGTCTAGTGGAAATTGCTTCTTTATTTATCAAACCCAACATTCAATACAACAAAACCTTTTAGAAAAACTAGAACATTTATAGAGAAGCTGGATGGTAAGAGACACATTAACTTTTTCATTACCTGTCTAAAATACAAAGCCTATTTCTTTCTCTTCTGATCATCCAGAAAGAGAGACTTGAGCTTAATTTATCACATAATATTTCTATTCTGAAATTTCCCTTAGTATGTCTTGGGGAGGATGTGGGGAAGGAGATGATAAATATTTCCTGTGCAAAGATGACTGGACTTTGGTGCTAATAGCGTTCAACTTGAAATGCAGGATATATATTGCAGGGACACCAATGTCTATACTGAGCCTTTATGATTCAGCAGGGCAAAACTACTCTAAACTATTCAGATGTGCTGACAAGCTTAAAAAATACAAAAAAGGAAAATGATTGCAACAATAGGCCAGGTACTGGAGACCACTGACACAATTTGAGGCTGCTCTAAATTGTAATGGCTTGAAATGGAGGCTGTATAGCAAATGAGACTAGCCAAAGTATAGCACGCTCCGACCATATCCATTACACTGCTGGCATATTCCTGGCATTCCCCTTACACTAGAGCTGTTGAAGGTATTCCCTGGGTAATAGGTTCACGCTTTTTATACGTCCCTTTGTATGCTGGAGTGGTGCAAAGGGGCCACAGTGCACTACAGAAGTTGGCCCTATGTTGGCATTGAACAGAAAAATTTTCCAAACAGCACTGCTGCCTTCTTTTCTTTTGCACTTTTAGAATGGTAGTCTAACAGAAAAAGCTGCACATTTTCAATACATAACACACACAATATTGGTGTGAGATGATATATTTCACAGATGAAAAATACTATGGGCCAAATCAAACATTACATTGGTAGGTGGTCATGTAAATTACTCGCCAGTAAGTCAGTGGGAACAAGGAAAAATAACTATAACAGGAAAAGCATATCACAGAGGCTGTAGAATAAATCAGTTTTAAGTGGTTAAGAAAGTTACATAAGCAATCTGTTCAATTGCAATGTAATAGGCAATATTCTTTCTGTCCTGCCAAGATTACAGGGACTATGGGATTCTATCTCACATGAGGTTGATGGATTAGGTGGGGAACAACATTTATTAATATGGAAACAAATTCTTTGTGATTATTAGCATTCAGCTAATATAGGATTGGGTGCTATTGAAGTAGGTGTACAATAGCACAATGCAATTCATAATTAATTATTTTGTTTAAACTCCATTGTACACATATGTCCTTCTCACCTTGATCCAGGCAGGCACTTAAACATGTGCTTAATTTTCAGCACATATTTAAGTGCTTTCCTCAACAGGGGTACTTTTCTCAATCAGGTCTTCTGTGTGGCTCATTCTGGACCTGTCTATGAACTAATGAGTCCTCTACTCACCCTGAACTCAATGGGTGCAGAAGGGTGGTCAGGTGATGTTCCCCACCTTGCAGGATTGGGTCTTCTATATACATTTGATCATAAATGAAAAGCATCAAATAATACTATTTAGCTGGCCATAAAGTTTGCTTTCTTGATGAACACTGCATTAAACCTGGGTAGTTTTGTATACACTATACCAAATACAACAGACACTAATTCTAAAGGGAAAAAAAAAAGGAGTTTATTATAAATTCATTGTTATCAACCTAAGCAAGGGTTGGGGAGAGCTTGCAGCACAGCCCCTCTACATCTGCTCTTTCTTATTTGGAAAGTGATTTTGATGACCGTAAAGGCTAAAGACTTAGTGTATTGTTAAACAAAAACTTAGATTCTACGGAATTTATTGCTTTCTCTTGGGAAATCTTTTTGCCACAGATAAGAGGATTGTTCAAGTCACAGGTTAAATGACAGGTGTTAGGGTCTATCCTTTCAGTAAGGCAAAATTCTTAAGATAATTTTCTAGACAAAATATTCCTGTGTGGGTGTGGTTCATTTTGAAAATCAATTGGTGGCATCACAGGAATTGTCACCCCAAAATATGAGTCAGATTTTTATTATGCAAATTTGTGCTGATTTCTCAGGCACTTCCATATTTTCTTTGTTATTTTTAATCCTCTTATTTATTGGGGAAGGTTGGGGGGAGGAAGAGAACTCATACAAGAACATGTCAGGCTTATCATATCTGTCTTACTACA
This sequence comes from Natator depressus, assembly GCF_965152275.1. Classification (NCBI taxonomy): domain Eukaryota; kingdom Metazoa; phylum Chordata; order Testudines; family Cheloniidae; genus Natator; species Natator depressus. The sequence goes on along the minus strand of NC_134242.1, from coordinate 41,666,897 downwards.
GCAATATGTTTTTCATAAACACATAGGGTTTTGAAACTAAATATTTGGATTTTTTTTATGCCTACCAAGCTCTTTCATAACAGACCTTTGGTTTAAAAAAAGCAACAGCTAAATGTAAACTCACTATGCTTATCTCTCTACCTTGAACCCTGAATTTCCCTAGAATACCATACAAGTCTGTACTTAATTATTTGAAATATCATAGTGTCTCCCTGTACACTTGGCAGGACCATCTTAATAACAGCCTACAGCTAAACCCTCAGACCAAGCCAACAATACAGTGACAAATGAAAAAAACTGCTGTATCCTTTCAGATCAATACTATAATTAATAGCCAAAGCACCGGAAGCAATGATATGCTGTAAATCTGTAAATTCCTGGGTCCATTAAATCCAAGATATCCTATTGATCATAGACAGAAGATTACATCAGGTGTTGTTACTGGTTTCTCTTTTAGAAAAACATGCAATTTATTGGCTGACAAAACTAACTTCAGAAGATGGATTAAAATATTACAGGCTCTTAACTCTTTCAAGTTCTTTTCACCACACATGTTAGAAAACAAGGGATCATATATGCATGTTGGGGGTATTAATTAATTCTAGGCACTTTTTTTCCACTCTCCTCCATCAGCATCCCCTCCCCCAACTTTGGTCTATGGATTGATCGAGGTAAATTGGTATAAACTAGCAATGGAAAAAAGTGTAGAAGGTGGAGCAGAAACCATTGTTTAACCTACTGGTTAAAAAAATAATTCTTCTATAACTAAAACAGATTCCTGTTCCTGGCAGACTAAGGTTTTGTAAACTTTTTGAGGCAGAGACTTTTCATATGTGTTTGTATAGCACCAACCACAATGGAGCCCTGATCTTCATTGGGGCCTTAGGGCATTGCTGGAATTCAAACAGCACATGCATGGCTTCGCTTTCTAGACACAAAATGGGTAGCTTTTAAAAAAAAAAAGAATTATCACACTGCAATATTTCACTTTACTGCAATATGTCATATTCCCTATGCTTTAAATGGCAAATGCTGAGGAGGTAAATTCATCTCCTATTTGCACTAATGGCTGTTTTAAATGGTGCACACTATATTATACACCAAACCATTTTATGTGACTCAGACTTAAATCATGTAGCAAGAACCGTGTATTTATGTAGGTGAGGTGCACTGCTGTATAGTCAGCTACAAAATCATTCAATAACCTTCAGTATTTTTTAATTCCACTTGCTTTATTTTACTCATGTCATTGACGTTCACAGCTCGTCCTAGTTTAGTACCTTGCCCTTATTGTGCTATCATTACTGTGCCATCATTGTGCGGTTTACTCCCTCTTCTGTCAATGTTGATGATTGGTCTGCTATTTGAGGCACTAAAAGGCCAATTAAAATGACCATGTAACAATTCAAGATGTGTTGAATGGTTTAAAAAAAGTGGCTGGATAACCATCAGTCCACAAGGAGCATCATGCCTGTTCCATTGTTCCCTGTCAAATAAAGGTGCAGGACCATATTCTGCCCTTTATCCGACTCCTAGGACCAATAAGAAACCAGTTTGAAGACTTGAAGGCATTATGGGTGGAGTTTTCTAAAGGGTTCTGCGTGGGCCCAACCCTGCATTCACTGAAGTGAATGGTGAAAAACCCATTCAGGGAACTCCTATGCAATGGGAGTGAAGCTAGGCCAACGCACTCTTGCAAATCTGCCCCTACACAATATGCTCCAAAAGCAGAAATTTGAACAACCTTTGTTGCCTTTTGAAGAAGATGGGGAACGAAGAGTATTTGGGTGAGGGTGGCCAGATAGCAAGTGTGAAAAATTGGGACAAGGTGGGGGGTAATAGGGTTCTATGTGGGGATAATAGGGTCCTCGATAAGACAAAGCCCCTAAAAACAGGACATGTTGTTATCCTAATGGAGAGTGTGGGTAGCAGGGAAGCAGGAAAATGGGGTAAAAGCTAAAGGGTGAGCAGACTTTTTCATAATTATTTTTAATATCCTCTGAAGTGTTTTTCCTTTGAAGGCCTCATTACTCGGTTACACTTATTGAACCTACAAAGGCTTCATTATTTTACTTGAGAATCATGAATTAGCCATGAGAATGTTTTCATGTTTTAAAAGAGTGCAGCATTTGGCTTTGTTGCTTTTGTGAGCAAGTGCATGTGATAAAGTCATGACAGAATGAGGTTACTGCAGAAGTGACTCATTGTTGAATAACCAAGTGTCTACTTCAGCAAAACTGCATGTAACTAGACTGCCACCGTTTTTTTTAGGTTTTCCATTTTATTGTAAGATGTAGCTTTTCAACGTTAACACAACAGAAAAAAAAATAAGCTCCTTGGGAGGCTTAGATCTGTGTGTGTTTAAGGTAGGGAGTCCACAGGTTCACAGCTGAGAAAGAAAGCCACTAAGTGCCCCAGCAAAGAACTGCTTTCATGAATTATAGACAGGAAATTAGTTGTAGAAAGAACCTTTCTTGAAATGGAACGGGAAGTGTTTCTGGTAAAGGCAATTTGGAGGAAAGAATGATTTCTGAGTGTTGTTGGTTTGTTCCTCTACAAATTCTAGTGCAGTGCCTATGTAGGGAACAGTCTTTGAAGAATACTGACAATTATTTTTCTGTACAGAGCTAGTTAAACTATTGGCTTTTAAATTGAATACAGTTAGGGTTGCACTGTGCCCAGTTCTGTGTGGTGACAAAGGGAGGGAAAGTACAAAGAGCTTCCACTTCCTCTGTATGGCCTGATCCAATGGCTACTAAACTCAGTGGGAATTTTTCCACTGACTTCAATGGGCATTGGATTAAAGCCCTATACCCCTGTACAGGTGATAGGAGAAATGGCTGTGCACAAGGACATGTGGAATCACAGGCTTAATATTGGATAGAGCCAGTGTGCCTAGCAACTGGTAAGATAGAGCTCCTAATGCAGAGGGTGGACCTAGATTCTCAAAGTGGGGAGTAAGGGAGAGGGTGGGGCTTTACGCACACACCTCTCTCATTGATTAGAAGCACTAGGTTAGGACGTGGGTGGAACAGAGGCCAATTCACTCTGTAAAAGGGTGAAGAAGGGGCCACTGAAGCCAATATTTCCGAAGAGTTCCTGGAGGCTTTCTGCCTGCCATAGCAGATATACTTCTGGGAAAGATCACCATTTCATAGCCCCTACTTACCTGTCACCCAAATAAGGACAGCGGCTTAACACCACAATCTTGCCCTAAAATGATGGCACTGAAAAAAGAAATTGCAATTTGAGCTCAATACAAATTCTATCATGCAAGTGACGGCACATCTTGAGGACAGAGCTGGACTGCTGATAGGTTTGTGGGAATTCCCCTGGCTGTCAAGCTAGACATGTACTGGACTTTAATTTTTATATTTCTTTCCTACTGTAATTATTACAGTGTTGTTCACTCATTGTAGGTATTTTAATCACTCATTCCAGACCTCGGTTGAAAAAAAGAAAAAAAGTGCCAAGAGCTCTGCATGCTTAGAAAAGACCTCATCAGCCTTGAACTGCTATAGGATTAACGTTATACAAGATCCCAAGGAATTAAAAATGCTGGCTTTAAAAATGATTAAACAGTGTCTTTAAATAGGTCTTAGTCCTATGGGGCCAGGGCTATAGTTAGGATCTTTACAAGATTTTTTTTAATTATGCCACTTACAATGTGTTGAAAGTACCCTTGCCTAATATTATTAAGTGAAGACACCGATGTTACAGCAACATATTTAGATAGACAAGTGAGGAAGTGCAAAGATTTGGGTCTCAGTGCAATGTTAAGTCACTCACATTTTACATACCATATATTATATTTTAGTGCCAAAATAATGCAAGGTGAGCTGTGTTAGAAGGGGAGAAAGTGAAATGTCCAAGCAGGGATCCTTGGAAATATTATGTCTGTGCAGAACAGGAGCAAATATTACCACTGGGGTAATAACTGGAACAGCCTCAATGGCACCCCCTGTAACAGCTATGGAATAGGGACAGAGCTGCTGTAACAGGTGCATGGTAGTAAGGGAAGGGTCCCTGGATACACCCCTCTCCAGCCATCCTCCCTTTGGTGTGTGCTAACAGTGCCAGTTGCTCTTCCGTGTTGTGTATGTGTAATCCAATGGTCAGGGTCAGCATGTGTTACAAGTCCCCCTCTGCCTGACCCCCAGAAGATGAGGGTTTGGTACAATGGTCGGATACAGAGCCTGACTCTTTAGCTCAAACTGTACAGACTCATACTTTCAGAACTCAGAGTAGCAGCCGTGTTGGTCTGTATCCGTAAAAAGAAAAGGAGGACTTGTGGCACCTTAGAGACTAACAAATTTATTTGAGCATAAGCTTTCGTGAGCTACAGCTCACTTCATCGGATGCATTCAGAACTGGAGGTCACCAGTTCAATCCCCAAGGTGGTGGCCCTCACAAACAGCCAAATTATGGCTGCCTCCTATGTGGAATTGCTGGGGTGTGGTTGGGGGAGAAGCTCCCCATGAATCCTTTTACCAGCCCCACCCATGCACATATGTGCTAGAGCAGGGGTTCTCAAACTGGAGGTTGTGAGGTTATTACACGGGGGGTCGAGAGCTGTCAGCCTCCATCCCAAACCCCGCTTTGCCTCCAGCATTTATAATGGTGTTAAATATATTTTAAAAGTGTTTTTAATTTATAAGGGAGGGGGGGTCACACTCAGAGGCTTACTATGTGAAAGGGGTCACCAGTACAAAACTTTGAGAACCACTGTGCTAGAGCAATCATAACTGGGCCCTTTACACTCTAACCAGCAATAATTCATCCTTGCTCATACATAACACTTATTGGACGTTCACATAGGCAGCTGTAGTTCTGGGTTGACTTATATGTTAAATTTAAATTTCCTTTTTTTTAAAGACATGGTGAGTAGAAAAAATAAATAAATCATGGCTCCAACACTAATGAGATGTGCAACTGTGATTTGGTGGGTGCGGTGGGTTTTCTGTTTTATAGCTCCATAGGTTGTAACCTGCACCATGCTACAGCTACAGGGTTCCACAGTGCAGAAGAATATGGCATTGCACAATTCTATGTTACCACTGACTGAGCAAATTCACCGCCCCCCCCCCATTTGGAAGCCATTCAGCAGTTCCTTTCTGTAAGCTGTGAAGATGAGCTGGGCAGGGAAGGAGGTGCTTGCTCACTCATCCAGGTCATGGAATAGAAACATTACTGTGTGACTTATCTTACCAATCACAACTAGCCAGTACAGCACAAATAGCAAGGGTCAAATAGTCACAAGTGACTTATTCATGATGAATCCATAGAGTTAAAAACATTCATTTAATATATTTAATTACCAAAGGTGAGGACATTTTTAACTGTTTGCAGGCATTTTGCAGGACACAAGAAGAGACATTTTGTGGATAAACTGTTCACTGTGAATTATTTGCTGAGGGCTTCTCCATGTGAGGAAACTGATCGGCATAGTTATTCCAGAGTATCTGCCCAGGGGTTCACTTTAATCCAAAATAAAAAATGACTTTATTCCAGAATAATTACTCCACTTTCAAAGCTAAGTAATTATTTTGGAATAAATCACTTTTCTTCTGGAACAGACGGTCTACCTGGGGGGCGTTATTCCAGAATAGCTCATTTATACGTGAATAGCTATAGATGTCATTCCAAAATAGCTAAATTGGTTAATTTCCCCCCTTGTAGATAAGCTCTGAGCTCTAGCAAGTAATGTATTTCCTAAGAGATGTAGCCTAAGTAATGGATACTGTAATGTATCTCCTAAGTAGTATACATTACAGTACACTACTTAGGAGATACAGGGCACCTCCACACAAGGCCCAAAGGGAGAGCAAGTGCACATTCTGCAATCCTGGAAATACAAGTCATTCAGGATTTTCTAGTTGGATCTTACAATGTGCCTGAGCTACCCAGCTCCCCTTCTCCACCTCCCCTAAAGTTCCTACTTTGGTTCTGTCCCTAGCTGGGATTTGTTAACCTTTAGATCTACAGCTTTCCCTAGAGTAGTGGTTCTCAACCTTTCCAGGCTACAATACCCCTTTCAGGAGGCTGATTTGTCTTGCATATCCCAAGTTTCACCTCACTTAAAAACTACTTGCTTACAGATTCAGACATAAAAATTCAGAAGTGTCACTGCCACACTATTACTGAAAAATTGTTACCTTCTCATTTTTACCATATAATTATAAAATATATCGATTGGGATATAAATATTGTACTTACATTTCAGAGTGACACATGAGCCTGTTTTTCACTTGTGAAGCCAAAGCTCGAGGCCTGCTGCCCATAATTTAGCTTTGCAAGGCCCCCTGTGGCAAGGGGCTCTGGGCAGTTGACCTGCTTGCTATCCCCAAACGCCAGCTCTGTGTACGTTTCTGTGATTTTATTTATTGCCTGCATCCCATCCATGACTTTTAATAAAAATACTCATACCAAAATCATAGCCTTATATAGAGAGCAGTATAAACAAGTCATTGTGCATATGAAATTTTAGATTGTACTGACATCACAAGTGCTTTTAATATAGCCTGCTGTAAAACTAGGCAAATATCTAGATGAACTGATGTACCCCAGGGAAGACCTCTGCGTTCTCCAGGGTATGAGTACCCCTAATTGAGAACCTAGAGAGGCTAATTCTGCTATCCTTACTCACAGTGAGCAGTAAGTTAGGCCTGTGTATTCAGAATGGGGGGTTGCCCCTATTTAGTTACCTTCAGTGTCGATGTTCTGCACCAGTGCAAGCCATGTGTTGCACCAAGGCAGTGTGGCCACATTAGCGGTTTTCGCTCGTATAGCTACATAGACATAATTACACTAGTGCAAATTTCCCTCCTCTATACAAGCTTTTAGCAGTCTCATGGAAATAAATCAGTTTACATAGGGAGTAATGTACTACTAAATGTTTGAGTGGCAGTTATTTTTTTACAAGAGCCAGACAATTGTTTTGCTGGTTAAAAAACGTTTTCAAGTTGGACTGCTTAGCCTTTTTCTGCAAGTCCCCTATCCTGCAGGCTGCCAAGTCAATGGGAATGGCACTCAGCACCTCACAAGATCAGGCCCTTAATTACTTTAGAGTAAACAAACGTTCTATCCCTAGACAATGAGCTTTTGGAGTTTGTGCATTTATTCCCTCACAAGATTGAAGTAAGCAGGACATATCATTATGCCCAGTAATACATTAGTAGCTTTCAAAATGACATTTCCATTTCATTAAGGCTGTGGGGATCTGCTATTTCGCTGTCATATGGAACATGTAAAAATAAAGCAATAAATAGACAGCAAAAAATAAAGTAACTAGAGCCTTTCAACTAGCCATTGCTTATTTTCTCTTCAGAATTCTGCTTAAGCACAATTTGTATGTACGTCCATTACAATGTCACGTTAGTGTATATATACTGATTGGCTGTTTTGGGTTTTCTCTAACACCATATTTAATGATGGTTTACAATGAGAATATTTGCAGGTGTATCGATACATTTACAAATTTTGTCTATGGCAGCCAAAGATAAAAACCAAAAACCAAATACTTCTTCTGGTATTTATGCCAACAATTACCCTTTCAAAATCCTGCGGAAAAGTTATCAATTATCACTCTACGTGGATCCTGTCAGGATCATTAGGCTCCAAATTTGACACATCTTTATTTGTATTTGTTACATTTGTTTGAAAACAAAAACCAATATCATTCTCTCTGGATAGTAATCCCTCCCTCTTCTAGACAAATTATTCAGTGCTTAAAAAATCCTAATACAAAGCCAGAAGCTCACTGCTTGTGAGCAACCCTATAACAACAGACCAGTGTGTGTGTGTGTGTGGACAATGGGAAAAAATTTGAAATGAAAATCTATTTCAGTTTCAAACTTCCATAAGCAACAAGGGCCATTGTAAACAGAATATAAACAGGTTTCAGAGTAGCAGCCGTGTTAGTCTGTATTCGCAAAAAGAAAAGGAGGACTTGTGGAACCTTAGAGACTAACACATTTTTTTTGAGCATAAGCTTTCGTGAGCTACAGCTCATGCATCCGATGAAGTGAGCTGTAGCTCATGAAAGCTTATGCTCAAATAAATTTGTTAGTCTCTAAGGTACCACAAGTCCTCCTTTTTTTTTTTTTTGAGAATACAAACAGTGAGTTTTAAAAAAGTATAAAAAATATCTCAACAGAGCCCTTTTAAAAAGGGGATGCTGTCAGTTTAAGACTGTATAGATTGCCTTACTTGTGTTACTAATAACAATGCCTCAGATCAGCAGTTCTGTGACATTTTCATTCCATGGACCACTTTATAAAAGAACTGTTCTTTCATGGCTCCTCCCTGCCACAATTCGCACCCACAATCTCCCACTGATTGATTTTCAAATGGTTCATTTGGTGAGATTCCATGAAAAAAGGCACCCCAATCCTGCAAATTGATGCATATGGGCATATCCCTGTAACTGTGCAGAGCCCCCTGACTTCAGTAAGATTACTCATGTGCTTAAAGTTAAACATGGGCATAAGTGTTTGCAGAACTGGGGTTCAAGTGCCATACATTAACCATAAATCTGAGGGCTGCCATCTTGGCTTATTAACAATCTAAGGTTTTTTTTGGTTATTTATGATTGTTTTCTTGTCAGTGTCATTCTTGCTTCTCATCCAGTTCTCCTTCTGGTTCTCATACACTACCATGCTGCCACAGGGTTTGTATAGGAAACAACCAAATGGAAAGTTTAAATCCAGGAAAGCATTCCTGTAGTTGTACAAAACCTAGACCAAATAGTTTCAAACCTGGGTGCCTAAAATTAGGCTCCAGAGTCCATATTTAGACACCTAAATACAAATAATTTGACATTCAGATTCATTAAACATCTGCAGCTCCCATTGACTAAAACAGAATTAGCAGGTGCTCTAGATGAATCAGGCCACATTTATTTGTGTGTTTAGATATGGATTTTGAAGCCTAATTTAGGCCGTCAAGTTTGACGATTTTGGCCCTACTATTTAATAAAAATCTTAATTTTGGGCCTAAACTACATGTCAGTGTCCTTTTAAAGTAAGGACTTTCCCTATAACTGTTCTCTTATGATTCTGAAAAGTGTAGGATGCTTTTCATATATTACAGTTTCTGAAGGTCATTGTGGATGCATTTTAAGACACAATGATAAGACAACACATGGAATTACTTGGCAGTATTTAGCTGGTACAGTTTCATGTGGAAACAGTATAATACCAAACACACTACACTGAATGCTTACGGATTATAACAGGCAAAATTCCCCAAGACACCAGGAATTAAAAAGCAGAGTTCAATAAGAGAACATCAGAAAAGATGAACCAAGCCATGCCAAGCCTTCCCCTCGTTGCCTTTTCAAGTGCAGAAATAAACTAGGAAGGAAAGAAGGAAAAAGAAAACAACAGATGTTATCATATAGTTAATATTGGACTTCAGTCAGAGAGCATATCCAGTCAGAAAACAGGCAAGCACATTAGCACAACCCTGCCTAAGGAGCACACTGTGGTGTTATTACAATAACAACTTGTATTTTGGTATCGCAGTGTCTGGGAATGGGCAGCTCTGGAAACGGTGGTGGTCTGAGCTGCAGGATAAATGTGCTGGGTTAATCATTGAAGGTATGATCCTGTCCTCATACAAATCAAGGGCAGAACTCCAATTGATTTCAATCATAGCCTGATAAAGCTCTCACTACACAGTGACATTTAGCCCAGTGAAATGGATGTGACTGCACCAGACACTGTGTTTTAAGCACCAGAGAAGTCACTTAGGTCCCTATTCAGGACAGCACTTAAGAACACACTTAACTTTAAGTCAGTGCTTAAATCCCATGGACTTCAATGGGATTTAAGTAGATGCTTAAGTGCTGTGCTGAAAGGGATGCTGTCTTGAATCAGGGCCTAATTTCTCTGCCTCTCAGTACTCAATCTGTGAAATGGGGATAATATTTTCCTTTCTCCCACCCCTCATCTGATTTGTCTATTTAGATCAGTGGTTCTCAACTCTGGTCCACCGCTTGTTCAGGGAAAGCCCCTGGTGTGCTGGGCCGGTTTGTTTACCTGCTGCGTCCACAGGTTTGGCCGATCACGGCTCCCACTGGCCGCGGTTCACTGCTCCAGGCCAATGGGGGCTGCAGAAAGCAGCACAGGCCGAGGGATGTGCTGGCAGCCCTTCTTGCAGCCCCCATTGGTCTGGAGCAGTGAACTGCGGCCAGTGGGAGCCGCAATCGGCTGAACCTGCGGACGCGGCAGGTAAACAAACTGGCCCGGCCTGCCAGGGGCTTTCCCTGAACAAACGGTGGACCAGAGTTGAGAACCACTGATTTAGATTGTTATCTCTTTGGGGCTTGGACTGTCTCTCACTATGTGTATGTACAGTGCCTAGCACAGTGGGGTCCTAAAGTAAGTTGGGACTTCTAAGCTGTACCAGAATGGAAACAACAACAACCTGGAGTGCAAAGAAGTATTTATGAAAAAATGTATGACCCTGAGCCTTAAAGCACTGATTCTCTCAAGTATTCCACTAGGCCTAACAATTATATAAACAACCTCAAATCATAGCCTATGTCTACACTACAAGCTAGGGGTGTGATTCCCATGCTCGGGTACATATACTTGTATTAGCTCTCGCTGAGCTAGCGTGAGTATAAATAGCAATGTAGTTGAGGTTGCAGAGGCAGGGCTTAAGTGTGTCGAGCACAAACCCACTGAAACCAGTGGGCACGTACATGGCATGGCTAAGCCTCCACTACCTGTGCTACCATTTCCATTCTTGTAGCTTCAGAATTATGAAACCCAAAATCATTCTGGGTCACTTTGGTGCCAGCTTTTATATAACTCACACGTTACATCATGCACCTAACTCATGTTTACTGATCATTTGTAAGTATAACAGAAGCAAACATACACAGACTGAAGGTGAAGTAGGTAATCTGAGAAGAAGGTATTAGTACATGCTTATAACACAATTTGCTGTTAAATCTCTTTTAGATTACTGGCAGTATTGTCTGACTGAACAAACCCCCAGTTTTAATATCTAATGCCATATTAAAGTTACATAAAAGAAACAACTTCATTCATAACAGCTGTTGCTAACACATAGAGTTATATATATATATAATATATATAATAACAGGACTCTGTGTTCAGATTTCATACACAGATAGAGACATTAGGGTTAATATAAATTAATATATTATATTAAATATATATATTAAAAAAGAAAAGACTTTGCAATCCTTCCTTTCTGATACTAATGTCTCTATCTATGTATGAAATCTGAACACAGAGTCCTGTTATTATGATATCCCTGCTTTGCCGCCTATACGATTGTGACCCATTGTTCATATTCTATTTCCAGGTATTATATAGATATGCAGAATACAAGACACTCCTTGTGTCACTGAGAACTCAAGGCAGCTTTGGGCCAGGTTTTAGATATCTAAAGATGCAGATAGTCACCTCATGAGATTTTCAAAAGCACCTACATGCTTAACTGCCATTGACTGGCACTTTTGAAAAATCACATTAAGCACCCCTATGTAACTTAAAATTTGGCCTGCTGTCCAGATTCTATAACAGTGAGCTAATTTACACGACTGAGTCTTCTCCCACTAAAGTAAATAGGATTTGTGTCATGGATTTTAATGAGAGTAGGACTGAAGCTCTTTGAGATTGCATAAAAGTTATCTAATCTTGAAATGGTGATATTTAAACTGGGAGAAACTATGTAGTATAACAGAGTGGGTGCCATTAAAACTTGGATGTTTCCAACCCACAGTCAATTAATGTTCAGTGAAATTCATAGTATATTTCCTTATAACAGCAGGACACTTGAAGGGAATATTCAGAGTCAGACTATCTTCCTAAATGTTTTATTTCCTTCACATGAGGACATTGGAAATCACAGAGCTATTTATATTGTACATAAAAAATGAATTACTTACTTATAATTACAATAAGAATGACTGCGCATACTACACCAAGGATAATCATCATCTATAAAGAGAGTTAAAGAAAGAAAAATGAGGTCTTTGCATTGTAAAAGGTCGCTCCTGGTTTTATCTTTAGGTGGGCTGTTCACTCTGTCCCAGTGTTCTTAATCATTGCACAGACACCCTGTAATCAATTTTTATAGGTCCCTAATGTAGCATTTCCTAGAACCGAGACAATCTGAGAGAGAGCATCTGTTAAGATACCGTCTAACACGTTTGAAGCTGTGTTCGCTGGCTGTGTTGTAGCCTAAGTTATAAGGTGGCCAGCTAATATGGCTTCAGATGTATTCACCAGGATCTCAACAGGGCTTTTAATCATGGTAAGATAACCTGATTAGCTAACGTGATTGAAAAGCACACACTTTGTGAGAGTCAAGATGGGCCCTAATGTGTGACAGGAAGGAAGAGCCAACAATTGGTAATGGCCACTTCTCCTCTCCCTCTACTCCTCCTCTGGCTCCTGAAGTCTGGAAGCTTTCTTCACTTTACTTTCTTTTCAGGGGAAGCAGGGAGGACCTGGGGGGTCAGGATAGGGGGTCAGGATCCAGCCCTGGAGACAGCTGGTCTTACTTGAGAAGGAGGTGAATTGCCAGTAGCACCACAGGTTTCTAGGGGAGACAGAAATGAAGCCAGGCAACTGGGTTGGGGTTTGCACTGGGGAGGCATATGGATGGGTGTTTGGCATGGGGACAGGGAGAAGGAGGGTTGAGGCAGGGGGCTGGAAATGATGATACTGGAGTGGAGGAGTAGGTGGTTTCAGGATGGGAAGGAAGAGGGGTCTTCCTTGTTCCAGGGAGAGGATGAGTCTGTTGAGCGGTAGGGGCAAGATTTTGGTGAATTCAATCTTTGCTTAGCCTTAATCTGGCCCTGCTGAAGAGATTCTCTTCTTCCTTCATTTCCCATGGTGGCCTGAGGAGGCCCTAGGTCGTCATCGTCTTCTACCTCCAGAAGCTTACCTCCATGAAGGAGAAAGAGGTTCATCAACCCCCACAAGGAGAGAAAGGCTTTTCCACCCCACTCTTCATATATGCTATGCTGATACTGGCTTTGTGCATGTTTTCAAGTGTATTTTTATTATGTTGGGGCTGAGGTTTTTGCATGTGTATCAATTTCTTCAGTTTTCATGTCACATATTCTCACACTTAGATTTTTAAATTAAAAATTTTTCCCCAAAGAAACAGTTGGGTTTGAATTATCTGAGATGAGGGTGGGGTGGGAACTTCTTGCAAAAAAAAAAATTAAAAACTTTTATGATACCCCCAGCTTTTACAAAACATTCTAGAGAGTCTGTGAAATCCAAAAGTTGGCTGGAGTTTACATAGTAACTATTGAACTTAACAAGAGCTTTGAAAGGGATATAATTGCTCAAGCTTCAGTATAGAAGCGAACTTCTAATTATTTGGGGGAAGTTAGAAAGAAACTTCCCCTTGGGAAAGCTAATTCCATAGCTGCCTATTGCAGGGTTTCTTGTGCCTTCTTCCAAAGCTGCCAGTGCTCGCCAGTTTCAGAGGCAGGATACTGGGCTAGATGGATCACTGGATTGATTCTGTATTGTAATTCCTATGTTCTCTCATTCTTGTCTCCAGAAATTGGCTGAAGCCTCATAATTATGATTCAAATTTCAGATAGCACAAAGATAGTGTAGGTTAAGTCTATCTCTATTCAAAGTCACTATAGCTTACAAAGACTATCCTACTGGTTTAAAGAGTAACATATCTTACTTTTCAGCATTAAGAAAAAGGGTCATTTAAAGCCAACCTACTGTTACAAGGACTCATTAAAGCAAAGTGAAAGTAAACAATTAACATTTAACAGATTTAACAAGAAATACCTATCCTCTTTACCTTGCAGTTTTTCCACCAGTATTTTCTCTTCAATTTAGCTGCACTAGTTTCAAACTGTGAGGCACCAGCTTGTAATGCATCTGCCCGGTTGTCAAGCTCTGAAAGCTTTTGGTCTCTTTCTAGAACCTTGTCTACATTCACTCGCATGATGTCCACCACCTGAAAAGATAACCCTCAGTTAGCAGACTCCATACATGGAAAAGCTGTATTCATAGGACTGAAATCTCATGGCAAATGGGAAGGGTCCCTTTGCTATCAAGGTAAAAATTATGGCTTGCTATTATATAGACAATTCCTCTATAACAGGGCTACTCAAGCTTATCCTAGGAGCCCTAGGTAGATAGTAAGATGCACATAATCATGCTGAGCTCAAGTGTCCTTACAGACTATAAAATACTAAGACATTAAAATGTACTCTAGTTATTTCCATGAAGTTTTTTGAGGAACATGCATGCACTGGTGCTTTAACCCAGTTAGCAAAGCAGCTATTGTTACAGGAAACTGGCTGACATACCTATCACAGGGCAGGCACCAACACATTTGCATTACATGCTAGCTCATAGTGCTGGTTAGGAACACAAGCCCAAAGGTATTATTTTCACTGCTGATGACTTAACAACATAGTTGCCCTATCATAACTATAGAAGTAGGCTTGATAAGAGTTTCTAATAGGAGCTACCACAACCTCCTTCGCAGACAAGGTGATCTTCCTTCTTCAGATTGTAGTCTGAAATCCTGTTTGGTATTGCAGGTGGGGAGAACATTTTGGATAGAAAAACTCTAGTCTTTGTTAATTTCACCATGGAGACCAGTATGGGCCTGATGCCCAAAAGAGCATAGATTGGAAGATACACACAGTAGGTACTGGGAAAGGCATAGTAATTCAGTTATTTTATACATATTGAAATATATTTACATTGATTGGGCATTTTTAGCCAATTAATGCTTAAAAATAGAAATCCTGATCCAACTTCATCAACGTCTTACATAGGCACAGTTTCTGTTTAAGTCAATAAAGTTGTGCCCACGTATGGCAGCAGTCAATGTGAGACTGGCCTGCAATTCCTTATAAATTATTAATACTGCAGACTATGTCAATTGTACTTAATCTAATTCAATCTGTTCAGAATAATAATAATTAGCAGTAAAAATCAAGAGTCAAACACACACTTTGGACACAGTAAAAACAGTGAAACCCTACATGCTGGCTTAGTTATAAGATGCATCTTGTATTTATGTACAAGAGAAAACAAAAGATAGTGGGTCCCATCCTGCTCTGATTGAAGTCAAACGCAAAACTCCCATTATCTTCCAGTGGGAGCAGAATTAGGTTCTCAGTATGAAATCCTGGCCTCATTGAAGTCAGTGTGAGATTTCACGTCTACTCGCAAGTAAAGTTTTGTTCCTGTCCTTGTGAAATGAAATGGCACTGTAGTAAAACCATAGCTTCTCTGCTGGATTTCCATAGTGCAAGTATTTGGTGCCACCTAAAGGATGGTCTCAGAGTAGCAGCCGCGTTAGCCTGTATCCGCAAAAAGAAAAGGAGGACTTGTGGCACCTTAGAGACTAACAAATTTATTTGAGCATAAGCTTTTGTGAGCTACAGCTCACTTCATCGGATGCTTTACCACAAGACACATTGAAACAAAAACATTTCCTAGGAAAAGACTGAAGTAAGAGGGCAAGATAAAAGTAAAGCATGATGAGTCAGATCCTCAGCTGTGGAAATCAACACAGTTCCATTAAATTCAAGGGATCTGGCTTGAGACATATGTCCTATCTTGAAAATCCCAGTAGAGTTTTGCCTCCTTGATTCTAGTCAGCCTGCGATTTATCAGTTGGCTGAGCTCCCCCACCACATAAAACGTGAGTTCTGCCTGCTCCCTTAAATGTCTTCTCTGGACTACCAACGTACAGCAACTTCTATCCCAAGTCTGAACTAGCCATGGAAGTGAATCTGGACATTTCAAGTGCACCCTGGGATTGATGGTCACCTGCTGTCCACTTACCAGACTCACCAGGTAGTGACTTCCCTGACAATTAGCCTGATTCTCTCTCTCCATTCAAACTCCTCTTCACTACGAAGCTGACTCCAGTAGGCCTGAGTTAAACATATCAGAACTAAAGTGTGTCTCAGGCCACAAAGTTCAGAACCAGGTCTTTGGAATTTTGGAGAGTTCTAGGCTTTTGGTTTGGCCAGTCTATTATTGGAAGCCATTTCCATTCTCCTGCTTGAAGCACCCCCTTCATGCGTTTGAAGTAGCTCCTTTTAAGCAATAAACTAATCATATTTCACTTCCCAAGTAGGGTCATTTGCTTTGATTCTGAGCAATGTAAATGCTCACAGCACCCTTATGATGCAGTCTATTTAGGTAGAGAAGTTTATTTTATGATTCTAACTGAGGCAGGGTCCTACCAAAGGCTGGGACACAGTGGTCCTGATTCTCTTCTCACTTTCCACAGTGAGAATGAAAAGTCACTCCATTAAGGTAAATATAATTACACTGTTGTAAAACCAGTGGGAGAGAAGAATTGGGCCTAGGCTTTTCTGTAGCTGGACGCTATTCTGATCTGCCCCAAATATTAGCAAAGGAGCATCCAGGACATGAAGCCGAAGAAGGTTCTAAAGGAGGAAAACTCTGTCTAAAATATAATATTAATTGTATGTATAATGAGAAGCTCAGGTTGGATGATTTCTGTAAACGTCTTTCCTATACTTGTGAGGTGCATTTGGGGACAATCCCAACACCAGTTGAATGGATATTTTTTGGTGTTTGTACATCTGAATTGGCATTAAGGATCCACAGAGAGCAAGATAGAGTTCTCTACAACTAGTTGTTCCTAACTATGTGGTGTTCGGTTAGGTAATGGAGCATGGCCTAGGAAGTCTTCTACATACTGTACTTAATACACACATCTAAAGTCTGCACTACATAACTGGCCGTAGTGCAAGCCAGCAGCTTATCCATGATCAAACCCCAAGATTAGCTCGATGGGTTGCACCCAGGATTAGCTTTACTAGTTCAGTGAATATGGTGGTAAATGAATGCTGGCATGATGAGTGTGACTGAGTGAGAATTTTCTGTAATATTTTGTATGAATCATGGGAAAAGGTTATTTACTCTTGGGCAGCTATGACAAAGGTGTCAATGGCACCTAGGTGTCTTGAGTTTGGCCCATATCATTGGGGAATCCATGAAGACAATGGCAAAGCCAAACTTTGGGACATTTGCTACCTAGCAACTAATGACCCTGGATGGTCCATTCCCCCTTCCCCCCTCCCTCCTCTGTAGGAAGCCAGCTGTGTTTAACCAATTGGAGAACAAAGGACTGAAGAAGGGCCAGGTAGGATTGGCCTGGTTAACTTGAACAAGAGGGTACAGACTCAGAGCAGAAGCCAATGGGGACATACCACTTTAAGGAGAACGGTCCACTCTGATTAGCCCAGAGCCACTTTCTTTTCTCTATGCTAACCAAGGGCTTTCTACGCTGGGTTCCTGTTGACTAATAAACCTTTCTGTTTTGACAACACTGCGTGAAGGTCACTGAAGATGCTGTCGGAGATGCACTGCTCCTTAAGATTTACAAGTGTCTCTCAGGAGTCCGCCTCAGTGGGACTTGCTGAAAGGGGTTCATGGTGGGAAGCAGGACTGCTGAAGGCCCAGAGGTCGAGGCTACGGAGGCAGTGAAGCCATGTGACTTACTCTTAAGGAACAGTGAGGCCCGTAGGAGGTCTGGCTCACTGAAGGAGTCCTCCCAGAGGCTGTTCCAAAGTGAGGGGTCATAGTACTATCCTGTGGATCCATGACGAGGAGTAAGATTGTTAAGGGGAATTATCCCAATGAAGAGGGAATCCATGCTGGAACTAGGTCTCATACGGAACTATCATTCAAAAAGTAGCTGGCGACTTCTTGGAGCTGTTGCTCTGTGGACTTGCTCAACTGTTTGTCTTTGCCTGAATTTCATTTTTAATAGTAACCAAATAAATTAAATAAAGCCCTTATTGCTAACTACAGCCTGACCCTGGAAACTAATCCAGGCTTTCAGACACAGGGTCCTTCCCATAAGGAATAGCTTGCAGGGGCAGGGCCTATGTCTTTATAATCCCAGAAAGGATTTATATTTATATTGGCTATTTGCAAACAATGACAGAGGTAACATCTAAGTCATACTTGTTTTGTGAGCAGAGTTGTTAGGGGTATAAAGATTATGAATGAGCTCTTCTGCAATCTGCCTATTAAAAACCTTATCTCACATAAATCTCATTCCATAGACCCCCTGACTTCAATTGAATAAAGGCGACAGGATCTTTAACTGGGCAAACAGTGATTTAATCATCTTAAAAAATAAAATCTCATCAGTGCCCCTGTTGTGTGCAGCTCACCTCATCGACCTGAGCTTGTGTCTGTTGCAGTCTTCTATTACTGGTCACATTGGTGGGGGGTGGAGGCCCTCCTGCCCCGGAAATTGTGGAACCTCCGGCACCTTGGGTGGGAACTGGGGCTGACCTAAACCAGAAGCAAAGAAAATAATTGAACATGCATTGAATTTCATTCATTCGCACCCTCACTTTGCTACCAGTCCAAGATGTGTATACGCACAGATAAAAAGCAGAGTTTTCTAGCCTTCCATTGATTGTCAGTTAGTGCAGGTGTCCAAAGTTAGGCACTTAACTCTGTACTTAGGCACCAGGTGCCTGACTTTGGGGGACCAAGTTTGAAAATTGTGCCCTTCCGGGTTAGTTCTGATATTCCCTTCATTTTCCCCATTAAACAGTTCTGATTCAGGCATATCTACTGGAGTCAACAGGAATCCTGTGTGCCTTGGATAGGCCCTTCGATTAGCTATCAATCATCTTTCTTCCCTGGCTGAGCAGTGGAAGTCAGGGAGGAGGAAATACTGCTCAGAGTATCCATGGAACAATGCATAATGGGCATCTTACCAAGCACTCCAGTTAGCTTCTGTGCAATTTATTTCCATGTTTTCATTAGCTATAGTGTGCCCTGCTTGCAATGCAAGATACAGTCTAGCAAAGATCCTCTGAGGGGTTAGGCAGAAACACTAAAATTTTAGAAAACTCTCCCCTGGCAACGAGGCTAAGTCCATTTGTTTGTCAACTGCAGAACTAGGCATCAAACAAACCACAGCAACAGTTCTGAACATGTGCTCCAGCAAGCATGTGTAGGTAGGGCCTAACTTCCTTACAATGGCTTAAAAAAAAGACTTGAAGCTGGTCTCTAAGGGCATGTCTACACTACAAAATTAGGTCGATTTTATAGAAGCTGATCTTTAGTAACCGATTTTATACAGGCCGTGTTAGTCTGTATTCGCAAAAAGAAAAGGAGTACTTGTGGCACCTTAGAGACTAACAAATTTATTTGAGCATGAGCTTTCGAGCCGATGAAGTGAGCTGTAGCTCACGAAAGCTTATGCTCAAATAAATTTGTTAGTCTCTAAGGTGCCACAAGTACTCCTTTTCTTTTTGCGATTTTATACAGTCAATTGTGCATGTACCCACTAAGTGCATTAAGTCGGCGGAGTGCGTCCTCAATACCATGGCTAGCAATGAGTCACAGAATGGTGTACTGTGTGTAGCTATCCCACAGTCCCCGCTGCCCATTGGAATTTTGGGTTAAGCTCCCAATGCCTGATGGGGCAAAAACACTGTCGCGGGTGGTTTTGAGTACGTCATCAGTCTTCCCTCCCTCCCTCCCTGAAATCAATGGCAAACAGTCGTTTCACACCTTTTTTCCTGGGTTACCCATGCAGATGCCATAGTATGGCAAGCATGGAGCCTGATCAGCTGCGCACTGCTTTTGTGAGCATTGTAAACACCTCACCCATTATCCTGCAGTATGTGCAGAGCCTGGCTAGGAGCCGCCAGCACAAGGATGATTGTGAGGAGGACATGGACACAGACGTTCCTGAAAGCACGGGATGTGGCAATTGGGACATCATGTCGGCATTGGGGCAGGTTGATACAGTGGAACGCCAATTCTGGGCCCGGCAAACAAGCACAGACTGGTGGAACGGCATAGTGTTGCAGGTATGGGATGATTCCTAGTGGCTGCAAAACTTTTGCATGCATAAGGCCACTTTCCTGGAACTTTGTGAGTTGCTTTCCCCCACCCTGAAGCACAGGAATACCAAGATGAGACCTGCCCTAAGAGTTGAGAAATGAGTGGCAATAGCCCTGTGAAAGCTTGCAACGCCTGACTGCTATCGGTCAGTGGGGAATCAATTCGGAGTGGGCAAATCTACCGTGGGGGCTGCTATGATCTAAGTAGCCAAGGCAATCAATACCTTTCTACAAACAAGGGTAGTGACTCTGGGAAATGTGTAGGTTATAGTGGATAGCTTTGCTGCAATGGGGTTCCCTAATTGTGGTGGGGCAATAGATGGAACGCATATTCCTATCTTGGCACTGGACCACCTTGCCAGACAGTACATAAACCGCAAGGGGTACTTCTCAATGGTGCTGCAAGCACTGGTGGATCACAAGGGAAGTTTCACTGACATCAAAGTGGGATGGTTGGGAAAGGTGCATGACACTCGCATCTTTCGGAACTCCGGGCTGTTCGAAAAGCTGCAAGAAGGGACTTTCTTCCCAGACCAGAAAATTACCATTGGGGATGTTGAAATGCCAATAATTATCCTTGGGGACCCAGCCTACCTCTTGCTCCCATGGCTCATGAAGCCGTACACAGGCAGCCTGGACAACAGTAAGGAGCAGTTCAACTATAGGCTGAGCAAGTGCAGAATGGTGGTAGAACGTGCCTTTGGACATTTAAAAGGGTGCTGGCGTGGTTTGCTGAGTAGGTTAGACCTCAGCACAACTTATATTCCCATTGTTATTGCTCCTTGCTATGTGCTCCATAATATCTGAGAGAGTAAGTGGGAGGTTGAGGCAAATCGCCTGGCAGCCAATTATGAACAGCCAGACACCAGGGCAATTAGAAAAGCACAGCTAGGCATGCTGCACATCAGAGAGGCTTTGAAAAACAGTTTCATGACCGACCAGGCTACGGTGTGACAGTTCTGTGTGTTTGTCCTTGATGCATTCCCTTTGGTGAATGTACTTCCTTGTAAGCTAATCCCCCTCCCCCCCCGCCCCGCCCTTCGACCACAGCTGGCAAAAGAAATAAAGTCCCAATTGTTTTGAATCCATCCATTCATTCATTCTTTATTTATTTAAAAAAAATTGAGATCACTGACAATGCTGATTAGTAAAAGGTAGCCCGGGTGGGGTGGGGGAGGAGGGAAGGACAAGGCCACATTGCTTATTGTAGCCACGCTACAAATCAAAGCTGTTGGAATGACAGCCTTCTGTTGCTTGGGCCATCCACTGAAGTTGAGTGGCTGGGTGCCTGGAGCCTCCTGCCCCACGTTCTTGGGCTTCTGGGTGAGGCGGGTATGGAACTTGGCGAGGAGGGCAGGCCGTTACACAATGGATGCAGTGGGGCTCTGTACTCTAGTTGCCTTTCCTGGAGCTCTACCAGACACCTCATCATGTCTGTTTGCTCCCCCATTAGCCTCAGCATCTCCTCCTGCATGTTCTGATCACACTCACTGTATGCTTTCCTGGCCTCTGCCACTGAATGCCTCCATGCATTCAGCTGTGCCCTATCAGTGTGGGAGGACTGCATGAACTCTGAAAACATGTCATCGCAAGTGCGTTTTTTTTGCCTTCTAATCTGCGATAACCTCAGGGAAGGAGTTGATACAGGGAGCACAGAAACATTTGCAGCTGCAAGGGGGAAAAAAGGGAGAGTAGAATTTAAGAAGATACATTTCTGTGAACAAAAGGGAGACCGTTTCACAGTGAATTAAGCAATTCACAGCAGACAGCACATGTGTTTTAGGTACAAGGTCACATTTTGCCTTTTATATTGAGCACCTACCGGTATGGTGACACATCACACACGGCTGGGCAACAGAATTCGGTTTCCAGGCAGCCATAGTAAGCCAAAGGGTTTGCGGGATTGGCTCTTCCGCGTTCATAACATGTGGGAATGGTTTCAAACTGCAGCACCCGCCTTTCCCATAGCAACCAATGCTGGTTGGTTTTGCCATTTAAAAGGAGGGCCTGCGGTTGCCATTTAAAAGGAGGGGCTGCAGGTTTTGGGGTGGATGTGCAGCACACCCCTCCTCGCCCCTGCGTGGCTATTCTCTGGGATGATCCTTTTTAGCCAAGCACAAACAGCCGATCATGACCGGGGTCTAATGTGCCGGGGATCACCAAACAGAGGGGATTACTGTCCCCTTACAAAAATTCCCCTATTTCAACCAGGTGACCATGAATGATATCACTCTCCTGAGGCTAACACAGAGAGATATAGACTGAATGTTGCTTGAATGCGACCAAAACCCAGGACCATTCACTGCCATGCTTTGTGCTGCAGTGAATCCAGACTACTTGCTGCTGGCTTGGCGTGGTAAAGTGTCCTACCATGGAGGACGAAATAAGGCAGCCCTTCCCAGAAACCTTCTGCAAAGGCTTTCAGAGTACCTCCAGGAGAGCTTCATGGGGATGTCCCTGGCGGATTCCCACTCCATCCCTAGACACGTTAACAGACTTTTCCAGTAGCTGTACTGGCTGCGAATGCATCTCAATTGTTCAGGGCAAATCAAACATTAAACACAATTGCTTTTAACCCCTGTAATGTAGTTACAAATGTGCACTCACCAGAGATGACTTCTCCGCCTTCAGGATCTGGGAACAATACGCCTTGGGAAGGTATTGGCTCCAGGGTGATGAAAAGGTCCTGGCTGCCGGGGAGAACGGATTCTCCACTTGCCTGCTGCGCATTCTCCTCCTCCTCCTCCTCTTCCTCATCCACAGAATCCTCATCTGTGTTGCGTGAGGCTTCCTCCTTGCAGGTGTTCACGGACAGTGGTGGGGTAGTGGTAGGGTCCCCCCCTAGAATGCCATGCAGCTGATCATAGAAGCGGCATGTATGGGCCTCTGACCCAGAGTGACCTTTGTCTTTTTGTAGGCTTGCCTGAGCTCCTTAATTTTCATGTGGCACTGCTGTGTGTCCCTAGTGTAGTCTCGGTCCACCGTGCCCTGTGCGATTTTGGCATATATATCAGTATTTCTTCTGCTGGATTGGAGTTCTGCCTGCAGAGATTCTTCTCCCTATACAGCAATCAAATCCAGTGTCTCCAGTTCGCTCCATGCTGGAGCTCGCTTGCGATTCTGGGACTGCATGGTCACCTCTTCTGCTGAGCTCGCCACGCTGACCAAACAGGAAATGAAATTCAAAAGTTCCCGGGGCTTTTCCTGTGTACCTGGCTAGTGCATCGGAGTTGAAAGTGCTTTCCAGAGCGGTCACATTGGAGTACTCTGGGATAGCTCCCAGAGGCCAATACCATCGATCTGCACAGAGCTGCATCTGCATTACCCCAAATTCGACCCAGGAAAGTCGGTTTTAGCTCTACTTCCCTCGTCGGGGAGGAGTACAGCAGTCAATATTAAGAGCCCTTTAGGTTGGTGGAACGGGGTTGGTTGTGTAGCCGCATTGCTTATAAAATCAACCTAAAGTGGCTAAATTCGACCTATCCTTGTAGTGTAGACCAGACCTAAACCACCTTGCAGTGGTGGCACAACCAGATGAACTGAAACAGTAGATTCAACTCTTTATAAAATGGATGGATTTGCCATATAAAGAGCAAAACGTGGGCACGCCTAGTTCTGTAAATCTGGCCCCAGGGCGCATAAATCCTCAATCCAGGCAATCTGATTGCAATCAGTGCACTGGGGAGGGCAGTGATTCAGACTCTTATGAGTATTAGCTGTGTATAAAGTGAGAGAAAATACATGACATGCTAGGTCTCCCTTGGCTGTTTTGGCTCTCTTTCCTCCCATCCTCTCCACTTCTTTTCCTTCAATGTTTTCATGGGCTGTGTGCCCTAAGCCCCGTTTTCTAACAGTGATTTAGAATAGTCCCTCCCTTCTCTTGCCCTGTGTTACCTTCTCTTAATTTCTGAGCTTCCCCATCCCTGTCTCCTTCCTGCCTCTTTACTACCAACCACCCACGATCCCACTCTCCGGGCACATCCTCATCTGTCATTAGTCACTCCCCATCCTGCATCACCCACTTCAGATGCTCCCCACCAGCAACCCTTACCCTCATTCTTCACTCTCTGCTCATCATTCTCATTCTGACTACCCCCACCATCCAGTTCTCTTCCACTGTTATACTTTGCTTCACTATCAGCCCCTTCCGGGGCCTTAAGGTAGCTGGGCAATGTCAAGCCGTAGACCTTCATTTCTCCTTTTCTTTCAGGTTGGGAGGATTTTGCCCTGCAGCTAGGCCTACTTACTTAGGTTACAGCCCAGCTCAGCAGTGTGGCCAATCACCAGCAGACAGAGCTTTGGGGGCAGGGAGCAGTTTCAGAGCTCATTCCCTCCTCCAGCCAGTGATCTAAATTAGTTGATGGAGTGAGCAGGAAGAGAGCTGATGTGCTCACTCAGCATGGCTCCTCCCCATATCTTTGAGCTGCTGAGGGGAGATGAGGTTGAGAACCTGGCCCCTCTACTCAGTGCTGTGAATGTATAACCACCCTCGTGAATCAGAGCGAGGTTGAGAGTGAGCTAAGCAAGGAGAGGCATCAAAAAAGAGGACAAATAACAGCAGAGGGAGAAAGGGATGGGAGGAAATTTAGGCTGAGGATAGTTTATGGCAAGGGGGAGGATCTCTGAGGGACACTGTAGTACTTAGCCCGCCCATCCTGGACAGTATCAAATAGGGAGACCAGATGTCCTACTTTATAGGGACAGTCCCGATATTCAGGACTTTTTCTTATATAGGTGCCTATTACCTCCCACCCCATGTCCCAGTTTTTCACACTTTCTTTCTGGTCACCCTAGTATCAAACACCAACTGCCGCCCCAGAGCAACAGACCTGGCTTAAATCGTTTGCCCAAGAGCACAGATTACAAAATGTGGCAGAGCTAGAAATAGAACCCATATATCCCACCTTACATACAAGACCAGCGTGGTCATCCTCAAAATTGCTTTTAAAAAACATTTCCTTAAGATGATCTGACAGATCCAATCTGTCCTGGTGATTGAACTTCAGCAGGCAAATCATCCCACTCGCCTGACAGCTCCTAATGATTTCAAGCAGCCATTCCTCAAGCCCACACATCAAACCTATGACTCTCTACCTTTTCTGAAGGTTCCCCATCAATTCCTCCTGCAAGGGAAATAAAACCTTCCTATAACTGCCAAGGAAATCCCTGAAGATTTGAATTGGAACCACCCCCCCCCACATAAATTCCACTCCTAGACTCTTAATGCCTCCCCCACAACGACAGCCTGAGGGAGCACAGTGTCTCTCTGAATCACTCCTTTCTACCAGGGCTTGATTAATGTTACTGGAATTACTTCCCTATCAGAAAACTGCCACAACACCTTGTATTTAATAGAGATGTGTTGATTCCTCAAATGCACTCTCAGTATTGATTTGTCATTTTGTCGAGTCCAAGAGCCCCTCAGAAAGATCATTGTTCACTTACTGAGATTAATGCTGCATATTACACTTCTTTTATTCCGATAAATCATTTATCAAGCTTTGATTGAAAGGAAAGGGCTTGAGTCATATGATAAATAGCACATCCTTGTGAAATTCCCATCAGTTGCCATGAACACAAAAGACCAGATTGTGAACTCATTTCACCAGCCTCAAATCATAGCAACTCCAATAAAATCAGTGGGGGTACTCTGAATTTACACTGGTATAACAAAGATCAGAATCTGGACCATAATGTTCGACTGATTCAAACAACACACACTGTATGGATAGCATTTTGGGAGGATGTTCTGGGATCCTGCAGTTGAAATTGTAAAATATCATCATGGCTCTGGAGGAAATGACCCTTTTCCCATCAACCCAACTAGGCAATTTATGTGGAAAAATTGTGTGATACCCATTTGCTAGTTTAAAAACACAACAACGCAGTCATCCCCTTGCTATATTTTGTTAAAATCTCTGAGGCTACAGAATGCTTATACATGGAAAGAGGTAGTATTTAAACCAGCCACCTGCTTTGGCTAATAAGGGTAACCTATAAAGGAGACATAATCTTCCAGGACAAGCTGGGTAGCGTTGCTACTCGCACCCCACACTGCACCCAGTCTCAATTTCTGACCATGCTTCTGCATTCCAATCTTTGTAGGACCCCAAAATGAAAGCACCCAAGTTTGGCTAAAAAGCTGGGTGCTCAGTTCTATACACATTTTCTGACCAATATTTACAAGGCACTTTTGCCTCCCTATCTGTGCTTAAAATGAATTTCCATAAATCAGAAGCACTCCCTAATTTGCTATATCATAGTCTTCTCACCAGTCTCATTGATGCCTTCTTATTTGGTTGGAATTAGGGTTCAGTTGTATGTTCAAGGACCACATTGTCCCTTGTACAGGTTAATTCAGCCAAAAGGACTGGAAGCACTCACAGCATGTTCCTCACATCATTCCAGAGCTCCTACACTCCAAAGACCGGCAAGAAGGAGGTGTTCTCTTTATTAGAGTTGGTCGGGAAATTTCCAGCGGAACATTTTTACACTGTAAAATCCTGATTTATCAAATGCAAAATGTTTTGTGGAAATGTGTCAATTTCAACCAATCTTCCAATGGAATATAGGCAGGTTTCAAAACTTGCCTGCTTTCCTGCCAGCTCCCCAACCACCCATGTGAAGGGCTACCTTAGAGTTGTGACCCTCAAGGCTTCCTTGCTAAATGAAACAGCTCAGATTGGTCAGCTCCACTGCTGCTATTCAGTGTTGGGCAGAAATTATACTGACCAGCCGGGGCTGCTTCATTTAGCAAGGAAATCATTTCTGTGAGGTATTAGTCAGCCAAAGCAATTTGTTGTGATACATGTCAGCACCCTGAGTTATATAACAGCTGAGGATTTATGTTTACAAGAGGTTTTTTTTAATACATAAAATGTCACAATTTTTGAAGTCAAATGTCTCATTCCTCTTTATGGCTAGAAAAAAATGTTGAGTCCTATCAAGATGCTGGGTATGTGGGATGAAGCTCTCATTTCAGATCCTAAATTCATTACATTTTTAGGTAAAGAGAAGCAATCAGCTGAAAAGCTGTTATTAATACAATGCTGAATATTGCCCATCCCAGATCTTGAGCTAGATTGATTTTTTTGGGGAGGGAAATTTAAAATGCTGAGGGACAAGGAAGAAACAAATCTTTGGCAGGTTGAATTTAAAAAAATGGTATCTGATCAAAGCTGCCCAGTGATTGGAATGTTAAAGTAAAAATCCAGGATGGGATGGATTAAGGACAGATGAGGTAGTCACAGGTGTATGATAAATAGATTTATCACTTGATATCTCAATACACGGTATAGGCTTTGATAGACTTCAGGCATTCTACCAAATTAGTAGGTAATTCTTTCCATAATATAAATGATGTACATGCTACAGAATGCAGAATTTTGCTCTCAATAACACACATGCAACCCCATTGACAAAGAGAACACTTTGGCTCTGTGTCTAATTTAAAGAATTTAAAGAACATTCTACCAATTTGGTAGAATAATTTTAGTGGAAACAGAGATGTACTAGTCTTCTGTTACATGCTGTAAATGTAGACACCAAGGTAAAGTTGTGACTATAATTTCTCATTCTACATAGCTTAATATGAAACCATTCTGCTTTGTTTCTAAAGCAATTTACCATTTATTTTTAGAAGTTAAATGGATGCAACTACAGAGCCCTTGTGGCCAAGATGGAGTCTGCTCTTAAGTGCCCGCAGGAACGCAGTTGGGAAACTCCCTTCCACCCCAAGTGCACCTGTTCCAACGCCCCTAGACTAAACACACACACACACACACACTACAATCATTATAGGAAAGGGAAATATTTATTTACAGAAGGATGAATGGAGAAAAACAACAGAGGAAGACAGGGGGAGCAGTAAAACAGAGAAAGGACCCACAGGCCAGTGGTCCCACAATATGAAAGGGCAGACACTGAGCAATACATCTATACTCAGAGTTCAGGAATGCTGGGCAGAGCTCCAGTCCATAAGTGAGTCTTGTGTACTCCTGCTTGTCTTTGGTGCCAGTGAACTTTCTTTAACAAACCCTCCTAGTGCCCTCTTCTGCCTCTCTCTGCAAACCCACACAGAATGACAACCTTCCCACTTAGCTACTATAGTCTCCTTCCTTATTCCCAATGCAAAGTCACAAGCCCCAGTACTCAAGGCCCCAGACAGCTCTGGGTGACAGTGATACTGTGTCTGGCTCTGGTTTGTCTTTCTTGGGTGATTCCTCCCTGGCACGGTGCTCATGCTGGCTCCTGTTCTGGGGCATCTCTGGTCGGCTGTTCTGTTCCTTCCAGGGTTATGGCTGGTTCTTGCTGCTTTACTACGTGAGACCTTCTTATCTGGAGTCCCCGTTGCTCTCCCTCTCTCAATGCCCCTGCCACAACCAGCACTTCCTCCACCTCAGGAGAAGGTTTTAAAGGGACCATGCTCTCTGGCCATCCTCTTTAAACCCCAAGGGGGTTTACCGAGCTGTGACTCCAATTAAAAAAGAACAATTGGCAACATCCACATTTCATTGAGATTTCCAATTCAGCTTTGGTTGAAGGAACAGTTCAAGCATTAAGGGAGGTCATCCATCAGACGCTTAGAAAGCTCTCTGACACACACACTTTTGCTCATGAGATACAAAGGGAGAAGTTCTGTTTCATTTTCATTATCTGGTCCAAAGAGGGAGAGTAAAAAAGGTAAATATACTGACTCCATAACAATAAATTTGTCTGTACATATATTTGTCCTAAATATCATTGTAAATAATAAGACAGATACTTTGATTAAGTTTACACTAGGAACTGAGTGGCAGTGTTCAGGAATTTTGCTTTCTCTGTAGACCTATGAGCATAGTATCTGAGCACCTTATGCTCTTGAATGTATTTATCCTCACAGTTCCCCTGTGAGGTGGGGCAGTGTGAGATTCCCCATTTTACATATGGGGAAACCGAGGCTCATAAAATCTAAGTGACTTGCCCAAGGTCACACAGGAAGCATGTGGTGGAGAAGGGAATTGAACCCAAGTCCAGGCTAGTTCCCTAACCACTGGGCCGTCCTTCCTTTCATTCTCCCTATGGTAGTAACTTTAGATAAAAGATAACCAGACTTGCTGATGGTATACATTATTTTCTTTCATATATATTAAAAGAGAGGATAAGGAACACAAAAGTTAACAAATACAGCAGAGCTGAGGCAGTAAAGTGTCTGAGGGCTTGTCTACACTGGCAATTTACAGCACTATGACTTTCTTGCTCAGGCGTGTGACCCCCCCCCCCCCGAGAGCAGCAAGTTTCAGCGCTGTAAAGCACCAGTGTAAACAGTGCACTGGGAGCTACGCCTCTTGTGGAGATGGTTTGTTTCGAGCGCTGGGAGAGCTCTCTCCCAGCGCTTTGCCATGACTGCACAAGCCATGTTAAAGGGCTGCCGCGGCAGTGCTTTAGTGTTGCCAGTGTAGACTAGCCCTGGGTTACAGTCGCTATACCGAACTGGGCCAGATCCTCAGCTGGCATAAATCAGCAGAGCTCCAGTGAAATCTACAGAACTATGCCAATTTACACCAGCAGCGGATCTGGCCTATTGTTTTTACAAAAGTTAGACCAATTATTTTTTTAAATAATTTCATCCTATTTGGCTCGTCTTGCCTCAGACCCTTCAGTTGCTGTTCTGATAAAAGCAGTAAATTATTCATTTTCTCTTTATTATCATCAACCACATTTCTATAGGCAGTATTTATTTTTGCAACCATAGAGATTTAATAGTTAGGCCCCAGCTTATGTCTGTACAGACCCCCTTTGACTTTAATAGGGGTCTATCCATGTGGAGTTCATGGCAGGATCAGAGCCACATTAATTGCAGTCCCCAAAAGGTGAAACAACCTTTGTTCAAATGCAGCAAAATCAGCAGAATTCCTTAACACCACGCACATGGAATTCGGGGGCTATCTCACTTAAACAATGATGGCATTAATTTTCCGATGTCATTATTATTTATATTAGAGTACTGCTTATGGATCCAAAGAAGAATAAGGACCTCATTGTAATAGGCACTGCACAAACAACACAAAGTCAGTCCCAGAGACTCAGTCCCAGAGTTTAAACACCGGAAGGCTTTAATTTGGGATAATTTCCAAAAAAGATGAAGGTTACTCTCCTATCCCATGGCATTCACTCTAGCTTTTGCTTTTAATTTGGTGTCCATTTTGTTTTGCAGGACTGGTGTGTGAAAATATCTAATCATAATTTTTCACCAGCATTCTCTTCATGATGGGCAATTTGTACTGCTCCTAATGGCTAGCATTATGTCCTTACAATCCTCTGGAGAGACTTCCTGGTT
Source organism: Natator depressus (assembly GCF_965152275.1). Taxonomy (NCBI): domain Eukaryota; kingdom Metazoa; phylum Chordata; order Testudines; family Cheloniidae; genus Natator; species Natator depressus. The sequence continues at coordinate 41,636,682 of NC_134242.1, read as the reverse complement.
CATTTCCTTTTCCAAATAAAACTTCACTAAGTTAGAAAGTTAAAAATAATCCATTCTGTGGTAATGAGATTCAGGTAACCTTCGATGTATTATGTACTATGTGAGGAGGGACCATATAAACCTAGACAGCTAGAAAAAAGAACTAGGCTTTCCCCCCTCCCCCTTGTGAGAAGATTAGAGGTGGGCCCAAAACAAGGCTGGATTCTTTCCATCTTGTTGCTAATACACAGTAATTACGTATAAAAATATGCTAAAAGAAAGTTATTCAGGTTACAAAGTCAAGCACTCTAAAGTTAGGAAATGCCAGATTTACAGTTGTCTGTACAATCTTAGTTCTGCCCTCTTGTGCCTCCATCCTGTACACTGAATGAGGCAGGGACCCTGTGGGAAAATAGCATGTTATCATGTAATTAAAAAATATATCATAATACATAAACATAAGGGTCACAATTAGGGTTTCACAGGCAACCGTAAATTGGCATTTCCCAATTTTGGACTTCTTGACTTTATAACTTTCTTTTAAGATGGTTATTTGTATGTCATTTCCTATGTTTCAGAGTAACAGCCGTGTTAGTCACCTACTGACTGCTATTCCTACCTACATGCCTCCAGCTTTCACCCTGACCACACCACACGATCCATCGTCTACAGCCAAGCTCTGCGATACAACCGCATTTGCTCCAACCCCTCAGACAGAGACAAACACCTACAAGATCTCTATCAAGCATTCTTACAACTACAATACCCACCTGCGGAAGTGAAGAAACAGATTGATAGAGCCAGAAGAGTTCCCAGAAGTCACCTACTACAAGACAGGCCCAACAAAGAAAATAACAGAACGCCACTAGCCGTCACCTTCAGCCCCCAACTAAAAACCCTCCAACGCATTATTAAGGATCTACAACCTATCCTGAAGGATGACCCAACACTCTCAAAAATCTTGGGAGACAGGCCAGTCCTTGCCTACAGACAGCCCCCCAACCTGAAGCAAATACTCACCAACAACCACATACCACACAACAGAACCACTAACCCAGGAACCTATCCTTGCATCAAAGCCCGTTGCCAACTGTGCCCACATATCTATTCAGGGGACACCATCACAGGGCCTAATAACATCAGCCACACTATCAGAGGCTCGTTCACCTGCACATCCACCAATGTGATATATGCCATCATGTGCCAGCAATGCCCCTCTGCCATGTACATTGGTCAAACTGGACAGTCTCTACGTAAAACAATAAATGGACACAAATCAGATGTCAAGAATTATAACATTCATAAACCAGTCGGAGAACACTTCAATCTCTCTGGTCACGCAATCACAGACATGAAGGTCACTATCTTACAACAAAAAAACTTCAAATCCAGACTCCAGCGAGACACTGCTGAATTGGAATTCATTTGCAAATTGGATACTATTAATTTAGGCTTAAATAGAGACTGGGAGTGGCTAAGTCATTATGCAAGGTAGCCTATTTCCCCTTGTTTTTTCCTACCCCCCCCCGCCCCCCAGACATTCTGGTTAAACTTGGATTTATGCTGGAAATGGCCCACCTTGATTGTCATGCACAATGTGGGGAGAGTGGTCAGTTTGGATGAGCTATTACCAGCAGGAGAGTGAGTTTGTGTGTGTATGGGGGTGGGGGGTGTGAGAAAACCTGGATTTGTGCTGGAAATGGCCCACCCTGAATATCATGCACATTGTAGGGAGAGTGGTCACTTTGGATAAGCTATTACCAGCAGGAGAGTGAGTTTGTGTGTGTGTTTTTTGGAGGGGGGTGAGGGGGTGAGAGAACCTGGATTTGTGCAGGAAATGGCCCACCTTGATTATCATACACATTGTGAAGAGAGTGGTCACTTTGGATGGGCTATTACCAGCAGGAGAGTGAGTTTGTGTGTGTGTGGGAGTGGGGGGGGGGGCGGGGCGGAGGGTGAGAAAACCTGGATTTGTGCTGGAAATGGCCCAACTTGATGATCACTTTAGATAAGCTATTACCAGCAGGAGAGTGGGGTGGGAGGAGGTATTGTTTTATGGTCTCTGTGTATATAATGTCTTCTGCAGTTTCCACAGTATGCATCCGATGAAGTGAGCTGTAGCTCACGAAAGCTCATGCTCAAATAAATTGGTTAGTCTCTAAGGTGCCACAAGTACTCCTTTTCTATTTCCTATGTTGTGGGGGCAGTGCTGGTTTTTTGTTGTTTTGTATTTTCTGAAGAAGGTAAAATCAAGTTATATTAAGTACAACTAGTGGAAAGTCTTAGGCAACCCCAAAATAGGTGGATTTACCAGCTTCACCTATAATAAAAACTCTGCAAGCCAAATAGTGCCCTAAGCAACACCTGGGTATCCTTACTAGCCTCAAATTAGGTTGTACAGATGCCACAGATAATCTGAAGATAACAGGGTTTCACAGGTGGATTGGAAGAGCCTACCAGAATCTTTAGTATTGACGTGATGGATGAGTTGGAAAGAATTTGACAGTTGGAGCACCACATTAATTTGTGGAACTAGGAGGTAGAATTTTCTTTTAAATTGCAAACTGAACAATTTAATATGGAAATCAGTGAGAATGTGCCAGTTTAACAGGGTTTCTTGTCAGAGAAGAAACACATTTTAACTCTGGCTCCCTCTGCTTAGGTCTTAAAATATGGTCTCTCTTCTTACTGTTATATTTGTCACTTAATGCATTCAGCAAGTTGGAATCAAGCACATATAGGCTTCAGACTTGGCTTGATTTTAATTCTCCAAATTATTGTAAATTTGGATTTACAAACCAAGTGAAGTTTATAGAAAATCAGTTCAGTATAAAATGATTACTGTTTAAAATTGAATGGTCTTAGCCAAGTTTGAGACTGTCCTGAGATGGAAGCATTTTCAAACTTTGTTTCATCTCCAACATTAGACACACCCTCTTTTGAGATGGGCTAAAAGATTGAAATGATCTTACATAGCCATACATTCACACTAGCTTTGAATAAATCTGAAAACAGAAGGACAAAGTTTCAGCTTGCGGATTTAACTCATTCACAAGTGGAGTTAGTAGGAAAAAAATCAGTTAATTTTTACAAGTCATTTTGAGGTTGTTTCCCTTTCACAGGATTTAGAATGGGCCCATTATCCATTTTGTATAATATTTTCCATTATATTTTTTACCAAAATCCTGGTTTCTAGTAAGAAAAACAGTTTACTAAAATTATTACCTGGAAACAAGTATTGTAGAACATTTTGTGAAAAAAGGAAAATTTCTATGATAAACAATTGTTTATTTAAAAAAAACAAAGAAAAACTTTTCACAAAGGCCACATTTGGACAAAAGCTTTTTCGAGCAGCTCTATTCAGCCCTTTAAAATAACTAGAGTTATTTTCTTCAAACTTGGCTTGCACTTGGATAAAAAGAAATTTAACACGAAAAAGAAATACTGAAAATTTGTTGGCATAAACCTATATGCCATCTAAGTAGGTAGTTTAGTTAGTATCTGTTCTTTACAGGACAATGTTTTGACACAGATAAACAAAGGGGTCAGAATTAAGATTGTGCCCAACTTTGAGTTGCTCATTTCCTGTCTTTTGTGTTCTTAACCGTACAAATTTAACATTAGTATAGAATTGATATTCTGTATGTTAAATAGAGTACATATATATAGTTATGGATATACAGCAGACAAAGGGACACCTTATTTTAGCTATCTGTATCTTGGCACAAAAGTGTCTGAAAACACCAAGAAACTGCTTCTTCATAACTAGGTGTAATGACTTAAGACGACAAGCTATGAAATCCCTTCCAAGCAGAGACTGACTCAGCCCGATCTTTTTGGAAAGAAGCCAGTCATCAACTTCCAGTTGACCAGATTCAATGGCCAGAAAGATTGGCTTTGTGTTCTCACTTTAATACAAGGATTTTATTGTGCTCTTTTCTGATAAAGGTTAGAAGAAATGGATGTCAATGGCAATTTGTCTTGTAGATACAGATTCAGCCATGGTATTGTTCATTAGATAATATGAACTCTCCTTAGTTTGAGGTAGCAACATTCAATTTTGGGCTTTGTAGCACACCACAATTACTAACTAATTGCACCTAACCATGAATTCTAGTTGCCCATCTTCCTGTACCAAAGCACACACTTGCGCTGGTACCAGTGTGAAGATCACAGGGACGCCAACATCTTGCAGCATGAGCCAAAGGGCTGACTTGTCAACCAAATCAAAAGTTGCTTTGTTGTCAACATATGCCATATGAAGCAGTACCAGTGCGAGAGTGCATGCTAGTCCATGGCTTTCATCGCATTTCTACACAACCTCAAGTGTATGACAGGGGTGATTCTCACTCAGGCACTATTCTGTCAAGCTATTGACTGGATATTAGGACTTGCTGCTCCACACATCAGAACCAAGGTTGGTCAAGAAGTGTTCTCTGACCAAGACTATGGTGATGACACTGCCTTGCTTGTGGAGAAACCAGAGAACTTCAATCCTGTCCTTCAAGTTTTCCAAAACACCAGCCACACTATGGGATTGTACATCTCACGACAGAAGACCATAGTCCAGAACCTCAGAGCTGGGCCACCAGAAACCTCAGTGCAGGTGGGGTCAAGCATTAAGAAGAACATTGACAAGTTCATCTACCTAGGCTGCAAGCAGACTTCAAGTGGTCACAGTAAACTGGACATCCTCCTGAATGAACTTCATGTGTCAGCTATGAATGCAAAAACATCTTTGCACTGAGACAAAGTTCAGGACCTATCAAACCTGTGTACTGTCTGTACTGCTAAACATGTCAGAAACCTGGCCCCTCCCACAGGCAGACTTGGAGTCGTTAGAAGCATTCCAAATGTGTTGCCAGTGACAAATCCTGAACATAAAGGGTTCCATGTTGTGCAAAATGCCATAATCTCAGAGAGATCTGGCCTTCCTCCAATTGCTCACTACATTCGAAAGAGGCGTTTTCATGCTCTCCAGCCACGTCACCAGGATAGACAAAAAACAGGCCTACATATGTTATTCTCACACTCTCCATCAAAAGGTGAAAGTATTCATGCCTCGACCCTATCAGGCTTTACCCGTAGGGCTGACCCCAGAGATTTTGGATTTTCTGATTGATCCAGATCTGGGAACTTCATTCTACAATGCCTGGTATCGTGCCATCAACCACGGTCACTGTGGCTGTTGCAGCAGTCCTCAGTAGAGTATGTGTGTTTGATGATCTTCCTGTACTAGTTATCTAATCCACTTTGAATGGTCCAAATTCATCTGTGGTTTAACTTCACTGGACTTGCTTCTGATATCATATATGCCAGTGTAAATCAGGAGTAACTACTGAAGTCAAAAGGGTTACACCATTTTAAAACTGATATGAGTGAAAAGAGAATTTAGATCATTGAGAACAGTGGACTTACATATCAGGGAAGAAATCTGTGGTTTTGATGGTGTCTTCTCAACACCCCAAGATATCATAGGAATGGTGAAGGTCCCTCCCAGTAAGGGGGCAAAAATAGAGCTTCCTGTGGGTGTTAAGGAATTTTGACTATTTTAATGGAGACATATAAAAAAAACCCACCTTTTTTCAGTGTTCCATTAGATGCTTTCAGCACTCAAAGAGGTGACTGTCACCCATGTAGAAGACTGCAATCTGATGGCTATTAGCTTACATGATTTCATAATACTCCCGATTTGCTACATGTTGCAACGAACACTAATGAACTTCCACAGTATTACCATATTGGGAGAAATAATACCAGTACGCAGGGCCAGGGTCCTGAGCAAGGGTGGGGGAGGGGAGCACTCACCAGGAAGGGGCAGGGCCTCAGACAGAAGGGGTGGGGTGTTTAAATCCCTGGGGCCTTTAAATGGCAGCCAGTACACCAGGGCTCCAGCAGCGATTTAAAGGGCCCAGGGCTCCGGCTGCAGTAGTGGCAGCTGGGAGCCCCGGGACCTTTAAATCAGCATCGGAGTGTCCTGGTAGCAGTAGCTGTGGCAGCGGCCGGGAGCCCCAGGGCTCTGGCTGCGATTTAAAGGGCCAGGGGCTCTGGCCGCTGCTGGGAGCCCAGGGCTCTTTTAAATTGCTGGCCTGGAGAAGCTGCCCTTGCCAGTATGGTCGGCTTATGCCGTACCGGCTTACTTTCATCTCTGGCCTTGGAATAAAACACCCTATTCAGAAGAATGGAGCAGCTCACTCTTCTCAGAGCAATTGTGTCAGGCTGTCTGCAGACTCAGGCAGGCATCACTGCATTGCTTCCACTTCTAAGATTTTCTTCACAGCCATCAGGGCTAGTATTTTTTGTAAGCTGAAATTCTGATATAGTCACACTCTGGGATCTGAGGACCCATATGTCCATGCCATAATCCAGCCCCACTGTCAACTGACATGGTTTTTGAACTCTATCACATAAAAAGTTCCAGACCTTAAAGGTGCAGTCGTCACACACAGTCACAGTGAGTACAATTCCACCCACCACACCATCAATTAAGGCAACTTCACACACGAGGGAAAATAAAATTGGAACAGGGAACTTTCCAGTCAGAACTGGCTTTTCTCCAAAAAATGGAATAAAGAGAATTTCAATTTATAAGTAGATGGTATCCTTTATCCAACTTTAAAAAAAACTCCCAGCAAACCAAATCAAGTTTGGATAATGCAAAGCCTTCATTTTCTACCAGCTACTGGAATTACAGACCTGGAAATGGGGAAGGAGATAAAACTGTTTGAGAACTGAGACAAAGGTGGAGTATAGCACAAAATCCCCAAGAGCAGACTAGATTTTGTAAGGAAACATATAACCTAATAGAGTGAATGCCATTGCAGTAAATAGCTGAGAACAAAGTGATAACACATTGAAAACACAGTCAAGATAACTGCAGCAGACACTGTCCCCACATTTCTCGTAAATACCAGAGCAAAAAGACTAGCTCTTCTTGGGAGACACAAGGTAATTGTATCAAAGATGAATGAAGACTTTGCAAAAGCGATCAGATATTTCATGAGCACAGCACTGACAGGCTGTGATTTCCACACATTTATCAGACACACAAATGTATTCATTTTTTTAAAACTAAACCTCTAATTTTTTTACTCTGGAATGATCACTGAAGCCCCAATTCAGCAGTCCATCACGACTGAGCCAAGCACTTACATCAATGCTTAGACTTAGGCATGTGCTTCAAGATATGTCTATACTACAATCCATGTGGTGTGACTACAGCTCATGTAGACATACCTGAGCTAGTGTTAATTTAGCTAACTGAGGTACCAGAGCAGAAAAGCCACAGTAGTCTGCACTGTACAAGCTCGCATGGAACTGTGGGCAATTATTCAGGTGGCTAGCCCGTGTTGCCATGGCTCACTGCTCCAGTTCCAGAGCTAGCTAGATTAAAGCCAGCTCAGGTCTATGTGGAAGATGGTTGTTCATCACCCAGGTGCTTTCTTGTGGCAGAGGCACCTCTGTAGTGCTCTGCTCTATATTCTCCCTCTTCCAGGCCCTTTTATGCAGGCTCCATACCTTTTTGCTCATCCAATCACAACAGCCCTGCTTGGGGTCTAGTTTGTTCAGATGAAAAGTAGTTGACTTAAGCACATGCTTAAGGCTATGTTGAATTGGTGTCTAAGGGATACGGCTTGTCTACACTATGAAATTAGGTTGAATTTATTAAAGTCAACCGGTAGCCTCCAATTTTATAAAATCAATGGTGTATGTCCCCACTGTACACATTCCTTCGGCGGAGTGCATCCCCACTACCATGGGTAGCATCGACTCACGGAGTGATGCACTGTGGGCAGATAGCCCAAGGTTTCTGCTGCCAATTGGAATTCTGGGTTAGGCTCCCAATGCCTGATGGGACAAAAACATTTTTTGTGAGGTGTTTTGGGTACATATCGTCAGCCTCCCATGATGCACTTGGCTCCTACCTCCATCCCTCCCTGAAAGAAACGGCAAACAATCATTTTCACGCCTCAGCCTGGGTTACTCATGCACAGGCCATAGCAGAGCAAGCATGGACCCCGCTCAGCTGTATGCTGTTGTTGGAAGCGTCACAAACACCTCATGCATCGTCCTGCGGTATTTGCAGAGCCTAGCCAGGAGCAGCCGCATGGAAGAATGTGATGCCACTCAGATAGCTGTGCTGGAAGCCATGGAACGGAGCAATTCACACATACTGGCAGCAGCAGCAGCCGAGCTGACACAGTGGAACGCTGCTTCTGAGCCAGGGAAACAAGCATAGACTGGTGGGACCACATCGTGATGCAGGTATGGGATGAGGAGCAGTGGCTGCAGAACTTTCAAATGCACAAGGCCACTTTCATGGAACTTTGTGAATTGCTTTCCCCAGCCCTGAAGTGCGGAAATACCAAAATGAGACCTGCTCTGACCATTGAGAAGTGAGTGGCGATAGCCCTGTGGAAGCTTGAAATGCCAGATTGCTACCGGTCAGATGGGAATCAGTTTGGAGTGGGTAAATCAACTGTGGGGGCAGCTGTGATCCAAGTAGCCAGGGCAATCAATTCACTTCTGCTAAGAAGGGTAGTGACTCTGGGAAATGTGCAGGACATAGTGGATGGCTTTGCCGCGATGGGGTTCCCTAACTGTGGTGGGGCGATAGGTGGAACGCACATCCCTATCTTGGACCAGACCACCTTGCCAAAGAGTACATAAACCAGAAGGGCTACTTCTCAATGGTGTTGCAAGCACTAGTGGATCACAGGGGCCATTTCACCGACTTCAACGTGCGAGGGTCTGGAAAGGTACATGATGTGTGCATCTTTAGGAACTCCAGTCTCTTCTGAAAGCTGGAAGAAGGAACTTTCTTCCCAAACCAGAAAATTACCATTGGTGATGTTGAAATGCCAATAGTTATCCTTGGAAACTCAGCCTACCCCTTGCTCCCATGGCTCATGAAGCTGTACACAGGCAGCCTGGACAGCAGTAAGAAGCAGTTCAATCATAGGCTAAGCAAGTGCAGAATGGTGGTAAAATGTGCCTTTGGATGTCTAAAGGGGTGCTGGTGCAGTTTACTCACTAGGTTAGACCTCAGCAAAAGCAATATTCCTATTGTTGTTGCTGCTTGCTGTGTTCTACATAATATCTGTGAAAGTAAGGGGGAAAAGTTTCTGGTGGGGTGGAGGAGTTGAGGCAGATCACCTGGCTGCCAATTATAAGCAGCCAGACACCAGGGCAATAAGAAGAGCACACTGAAGTGCACTGCGTCTCCGAGAAACTTTGAAAACCAGTTTCATGAATGAGCCAACACTGATGTGACAGTTCTCTGTGTTATTCCTTACGAACCTGCCCCCTTTTCGCATGTACTGCCCTGTAAACTAAACTCCCATCAACCACAGTGTGCACAGTGAATAAAGAGCCTCTTGTACTCAATTCATGCATTTTTATTATGCTAACAAACACTGAACAGGGACAGCAATGAATAGCAAAAATAACCAGGGTCTAAGGGCCTGATAACACAGTGGGGAAGGTACAAGGACACAGCTTATTACAATTGCACTGTCTAGCAATCAAATCTGTGGGAATGAGAGCTTTCTGCTCCATGAACCATCTCCTAGAGTTGAGTTCAAGGGATAACGGAGCTCCCCTCCCGTCCCCCTTGCATTCTAGGACGTCTGGGAGAGGAGGATATGGAAGTTGAGGAGGAGGGCAGCTGGTTCATCATTGGGTGCAGTGGGACTCTAAGGTCTAGCTGCCTTTCCTGCACCTCAACCAGATGCCTCAACATGTCTGTTTGCTCCCCCATAAGCCACAACATCTCCTCTTGCGTGTTATGCTCTTGTTCCCTGCTTGCTTTCCTGCCCTCTTGGTCAATGAGCATGCTCTCTGAGAGTGTGAGCCTCCATGTATGCAGCTGGGCCCTGTCAACCTTGGAGGAATGCATCAAATCACAGAGCATGTCTTCCCTTGTCTGCTTTTTTCACCTTCTAATCTGGGACAGCCTTTGTGCTGGAGTGGAGGAAGCTCCCAGAGAAAATGTTGCAGCTGCAAGGAAAAGCATACAATGTTGAAAACAAAAAGTTAACTGTTGCAATGAATGAAACAATTCACAGCAGTAAATACATTCCTTGAGGTACTTGGCCAAATTTTGTGTTTTAAAAGAAGATCCTGCGAGTTAGGTACAATACATGGCAGAGCTCTGGGCAGCAGATTTCGGTTTGCAGGTAGGCATGGTAAGAACAGACGAAAGGGTAGGTGGTGTGAGAGCACACCTGGGGAAATTTTTTAGTGTGGAAACTCTTGGCACAGAAACAGGGTTTTTCGGGGAGCAGGCTTTGCGTGGCTGCACTGGCCGCCACCGTAGCCCAATTATTTACCTCAAATTAAACATTAACCACAATTGCATTTAACTCCTGTAGTGTTATTACAAGTGTGCATTCACCAGAGGTGCCTTCCCTGCTATCACAGTCCCGCACCAGTGGGTCCTGGGAGGGGTTTGGCTCCAGAGTTAGGAAGAGGTCCTGGTTGTCAGGGAGAATGGATCCTCCACTTGCCTGCTGCGCATTCTCCTCCTCCTCCTCCTCCACATCATCAACAGGGTCCTCCTTGTTATTGCCCGTAGCTGCCTGGGTCCCCTGGGAGGTATCCACGGAGAGTGTTGGGGTCCCTGCCTAGAATCAGATGCAGCTACTCATAGAAGTAGCCTGTCTGTGGTTCAGCACCAGAGTGACTATTCACCTCCTTTGTCTTCTGGTACGCTTGCCTGAGCTCCTTTATTTTCACACGGCACTGCTGTGTGTGCCTGGTGTAGTGTTTTTCCTCCACGCCCTGTGCGATTTTGGCATAGATGTCAGCATTTCTTCAGCTGGTTCAGAGCGCTGCCTGCACAGACTCTTCTCCCCACATAGCAATCAGATCCAGTGTCTCCTGCATGCTCCACACTGGAGCACGTTTGTGTACCTGGGCAGCCATGGTCAGCTGTGGTGGTGAGCTCTCCATGCTGATCAAACAGGAAATGAAATTCAGAAGTTACCAGGGCTTGTCCTGCTTACCTGGCTGAAGTGCAGTGGACTTGAAAGTGCTGTCCAGAGCGGACACATTGAAGCACTGTGGGACACCTCCCGGAGGCCAAACAAGTTGAAATACACTGTGCTGTGTCTACACTACCCCTAATTCGACCCAGGAAGGTCGAATCTAGCGCTACTTCTCTCGCTGAGGTGGAGTACAGGTGTTGATTTTAAAAGCCCTTTAGGTCGGTGGGAAGGGCTCTGTAGTGTAGACAAGCACATTATAAATTCGACCAAATGCGGGGAATGTCGATCTAATGACGTAGTGTAGACCAGCCCATAGACTCAGACTACATACCTGTGAAAAGGAGTAGCAACTCCCATTACTCCCACCAGACCTCGGATCTGGGCACAGAGTAGTAAGCTGGCAGCAAGTGGGTAGGGAGAGTCGGGGACAGATGGAGCCTGGGCTCTAAATTCCTCTAACTTGTGCCTAGCCTAGCTAAACTGGTGTCATCATTTGCTGCTAGGATCAATAAATAACTATAGCACCATTCCCTGGAGCAAAGAAGAAGCTGGAAGGGATTGTGACTGTGTGGTGTGAACCTGTTTTGTGATATTTTGTGGGCTCCAATTATCCTTCTGCACATTTTTGGAGGGTCCAGTTTAGGATCCAGATTTAGAAAACATGTCTGTATTTGGCTTTTGGGCCTGACACTACTGAACCACAGAGCATGCCTTCTTGTGTGGGTAAAAAGACACAGACTTTGAAAAAAAATCTTTTTAAATATCAAAAAGAAGCTGTGGGAATCAAAGAGAAGGAGTTCATTGTGTTCTCTTCCATCTCCAGTCAAAAATCAGCAAGAACAAGAACACTCTTATATCTTGGCTCCATATTTTGTAACAGGTGCTAAAACTGGTAGCCTACTCTAGCACCAGCTAATTTTACTGCGTAATTACCAATCTTATCAAAATTAGATGCTGATTACCAGAGACTTGTGAAGTTTAAATTCTCACTAGTCACTTGACCAGAGATACCCAAACTGGACATTTTATCCTAAACAGCTCAGTATTTACTTATTTAGGTGGTAGTTACACAGCTTTTAAACAGTTATGAGTAAATAATTTCTTTAGGAAACAACCACCTTTCCCCTTTCGTCCCCAGCAAAAATATGGAAGTATAGAATATTGTTATCACACAATATCTTATATATACCAATTGCATGTTCAGAGAACTGAATACAACAAAACCACCATTTGCAAGTGCCCTTTATTACGTGTCAAGTATTTGCTCCTTTTCCCCCTAGAGTTAATATATTTTGTACACAAGGATTCTCTTAACCTCATCTCAAAACATAAACATGTTATAGTTAGTAAGTTTTCTTCCTGTCACTGGATTTTATTTAACCAATTTAGTTATTTCAGAAAAGATCATGGCAGTTCTTAATTAGCAATATTAATAACCCTTCCAAATTAAATTAACATAAAAACAATTCTTTTGTTTGTAAAAAAATAATCAAATAGTTAATGTCTGTCTAAAATAATCTAGACTGACTTACACCATTTCTGTTAGAAAAAGTAAAGTGAGGCAGTATTCTTTTACAGACATATTCACCATACTGACTTTTGGCTCTTTTGTTCCTCTTTACTACAATCATTTGCAAAAGCAGGGATTCAGGTCATCTCAAAACAATGTGGCATAGAAATCAATACTCCAACTCAGATATTTGCTTTGCAACATTTTCTGATGGAGCTACTCAAAGTTTCTCTCAAACCATCTCAGGAACGGCCACCAGCATTCCCCATTATATCTTAGTTTCTCCTCTTGACCTCACAACTGTTGGATCTTTGTCACGTCCAAGACTTTGCCGTTACTTGCCAGTAGTACATCTTAACTGTTTTACATATAAATCATGCACTTCCATTGAACGCAATGGGATTTCAGCTGCTCTGATTTTCAAAAGGAGCCTAGGAGTTTAGATACCTTTTAAAAATTCCATCCTTCAGGTATAAATATGTCCTTAGTTGAAACCATACAAAATACGTTGCATACACCCAAAGGTGTGATTACAACTGCCTAGAAATCTGAGCCCTCACTCTGGCTAAATTTATGCTCAAAAGTTAGATCAACATGGCTACATCCATTAGGGCAGGGCTGGATTACCCAACAGACAGACTAAGCACATGCTTAGAGCACCAGCAAAGCAGGGGGCACCAAAAGAAAATGAGATTGTTTTTGGAAAAAATTTGCTATTTGATATTTCAAAAAAAGCATGGAAATAGTCATCATGGGAAAAATCAGAACTTTGTTAGAAGACTTCCCCCAAACTCAAAAGTCCAAACAGTACCACTCATTTTCTCCTTTCACAAGTACTTTTTAAGCAGCCAAGAACACTCTGCCTCCTCTGGCCTGACTCCCTTACCTCATGGCTTTTCTTACTTGCTTGAACATTACACTCAACTTTCTTACACTCAACTACATACTCTTCCCCCGTTTTTCTGTTCTCTTTTTGTTACTTACCCCACCTAAACCCTGGGGGCGTCCTACTAACGTAGATCGAAATAATGCGAGGAAATCAGATCCTGTCATGTATTGCAATAAATTTAAGTTTTATTATTGATGTATTCTTCTGAGTATAGCTGAAGACCAATCACAAAAGGGAGAAACTATACAAGAGGCAGAAAACAGTGCAAACAAGATGCAAGAACTAGAGTTTGTATTCATGTTGACCAGGTGGAATGAAATTTTACAACTCTGTCACCACACAAGTCAAGCTATCCAAGAAAAAGAATTGGATCTGAAAATATGTGCAGACCTCTGTCAATCATTAGCAGACCACTTACACACTTTGAGGAATGATTTTGAAAGATTTGAAGACATATCAAAAGATATCTTGCCTGATAATAACTACAAAGAAGCCCAGTCCCACAAGCGAATCAGGAAAAAACAAGCAAATGATAGCAGTGCAACAGAATCAGCATTGAATCCTCGAGACAAATTTTGCGTATCTACTTATTATGCTATAATTGATACACTTGAAGCTCATATGAAGAGGAGAGGTGAAGTGTACAAAGAAGTATCAAGTAGATTTTCTTTTCTAAATGATATGGACCTATCTGACGAACAATATTCACAAAGTTCCCAAAAGCTGGTTGACTCATACCCTGTTGACTTGAACATGAATCTCTGGGGAGAAGTACGGCAGTTCCACTGTTATATGCGCGCAAAGTTTATTGAAACAGGAAAAATGAAATTCAGTCACATTGATCTTCATGACACAATACTGAAAGACGGAATACAATCTGTATTTCCAAATGTAGAGATTGCACTACGGATTTTTCTAACATTGATGATTACTAACTGCTCCGCAGAACGCTCTTTTTCTCAGCTAAAAAGAATAAAAAACCCTCAGAGAACAACAATGTGTCAGGACAGACTTGATTCACTTTCCCTACTGTGTATGGAAGCAGACATGCTTTGTCGAGTCAATGAACTTATCCAGAATTTTGCAATCAGAAAATCTAGAAAGAAGCTATTTTAATTTCAACATACATGTAAGTTTTGTGTCATTTCAAAAAATAAAATTTTATTTTACGGTATAGTATTGTTTTTATTTTGAATTACATATGGGGGGCGACCATAATCTTTTCAGTGCTTAGGGCCTCTAAAGGTTTTAATCCAACCCTGCATTAGGGGAGTGAAAAAACTGTACCCTGACTGATGTAGCTATGCCAACCTTAATCACTAATGTAGATGCAGCTATATAAAGAGACAAACACTTCCACTGATGTTGTTACCGTCATTTGGGGAGGTAGTGTTCTTACACCACAGAAAGAAACCTTCTGTCGGGTTAGGCTGAAGCTATACTCCTGGGATATGACATAGTTAAAACAGTGTAGTGCAGACATGCCCTCTGTCTTGTTTCCGAAAGAACTCCAGGGATTGTAGCTAATTTTAAAAAGCCAGATTCGTCTTGACACTGTATGTTAGGTTTGTGAAGTTGAAGGGAATTCCATAACAGAGAAACACGATGGGTTAAGATGTTTAGGCACTTTGCTAAAAACCATGCAGGAATTCTGTGTTTACAATTACATTATTATCAGAAATGTTTCATCAGAAATTTGTGAGATTTACAATGTCATGTTTCAGTTTTGATCCTAAGTTTAATTTATTGACACAGTTCTCATTCATTTCCCCAAGTTCACAAAATAAAGGCCTGATCCTTCTTCCACTCCAATCAATAGCAGCTGTGCCAAAGGGAACAAGTCTTTGTGAATCTGCAGTCCGTTTTTACACCATTGTGAACTCTGACACATGACATACTGTAGCATTCAGATAAATGAGATAGTGGAGGAAATATATGTTGCAGTACACAGTTGCCTAGGCAACAGAGAGAATTTATTATAAAAGGGAAAGCGACACTGCAGTGGATTAAAAAAATCCCCAACTTGGCCAGTTTACTAGGATTTAACATGTCATGGAACTAGACTCTAGGGATATTAATTCATGCACATCAAATTCTAACCATAGAACACTTCCCCCAAACTCAAAAGTCCCAACAGTACCACTCATTTTCTCCTTTCACAAGTACTTTTTAAGCAGCCAAGAACACTCTGCCTCCTCTGGCCTGACTCCCTTACCTCACGGCTTTTCTAACTTGCTTGAACATTACAAGCAACAGGAGGTTTGCGGAGAATGACTCACTCTCATGTGGCTGATGGTCTGAGCGCAGAATGGAGATTAATGACCTGACAATCCACAACTCTGGCATTATTGTGTTTGCACACAACTAATGTGTTCACTGAATGCAGTAAAACTTAATAAATATAAAATCCCTAAAATTATACAAATACAGAGGTGATGAGTGATACTTGCTGATGGACATGTTATCCTGGCCTAGCTAGAGGGAAGATTTTGTATACTGTACTCTCTGATGGGTAACATATATTAAGTAGTCTATAAAATCAGGTGTTCCTCTAAAGTTAGCTAGCAAGTTTTTAAATTCTATACCATCTACACATTGAGATGAAAAGATGGGCTCACCCTCTGGATTGGGTTTTAAATTTAAAGGATTGGGGTGTCAGGAAGACAGGGGGCAGGGCAACTGGAGCTTGTCAGCTTATTATTGAGTACTAAGGGCCTTTCCATTGGTCAAGGCAGGAAACCTCCCCCCAGCTGCTGTTCTAAATTTTTTTAAAGAATGTAGGTTGAGCTTTCTAAGGAGTGCAGAGGGTTTAGCCACACATGTTTCAGTACAGTTATGTGTGGTTAAAACCTCTGGATTCCTTTGAAAATCTCAGCTGTCTTGTCTCTCTTTTAGGCCCAAAGCACCTTTGTTGCTGTTGCTAGCTAATCTCCAGAATAGAACTGTCAGATAGGGAGAAAAATTCCCAATATCTTTGGGCCATAGCTGTTTTTAAAATTTATTCTCCAGCTGACTGAATTTCAGTGGGCAGGGTCTGCCATTGGATTAGGCTATCAGTGGATACCTTGAGCAGGCCCAGTAGAGCCCCACAATGCCATTCCAAGACCAGCTGCCATAATATTTGAACTTCTACAATTCCTTCCATCAGAGGAACTGAATGCACAGGGGTCACTTTTCTGCAGGTTTCTGAATTACTCCATAGAGTTCTATAGAAAGGATACAATTCTCTACTAAATCATTTTAAATGAAGGATCTAGGAGATGAAATGTACATTTTCCCTTTGGCAGAAGTGACTAATGTGAGAAGCTGTTGAATGCTGCCTTGGGAAGGCATCAGCAATATCTAGCAGGAGATGCCTCCGTAGGAGCCAGTGCTAGTTTGATTTCAAGTAATTGAGATTTCTCTGTCCCCCAAAGTGGACTACTTTGTTTCAGCTTTTAGGCTTGATTCTGCAATCTGTCCTGTATAAACAAACCCTGATGCCCGTGGGGAGTCCCACTGAAGTCAATCAAGCTAAGCAGGGGTGTTCTGCTCATTGTGTTCTGCTCATTAGAATCAGATGCTGGACCTTTGAGGGCTCTAAGACCTCTTTATAAAACTCCTGACTGGCAAAAATCTCAGATTACTGAACAGAGCCATTACTCAATGGGGAGATGTTTTTGCAACATTGGTCTTGGGGTTTCTTCCATGAGGGTTGGTAAAGGGGTGACTAGGGGTGAAAGTAAGCTGGGTATGGGCCGGAATGGTGTACCAATAAAAAGTGGCCACCAGTCCTGACCTGTACGCAGCTGACTTTAAAGTTCTGCCCCTTTTGCGCCCCTCCCCCCCGCATTGGTGGCCCTGCCAGGTCCCTACCGGCAGGGCCGCCGCTGAGGGGGGAGGGCACAAAAGGGGCAGTGACATTAAAGCGTCACCACAGTGCTTTAACGTCATTGCCCCTTTTGCCCCTCCCGGCCGCCGACGGTGGGATGGGAGGCAAAAGGAGCAGCTGCCCTGGGACCGGAGATTTAAAAGGGCCCAGGGCTCCGGCCGCTGCTGCCGCTAATGCAGCAGTGGTTGGAACCCCAGGCCCTTTAAATTGCCACTGGAGCCCCGGGCTGTGCGGGCCACGCAGCTGACCCCCCCCAACACCGCCGCTTCCGCCCGAGGCCCCACCCCTTCTGGGGGCTGGAGTCGGCCCCTGTACCGGTAAGTCCTCTATGTTACTTTCACCCCTGGTTTTGTCCCTTTTTTATATCTCATGACCAACTGTACAAAGGGCCAAATGTGGGAGTAAAATCCAAACTGAAGAATTTACAAGAAGTTATAAGCCCAGGAGTACTGTATTTAAATCAGAGATGAGCCCTAAGTGCAGAGGTCTATTCTAAATGCCAGTAATTGATGGTGAAGTTTTTGATCTGGGTCTTGCTTAGCCCACTATGACAATCTAGATTCAGCTCTCTGCTTCCCTAAAGGCTCATTTCTAACTAGAAGAATGTGGGATTTGTTTCTCAGGCATTAATAACATTGTCTACACCCCCAGTGGTACGAGCTGGCATTCCTGATTTAAAGAATTCACAATAAAAGTGTTATAATATCGGGATTGTAGGGGATGGACATACATTTGACTCTATAGGGACACTCAAGATAAAGTAGATTCCTTCTACCTTTGAGAAACTGGTTTAGGGACTCAAGGGGGCAGTGGTAACTCTGCACAACTACTGTTTAGAGCAGGTGGGCTTTTTTGTCATCATTTCTTTGTGAGTTGTGAAAAACTCTTAAAAAGGGTATTGCTTGGATTATGTTGAGCTACAATAAAGCTGTAGCCTTCAATTATCCTAAAAGAATAATGATGTGGGTTATTTTTTCCTGTGGCTAGATAATGGAAGAGGGTAGATAGCTGCAAAAAGAGAATTACTTGTTACATAGAAGAGTATAGGCTGTGGCAGACAGCCACTGTTCTGGCTTTATTTAAGTCAAGGAGTTTGTATTTCCTTCTACCTGGAGGACTCTTAGACTATAAATGCCTTTCTTAGGCCTCAATCCTGCAAATATTTCCTGTAAGTAACTTTGGGCATGTAAGAATTCCCACTGAATTTTATTCAAATGTGTAAAGTTAGACATGTGTACAAGTATTTGCAGGACCTGGGTCAGACTCATAGACCATAAATCCCTGGGGGCAGGGATAAGGACTTCCTATATTTGTACACCATCCAAAGCAGTGTGGCCCTGATCCTGATGGGAGCCAACCCAAGTGCTACCACAATACAAACAGTAGATTCTAATGAGACAAAACATTCCAATCCATCAGACCAAGGAAGTGATCGAATCTGGCAGATACAGGGCTTTTTGCCTAATGCTGGGCAATGAGAGGTCGGTCTCAGGATTCAGCCTGCTACATCCAGACACCTTACTGGTATGGTGGTATAATCAGTTTTGAAGGGAATAATAATAATTATTATTAATAAAACACCAACAGCATTTCCTATCTTTTAGAGTCTGGTCCAATGCCCATTCAGGATTCACATTAACTTTAGTGGGCTCTAGATAAGACCCTATTCATTCCTATGATATTTGTTCCACATGAAAGTTAGAAGAGTTTCTGACAGGAAAACTAACAAGACAACAGATCCATCTTGTAATGGGGAGGACTGACAGGTGGGAACAAGGGGGCTGATTTCCAGCAGTGCTGAGCACAGACTACTCCAATTGAGATCAGGCTCAGTTGCTCTAGTTATTGATTTGCAAATTAATAAATATTCTTAGAGCAAGAACACTTCAAACCAATACTTATCCAGAATGTTCTAAAACACATCTAAGTATTTGTATTCTCCATTTTATATTCTCCATGTTATTAACAGGATAGAAAGTTATTCATTCTGTTTGCTCTGTTTTCACTACTAAAACAAGTTTGACTGAAGTTATTATTTCTGGATCAGGCGCTGGATGACAGAAAGACCATTAAAGTCAATGGAAAGACTCCCATCAACTTTGGATCATGGCTTTAGTAAGTGCCAAATCCCACTCATTTTATTAGTCTGAGTAGACCTTTTGAAGCTAATGGCTGAGATTTTCAAACCACGAAAGGCATTTAGGCACACAGTTTCTATTAGTTTCAATGGGAATTGCGTGTCTCAGCCAATGATTCTACTCACGCGAGTAAGGCAATCAGGATTTAGCTCTAAGTTCGGCCTCAACAACATGTTACCCAAATTAAAAAAAGAATACTCCATCTTATCTGTCTTCATTTTCCATGAAACCCATGTGGGAGAAAACCCTCTGTAACCACCTGTGGCATGATTAAAAAAAGAGGTGAACAAATATAAGTCATATGTGGAATCAGAGCTGACTTGCGAAGTGAAATAAGTGACATATGATTCACACATATAAGTGAAACCTCAAAATGATTCATAAGCAGAAAAGATAATATATTTTACATCAACTGGGTTTTCTTTATAGAAAACAACTAACCACATGTGATCCACATTTCCTCAGTTCATACCCCGGTGCACTTCCCAGCCTGATAGTGGGAAATCACCCTATTTAGCTTCCTATGCTATAGGGATCAGAAAGAGGTACTTTTAAAAAAAACTTATAAAAATACCTTATTTATTATAATTATTGTTGATAAAACTAACATCAGACATTTTAATGCACACAAATGCAGTGCTGCTTAAAAACAATGACTGTTCACTTGTATTAATTTCTGTTTTTTCAACTGTGTATTAAAAGCTATATCTAGTGCAGGGGTGAGCAAACTATGGCCCGCAGGCCACATCCAGCCCGCCAGCCGATTTTATCTGGCCTTCGAGCTCCTGCTGGGGAGCAGGATCTGAGGCTTGCCCGCTCCTGCACTCCAGCTGGGGAGCGGGGTCAGGGGGCACTCCACGCGGCTCTGAGAAGCAGCAGCATCTCCCCCCTCTGGCTCCTACGTGTAGGGGCAGCCAGAGGACTCTGCTTGCTGCCCCCACCCCAAGCGCCGCCCCCGCAGCTCCCATTGGCTGGGAACTGTGGCCAATGGGAGCTGCAGGCATGGCGCCCGAGGACGGGGCAGCACACAGAGCCACCTGGCCGTGCCTCTGCGTAGGGGCTGGAGGAAGGACATGCCGCTGCTTTCAGGAGCTGCTTGAGGTAAGCGCCACCTGGAGCCTGCACCTCTGACCCCCAGCCGGGCCCCAACCTCCAGTACCAACCCTGATCACCCTCCTGCCCTCTGAACCCCTTGATCCCAGTCCAGAGCACCCTCCTGCACCCCAAACCCCTGGTCCACCCCAAAGCCCGCACTCCCAGCCAGAACCCTCACCCCATCCTGCACTCCAACCCCCTGCCCCAGCCCAGATCCCCCTCCTGCCCTCTGAACCCCTCAGTCCCAGCCTGGAGCACCCTACTACACCCCAAACCCCTCATCCCAGGCCCACCCCAGAGCCTGCACCTCCAGACAGAGCCTTCACCCCCCTCCCACACTCCAACCCCAGCCCAGAGACCCCTCCTGCATCCTGAACTCCTGATTTCTGGCCCCACCCCAGAGCCCCACCCCCAGCCAGCACCCTCACCCCCTCCTGCACCAAAACCTCAATTTTGAGAGCATTCATGGCCCGCCATACAATTTCCATACCCAGATGTGGCCCTCAGGCTAAAAAGTATGCCCACCCCTGATCTAGTGAGAGGGTATGTATCAGACATACTGCAATGCACAAAGTAATATTCTTCATAGAACTCTTACAGCAAGGCACTAAAACCTGATGTTACACACTGATTTTGTATAACAATATGACTACCTGACCTTCACTGAATAATTGTATCTACTATCTAAGCTATTTATATGGCCCCCATTTCCACAGTATTTGAAGGCCTTGCCATTCTAAATGTGTTTATCACCAGAACACCCTGTGATGTAGGGAAGGATTATTGTCCCCATTTTACAGATGGAAGTTGAGGTCCAGATTTTTAAAGGTATTTAGGCATTGCTGCACTCAGAATTGCAATGCCTAACTGATTTAGCAGCATAAATTTCATTTTCAAAAGAGATTTAGGCACTTAGGAGCCAAAATCCCATCAGCTGCCAAATCAGTTTGAGTGCCTAAATACCTTTAAAAACCTTGGCCTAAGTGACTTGCCCAAGGTCACACACAGAGCTGCTTGGAAAAATTCCAAAATCTTTTTTGTTGTTGAAATTCACTGATTTGTTGAAATTGAACAATGGAATTGATTCAATGTATATGATTTTCCCATGGCAGCCAGGCAGGAGTTTGATGGAACCCTGCCTGTCACTCAGATTTTAAAAGCTGCCTGCCTGGGTTCCTGCCAGCTCCCCCGCTTGGATGCCTGACAGCCCACTGAGCCAGGAGCTTCAGGACTTGGGAGGTGGCATTCAAATTAACAAAGGTTTGGTTAGTTTCATCACTTCTATTCAGTGGTGGGCAGCAGTGAAAGGGGCAAGAATCATGTCAATTTCAGTCCGCCTGGACTTCCAGGGTCCCTGGTCTGCTGCAGCCTGCCAGGCTGGCAGCTGATGATGATCCCAGGGAGCATATCTCATTTCAGAAACACCATATTTCAGGGTTTCTGCAACAAAATACTGCAGGATTTCAGTTCTGTGAACATTTTTGAGTTTTTGGCTTTTTGTCCCAATTTGGGATGAAAGATTTCTGAAAATGAAAAATGTTCTAAGAACTAAAATTCAGTTTTCCAGCCAGTTCTAGTTACACTGGAAATTTCTGGCAGAATAGAGCAATGAACTGAGATCTCTCAAGTCCCAGCCTAGTGCCCTAATCACAGGACCATCTTATTCAGGATTCACTTGAATTTAATTTAATTCAGACACACTTAACAAAATCTTCAATCCTCTTGTCATTGATAACCTCACACAGTGACAAATGCACCCAGAACTTCACAGAACATGGAGCAAAAACTTACTGCAGCTATAGTCAATGGAAGCCTTGCCATTGAATCCTGCAGCTGCAACGTTGGGCTCAGGGTCCCTACCATCAAGTTTATTTTTAAATGAAATATTGGTAGAATCATATGTCTGGATCCCTGACTGAAACTGGAATACTGTAAAACTGCTGCTCTATAGTGAAGTGGTAAATGCACGGATGCAACCAGAAGAACTGGCCAAAATTACACCTACCCCTTGAAATCAGAGTGTAGTCCATTTACACCTTCAACAAATTTGGCCCTGCATTTTTAATGTACGTAACAGATGTAGATCTTGGAGCTGTGCTTTTTAAACTTTTTTTATAGATCAAAATAAATAAGTTACAAAATATCTGATGCAGGAAGATCACCCGACGGTGCCTTTCAGCCTTAATGAGCCCACAATTTAACACCAGCTTTCTTCTTTTGTAACTGCAACAGGTCTGACTGTGCTGCCTTGATCTTTGCTAACTAATATAGGACTTAATTCACTCCAGCCTATCAAGATTGCGTCATCTGTGCTCATTTTGATATTTTAATGTTTAGTCAGTTCTCCCCGAAGACAGACCAAGCATGATACTTCTTAAGAAAAAGATGTCACACACAAAGCGAAGTCACAAAGCAGGTCACTTCCTGGAAATGCTGCTAATTAGTTTAGAGGTGGGAAGAGCCCCTATACTAGAAAAAGTTACATAATGTGTCATTATCAGATATTACTAGATGTTATATCAGGTCTTTTACAGGTGTAGGTACTAGGGCGAAGACTTACCTCTTTCGACTGCAGTGATCTTCTCAGGTCTCACAAGTTAAGCCATGTTGAGTCTGGGCAGTATGTGAATGGGAGAGCAGCAAGGAAAACCCCAATACTGCAAGGAGTAGTGGTGATTCAGGAGGAGGTGTTTTTCCCTGTTGTTGCTCTGGCAGAGGGTTAAGAGGCAATATAATGTTGGAAGTGACTTCATTTGGTTGAGTTGTAAAACTAAACTCCTCTTAACTTCTACTGATCATTGAAGAATCAATAGTACATTTTGAAAATATTAAGAAAGCATGTTAACTTGAACATCCTGGCCAAACTACAATCTCAGAAATTACAGTATCCCTTTCTAAATTCCTCCTGCAATTTCAGCCGTATACAAAATTCTCTACTTTAGGCATGACTCTGCTCCTAATAAAGTCAGCTGACCAGGATCTGTTGCTTAGTTTCCTAAATAGTCATGTGGTGTTGCTTTAAAAAACAGCTGTTACATTTGACCCTAGAGGTAGGTACTTTTCAGTGGTGATTGAAACAATTATACATGACAAAAAAACTTTTGCTGTGAAGCAGGTAGGGTTGCTACACACGCACAAAATCAAGGAAATAGAAGAAAGCCATGCATCGTTTTCTCCTTCACCCACAGGCACACACTTTACCCCTTCCCCAACTACATTCCACTACAGATCACATACAGCAACCTTAATGCTGCCCCTGTATGGATGCTAACTTTTCATTACCCCATTTAACCATCCATCTGTACACAAGCCTTTTCCAAATCACCCCCTCCTAACACAACCAATTATTCCACCAAACAGCCACAATTACTTGTGTTAGGATTAAAAAACAACCCCTGGTAAAGGGATGTATGCAAAAAGGACCAAAGAGAAGCAGAGTTAAGGTCGCAACAGATGGTCTGTGGTGTACAGTAGTTGTTGTAATGGGGAGGTGTGTACTTGTGAGTGAAGGAGAAGAGGATGCGTATAAGTGGCTTAACTTCTCATACTTACTTTTATTGGTGTGGGTCAGATATATTGTGGATCCAACTCTCTACCAAGTTTTGTGTAGATTTTTTTTTAAAGACTTATTTGTCAACAATGAAAATAGGTCTGCCAGAGGAAAACTTCAACCAAAGCCATATTTCAAAGAATTGTGAAGGAAGAAATTAACAAAAACTTCATAGGAAATTCAAAAGGCATTAAAACAATCCTGTCCAAAATTTCACCACAAATGTCCAACTACTTTTAGAGAAAATAGGAATTTATACTCCATTTTAGAATGCAACACTAACTATGGAATCACTACCAGATACTGCCATAATATAATATGTAAGGTATTTTGGGATCTTTCAGAGTAAATATCATTTTATGAGTGTAAGATTGCGTGATATTAACAACCCCTTGCTCAAAAGACTAATTTAGCTGTATTGAAAAAAACCCAGAGAAATATTTACACAAAAACATTGTGTCTCTGAAGGCCCAAGATATGTTTAAGGCATATGAACAGAGGTTCATTTTGTGCATTTTAATAATTGATCATTCTTTTCCCTTTCTTCTTTTCAATACTTTACTTTAAATTATATATATGTGAAAGGGATGTTTGAAGATGACTTTGGTCATTTACAGTACAATTTAAAACAAGAAAATGTTCAGCCTTTTGAATCTTGTTTGGGAGACTACGGCTGAAATAAAAGAGCAGGTTACTGAGGTTTCCAGGTGTAAAGGAGAATGTATTTAGCGGAAATGTCTTTTCATGTGTGTGTGTCCTTCAATTTTACAGAGGCAACTTTGCATCTGGAAATAGTTAATGGTGTCATTTATCTAACTACACGATTGCACATGTAGAACGGTTAGCATTTTCTATTAAAATCTACAGGATTTTTCCATAAGATTTTTTCACTTTTCTGGAAATAAAAGACAGGGTAATTCGGTGCTGGAACTTTGCTTATGAAAAATACCTTGAGGAACTGTACTTAAAGAGTGATATCACTGAAATTCAGAGTTCTCTCATGTGAATTTATTTTCATGGGTACAGAAAAACAAAATATTACTGTGCAACAGCCCCATTTTAAGAAAACAATTATAGCACTGTAAGGTGTTGATTTCCTGTGCCACATTCCATTAGAATCCAAGAAGTTCCTACTGGAAAAGGACTTGATCCTACAAGGTGCTGACCACTCTTACATGATCCCGCAAAGCATTTAAGCACATGCTTAACTTTAAGCACATGCATAGGCCCACCGGAGTCCATGGGATTGCTCACATGCTTAAAGTTGCTTTGCTGGATCAGGAACAGAATGTGCAACACCTTGTAGGAGTGAGCTCAAACGGCATCTTTTTAAATCACAACAGTTAATTTCCTTGTTTCTTTCTTACAGTCCAATGGTGGGGAATAGAAGGGGAGAGAAATATGAAAATGTCAACTGAAGCCACTACAATAGACCAGACCTGTAACGACACTTACTGAGTAGAAAAAAAATTAAAATAGCAGGTTCACTCACTCACAGAATAATCATTGGTTAGGCTGGTAAGTACAATATAATTTACAGAACCAGGTAAAAATGAACAGGTATCATTAAGTAGATGCCAAATCACAGCAAGAGTAGACAAGAACAAAGAATGGATAGAAATAATATATTGCAAAACCTATATGCTTCAGTAGTTTTGCAGGTGAATCATCACCGCCACAGAACATGCTGGGGTGAAGGGGTGGGTGGGGGGTGGAGGAAATGAGCAAAGTAAAAAATAAATCCTTCTCTCAGCTTCTTGTAGGTCCTGTGATCAGAATCCCAGTGCTGCTCTCTCTGTGCTTTGCAGGCTATGTTTTGACTAACCAGCCAGCGACATTATTTGATTCATTAAAGAATAAGAAGGGCGGTAGCAATTTACATGACTATTAAGATTATAAAAAACAGAAATACAAAGGTGCATTAATGTTGCCCAATGCGCCTCCCTATTTAACTCAGTGTTTTTTTCTGATAGAGTAGTTCAGAAGATTAGGCCAAATATGGTCTCCAGAAATGTGCTACTGCAAGACAAGGCTTTTACACCCAGTAAGCATTATTATAAACATAAGGCAAAATTTTGAAAAGTGCCTAAGCCACTTAGGAGCCTAAATCCCCTTGGCAACAGTCTTTGAAAAATATTTACTATTTTACCTCTGATATTCTTGTTATCTATATAAATGTCTAATCTTTTTGAATCCTGCTGAACTCTTCAATTCAAGGATACCTTGTGTCAAGAAACCCCTCACACTAGCACTGAGTTATTTGAAAAATTGTTTCCTTTTGTCAGTTTTGAATTTGCCAAATATCAATTTCACTGAATGTCCCTTTGTTCTTGTATTAGGAGAAAGTGACTAAAAGGTGCCAATCTATTTTCTCAATACCACTCATTGTTATATACCTTTCTCTTGGAGAAGCTGTTCTAGGTCTTCCCATCTGAAGGGTTTTCATGTCCTGTATAATTCTTGTCACCTGTTTTTGAATTCCTTTTATATCTGCTATATCCTTTAGGAGATGGAATGACCAGAATGAATATAGTATTCCAGGTGAGGCATAGCTTTCATTTACATAATAGTATTCTAATATTCTAATATTTTCCATTCTATTCCATATATATATATATATATATATATATATATATATATATATATATATATATATATATATAGGTTTTATACTGCCATCCATCACTGGAGTATCTGAGCATCTTCCACATAAAAATCAGTAATAATAGCCAAGTCCTTAATGGTCTTAATGGACTTTCTGGCACGTGTCCCTATTCAGGGTAAAAACACACTTTGGGAAGAGTTTTTTGTTTGGTTGGTTTTAGGGTAGCTTTTTGGGGTGGAGTAGCATGAGTTTGGGAATAAAAAGAGTGTTCTTAGTGTGAGTCTCACACAGTTGAAATAAGATTATAAACATGAATGAACAGTGTAACACTATTGCAAAAAAAAAAGAAGAAGCAAACCTCATTCTGTGATGTATTAGCAGGAGTGTTGCAAGCAAGACATGAGAAGTAATTCTTCCTCTCTATTCTGCGCTGATTAGGCCTCAACTGGAATACTGTGTGCAGTTCTGGGCGCCACATTTTTGGGACAGATGTGGACAAATTGGAGAAAATCCAGAGAAGAGCAACAAAAATGATTAAACATCTAGAAATCATGACCTATGAGGGAAGATTGAAAAAATTGGGTTTGTTTAGTCTGGAGAAGCAAAGACTGAAGAAGGGGACATGATACCAATTTTCAAGTACATAAAAAGTTGTTACAAGGAAGAGGGAGAAAAATTGTTCTCCTTAACCGCTGAGAATAGGACAAGAATCAATGGGTTAATATTGCAGCAAGCAAATTGCGGTTTAGGTTGGACATTAGGGAAAACGTCCTGTCAGGGTGGTTAAGCACTGGAATAAATTGTCTAGGGAAGTTGTGGAATCTGCATCATTGGAGATTTTTAAGAGCAGGTTGGACAACCACCTGTCAGAGATGGTCTTGATAATGTTTAGTCCTGCCATGAGTGCAGGGGACTGGACTAGAATCAGATGACATCTCAAGGTCCCTTCCAGTCCTACGATTCTATTCTTTCAAAGGGAAGGTTTTGCTACGTTTCCTCAGAATGACAAGAGTCTGGATTTGCCTGACCTCCTCTGGAAGACTGTTCCATAGCCAGAACCGCTTGACCAAGAATGCTTTGTCCCCAGCTCTCCCATGCTTCATCCTGGGCTTTGACATCGGCATTATTTCAGAGGAGCTCAGCTGTCACAGTGGTTCACAGATGGAAATTCAGCCTTTGATGTGGCTCGGGCTTGATCCATTAGTTGCTTTGAAAGTTAGGATGAAGACCTTAAACTGTCATCAGAATCTGACTGCGAGTCAGTAGATGGATTTGAGCATAGCGGTGATGTGCTCACTAATGGCCTAAGCCCTGGAAAGGCAGGCGGCCACATTGTCTACCAGCTGTAGCCTGTGCATCTTCAAATTCAGCTTCAGATACAATCAGTTACAGTAATCTAGCCTGCAGGTGATAAATGAGGGGATCAATGTGGCCAAGTCCTCATCCGGGAAGAAGGGACAAAGTTTCTTAGCAAGCTGGAGGTGAGAAGGCATTTTTAGAAACTGATGCTACCTGGACATCTAGACTTAGTGAGGAGTCAAATTAGATCCCAAGACATCACATCACTTTCACAAAGTGGGCAGTATGCCTTTGATGGAAAGTGGAGACAATTCATAGATTCTAAGGCCAGAAGGGACCATTGGGATCATCAGATCTGACTTCCTGTGTAACACACAGAACTTCCCCAGAATAATGCCTAGAGCAGATCTTTTAGAAAAAACAAAACACATCCAAATTTGACTTAAAAATTGTCAGTGATGGAAAACCCAACACAGCCCTTGGTAAATTGTTCCAATGGTTAATTACCCTCACTGTCAAAAATTTACATCTTATTTCCCGTCTGAATTGTCAGTTCTAGCCATTGGATCATGCTATACCTTTCTCTGCTAGATTGAGGGTCTCATTATGAAATATTTGTTCCCTAGGTAGGTATTTATAGATTGTAATCAAGTCACCCCTTACATTTCTCTTTGTTAAGCTAAACAGATTGAGCTCTTGGTTTTATCACTGTAAAGGCAAGTTTTCTAATCCTTTAATCATTCTCATGACTCTTCTCTGAACTCTCTCCAATTTATCAACATCCTTCTCTAATTGTGGACACCAGAACTGGACACAGTATTCCAGCAGCAGTTGTACCTGTGCCAAATACAGAGGTAAAATAACCTTTCTACTCAAGATCCCATTGTTTATGTATCTGTAACAAGGCAGGTCCTCTCCTGCCCTGGGGTCCTTCGCAAACAGCCTTGGACACCTCTTGCTTGTCAACACCTCTGAGTTTTATTGATGTTTTCACAGCCAAGCCACGGTCACAATCCCTGTTACAGCACTTCTAACCACAGTGTCCTTTGATCCCCAGCCCTTTCTCCAGAGATCTCACCAGCCAGAGATTTAGCTTCCCTTTGGCCCATCAGCCCAGAGTCTGATTAGGTAATTAAATCATCTGCCCCTCAATCAGGGCTTCTCTGGGGGAACTAGTTAGTGCCTAAATGACCTGAGTGCTGGGTCAGTAGCTGACTCTCATCATTCTGTCACAGCAGAGTGACACCAAAGATCACATTAGCCATCTTGGCCACAGCGTCACACTGGGAACTCACATTCCACCATGACCCCCAAATCTTTTGCAGTTACTGCTTCCCGGGATAGTATTCCCATCCTGTAAGTGTGGCCTATGTGGCCCACGTTCTTCGTTCCCAAATGTATACATTTAGCCATATTACAACACATTTTTTTTGCTTGCCCCCAGCTAACCAAGCAATCCTGGTCACACTATCGGTGACCTGTCTTTCTCATTATTTACCATTCCCCAATTTTTGGCTCATCTGCAAACTTCATCAGTGATTATTTTATGTTGTCTTCCAGGTCATTGATAAAAGTGTTAAATAGCATTGAGCCAAGAACCAATCCCTGTGGGACCCCACTAGAAACGCTGCCAACTCAATGATGAGTCAACATTTACAACTGCATTTTGAGACCTATCAGTTAGCCAGCTTTTAAACCATTTAATGTATGCCATGTTAATTTTATATCTTTCCAGTTTTTTGAACAAAATGTTGTATGGCACGAAGTCAAATGCCTTACAGAAGTCTAAGTATATTACATCAACAACACCACCTTTATCAACCAAACTTGTATTCTCATCAAATGTCCTGACCTGTTCTTTGGCATGTTTCTGCTTTCTGATGAGCAACACTTCAGTTTGGCCTGAAGGACTTTTTCCTTGAGTTGATACAGTTCATTTAGAAGGGGCATGAGTAATTCAAATGATTTCCTCCATCATGCATTACTTTAGGGTTTGCCTATATGCATAACTCTGTTTCAGATGAAAGAGTCTTTTTGTTTAATTATTCATCTTTATCATAATTAGATTAATAAAATGTATAGGTGAAAAATAACACTTTCTGACTGTACTCTTTCAGCATATACAAAGTCCAGAGAATTCAGCTATACTTAGATGCCCTGGATTGAACTAAAAATAAAGTAGCAGGATCAATTCTACCAATTCTCTTTTTTGTTGATTTTCCAGGAGTTTGTTGGTTTAACCAGTTTGCATAACATGTTTTATGTTAAACAGTGGAATGAAGTGCACATACCAGAATATGAATGACAAATATATATCTGTGATTCTTTCCTTTATTGTATCTTCCATATGTTAATTTGCTTGTAAATTAATTATGTCAAAGAAGAACAAAATCTAAGGCCTCAGACTACCACCACAGATGTTAGGTCTACAAATCTTATAAGATGATTACTGTTTAACTTGGCCTCTTTGTGCCTTCTGCATGGTGAGTTTTCCCTGAAGAGTTTGTTGTGGACGTGGGATCTTCATCTTATTCCCTTTTACACTGATTTTACACCAGTATCACTCTAATGACTTAAGAGGCGTTACTCCTAACTTATATCACTGTGAAATCAAAGTCAAACTCAAACACAGCATGTTACAAAAGAAGTACTGTTTTAATACTTGCGTCTAGCAGATGAGAAAAATCTCTGAAAAAAGCAGCTTAGTGGCAGAATCTGGCACTATTATATTGTACAGTAACTCATGCCTCAATGATATCAATGGGTCTTCTATAGAGGAAGGCACCATTCAGCTTGAGGCCAGGTAGCACAAGCCAGCTCTGAATTAGCAGAGGACCATTCAACATTCATAAGGCATCCTGGGTTGTGCTTGGTTTTATTGTTATGTGTTCAGTCATTCAGCATGCTCTGAACGGTTATAAGAGAACAGTAGGAACAAACTGGCACCAAATATTTGTTTGTTCTACCCTGGGATGAAACTGAATATTTTGTCTGAGGGAGAAACTGTACATATAAGGCGGACAAGTAACATTTAGAACAGGCACATACCACATGAAAACCTCCTAATACCTTGTCCTATTGAAAAGACTTCAGTAAGCAGTTCAAGTTCCACATACTTAGTGTTTTGAGTCTTCCTGCAAATAAATAGTAATTCCAACAGTGTACCGTCTACTCAGTAGTCCTGTATGGAATCAAATTCGTTGGTGAACATTTTGCTTCAGTGTGAAAGAAAATGGATGAGGAAAGTTTAATAAGCTGTGTGCTTGCATTATTCGTCTTCCCCTTCCCACCCGCTTTTGCTGATAGCTTTTAAAGGTCATTTGGGATTTACTTTCCCACACACAGACATTCTGAAAAGTGTTGTTATTTCTTACCACTTTATTCATTGATCTGCATTACTTATCTCAGCATCTGCAACTTAGATATATTATACATCATTTAAAATAATTTTCAGATCCTACTAAATGATCTCCTGACCTGCCAACTTGCCCGTGTTAAAATACCCTGGAGGTTTGCTTTAAAAAAAAAAAGTATTCTAGAAAAATTGCAAAGTTCAAACACTGAGGTCCAAATCCTCAGCTGGTATAAATTGACAGCTCCTTCAACTTTAGAGCTATACCAACAGACACCAGCTAAGGACGTGACCCAGAATTTAAAAAAAACCTTGGGAACATTGTTAGAAAGTTTTGTACCTTACTGAAGTCTATGCAATTACTGCAAGATGCAGAAACAAGAAATAGAGGAAGGAGAAAGAAGCCAGCAAAAATACACGTAGCTGCTTGCAAATTGGTTTCCAAATAATGGCATTCTCCCTATAGCCCATCCATTGGAAAAAATTGTGCAAACTGATGATGGTTCAGTGCACCACTATCTACAGGCAGAACCCATAAATTACAATTTCAGTATATCAGGTGCTCAGTTAACCAGGCAGCAGCCCTACTCTAATTAATTTACATGGCATAGTTCTTAGTGAGGAAAACTTAAACAAGCTATAGATGGATAATTTTTATTGCCCAGTGTGTACTGTGCAGTGAGATGTTGGAAACCTGGGGAAAGGTACCCTTATTTTAGAAAACTGCATGTTATCTAAAGCAGACAGCATTTGTAGATAAAATGCTGAATGATCTGAAGTAGGGAGGATTATGTAGATTTCAGATGCCACTAATTTGGTGGAAGATTTATATAGGAAGATCATGCTGTTGAATTAAATTAAATTATTTTTAAATTACTGAATTAGTTAAAGGATACAAAGGAAGACTCATGACATATCTGCATTTCCTCTAAATTTTTCATTCCACACCACACATAAAATTGATCAATATAATGAGGAAACATCAGAGCTGTTTGAATTATTCATTGTGAATAATGTTTGTTAGGAAATTAGCACCTTATTTGGTACTTTAATCTCTCACAAAGCAAATTTATTTTAACATATTCATTATTCTGAAGTGTTTGCCAAACAGGCTGGCCAAATACATTTAATCTTATGGGTTGTTTGCTATTGGTGGGAAAATGTTAAGAATCAGGATAGTGAGCAATATATTCTTATAATTATTCAAGCCAAAATTCACAATACTTTGTGAATACTTGGTACGTGTCCAAATACTGAATAATACGACTCCACAATTCATTGCTAGGCAAAATCGTTTCCCCATCTATAACATGGAGATACTATTTTCTCTCTCTCTAACCTTTTGTCTGTCTTGTCTATTTAGATTGTTAGTTCAGTGGGCCAGGATGTCTCTCCTACTCTGTGTTTGTACAGGACCTAGCACTTCTGTGCCCCTAAGAGTGACTGTAATACTGAATAAACACCAATACCAGCTCAAGGCAGATCTGTTTTTCCTTTCATGCAAATATTGAAATTACACACACACAGAGATCTATAAACAGACACACTAACCTTGTGAAAGCAATGACTCATCTAGTAATGGTTTTACATATATTATGTGGTTAAAAATGTAAGAAAGTGTGAAGACATTAACGCTTTCTGTAGTGTAAGTTCTCTCTCTGCACACAAAGAAAACTGAGGCAATAAAAAAAGACTAAGCTGTCAACACCTGTCATGTTCAGAAAAGTTGCTAATCATCTAAGCCTTTCCTGGTTTGAATGTATGGGATTAGAATTTAATCATTTGTTCCTGCTTTAAATTTTTCTATTTTTCAAAATAAAGATGGGGTATTTTGTCTGATGCTTTTGGATGTTTTCTTTTGCCAGACTTTGATTTTTTTTTCTCCCTGACTATTAAATAGAGATGAAATTAACATGAGTATTTTGGTCTGCCAACATCATCATCAACTCATAGTAGCGCCTTACTCTACTAAAGTATATTTGTGGACTAGCATCATCTACCATATCAGCAGATCTCTGGAAATAGGACAGCTGCCATGTTTTATGGGAAAAATTGATGCTATAGAAAATAACCAGTTACTCCGTATAAAGACTCTGGGAAATGGAGAAAATTGGAAGAGAATGGGGATACTCTCCCTTTTGTAACTACAAACTGAGCTCAGTGAGTGGGCGTCTACCCTGAGATACATTTGTGCAAATACCTACATGGTCGATAGAAGCTGCGTGCAGACAACAGGGGGCAGAACTGAGCACAATATGTTTTCTACTGCATGGAAAGGAAGCGTGAGAAATAAATGAGTTGAGAATTGCTAACATTGGGTTAACAAAACCATGATCAGAATTTGTGGGTGGTATTCAGAGCTGATGTAAAGAAATACCAGAGGAAGCCATTTGCATCGTACAACAAGTTTTATTGGTCCAGTAAAATCCAGGAATTAGGCTATGTACTCCTGTGCATATTCTAACAGGTTTTACGGCTAGTGACAGCTGCAGTACTTGGTGTGGTGCAAATATTCAAATTTTCTATTTCAGAAAACCAAAGGGGGAAAGCAGGTGCCAGACATAACACAGAGGGTCTGATTCTCCTCTTACCTACACAGGGGTAAATCAGGAGTAGTTATGCTGAAGTCAATTGAATTACACAGGTATAAAACTGCTGAGAGAGGAGAATCAGACTCAAATGCTTATGGGTAGTGGCCACAATACCATAACAAACAGTTTTTGAAATACTGCATGGAATTGCCAGTTGTCCCTCAGTTTATTTTTTCTACAGTAAAATCTACTTGGTAACAAAATACCAAGAACTGTAATATATATAGTGAGTCATTCCAGTGGCCACTCTGCTAAAGATAACTAACTACATGTGTGTGGAGGAGAAATAGCCAGCAAAAACAGTTGAGAAACTGGTTGGGATTAACTTGGTTTTGAAGTCATGGTCCCTGTGACAGAGTGCTCATTGTAGCACCCTGGTCACTCAGATTGCTGAAGCATAGAGATGGCTGCGAGCTTGGAAAATTGTTGATAGATCTTTCTTAGGACAAAGATCCAATATCAAGTGTTTAGCTCAAAATACTTTTTGCATGTGTAGGCACACAGTAACAAGATGCAGATCTACCACAGTTGTTCCACCAATGCCATCCTTGCTCCATTTAATTTTCACCACTCTTTGTTATTTACTTTCCTTCCCTCTTTTTATTTGTACCCCAGCAAAGTAAGATCTTTAAAAGCAGTTTCTTATCCTTTTCTAGGGAAAAAGCAGTGGCTGCCTCTGTGTTTTTCTGTCTATATAAGCAAAATTGGAGTGATATGTGAATATGATGAATATTTCCCCCCATAAGTTTGGCAGAAAAAAAACCCCAGTTTTTTATTCTAGTCCATTTTGTAGCCATAAAATTCAACTCTTCATAAAATGGCTGGATTCCCACTGAAACATGAGGAAGTTTGCATATTTCACTCCCATAATCTGTCCTTTTATGTTTTCAAACTTCAAAACTTGAGACATTTTATGCCTCAGAATGCTTCTGTTGTCATTCAAATTCCACACAAAATCCAGACCTTTCATGAAATTAAACAATTCTTGTAATTTGCAAAGTGCATTGCCAATACCAAGCACAATATTATTTGTTAGTGACAGCTCCATTGCCAGCAGACAATATTTAATGGTGAAATGCCAGGCAAGAGTAAAGGACAGCCATTGTAGATTCTTCCCCGAGAACTTAAACGGCCCACCACTATAATTTTAGCTCCTCCTAGGCATTTATGGATGTATCCACACAACAAGCTGTGAGGAAGGGATGTATCATTATTCCAGTTTTGCAGAGGGGGAAATGAGCCACAGAGGGATTAAATGATTTGCCCAGGGTCATATAAGAAGCCTGTAGCAAAGCTGGGTAATGCAGGGTGCAGTCACAGAGCTTGCCACCCTCTGGCATGGCCCAGGAGACCACCTGCATCAGTTTCCCTCTTGGTTGGCTCTCCACTCCAATCCACTCACATCAATTCAGGAATTTTAAACATAAACATAACATTTCCCTTCTTGGGGTCTAATTTTTCAGGTGCTCACCCTGTAAACACAGTTCCTTTGGCCCTTTCAGGCTCACATCCTTTCTGCTTCAGGTCCTGTCTCTCTTGGCTCTCCCTCTGAGCAAGGGAATTCTGCTATTTCCACCCCAACCCCTGGCCTCTCTGGGGAGACCTTCCCCTAAGCCTGTTACTAGCCTCAGTCCCTGGGCTCAGACTCCTCCTCTCATGACAACGTCAAAGGTTCACAAATCATGAGTCAGTCTGAAAAATCATGAGCTTTTTTTTTTCTTTTTTTTAAAGCTATGTTGTGGAGTGGGTTTGGTTTGTCTATGATTTTTGCACTCCCCATGCCCATCTCCAGTGCATGAGAATTGGTGTTGCCCACTGTCCCAAATGGGTTGGGTATAGTAATTCTGGCCCCTGCTGCAGGAGCTCTGACCCCCACTTCTGCCTGTCCCTGTCCATCAATTAATTCTGTTTCCTAACCTCCAAATCACTCCTGTCTCCTCAGCTCTGCTTCCATTTCCTTTTTTCTCCTGGGGTTCTTCCCTCCCCTCTTCCAGGCCTGGGGGGCTGCAGACACATCCCCTCACTCCCTGCTTGACTGCGGGAGGCAGGGTTTTGTTCACCCTCAGAGGAACCATCCACCTCCTGTTGCTCACAGGCAGAGAGGAGGGAACAGAGCTGCTGGACTCTTTCTGCTCCCTTCTCCCTTTTGATGGGAATGCTGCCAGGCTACTGAGGGGAGGGGATAGGGGTAATGCCTGCTTCCTGCAGCAGCCTTGATTGGTTACCATGGAGGTGGATAAGTGAGGAAAGACAGGTTCCCCCCAATCCAGCAGAACTTAAATTTGCTAGCAGGCTGGATCTTTTTGAATCATTGCAGGTCTGGCACCAGCCAAAATCCTGTCACTCATGGGGGACAGAGGGAGAAATCACAAGAGTAGTCAGAAAGAATAGACTGCAGGGTCTCTGAGCCCTCCATCCTGGGGCTATGCTTGGACCCTGGCAGACTTCCCCAGGCCACCACTGTCCTGGTTCAGCCATAGGAGAGACTCCTGCAGGTCTCTCCAGATGCCAGGCTCCATGTGACTGAGCCAAGAGGGCTGCTTTATAATCCTCAGCAGGTAGTCACATGGCTGAGGCAGCACTCTCCCCCCAAATTCCTGTTCTGGCATAGTGATCCTTCCCAGAACTGCCTGTTCTTAAAGGGGCCACCATGCCTTGAAACAGGGCTGGCTGGCCTCAGTCCCTCTGCTGCCCTTGAAGGGGACAGACCATCCTGTTACACCTGGCTGGTGCTTTAGCCACAAGACCAGCCTTCCTCCTCTTACCTGCAGATTTATAGGATACCCCTTTGCAATTAGAAAATATCTCTGCAACTCTTTCACAGACACAGAGAGTCTCTGAACTCCTGCTAAACAACGGACATCTTGGATATCATGTGTGATTTTATATGGTCTTGAAGGCCACTTCAAATGTAGTTGCTCATACAAGTAAGGGCTACAGGATTGAGTTCTACATGTAGGACAAAGACAACCTCTTTAGTAACTTACTAGTTTGAGTCTTGTACAACACCAAGGGCAGTGTTGACCTTCAACTATTGAATATAGTGAACAAGTAAGCAAGTCCTGCTGTCTACCATAGTGATGCGTCCATTATTGTCATTTGCATTACAGTAGTGCCTATTGGCCCGACTGAGTTTAGGATGCCATTGTGTTAGGAGCTGTACAAATACAAGACAGTCCTTGCTCCAAAAAGCTTTCAATCTAAACAGACAAGACAGAGAGAGAGAGACTGGGAGGGAAAAGAGAGAGCAGTCTATCATGCAGGATCACACAGCTGGCCAGTGGCAGCAGAGATAGGAACAGAACCCAGGTCTCCTGACACCCTCACCAGTGTCCTGGCTACTAGACCACACAATTGCTTTACGATGTATGTTAGACATACTAGTGGCTCGGTACACAGCATTCCTACTCAAAATTGTTAGTCTCTTCTACAGGAAAATCTGAATGTTTACTTTAAGTCATAATCAACAACACATTAATTCCACCACATAGACTGGACTCTACTTCACTTTAAGAAAGCATTTGCACATCAATGAATGAACAATTTATTTTAAAAATTAATTTTAATGAGGACGGAAGGATAACAAAATAATTGCCTTCAGAAGAACATGCTTTATTCCCAACAGGTGGAGATGTGTGAAGACTATTTCACTTTTATAGTTGATTACTGCAGCCAAATTACTCATGCCTTGGCTTTATTCTTTTTATTGTAATTCGATCTTGTCATATGGAAACATTAAACATGACCTTTAGATCTTATAATTACTGTGAAAGGAGAAAATCACCAAATGTTTTTAAATAAACATCCACAATCTTCCCATTTCTCTATCAGAGCAGCATAAGCTTTAGGTACATAGCTTCAAGTCCAGCTGAAGTGAACAGCATGAGCCAAAGATCATCTTATTCACACAACCACTCCTGTTGGTTTTAATGGAACTAATTGCGCAATCACAGTGCGCAAGATTTGGCTCTGTCCGTAATGGCACCGGGAACACAGTTCATTCTTAAAATGCTTTTATTTAATAATCTCCAAAAAGACAGCAATATTACTTTGACATTACAAATTAACGCCTCCGATCACTGATGAAGGAACAACACTGCTATTAAAGATAGTACATTTACAATATATTATAAAATAAAAGCACAAGCATGTAATAAAAGACTACTCAACCTAATAGAAATAACAACTATGTTACCTCCAAATAAACCCAGTCTTATGCAGCTCTCTCTCTCAAGCAATCAAAAATGACATGTGCCTTGTATGCACGCACTTCTATCCTACAGCTGTTCTCTGAAATGATCTTTTTTTTTCAAAATTCCTAACAATCAATATAAATGGAAGGGTAAAAGGAGACATGATAAAAGTATATAAAATAATGAACAAGAGAGAAGATAGATCAGGAACTTCTGTTAGCCCCATATCATAACCCAAAAAACTCAAGGGGACAGTCAATGAAATTAAATGGTGGGAAATTGAAAACCAATACAAGGAAATACTTTTTCCACACAAAGTGTAATTAAACTGTGGAACTCACTGTTATAGCAAATAGAGACCAAGAAGTTACCAAAATTCAGAAAGGGACTGGACATTTATATGGGTATCCAGAACATCATAACTAATGATCACAAATTTTGTGAAAAGGATATTAAATCTTACGCTTTAGGGTGTAGACCAATCTCTAGTAGAATGGGAAGGAGACCTAATATGGGGGGGGGCACATTATTCTCCATCTGCCTACCATGGGGTTCTTACACCTTCCTTTGTAGCATCTGGTGTTGGTCACTGTTGGAGACAGAATATTGGACTAGTCGGACGTTGGGTCTGATCCAGTCTGGCAATACCTGTGTTCCTCAATTAGACACAATTACACAGGCATGAGTCCAGCACTCCCCATTCCCAAAACTAAGAAGATACTTATTTGAAGCCCAGTCTGTACTGAGAAGAAAACTGGCGATTCATGCCGATATTTCCCTAACCTGGCATATGAGATGGAGGTCTCCCTTATGCTAGAGTCTTCCATTTCAGTCAATCATTCTCCCTTAAGGTCACAGTAGTCCTAATGACCAACATGTTTCCCCTCCAGATTGGAAAAATGGCCATTTGTCCTTTATATCATGGATCTCCTGGCCGAAATCGCTTAGTCTCCTACAAATGGAGAAGAGGGAGTCCAGACAGAGCAGAGTTCTGAGGCATGCAGAGAACCACACACCTTGGCGGGGGTGGGGGAGGTAACACCCATTCACCAGCAAATCATAAGCCTGTTATCACCTCATAATGGGTTGCTGTGGAAACAGTCACTAAGAAATAGGAGGTAGGAGAGGATTTGTTTTTCCTCCAAAGAAGTCTGATTTCATACAAGTTATCTGCTTATCAATTGTCATTTTCTCAAGCAATATAAATTACACCAACTCCAGCTCAGCCCACTCCATGGCCTTTTCTGGACTGGGCACACACACACCCTCTTCTTTTCCCCTGCTGGTTTGGTTTGCAACTGGTTCAAATCGGACTATACAGTGTTTCCTATTAACGCTTCCCATGGCGCTTTTCTAAGCTTCCAGATGTTCAGTTTCTAGGCACTG
This sequence comes from Natator depressus, assembly GCF_965152275.1. NCBI lineage: Eukaryota > Metazoa > Chordata > Testudines > Cheloniidae > Natator > Natator depressus. Next base: position 41,597,236 of record NC_134242.1, on the reverse strand, counting down.
TACTGTGGGAGCAGCCACAGAAGAGCCAGACATAGCATTCCTTGAGACAGATTGGCTTTACACAGTTGAGAATTAGCTATAACAAGGTTACTTTCAGTCACAGGGAAACTCTCACTCAGTGAGAGATTTTTTTTCCTCCCCTCAGACTTTCTGCCCCAGTAACCAAAGTGTAGGCTTCACAGGAAACTGGTTGAGATGTTTACAACATTGATGTTTTAAACCAACCAATTAGTGCTCACAGGTGACTGAGACAAATATCTTTGGGGAAGGTCAGAATCTGAACAGTTCCAGAGCAGCTGGATTCACATGCAAATCAAATGTGGTTTGAGTAGTCATCAAATCCCTAAACTCACTATACAATCTCTTCTCTTTGTCCTTGGTAAAGGGTCTGTGACCATCTGCAATGGAAACTATCCCCGTGGGAAGGACCCTACCAAATTCACAGCCATGAAAAATGCATCATGGACTGTGAAATCTTGTCTACCCCCCTGAAATCTGGTCTTTTGTGTACTTTTCCCTATACTACACAGATTTCACAGGGGAGACCAGCATTTCTCAAACTGGGGGTCCTGACCCAAGAGGGACCTGCAACGGGGTTGCAAGGTTATTTTAGGTGGATTGTGGTATTGCCACCCTTACTTCTGTGCTGCCTTCAGAGCTGGGCAGGAAGAGAATGGCGGCTAGTGGGGGCCCAGCTCTGCAGCCAGCAGCACAGAAGGAAGAGTGGCAATACTATAACATGCCATTCTTACTTCTGCTGGCGGCAGCTCTGCCTTCAAAGCTGGGCTCCCGGCCAGCAGCCACCACTCTCCACTGTCCAGCTCTGAAGGCAGCGCTGCCATCTGCAGCAGTGCAGAAGTAAGGGTAGCAGAACCCCAACACCCCCTACAATAACCTTGTGACCCCCTCCAAAACTCCTTTTTGGGTTAGAACCCCTACAATTACAACACTCTGAAATTTCAGATTTAAATAGCTGAAATCATGAAGTTTACAATTTTTTAAATCCTCTGACTGTGAAATTGACCAAAATGGACAGTGAATTTGGTAGGGCCCATGGGCCAACTTGGAGAGGTTATACTGTGTTGTACCCATGTATGAGAGAGATGAGAGAGTAAAAATGTCAGATTAAGTCGAACCAAGATGGGTGCTTAACTGTCTCAGCAACCACAATTATCATAGGTTAGTTTGTACTACAGTAGTGCCTTGAGCTCCCAACTACGCTAGGCACTGTACAGACACACAATAAGAGATGGTCCCTGCCTGGAAAAGTTTACAATCTAAATAGATAAGATGTACAAAGGAAATAGTATTGTTCCCACTTAAATGATAGGGAACCAAGTTACAGATAGTTTAAAGGACTTGGCCAACGTCACACAGGAAGTCTTTGACAAAGGTTGGAAATGAACTTGGATGTCTTGAGTCCGAATCCAGTACCTTAACTAGATGGGAAGGATATTCTGATGGTTATTTCAGCTTTTGTTATTATAACCCTTGGCCTCTCTTCTCCAACCCCTTTGTTTTTCATTTGCCCTATATTAACCATAAGTTCTGCAAAGAGCCTACCATGGTTCCAGGTGCAAGAAGAGTGATGAACCACCACACCACCTTGAGGCAACCCTCCCCCTTCTCAGCATAACAGCATTTAAGGGCTTTCCACATACTGTTTTATTTCAAAGTACTTTGGCATCCTTGAGAGAAGACATTTTCAGGAAGTGGGAGGAATTCTTAAACTTCTTTTAAAAGGTCAATCTTTAAAGCATTTAGAAGAAATAACCCCAGAGTAACTCCGTTTTGTGAACCAAATTGGAAAACACCAGGGAAGGAAAGACATTCATTATGCTCTGGGATGATCACTGGAACAGAAGAGGATTATGTGGATTTTTACCCATTTATGCCTATTTATTAAATTTAAACCAGGAAGTGCCATCTTCTGAGAACATATCCATCAGTCATTATTTCCTGATCAGAAGGTCTTTTTTAATTTTAAACCATCAAAATCAGAAAAATATTCACAATCCCTGGGGTTGCAAAAATTCCCCTACAAGGTTTTAAGTCTCCCTTGATCCACTAGTCACCATTTAAACAGTGCAAAGATATGTGGGTTTCCCTTTGTATCATGCTGAGATTGCACATTTTAGTGGCCATGGAACTGGCAGAGGTATTTTAATTTGGTTTAGTCTGGCTATTAAAACTCTTTTCAGTTAAAAATCATCCTTTATTTCTCCCTATAAATTCTTTTAAATCTCAGCCACAGGCATTTACAGAAGGCAAGCTTTCACACTCATTTCTAGAAGTTTTAAACCTTGGGCGTTCATTGGAACTTTCAAATAAAAATAAATGTATCATTGTCCCTTCTTCTGGTACCAGTGTCCCATTCTGACACATGCTACTGCTCTGCAGAGGGGAGAGGCTGATGTCTGGGGCTTTCCAAGGGTACGTCTACACTACGAAATTAGGTTGATCTTATAGAAGTCGATTTTTAGAAATCGATTTTATACAGTCGATTGCATATGTCCACAGTAAGCACATTAAGTCGGCGGAGTGCATCCTCACTACCGTGGTTACCGTCAACTTTTGGAGCATTGCACTGTGGGTAGCTATCCCACAGTTCCCGCAGTCTCCGCTGCCCATTGGAATTCTGGGTTGAGCTCCCAATGGGGCAAAAACATTGTCGCGGGTGGTTTTGGGTACATGTCGTCAGTCGCCCCTCCTTCCATGAAAGCAACAGCAGACAATTGTTTCGCGCCTTTTTTCTGTGGAGATGCCATACTGCTGTCAGTAGACGGTGCAGTAGGACTGCTCACCATCATCATCATCCACCGCTTCCGCTGCAACTCTGCTCTCCTGGTGCCATGAATCCACCTCGCAGGTCCTCTCATTGTTCTGTATAAATAGCTATTCTCATGGCATCCGTCGTCATCCACCACTTCTGCTGCAACCTTGCTCTCCTGCAGACGCCATACCACAGCAAGCATGGAGCCGACTCAGCTCACCACTGCTGTTGTGAGCATTGTAAACACCTTGCACATTATCCTGCAGCGTGTGCAGAACCTGAAAAAGCAGGCGAGGACAGCGCGATCACGATAGTGATGAGGACATGGACACAGACTTCTCTCAAAGCACGGGCCCTGGCAATTTGAACATCATGGTGGTAATGGGGCAGGTTCATGCCATGGAACGCCGATTCTGGGCCCGGGAAACAAGCACAGACTGGTGGGATGGCATAGTGTTGCAGTATGATTCCCAGTGGCTGCGAAACTTTCGCATGAGTAAGGGCACTTTCATGGAACTTTGTGACTTGCTTTCCCCTGCCCTGAAGCGCAAGAATACCAAGATGAGAGCAGCCCTCCCAGTTGAGAAGCAAGTGGTGATAGCCCTCTGGAAGCTTGCAACGCCAGACAGCTACTGATCAGTGGGGAATCAATTTGGAGTGGGCAAATCTATTGTAGGGGCTGCTGTGATCCAAGTAGCCAATGCAATCACTGAGCTGCTGCCATCAAGGGTAGTGACTCTGGGAAATGTGCAGGTCATAGTGGATGGCTTTGCTGCAATGAGGTTCCCTAACTGTGGTGGGGCGATAGACGAACGCATATCCCTATCTTGGGACTGGACGACCTTGGCAGCCAGTATGTAAACTGCAAGAGGTATTTTTCAATGGTGCTGCAAGCACTGGTGAATCACTTGGGACTTTTAACCGACATCAACATGGGATAACCGGAAAAAGTGCATGACGCTCGCATCTTCAGGAGCTCTGGTCTGTTTGAACAGCAGCAAGAAGGAACTTACTTCCCAGACCAGAAAATTACCACTGGGGATGTTGAAATGCCTACAGTTATTCTTGGGGACCCAGCCTACCCCTTAATGCCATGACTTATGAAGCCATACACAGGCACCCTGGACAGTAGTAAGGAGCAGTTCAACTATAGGATGAGCAAGTGCAGAATGGTGGTAGAATGTGCATTTGGACGTTTAAAAGCTCGCTGGCACAGTTTACTGACTCGGTTAGACCTCAGCGAAACCAATATTCCCATTGTTATTGCTATTTACTGTGTGCTCTACAATATCTGTGAGAGTAAAGGGGAGACGTTTATGGTGGGGTGGGAGGTTGAGGCAAATCGTCTGGTGGCCAATTAAGTGCACCAGGGTGATTAGAAGAGCACAGCTGAGCGCTCTGCGCATCAGAGAAGCTTTGAAAACCAGTTTCATGACTGGCCAGGCTATGGTGTGACAGTTCTGTTTGTTTCTCCTTGATGAAAACCCGCCCCCTTGATTGACTCTACTTCCCTGTAAGCCAAGCAACCTCCCCCCTTTGATCACCGCTTTCAGAGGCAAAAAAGTCATTATTGTTTTAAAATCATGCATTCTTTATTAATTCATCACACAAATAGGGGGAAAACTCACAAGGTAGTCCAGGAGGGGTGGGTGAGAAGGGAAGTACCGGGTGGGGTGGTGGATGAGGGGAGGCGGGAAGGACAAGGCCACACTACAGTTCAAAACTTATTGATTGCGAGCCTTCTGTTACTTGGGCAATCCTCTGGGGTGGAGTGGCTGGGTGCCCATAGCCTCCCTCCCCCCCACATTCTTGGGCATCTGGGTGAGGAGGATATGGAAATTGGGGAGGAGGGCAGGTGGTTATACAGGGGCTGCAGTGGCGGTCTCTGCTCCTGCTGCCTTTCCTGCAGCTCCACCAGATGCCTGAGCATGTCAGTTTGCTCCCCCATTAGACTCAGCATCGTCTCCTGCCTCCTTTCATCGCGCTCCTGCCTCCTCTCATTGCGTTCATTTAACGCTTTCCTGGACTCTGCCATTGTTTGCCTCCACGCATTCTGCTGAGCTTTTTCAGTGCGGGAGGACTGCATGAGCTCTGAGAACCTTTCATCACAAGTGTGTTTTTTTTGCCTTCTAATCTGCGCTAGCCTCTGGGATGGAGATGATAAGGGGAGCGTGGAAACATTTTCAGCTGTGGGAGGAAACAAAGGGAGAGTAGTATTTAAAAAGATACATTTTAGAGAACAAAGGAAAGACTATTTCACACTGAATCAAGCGATTCATATTACATAGCACATGTGCTTTTGGTACAAGGTCGCATTTTGCCTCTTATATTGAGTGCCTGCCAGTTTGGTGTGAGACATCACACATGCTCGGCTGGGCAACAGAATTCGGCTTGCAGGCAGCCATGGTAAGTCAAAGGGTTTCGGTTTCTTCAACCTTCATAACATGTGGGACCGGTTTCAAACAGCAGTGCCCTCCTTTCCCATACCAAGCAAAGCCAGTTGGGTTGGCCATTTAAAAGGGGGGCTGTGGTTTTAGGGTGAATCGGCAGCACAGTGCAACCCTCCCCCCCACCCAATTCTCTGGGATGATCGCTTCACCCCCCTCCCCCCCCGCCCCACTGATGGCTAGTATCAGGGAAGATCCCTGTCCACCAAACGCGAACAGCTCAGCATGAACGGGCCTCCCCACACTGCCTGGCTAACAGTGGAAAAGATTTTTTTTCAGCCAAAGGCAAACAGCCCAGCAGGATCGAGCACCTCTGAATGTCCCTGTAAACAAATTTCCCATATTTCAACCAAGTGACCGTGAATGATATCACTCTCCTGAGGCTAACAGAGAGAGTACCTCCAGGAGAGCTTCATGGAGATGTCCCTGGAGGATTTCTGCTCCACCCCAGACATGTTAGCAGACTTTTCCAGAAGCTATACTGGCCGCGAATGCATCCCAAGTCTTCAGGGCAAATTAATCATTAAAACGTTTGCTTTTAAACCCTATATTATAGTTACAAAAGGTACACTCACCAGAGGTGCCTTCTCCGGCTTCATGGTCCGGAAGCCCACCTTGGGAGGGTATAGGCTCCAGGGTGATAAACAGTTCCTGGCTATCGGGAAGAAAGGTTTCTCTGCTTGCCTGTTGTGCACTACCCTCCTCCTCGTCCCCAAAATCCTCATCCCTGTTGCATGAGACTCCCCCTTTGCAGGTGTCCATGGACTGTGGTGGGGAAGTGGTAGGGGCTCCCCCTAGAATTGCATGCAGCTCATCATAGAAGTGGCATGTATGGGGCTCTGACTGGAGCGACCGTTTGCATCTTTGTTTTTTGGTAGGCTTGCCTCAGCTCCTTAACTTTCACGCGGCACTGTTATGTGTCCCTGTTGTAGCCTCTGTCCATCATGCCCTTGGAGATTTGGAAAATATATTGGCATTTCTTCTTTCGGAACGGAGTTCTGCCTGCACAGATGCTTCTCCCCATACAGCGATCAGATCCAGTACCTCCTGTTCAATCCATGCTGGAGCTCTTTTGCGATCCTGGGAGTTCATGGTCACCTGTGCTGATGAGCTCTGCATGGTCACCTGTGCTAATCAGCTTGCCATGCTGGCCAAACAGGAAATGAAATTTAAAAGTTCCTGGGACTTTTCCTGTCTACCTGGCCAGTGCATCTGAGTTGAGAGTGCTGTCCAGAGCGGTCACAATGGAGCACTCTGGGATAGCTCCTGGAGGCCAATACCATCGAATTGCATCCACACAACCCCAAATTCGACCTAGCGAGGTCGATTTTAGCGTTACTCCCCTCGCTGGGGAGGAGTACAGAAATCGATTTTAAGAGCCCTTTAAATAGACAAAACAGGCTTGGTCATGTGGACAGGTGCAGGGTTAAATCGACCTAACACTGCTAAATTTGACCTAAACTCGTAGTGTAGACCAGGGCCAAGTCAACTTCCCATGGGAGGAGAAATTCATGATATGGAGTCTGAGTATATTTTGTGTGTAATTTGTTTTATTTACACACATACCTCAGTCCAGGAACACAGCTGGTCAGATAGCATATGAGCAATCCTTTCTTCTCAGAATCTCAGCCTAATACCAGTCCCCACTTCCCAGAGAGCAACTCCAGCTCAAGACCTGACACTGATCAGAGACCTAGGCAGAGAACAAATTCTCCAGCTGTCACACAGCTCCCTCCCCAAGGGTCACTGCCTCAACACAGAACTTTGCATGACAAAACTAACAACTCAGCATATCTTCCCAAGACTAAACATTTGCTCACACTCTGCAGAAAAGAACTTGGAAGATTACGTGTAACAGTGCTACCTGGTGACACCTGCCAAGACAGTATAATGTAATTTGGAATGAACTACAATGGGAAAGCAAGTAACTTGATAAAATCATCAGATAAGCCTCCCTCTCAACTATCTGCTCCTGCTTTGCCAGACCTCTCTCTCTCTCTGTTGTGGTCTTCTCCTCAAAGCTACATAGAATTATTACACTGATTTTGCCAGTCATACAGGATCTTCGCACCTGTCTTGCATCCTAGACACCCTCTCCCAACATTCACTCCACTGGTTCTTTCTAAGTGGCTTCCTTCTCAGAATCCCAGCCACTTACAAATCAAATTCTGACCTTACTTTTAGCTCATGGAAGCCTGGTGGAGGAGGAGGGTGCTGGATATATACAATATGTAATCCTTGAACCCCCTTCTCCCTTCTTTAACATTAGAGTTTAAATAATAATAGTTCTTCAGAGTTCTTATTACAGCAGCCCAGATGCCCTGCTGGTGTAAACTGATGTAGCTCCAGTGCAGTCAATAAAGCAACTCAGATTTACACCCATTTGAGGACCTGGCCCATAATGTCAGAGAGATGCTTCAGTAATCTAAAATATTTGTTAAAGTTTCCTGCCATTAAAGTTGATAATGTGGTTCTCTCCAAACATAAGTGTTTTGGGGCTATGGCCGCATTGGGCGTCTAATATGAAGCAGATGACTCAATTTGATCCATACTGGAAATGAAATTAACCATCTTAAAGAGGTGTTGATTAGGGATCACTGCTATAAGAACCTGATCCAAACCCCACTGAAGTTAATGAAACAATGGCCATTGACTTTAGTGGAGTTTAGATCAGGCCCTAAACATGCACATTTGTTTTCACAAATTTAGTCATTTTTCTGATTAACCATTCAGAGATGGTCAGATGAACACTCCTTTTGCTAAAGATATTCTAGAAGAAAAAAAAACACTCAAGATTTTATTTCCAAGGATACAGCAAAACACTCAGTAATCAAGTGGAACCTGCTTTGAGTCACAGTGTCCATATGTTGAACAGCGCTTGCAGAGCAGCCCAGAAGTGTCTTAATTGCTACTTGTCTGTACACATTTGCACAAAGCACCCATCATTAAAAACTGTGGCAATCTGAAGATATCTGCATGCTGTTAGGCATAGGTGTTGGTTTAAGCACTGAATATATTCTCACCGTGGGATCTCACACATTTTAAATGGTACATTTACATCTTAACATGTAACCTCCAGGAGATTAAATGTATTGCTCTTTTTAATCTTTTAAATTATAGGAAACTTCAGAGTTTTAAGATAGCTAAGAGCAGCTCTTTACTGAGTCCATTTGTATTTATAAATATAACACCCTGCAGGTTTATACATTTGCATGTGTGTGTGAGAGAGAAAAAAACTCTCTTCTTTTTCTGTGCTAAGTAAGGGACAAACTCATTGAGATAAATCTTTTTTATTCCTGAAGAGCTGCACACACCAATGCCTGTCGGAGCTAAACAGGGATTCCTGATGCCCAAAAGGGCCCTCTAAATCAATAGAGGTCCAGTAGCTACTGATCCACTGAGAATCCACAGTCCTTGGGGAGTTTTCCCCCTCCAATCCCACCCTTTGGAGTGGTCTATAACTTTTCCCACTGGTCTGATTTGAAGATATGGGGCCAAATTTGGCACCAACTTGCATCCCCATGCAATTCATTTGGTATCAGTGAGACTGCATGCTGTGCAATGCAGCTGTGGGTTAATGTGTGTCTGTGACAGAAAGGAACCATTGATGGTTCACTTGTCTCTGTCAGCAACTTGTCAAGCCTGACACACTCACTACACCAACACTGTTGTCATGATAGAGATCCAAAAGGTGGCATGTCATATATCATTGGAAAACTACTAATTGACTGGTCATTAATATTCTTGGGTAATGAAAGTACAAGGAGTGCACAGAGAGTTATGGCTCTATATTAGAACTATGGTCTTAAAATGTGTTTGGCAAGCAGTGCCTAAACCCAGTCTGCCCTAGACAAAGGAACGTGTATTTGTTTGTCTGACCAGCCTGATCCTCAGGCAGAGACAATGAAGGTACATTTACATAAAAGGTAAACAAAGCCATCAACCTAGCGAGTGTGGAAAATAGCCTCTTCTGGGGTCTGAACCTCAATGATCAGCAATTGAATCAACTGCTTGCAGACAATGTTACTGTATTATAAAAAGTGTGTCAATTCAAGTCTTTTATGAAAGCTAATAACACATTGGCATTTCATATCACTATCAAATGTAGGGATTAACACTATATGAGGAATTTTGAATACTCACTGGTATTGTGCTTTAGAGTCTGTTACCAGACAAAGGAAGAGAAACAGGTTCCCTCTCATACAGGAGGGAGGGCAGCTATCTACGCATCTCCAGTAAAATTAAGTAAGGTGTGACCAAAAACAATAGAAGCTCCATTTACACACAAACTGCAGGGGGACGGTAAGTCCACAGGAAGAAAAGAACAGCATGAAGTTACCTTGACTCTAGAGACAAAATAGTAAGTTTGGGAGATATAAGGAAAGAGAAGAAATCATGTTGGCCTCCATCACTTGACGGATACAAAGGCCCAGAGCTCTTGCAGGCTGAGAAAGATGGTTCCTTCAACCAGGAGGGTTGAGGCCTTTGGGAATAGAAGACTGGTGAGAAAACTGCCTTGAACAAAGATTGCAAGTTGCTGAAGGTAAGTCTTTGCCATTAGAAAGCGTATTTTTATTTTTGTTTGTAACCCTTTCTAACTGTATTTGTTCTATTTGGTATCACTTAGGCTACGTCCTTTTGTTAATAAACTTGGTTTATTTTTATAATAAGCCAACTCAGTGCTGTGCTTGAAGGGAAGGCTGTATTTACCCCAGTTAGAGTAATAAGCTGTAATGTGCTTTTGATTCTTTAAAGGTGCAAAGGAAACTTATTATTTCTCTGTGTGGTCCAGAAGAGGGCTGGATATTTCAGGCAGACAGCTCTGGGGTCACTGGGCCAGTAATAATTATGGCAGTGGTGTAACAAGCAGGTTGCTAGGGTCAGAGTTGCTGACCCAGGGCTACTCAACACACAGACACTCAGTGCATGTTTGTATGTTGGCTGGGAGTGTCCAGGCAAGAAGCTACAAATATATTCTGAGATTCATTAGATCAATCAGTGAGCTCTGCCTGATGCAAACACACACACACACGGAAGTATTGTCCTTAATAAAGAAAACTGAAGTTACTAGTGAGCCGGAGAAGAGAAAAGATATGGGGACACAATGGGCTATGGACAACATTTAAGGTTTCCTCTGAAGCATCATGCTTTGTTCACTGTTTGCACAGGATATCAGCCTATACAAAACATGTGCCTCAGTGAAGCAGACCATATATTCAAAGCTTTTATCCCAAATCCCAATCCACAAGAAATCACCCTGAGAAACTCAGCTGGGTTCTGGTTTCTCTAGGCTTCAATTCTGCACCAATTTCCATGGAGAGACTTTGCACCCAGATGGAGCCCCATGGAAGTCAAGGTAACTAGATGACCAACCCAGACTGCCAGAGGTCCTCGCCACAGGAGAAGGGAACCTACATTTCATTTCATTATTATAACAATGATGCTGATGACATTAAACAAGCATTCAGCACTTATGCTATTGGGTTCAGCTTTTAAATTCCTGCAGCCACACTTCTTGAAGCTCCCAGTTTTTACCCTCGATGAAGGCTTCAAGCCATATTCTCTCACCTTATCAGAAACCTACTCAGGCCCCTGGGTTAGCATTGGGACAGGTCACCAAGGGAACATTCAATGAGACTGAAAGGTGGCAAATTCAAAAAAGGATAAAAATAAATATTTTTTCACTCAACACTTAACGGTGGAACTCTCTGATATAGGATGTTGCTGAGGCCAAGAACTTCGATTCCAAGAAGGACTGGATATTTATATGCATAACATGAATATCCAGGGTTTAAATATTTAATGAAAAATATTTTGGAAGGGATAGAAACCTCATGCTTCAAGGCTTAAGCCAATTTCTAACAATTAGGGGTTAAGACGAGAACTTACTGGAGGACAGATGATCCCACATCTGCCTACTGTGGGGTTCTTGCATCTTACTTTGAAGACTCTTCTGCTGGCCACTACCAGAAACAGGATATTGGACAAAATGGGCCCCAGTTTCTGATCCAACCTGACAATCACTAAAAACTGATTCCAGGTTTGGAGGACTGGGAAGGACAGCAGAGAGCAAGTACTTGTCTGAAATTTCAGAAGTATCCCTGGCTTGTGGAATAGACTAGGCTCTCACCCCAATCTCACCATTGCCTGGACCACAACTGAATATACTTCTAACTCTGTACCCCACAACCAGCCTCATACCATACTAAGGAGTGGAATTAACTATTGCATTTTCTCTTGGGAGACACCCAAGAAGAATTGCTATTCAGTTTTGACCAAATGAGTGAAATAGCAGCTAAGAGTGAAGGATTTTCCCGGGCTCTGTCTGACAGAGAACCACAGCACTTCTGTTTATACTGTCACCACTGCCAGCTGTAACATATTAACAGAAGTTCTAGAGGCTCAGAATGGAGGATTACAGCCTCTACACAGATTCGTTGTTCAGTGCAACCACAAAAATATCAAAGCAGAGGATGCAACTTTCATGAGGAATTATTCTGATAATGTTCCGTCACTCAGAGGCTGTAGCTAAAGCGTGATGGCTGGAGAGCATTTAAGAACTGTAATCAAGCAATCTCAGAAGAAGTTGGGACTCTTAGAACCCAGGTTTACCAAAGCTCTGAATAAGGACAAGTTACCATCTGCAAGTTACAGTGAAAGGCAATTTCTAAGGTACACCATCTGCAGGATAACAAGACGCTGCTATGAAAATAATGAATGTCACATTCAATCAGTGACTCACTGTCTGGGAAACACTTCTGGCACAGATTCTGTTAGATGATCGGCCTATGTAGCTATCAAAAGAAACTTGGTGCTGGCATGTTGCAGTGAGTTATGTGTCTACACTCCCACCTTTGCTCCCACTCACACAAGAAATTGTTAATATCAGCCTCTGCTTACAATATTTCTCTACCAGTGTCTGGAGTGTAAGAGTCCCTAATTTATCTGATCTTTTTTCCTGACATGAATCTTAGAAACATTGTTAGAGATCATGAAATCATTACACCAAGATCTTTGCCACTTATGTATAATGTTCTATAAGCAACATGCAAAATCAGCTTCCAAGAGGTACGAAAGGAGAATAATAGAAATAACTATTTCCCTTTATGTAAATCTTTTTCTCAAAGACCCTTTAAGGACTCGTGTATATTTGTGTACATATCATAGTGTACAAATTTACTGAAACACATCCATATCCCTTTGGGTTTGGCGTTGTAGCCAGCTAATGATACTTACCTCCTTTGTACATCACTTTGAAATATTGGGATGAAAAGTGCTAAATAAAAGAGAGAGTTAGGAAATAGTTTCTTTAACCTGTGAACGGACCACTGCACAGTGAAGGAAGGTAGTTTTGGCCAAAGTCTCCAGGGAAAACTGCTAACTTTTTAATAAAAGTGTCATGGGATCTTTAATCTTCATTGCTAGATTCCTCATAAACTCTTCACCAGGTCAAAATTATGCTAATTTGAACTCTGCTTTCTTCCACCGAATGCTAGTCATTAAAGCAGCACAGAGTCTGCTTTACTATTGCTTGCTGTTTTCAAATGATCAAAACTAACTTATAGTACATAAGAATGGCCATACTGGGTCCACCAGTGGTCAGTGTAGCCCAATATCCTGTCTTTTAACAGTGGCTTGGGCCAGATGCTTCAGAGGGAATGAACAGGAAAGGGAAATATTTGGGTGATCCATTCTGTCATCCACTCCCAGCTTCTGTCATTCAGAGGCTTTGGGACACCCAGAGCATGGGGGTGCATCCCTGCCATCCTGGCTAACAGCCATTGATGGATCTATCCTCTATGAACTTGTCTAATTCTTTTTTTAACCCAATTATAGTTTTGGTCTTCACAACATCCCCTGGCAACAGGTTCCACAGGTTGTCTGTGCATTGTGTGAAGTACTTACTTATATTTGTTTTAAAACTGCTGCCTATTAATTTCATTAGGTGACACGTGGTTCATGTGTTATGTGAAGGGGTAAATAACACTTCCTAGTCACTTTCTCCACTCCATTCAGGATTTTGTAGACCTCTGTCATATCCCCTCATAATCATGCCTTTTCTTAACTGAACAGTCCCAGTCTTTTTAGTCTCTCTTTATATGGAAGCTGTTCCATACCACTAATCATTTTTCCTGCCGTTTTCCATATTTTTTCCAATTCTAATATCTTTTCTGAGAAAGAATGATCAGAACTGCATGCAGTTTTCAAGATATGGGTGCACCATGGATTTATACGGGGGCATAATGATATTTTTGTCTTACCTATCCCTTTTCTATTAGTTCCTAACATTTGGAAACAATAAGACTTCTTGCAGGAGTCTTTTCAATATATAAGTGGGTGGAATACTGAAGAAACCATAGCTATGGCAAAACCCCTTAAAATGTACTGGGAGTGAAACCTGATAGCTGTACAATAGTCTTCCAAGAGAATTCATGGCTGATGGCTGCTTTTCACCTTTAAAACCAGCCTGGATAAACCAGTTATGTACAGCTAAAAGTTTATGTTTTCTGTCTCTGCTAACGTGAACATTAAGATACAGTAGGTAAGTCCTTAAATATGGAGTAAAACTTCACTTTCTAATCATTAAACATCTTATTGTGTTAGTCTTGCCTCTAAATGGGTTTGAATGCTATTATAAGCAGGATGCTGATCTTGGATGAATCTGGAGTAGATTTGCTCCTCAGCGTAGTGTATTCTCCCACTGAGAATATTTAAATTTTTCTTTCAACACTACAATCATCCCTATTTAATAGTGTAAAATTATAATTAGGCAGGCCAACAAATTTGAAGAGCAACTAGCAAAAAGACTAAAACTAACAGCAAACAAGTACGTACATTAGAAGCAGGAAGCCTGTCAAACAACCAGTGGGGCCACTGGACGATCAAGGTGCTAAAGGAGCACTCAAGGAGGAAGAGGCTGTTGCGGAGAAGCCAAATGAATTCTTAGCATCAATCTTTACTGCAGAGGATGTGAGAGATTCCAATACCTGAGTCATTCTTTTTAGAGGAGATGTCAATAGAGGAGGTTTTATAACAAATTGATAAATTAAACAGTAACGAGTCACCAGGACCAGCTGTTATTCACCAAGGGTTCTGAAGGAACTCACATATGAAATTGCATAACTGCTAACCTATTGCTTAAATCAGCCTCTGTACCAGATGACTGGAAGGCAGCTAATGTAATGCCAATTTTCAAAAAAGGCTCCAGAGGCAATCCTGGAAATTACAGATCGGTAAACTTACCTTAAGTACCAGGCAAACTGATTGAAACAATAGAAAGAACAGAATTATCAGACACATAGATGCATGCGATATGTAGGGGAAGAATTAACGTGGCTTTTCTAAAGGGAAATCATGCCTCACCATCTGTTCGAATTATATGCGAGGGTAAACAAGCATGTGGGCAAGAGTGATCCAGAATATCACTTGCACTTTCAGAAGGTCTTTGACGAGGTCCCATACCAAAGGCTCTTAAGCAAAGTAAGCAGTCATAGTCATGGGATAAGAGGAAATGTCCTCTTATGGATCAGTAACTGGTTAAAAATAGGAAACAAAGGGTATGAATAAATGGTTGGTTTTCACAATGGAAAGAGGTAAATGGTGGGGTCCCCCAAGGGTCTGTCCTGGGACCTGTGCTGTTCAACATATTCATAAATTATCTGGAAATAGGAGTAAACAGTGAGGTGGCAAATGTTGTAAATGATACAAAATTACTCAAGATAGTTAAGTCCAAAACTGACTGTGGAGACTTGCAAAGGGATGTTCTAAAACTGGGTGACTGGGCAACAAAATGGCAGATGAAATTCAGTGTCGTTAAATGCAAAGCAGTGCACACTGGAAGGCATAATCCTAACAATACACACAAAATGATGAGGTCCAAACTTTCTATTATCACTCACGAAAGAGACCTTGGAGTCGTTGTGGATAGTTCTCTGAGAACATCTGCCCAATGTGCAACAGTAGTCAAAAAAGCTACCAGAATGGTAGAAACTGTTAGACTTATGTTCCCCTCTCAGTCTTATCTTCTCCAGACTAAACAGACCCATTTTTTCAATCTTTCCTCATAGGTCATGTTTTCTAAATCTTTTATCATTTTTGTTGCTCTCCTCTGGATAATTGAGTTTGTCCACATCTTTCCTGAAATGTGGTGCCCAGAACTGGACACAATATTCCAACTGAGGCTTTATCAAAACAGAGTAGAGAGGAAGAATGACTTCTTCATGTCTTGCTTTCAATACTTCTGCTAATATGTCCCAGAATGATATTCGCTTTTTTTTTAAACAGGGTTACACTGTGGACTCATGTTTAGCTTGTGATTCACTATGGACCCCAGATCCCCTTTTACAGTGCTCCTTCCTAGGCAGTCATTTCCCATTTTTGTGTGTGAAACTGATTGTTCCTTCCTAAGTGGAGTACTTTGCATTTGTCCTTATTGAACTTCATCCTATTTAGTTCAGACCATTTCTCCAGTTTGTCCAGATCATTTTGAATTTTAATCCTATCCTCCAAAGCCCTTGCAACCTCTCCCAGCTTGGTATCGTCTGCAAACTTTATAAATGTACTCTCTATACTGTTATCTAAATCAGTGGTGCCCAACCTTACTATACAGGAGGGCCAAATAAACCGAAGCACAAACTTCTGTAGACCAAACAGATTCTACCTATTTTAATAAGATTTAAAATATAAATCAATATAGGTGACTTTAAGTTCAGCTTGTTTTGTATTATTTAGACAGAAACAATCTATGTACACTATTGTCTATTTACACACTTGTGTAAACTAAAATGATGTAAACACAATGATAAAGTGCTAATGAACTGGCCATTTGTATATTGTGTTGAAGTAGACTGTGGGCCTTATGAAATGCTCTGGTGGGCTGTGTACAGCCCACAGGTCGTAGGTTGGGTACCCCAATCTAAATCATTTAAGAAGATATTGAACAGAACTGGACCCAGGACTGATTCCTGAGGGACTGTATTCAATATGTCCTTCCAGCTTGACTGCAAACCATTGATAACTACTCTCTGGGAATGGTTTTCCAACCAGTTGTGAACCCATGTATAGTAGTGCCAAGTAGGCTATATTTCCCCAGTTTGTGGATGAGACGGTTATGAGAGACAGTATTCAAAGCCTTACAAAAGTCAAGATATACCACATTACTGCTTTGTCCCTAGCCACAAGAGTTGTTATTCTGTCAAATGAAGCTGTTAGGTTGGTTTGACATGATTTGTTCTTGACAAATCCATGCTGACTGTTACTTACCACCTTATTATCTTCTAGTTGTTTGCAAGTTGATTGTTTGCTCCATTATCTTTCTGGGTACTGAAAGCTGACTGGTTTGTAATTCTCCAAGTTGTCCTTATTCCCTTTTTTATAGATTGGCACTACATTTGCTCTCTTCCAGTTCTCTGGAACCTCTCCCATCTTCCATGAGTTTTTTGAAAATGGCTAATGGCTCAGATATCTCCTCAGTTAGCCCTTTTGAGTATTCTTGGTGAAAGCTGAAACAAAAGAGTCATTGTGCATGTCTGCCATTTCCACATTTTCCATTATTGCCCCTCCAGATTGAATAATGGGCCTACACTGTCTTTTGTCTTCCTCTTGCTTCTAATATAGTTGTTTGTATATATTTCTTGTTACCCTTTATGACTCTAGCTAGTTTAATCTCATTTTGCACCTTGGCCTTTCAAATTTTGTCCCCACATGCTGGTGTTGTTCTTTTAATATTCATCCTTTGTAATTTGACCTAGTGTCCACTTTTTTGACCTAGTGTCCACTCTTTTTTGAGTTTCAGATGATTGAAGATCTCCTGAATAAGCCACAATGGTCTCTTGCCATACTTCCTATCTTTCCTACACAGTGGGATAGTTTGCTTTTATGTCCTTAATAATGTCTCTTTGAAAAATTGCCAATTCTCTCAAAACTGTTTTTCCCCTTAGACTTGCTTCCCATTGGATCTTACTTTCTAACTTTGAGTTTTGTAAAGTCTACTCTCTTGAAATCCATTATGTTTATTCTGCTGTTTTCTCTCCTACCATTCTTCAGAATCATGAACAATATCATTTCATGACCACTTTCACCCAAGCTGCCTTCCACTTTCAAATTCTCAGTCAGTTCCTCCCATTTTGTTAAAGTCAAATCTAGAACAGTCTCTCACCTAGTTGCTTTCTCCACCTTCTAAAATAAAAATATTGTCTCCAGTGCATTCCAAAAACTTGTTGAATAGTCTGTGCCATGCTGTATTATTTTCCCAACTGATGTCTGGGTAGCTGCAGTCCCTCATCACCACCAAGTCCTGTGCTTTGGATGATTTTGTTAGTTGTTTAAAAAAACCTCATTCATCCCTTCTTCCTGGTTAGGTGGTCTGTAGTAGGCCCATACCATGACATCACCCTTGTTTTTTACCCCTATTATCAGAGACTTTCAACAATTCTGTCTCCTATTTCCAACCTCAGTGCAAGTGTATACATCTTTGATATACAAGGCAACGCCCGCCCTTTTTTCCCTGCCTGTCCTTTCTGAGCAAGCTGCACTATGACAGAGTTGGCATCACACAGACTTGGTGGGATAATACAACTGACTGGAATAGTTCTATATGACTATTCCAGTAATTTGTATTATCCCACCAAGTCTCTGTGATGCCAGCTACGTCATAGTTGTGTTTATTCACTAGTATTTCTAGTTCTTGATACGTACTCGTGTATTATTCTTTCCACCTTTTAACAATGGGTAGGTCCATGTACTTTGTGTCTGTAGGAGACTTATACTACATTAGACCTCATCTTGAAAGATGTTGAGCTACCTCCATTGAGGTGCTCAGCACTGTCAATGCTAACTGAAGTCAGTGCCAGTAGGTTTTCAGCACCTTACAGGTTTAGGTGATTAGTTTGCTTTCTGTGTGTGTCTGTCTAAATCCTGGCCTCGAGTGGGATTTCCCCTTTGGTCCCCCACCCCCAGACTTGTTTGTGACTTTGTAAAGTGCCGGGGCTGGATGCTGCCAAAGTATTCAAAGGAGAGAAAGAAAATCCCACAGATTATTATGTTGGATCATATTAAAGAAGTTCTGTATTAAAATCATAAACGAGTTTGATTCCCCATAGTTTAAATTCCAGGGCATTACTAATTAAGAGGTCTCTTGGTTTTTGGTCTCTTGTTTTTACTGTTTCTCTCCCGCTCTGTGTGAAACTTGCAAGCTGCTAATTGTGTTAGTACATCCTAGAACAGAGTCTGTTCTCAAAGCAATACTTTGTAACAACAACTACTCACACAGAGAGAGACTCAAAGTGATACTTTTTAACAACAGAAACAGCACACAAAGACTCCCTGCCCTTTTTTTGTATTTATCTCGCTTTGTTAACAATTGTGATTAAAATAGAGATAGAGGATGTATGTGGACGGACGCTTAGTGTGGATAATAAATGAATGATCAGGGAGGTGCCAGCCTAAGAATCCAGTGTCGATCGGCCGAAGAAGGCGTCAAGTGGAAATAACCAGAGGACCTCCAGAGGGCAGACTGGAATCCACCCAACAGCCTCGGATGGGAGAACCGAAGAACAAGATAACATCTGGCAGCACGGAGCCGTCAGGAATGTGCCATCTGCTGATTGATTCAGCAACAGCATGATGAAGCAATTCCCATAGACTGGCATAGGAAGAAATTCCTATAAAAATGGATTCTAGAAAGTGAGAACTTTGGGGTCTGATTCTGCAAACCAACTTCCAGGAGCATCAGATGTGCATCTGACGAGGCCCTGCTCCCTCCTCATGTCCAGGCCACCTGGCCAGTGGCTTGGCATGAGCAACTCTAAGGCTGGTAACTATGATAACAACCTTGCAGAACGTGTGTGTGTGTGTGTGTGTGTATGTGTGTGTATGAATGAATGTGTGAATAAATATGAAATTGAATGGAATGTTATAGCTATAACTAACTGCTTACTATGATTCTTTCTGTATTCACAATAAATGTGGCATTTTGCCGTATCCCCTTTGATAAGATCCTGCTGGTTTTTATTTTATTGGTATAACACCACAGCCAATCTAGCAGCAAATGCAGGCAGCTTTCCCACAGACCAGCCTCCAAACAGCACTTAAAAAAAAAAAAAAACCCCCCCCCACATTTTTAACTACTACTTTTTTGACCTCTTTTTCCCACAGAGAGGTAACAGAAATGTTCAGTGCCGACCTCTGTGCTAAGCCAGACTCTGAACTGAGTCTGTGACAGAAGTCAGCAATAAAAACCCAACCCTAGAACTACATTTGTGAAACTTCAAATGTTATGGGCAAAAGATTTTTGTCCATGTTTGCAGCCTTTTCATGCATTAAATGGCACACAGAGATGGGTTGTGGTAGCAGATAGGGCAAATACTTGTACACAGCATTGCCTTTGCCCAGCTGTAGCATGCAATAATTAAGGCCCTTCCCTGTCTAAGGCCAGAGTCAGAAAGAACAGTTATTTTAGTATTTGAATGTAAGTGAATAAATGGAATTTCTATCCATTAACCTTTGGAAGTAGAGAATAAGTGGTTCTAGGCACAATTAATTAGTTATTTCTAGGAAATCATTACTGAGTCTATGTATTTATAAAAAGCTGGAATTTATGCACACTGTGCAACTCAATATTTCAATGTATACTAGGGCAATTTGGTCTTTCTGGATTTTGTTGGCTTCCCCCTGAGTCCTTCTGCAGGACCAGATCCTGCCTAGCCCTTTTGTGGATGCACAGGAGTTGTGGGGAGACCTAAGGAGCTATATCGTCATGCCCCCTGCTCCCTACACATCTATAGCTCCTCTCTCATTTAGACAGCTAAATCAATGGTGAGATTTTCCAAAGAGTTCGGCATGTTAGGTGTACACTGGATGTTGAGTTCTTTTGAAAATTAAGCCACAAGTATCACAGTGGGAACTGTGGGGTGCTGAGCACTTAAAAATCTGGCCTGCCAGACATAGTTGCAGTCACTCTGCCCCCTCACTTGATTTTCTGAGGCCCTGAAGGGGTAGGTAAGAAGCGGGGTTATGGCCTCATCCTCTCTTCTCTGCAACAGCCCACATCAAGTGGAGTAAGCTGCACCATGTGGAGGGGTGTAACAGTGGATGGACTCCTCTGTGCACTACGGAGCTCATATGGGGTTCGGTCTCTTAGGGATCCCTCTTTCTTTGCTCCCTTTGGAGTTGTGGCACTTGCTTGCCCAGTGATTTGTGCCAAAACGCTCCCCTGCTGAGGCTCCACACTGCTGCAGTGCTTACTTTGAACCATTGTCCAAGTGGCTACCACCCTTCTCTCTGCCTGCTGAAATGCACCCACCTCTTGAAGCAATTCCTGCCTATTTCAGTTTGCAGCATTTGGCATCACTAAGATTTTCTTCTCCTTTGTCACTTTCCCCCTTGCACATGCATGGTTACTGCTGTATGAAACGCCTGCACTCCCCATTAGTGAGACAGTGCTGTATTCCCACTGCAAACAGAGGCTTCGAAACAAGCAAACCCCAGTAATTCAGTGAGATGGGGGCTTTTAGCCAGTTAGAAGGAGATTATCTAGAGTTTGTTAGATGTTTGGCTGCATGTGTGTGTTCTCCCTGTGTGCTGACCACAGCACGGCACCATAGTGTAGACATGGCCTAGCTCAAGACAATATAGAGATTTGAACCCAGCTATACAGCTATGCAGGGTTAGTGCATAAATCCACTGGGCTAACTGGCCTATGTTATAAGATACTGCAACACATTAGAATGCATTCAAAGGTGCCATTTATATTTAAAAGTTCAGAGATGTTTCTTGAAATAATGCCCTTCTGACCTCCCAAAACATAGTCATAGAGAATCTCAATGCTTTCCAGAAGAATTCACTCAGTGATGCCTCAGTGATGCTTCTGTTTGATTCTGGCAGAGTAAGTCTGTTGCTTTCATTAGCATACAATCTGTAAACCAGATTTCCGCCTTGTTTGGTTGAGACTAAAAAAAAGACACCTCTTTCCCACATATTTTCCTTTAAATATTGCATCTGGAAAAAGTGAGAAACTTGTTCAAATATTTCCAATTATTTGGACAGGAATATTAGAGTGATGAAGTCCATTCTAATTATTTCATCCAGTACAGAAGTGATGATGTAATTGCAAATAACAAAACAGTTTTAAATGTACAGTCAGATCTCTCAGTAAATTACTACTGTGTGCAGAAAACATATGGTTGCCAGAACTGAGTAGTTAGCTTTTCTAAGGTGGCCATCATCTTGTGCTTGTTCAATGGGTTATGTGAAAAGAGCTTGGCGGGCTCCATACAGGCACCAGGGGAAAAGCAACCACAACATTAAGGAGAAAATCTCTGTTAATTGGGGCTAATTGACAACTGTGATGAGTCTCAGGAAGGTCAAGTGTTGCGGTTCAAATACAAGACAGGACAAGGCTTTAAGCAAGGAAGCAGGCTGGTCTGCCGACGGGCTGGTCTGCCTGTCAGCTTTTCCACCCTCTCCTTTATTTCTCTCTCTCCCCCCGCGCATTACATACTCCAACAGATAAAAGGAATACACTGGCTTTGTATAATATTCTTATTTACCAATTTCTATCTACCGCATTCCTTGCTCTCAGGCCTTGAGCCCAGTCCTGGGAGGCTTCCCACGGTTTATGTCATCTGGGCGAGATTCCAAGGTTCATGCCCTTGAGAGGAGCCGTGTGTGCACTGCTCCGACACAACACTCCGGGTGTGCCCTGAATGTTGCCAAGTGCATGAACCCTGCATGAATGCTACAGTCAAGTACCAACTGGGCCTGAAGACAATATTCTCTCACTCCTAGAATTGCTGTCTCCTAGTCAGGGTTGAGTTGGATCCACAGGACAGCTACAGGGATAACATACATTTGCTTCTACAGTAATTCAAAAATCATTGGCGGAGGAGGGGGCGGTCACCACCTTGTTCCTCTTTCTGGATGTGCTGTCTCTCCATCTCACTACTAGTTCCACAAGCACTGGGGTAGCCCTTCTTCACGGTTCCATTAAGTTACATGATATTTTACAGAACCCACCTGCTTTACAACATCCACTTCTTCAAATCTGTTCATTCAGTGGCTCCACTGCCTGGATAAAAGAGCAGATAGAAAAGGGAGCTGCTCCTAAGCCAGATGGAGTTAAGCCCATTCAAATAATACAGCTCTTCAAATGGCCCCAGAGCTTGCAGTCACCACATGGTGACACATGATGACATGTGCAATATTGATGCGAGTGATTTAGGTGATGAACTGAAAGCCCTTTCAAGATATGTTTCAGCTGGATCAACTCCAAAGGCTGTTCTGGAACATATGTGCACAAATAAGATGACCACCCTCTTTCCCAATGCTTTTGTTTCTCTGCGCATACTTCTAACGCTTCCTGTAACGGTTGCCAGCGGAGAACGCAGCTTCTCCAAGCTGAAGTTAATAAAAACACATCTTTGCTCCCCAGTGACACAGGACAGGCTGGTTGGCCTTGCAATCATCTCAATAGAGCATAAGCTTGCCCAGACTGTGGACCTTCAGCAGGAAACAGTTCAAATCTTTGCAGCCAAGAAGGTTGATTATTCAAAAAGATAAAAATGCCAGTGTTTACAATGCAGACAAGAAAAGTTACATTTGCTGTTCAGGCGTTTGAAAGTTAAGTGTTACTTAAAATTTTTGAACAATGCATTTTAAGTTGTTAGCTCTCCTTTATTGGGGTAGGTAGCAGAGCAGTACCATGAGAGGAGTAGAACAGGAAGAAGGCAGAATTGAGACCTTTCAAAGTTTTGGCCCAAGCGAAGGGTCATTTGAGCTCCCCGCCTCAGGTGCCAAAATGTTGTGGGCCGGCCCTGTCCACCTGCATTTTCTCTTACCCAGTGCTCTCTCCTGGAGGCTGCGTGACAGACATCTAGCAAGCTTGGCTTTGATCTATGGGTGATCACAAAGCTCAGTGAAATTGTTGGGCACGCTGTCTGCCTTCCATTCAGGCTAAATGAGTGTGCAATTAAATGCCCTTTTGGTTAGTGATAGCTG